>NW_026562421.1:0-1200000 GCF_027474105.1 Poeciliopsis prolifica | reverse complement strand
AAATATTTAAACTGGATCTGATAATAGTCTGATGATGTTTTGTTTTGTCAAAATATTTTTATAAATTTTAGAGCAAAAGCAAAAAAGGCACCAATTGAGGGGTAAAGTTGAAGACTATACTAGGATGAGTGTTGATAAGTCTATTAATAGCATTAAATAAAACACAAAAAAAAAAACAAGAATGAAAAGTTGAAAAAAAAGTAAAGCTGCAGATTTAACAAATGTATTAAAACTAAACAAAAAGGTTCATTCAGGTTCAGTCTTTTTAACATCTTGACGCAATGCTGCCATCTTGTGGCCACCTATGCTGGTACCATTTCTGGGTACAAGGTAAGTCTTCTCAGGCACTGAATGTTGAAAAACCTCCTTCCCTTGTTGGTTCTTCAAGCTACAGTCTTTCTTCTTTTCTTTTTCTTTTCTATGAACCAAAAACAAAGAATTTTATTACATTTCATGAAAGTGAGTATGTTGCCACAGGAAGGAGTTAGTTAAAGTTTGGTGGATTACTTACTGTCTGAAGTCGTACTGACACCTTGAAGATTTTCAGGTCCTTCAGTTGTTACTGGAGGCTTTGATGCACATATAAGGTACTTAGGAACATGCTGGGAAAAAAAACCATTTTTAAAGCAGTTTTACAGTTATATAGTTTAGGAAAATATGGCATGTTTGAACCATTTTATAAAAAATCCACAAATTTAAATTCCTATTTAACAACACATTTACTTTTAACCACAACACTAAGATTTGTCAGAAATGTGAAATAAATCAGATTTAAAATTCTTGATAAATTTGCTCACATTTTTGCCTTAGAAGTTTAATCTTAAACTCACTTAAGTAATGTATTTCTATAGTCAAGCAGCTGTGTTATCTATGTTCAAGCACTAATAAAGAACATGGATAGTGACATAAAAGTAAACAGATCAATGAAACAAATTTTCATTACAAGGTGTGGAGTTAACTTATGGAATAACCTAAAGAAGGAATAGTACCTTACATCAATGAAAAAGAAACTTAAAATATGCAGTTGAATAAGATATACATTTCAATGCAACACATATATTTCAATAAAATATAGTCAAATATGGTGTATTAAGCATGGCTGCTAGCGGAACAGGAATATTTACTTCATCTTATTGCCCTTAAACAGCCCACAATGTTTTTCTTTAGCTTTTTTCTGTCAATATACGTATGCATTACATTTTAATTTTGTTTGCTAAATAAGTATTTCACTTTATTTTGCATTTGAATTTTATTTATAAGAATCAGAATGAACTGGGTTGAATACAAACAAATGCCACATGTTAAAATTGTTATTTGTATATATATATATATATATATATATATATATATATATATATATATATATATATATATATATATATATATATATATATATATATATATATATATATATATATATATAATATCAAATATAAAACATCTTATAATAATTTTTTGTTCCTTTTCACAATGAGGCACTCTTCCTCAACAAAAAAATACATGAAAAATTGGAGGTGCTAGTGTAAAAAAGGGAAAAAGTTCAAGAGGTATAAGTACTTTTCAAAGATACTGTAAACAGAAATGAGTCTCGGTGAAGCTGCAGCAGAAAAACAAGAAGGTGTTTCCACAAAATTTACCACAACCATGGGTAACTGTGAGACACATGAGGCTTCACAGGAAGTGTGGGTAAGCACCATGCAGCTGCTTTTATAGTCGCAGAGTTCTATACAGTGCAGAGCACTGTATAGCACTGTATAGTGTTTTTAACTCACTGCATTTCTATCTGACTCGTTTGATTCCCGTTGCTCCTAGACGTTTAACAAAGCTAATAGGCAAGCAAATATGACAGATGTGCACATCCGGAAGAACTTTTGTAACTTATCATAGAGAAAAAACTCTAGAAAGATATGTGTGTGTATTAAAAATTACCTGTAAAGATTTTTCTAGCATCAACTGTCATGTGATGCTGGATTTGAGTCTCTTGACAGCTGCACAAACAAGATGCTTAAATGAAGTTTAGATCTCAGTCTGAGCCACCTCAATATTCTATGTATAAGGAAACCACAGTATTATGGGTAGTTATTGATGAACACTGATAGTAATAAAGTAATGCGTCACTGATGCATCAGTAACGAACAGCAAAAGCCCACCAGCACTTTTATTGTAAACGCTGTAGCATCTCATTATCCTAAGATCATTATCATTATCATGAGATGCTATGAGATGTTTTCAGCACTTGAGTAAAAAGCCATGACAGAGTAACCAAGACATTCATATTTTTCACCATTGTATATAGATACCTTTAATTTTTTCTAGTTGTTGGGAATCTAAAATTCCACTCAGAAATGTAGGAATTCATCTGTAACTAATGTATGAAGTGTGTTTTGGAAAATAAGGCTTAAAAAACTCTAAGCCTTAGAGTACTAAGTCTTTTCCTTTTCCCATACAAAAAGTTTTTGTAACTTTGTTAATTAAAACTAGCCAGCTGACAATAATTAATACTGTTGGGACCACGATTGTTTTTAAAATATTGACAAATTTCAGCTGGTTTCTTGGCTGTAGATGTCTTTCAACACCTTCTATTTTACTTTTCTATGCATTTGTCCACTTCATTAAACAGAGCTTAACAGACCACACTTTTATGTCTTTGTTTGTGTGGATAACTTGGATTATATCTTAAAAAATTTTTTAAATATATTTACTAATAAAAATGTTGAAGTGCTCAGTACTTATTTTAAGATAATTTTATTAGTTTCCTATAGGAAAAATTTTTCTTGGAAGCATGGTGCACAAAAAAGCCAAAGCAAGTATATTGTTCCATCCAGTTGGTATAGGCAAGAAATTTATGCTACTGCAATCAAACAAGTAATCCTATGTATCCACATCTCCCCTGGTTTGGAGGAGTGTAGTAATCCCCTATGATGTAAAAAGATGTCACCCAACTTTTTTAAAAAAGAATCAGATACTCTACATTTTAATGTTAAACTCACCCATGAGGTTTCCGGGCGTCGATACAGACTGGTGCTTTCTCCTCTGCTCTGGAGCCTCACGCTCCACCGTCTTTCTGTGACGTTGCTAGAACGATTCACAGTGGATGCCCGGAGGCGACTACTTGTAGACGGAGGTTGGTCCATGTCAGCAAGGAGGTCTGTGACTTCTCCATCACTGATGTCTTCCTCCTCTGCCATAAAGCTCTCTGAACAGAGACATTTCACCAAATTAAGTTTTTTTTCTAAGTCTTTGTACTCGGATAGCTGCTGCTGACAACGTAAAATTGCTTTTGAAACCTTGATGATATTGTGTATGTTCATGGCTGTAACATCTACCAAAATAAATGAAGACTAATCAAGTGTTTTATTATAAATTTATTACCACTATTAAAGCATGTCAAAATGCTTCAATGGCGAAAGGCTAATTGGTCCCCAACTGAATCACTTAAACCTCCTATTATTCCATCATAACACACATTATGAAATGTGAAATGAGTAAATAATAGCAACAACAGTAAATTGGCGATCAACTTAATCATCAAATAAATACCTGTGTTCTTAGAAGTGATCACACACTCGGGGCACATCCAGTCTCTTTCAGGGACTATGTCTAAAGGCGGCGTTAAGCAGTCCATGTGATACCTGCATTATCATGATAAATTAGCTTTTTACTTATGCAAACACAAAAATAAGAAAAAAAACTATTCAGGTAACTAATGTAGTTACCCAGAGTCACAGAGTCTGCAAACCAGCAGTCGGTCTGTGCGGCCGCTGCGCCCACATTCCTCGCAAATTACTATGTTTCTCCAGTCCTCTTCAGTCTCATCATCATTTCTGCGTGGCATCACTTTTAACTATAGGCAGAGAAAGGACCAAAAGTGTCAAAATACAAAAAGTAAATTAGTCCAATAAAGATATAGACTTCAAATTCAAACACAATTGAAAATACATAGACTGAAAAAAGCATTTGTAAAGTTATTAAAATATTTCAAAAATAAAATGCCAAAATTATTGTTTAAAATCTAATTAGACTGAAGAAATTTGAAAATATTTGTTGAATTATTTCAGAGTCCTGTGCAGGAGAATTTTAGAAAATAAGTAACTTAATCTCAGCCTTTCCCATCAAATTCAACTGGTGGGATGAACAACTTAAACAAAATGCCGATATAAAGAAAATGATTGGGGAATGATTATTTCAGGAATATACCACAAATTAAGTCTGAAATCATTTGCATTTAATAAATCACTGAGACAATTCTATACACATTTTCATTTACTTTCTCAATACATTTCTTTATTAACACTCAAGTGTTACTTTTTTTTAACCCTTTTGAGACTTCAAAGCTTAAGAAAGAAATACTTCATCAAACACACCTTCTTCTGAATGTCCCCTCCAGGACACCGTCGCTGGTGGATAAAAGCAAAGCTGATCCGATCTACAGGGCATGTGTTGGCTGTCTGAAATGAAAAACAAAACAGCAAAAAATTATTTTACCCAATGCTCAGCACCTCGGCTTCACGTGACAGAGCCATAGGGTTTTTTATCAAATGTGAATCGTCAATAGTGACAGGACAAGTTGATGAGATTTTTAAAACACTGAGTTTCTTTGTGAGATGTTTTCAGCATCCATAACTTTAGAGCCCTTTACCCCGTTATTATTTTTGGCATGACCAGCACGACGGTGGTGCAAATATCAGCTGGAAAAATCTAGACAAGCATATAAACACATAAAAACCTGTGAACAGTAATCGTTAGTATTTACCTGAGACCACTGGTAGATGCACTGAAAACAAAAAAAGTGAGGGCATTGATCCAATGAGCCCACCGTTTGCTTCTCAAATGGACAAAGGCAGATGTAGCATTTATCCACTATGGCGTCAACAGTTTCTCCATCAGCTGAGTTTAAAGCGACGAGTTTATTCATTATGGTTTCTTCAAGCGAAGTAACTGGCCGCAAAACACAAGTTATATTTTACTCAATGCATTAAGTCTTTAATAATGGATTTCAATAAATTACGAGGAGTGTTAGAGAATTACAACAAAATACAATTTTGTGTTTTGCTATAATGCTAATACTGGCAAAGTAGCACTAGTGATGAGCTGTAAAGTTAGGTAATGCAATAAAATCATGAGATGTTTTCCACTTTTAGCTTAATGTTATTGTACTCAAAGAGCACATTTTAAATATAAGTAACTTATATACAGTTATATAGTTTTATAATAACGGGAAAACTGACCAAACAAAACCAACACGAGAACGAGACGATTTAAATAAAGCATTTGCTGCTACACTGTTGAAAACTTCCGGTTTCATTGTTGATTTTGATTTTCAGAGTAAGAGCATTTTCAAAATAAAATTCAATAAAACAAAAATTAAATAGCATAAAATAGTACCATAAAATGAGTACATGTCAAATCTAAAAAACAATTTGAAAAAGTGGCCAAACTTCTGAAAGTGGAAGATCAAAACAATACATGGTTTTTGAATTCTAAAACAAAATAACATAAAACTATCAAAATACAAATAAATGCATCGTTAAGGATATTTTAAATCACTAAAAGAATAAGAAATTTGTTCAAGTGGAGTAATAAAGGTAATATGGTCCTAAAATAACATAAACTAGCATCAAAACATAAACACATGCATCGGTTAGCTTTTTCTATGTTACCAACAAATAAAAGTCTGCAAACTTTGTGGGAGTAAAAGGAAAAGGATGAATATTTCCAACTTAAAATAAAAATAGATAAATAGTCCCTTTGAGAAAGTACTTTGTATGATTGTTGTTAAAACAGCAAATATTTTGGTGTTGTCTGTGCACACTTTGAATATTTAGACTTTTGTTTTTCCTTCACCAAATAGTTTCAATTGAACAGAGATTTTAATTAAATTATTTTGATTTAAATTAGTTCAAAGAAAAATGCAAAAAAAATCTGTCTACAAATTCATCCCAAAGCCAGACTTTTAGTGAAGTTATTGAAACTGCAGAAAATACAAAAGAGGTGTGCTTTAGACGTCAGATCCCTCCAGTTAAAATGTTAAAGTTCCTGGCATTCCTATTTTTAAAAAAAATCAATCTACTTTAAAAAGATGCATAAATATCTCACTCTAACAATGAAGGAAAATAAGAGATATCCAAAAGAAAGTATGCAAGTTTTAAAGCAAAGTTATTTCATTTTTTTTAAAAAAAAGGTGGAAATGCAACATATTGAAGAAAGAAATAAACTGGGCCACAAACCCCTTCCACCAGTAAGACCATTGAAGATGCTGGGCTTACCAGAATGACAATGACCACACTGCCAGGACAACTAAAGAGTGGCCCAATAACAAGCATTTTAAGGTCCTGGAGTTTCCAAATTCCAGGACCTGTTACCTAGTAACAGCTCAGAGACCCAAAAGTCTCCAGACCTTCGAATATTAAGTTCTGTTTTTTAATTGCATTAAATACTTACTTTTCATAGTAAAATGGAAATCATTTATTTTTTATGATGAGAAAATAACAGAGCTTACCAATTTTATAATTTGTCCTTGTGAGAGGAATTGAAAATGGTGCATTTGTTTTTGTTTTTTCATCATGAACTTCTGAATTAAATAACTTTATGATTGCTTTCCGATGTTTAGTTTAACCACAAAGAATTAAAAATGAAGATTTTCCTTTACCAGTGAGCAAAAGAATATATATTTTATAAGATAAAATATAGAGGTTACGAAACAATATAGACAATTTTCCGATCAATGTTTTCTCAAAATTATCCTGACTTTTTATTAATAATGAACTGAGAAGTCCTCTGGTCACTTTTAGAACACAGTAATGCTATAAATAACATTAGAAACAAAACACATGCTGTGGGTGGCTGACAGCTTCTTCACAGACTATAATTTCCCCCTCATCACAGTACATTTACACACTGAAACAGGAAGCTGCACCAAAAAAGAAAGCAGCAGCTTATGTTCACACTGCGCTTAGAAAAGCAGCAGGTCTTATCACGTTTTTTAAATTTATGGTCAAGCTTTATGGATCTGCCGGCTTTAAAAATCTGAGTAAGTAACTTTATCACTCAATTTTCTTGATGTTTTAAATGTCACCTCAAACAAGCAGAGATGTTTGTTAAACACGTGACAACGTGATGGATCTGATAAAGTCAATTAACTATGGGTTAAAGTTTGTGCAAAACTTTAAAAGTATTTCAACACATATCTAAAATAACACTGCTTATTTCTAAATAAGCAGTGTTATCCAGGAATAACATTCTGTCTTTTATACCTGTGGCTTTCCAGCCTCGTTTCACTTCATTCTTTACACTGCAAGTCCTCAAATGGACCTGAAAATAATCGCAATCTTTTTTTTGTTTTAATGAATTTAACCTTGACTGTATTTGTGGAGTCCATATAAGATGTTCTAAGAATAAATTCATCAGTAGTTTATATTTTTTCAAGGGGTTGGTTGAGTTGTTATGTGAAAGCAGTAATGGAAAAACTGAATACAAATAAATCTCTTGTTTCCCTTACAGGAGACGTTGGTTTCTGAAAATCAACCTGTAGTATTTTTCTTTAAAAAACTGGTCAGAACATAGTAAAAGACATCCATCACAATTTCCCATGATGAACCAGACAAACTGCGCCGACCCAAAAGCAGAATTCCAGTACTATCTCTTCCCAACGGTCTACATCCTGGCTTTAATTATAGGCCTTCCGGGAAATCTGGTGGCTCTGTATGTCTTCACCATCCGGATCAGTCCTCGAACGGCCTTCAGCGTCTACATCAGCAACCTGGCCGCGGCGGACATCATCATCCTCTGCATGCTTCCCTTGCGGATCCACTACCACCTCCATGAGAACGAATGGGAGTTTGGAGACTTCGCCTGTCAACTCACTGGGACTCTGTACTATGCCAACATCTACATGAGCATCTGCTTCATGACCTGCATCTGCGTAGACCGCTATATGGCCACGGTGTATCCACACACTTACCTGAGAATGCGGAACCCAAAGTGGTCTCTGCTGGTAAGTGTGGTGCTGTGGTGTTTTGGTGGAGTGGCTATACTGGTCTTCATTCTCATGGGTCCACTGGAGAGAGAGGATGACCACAGGTGTTTTGAAAACTTCGCCACCACAGAGTGGAATGACCGATTGAGGACTTACAGTATAGTCAGTCTGGTTTTTGGCTCCCTGATGCCCTCCGTTATCATCCTGGTGTGCTACCCACTGGTAGCCAAACGCATTTCCATGATCGGCACCAAAACAGCTCAGAAGGCTATGAGGGTCATCTACACCATCCTCGCCATCACCCTGTTCTGCTTCCTGCCACACCATGTGGTTTACCTCCTGCACCTTCTTCAGCGCCTGGAGGTCATACAGAACTGCTCTGTCCGGACTTCCATCTACAACGCCAGACGAGTTACCATGGCGCTCATCACCCTCAATACATGCCTGGACCCTGTGCTCTACTACATAACCACCAGCCACTTCAGATGGGAGCACCTAAAAAGGACGTGGCTCTGGGGCATAGTGAGCAGGAGAAGGGGGATTTACACCATCTCAAGTGATCTGAAGGAGATAATGACGCCTGTACAGAGAATCCCATAAAATGCAAAGACTTTATGATATAAAAATTAAAAGGTTTTCACACCTGACAGATTAGTAGACTTAGTTCAATTGGAGACCAAAATAGCAACAATTGTTCTATTTTCAGCTGGTGCGATTTACTTTCACCCTGCACTGTGAGAAACAAACCAAACTATTAGAAAAACCAATTTAGCTCCACATCTTTGGTGTTGCTGCACTAAGAACCACTGAATAACACAAAAACCTCATAAAATGCAAACAAAAATGGAACGGTGTCAGGTATATGTACTATCAGGGTTTCTATTTTGTTTTTGGTAATAAACCACAAGCCATTTTTTTCCTACCGCTAGACACAAACAATGACCTAGCACTACTTTTAGAGTGGTCTCCTGTCCACTTAGCATTCACATTTGGACAGCACCACAGTTCACTTTTCAGATTCAGTTCTACCCTTCTACAGACAGGACCAGAGTTTGCTTTTTTGGTCTGCATCCAAGTTCGATTGTGCATTCACATATCCCCAAATGAACCAGACTTTAGAGGTAAATAACAAGAGTATGATTAAAAAGGACTAAGCATGGCTGGTGTGAATGCATATTAAAACTTTTTAATTTTAATGTATTCTCTGAACTGAAAAACAGTCAACAGTGACCTATTGCATGATAAATTCTGCAAATCAGATTGTGAGATCTCTTATCCAGATTTCCTTTCAGATTCAGTTCTACCCTTCTTCATCTTGAACTTTCTGACAAACACTTTTTAGTCACATCATCCACTCTGATGAACACTCTTGTTCCGTCAGAACAAAAGTAACCCCTGAGCATTACGATGCCGCCACCACGTTCCATTGTGGGTATTGTGGGGTTTTGATTTGGCAATGTTTCTGCATCAAATCACCTTTTCAGTGGTGACACATTTTTTGGACCATAGAAAATTCTTCCAGAGCCCAGATGTTTTCTGTCAGAAGTAAAACAACAAGTAGTTGCTAAAAAATTCTGCAACTCCTTCTTTGTTGCTATATGCCACAGATATTTGTCTGCCTCCCTGACCTGTCTAACCCTTCTTCAAGGTTAAAGAGAAAGCTTAACATTGAAGGCAACTAAATTCAACACAAACGTACAAACTTATGAAACGCTGAACTTCAGCTTTATTTTTTTTTTAAATATTTCACAACTAATGGGTTTTTTTTTCAGCCGAATTGTACAGTGTGATACAACATATCAGATTGAAAGTGAAAGTATGTAAATGCATTAAGGTCTCTTAATGGGTGTGCACAGATTTGACAACTAGTGTCGATGTAAATACACAACTCAAACACTGGATAAATAGGTACAATATTAAAAAATGAAGCTCTTTCTGTAAAACTGTATATAGTGGTGGCAAATTTCAAAATAAAATAATCAAAATCTGAATTTCTCTGGAAGCTTCAGTCATTTGATCAATGGGAATGGAGCCTTTGTAGTTGTTAAGTGTCTCTGCAAACAAAAAGGAAGCAGCTTTAGCTTCAGTATTTACGTTGACAAGACGACGACTGACATTTTCCGCACTGAAGAGCGGGTGATGGAAACTTTCCATTAAGAGTCAAATCCTTTCAAGTTACATTGCTCTAAAACAAACAAATAAAAAAACCTAAAAAATATAATCAAGATAAAAAGAGTCAATTTGGAAGGCCCTTCTTGAGCAGAGATGATAGGTAGCTCCCCAGATCTTCATCCTGCAAACAAAGCAGGCAAAAAGAGATTTTAATGACATACACCTTTAATAATTTATAGACTCTTAAAATGGACATCATAAAGGTTAATTTCAATTTTTATTAGTATTCAGTTCCTTAGCAGTCATAATCTGTAAGCCTTAAATATCTAAATTTACAGAAATACGCTGGAAATATTTGTTAGTGTGTCTAAATCATTCATTGATGAATCACTTTTAAAAAATAAAATAAGACAAACTTTTATTGCTAGTCAAAATTATTTCCTTGAAGCATAAGTAAAAAAATCCAAGAAGTAAACTTTTTCCTAATGTACTTTTAACATTTAATAAAAAATAGCCAAGGAACCATCTTCTTAGCCGACACCTACATACCTAAGGTAGAAAATGACATCAGGTTTCTCTTTTTTCCCCTTGCAATTTATTTGCATTGTGCGCGGAACGCAAGAGACCACGGAAACTCCACCTTCTGGTTTCATTGTTTATTTTTTGTTACTCACAAAGCCCCCTGTCTCATTCTGTACACCCACACAACTACTTTCACTTCATACAATTAAACCCATCATTGACAGTACCATGTTTCCACAAGACTGTCATTCTCTTTTTGCACTATGATCACAGAGTAAACTCAAGACTGCACATGGCAAAAATAAAACTCTGTTCATGTGTTAGACTCTTAATCTGAAGCTCTGGAAAGACTAATTAGATTGCTTGCCTATTGTTGCTGCTGCTGCTTTCATGACTATATTGCTTTGTTTGAATGTTCAGAGTCCTGAACAAATCTCAGCCTCTCCTTCCTCATCCTAACAGTTCAGGCCTCTGAGATATATGTGCCTCAGTTTTGATTAGCAAAGGCGCAACCTTCACTGTATACATTTGATTCTTGACAATAACAGGAACTATCCCAGAAGAACTGAAAAGAGGACCTGAATTAGATCTATATTTATTTCCCTCCTGCTTTAAACCACAATGACAATGAGGGCCTCACTTTGATCATTTTGTATTTGTTCTCAAACACCAACAAAAAAAAAAACATATTTCCTCTTGAGAAATGCAACAGTTCAGAAAAAAAAAACTGCACAGTGAAAAACCAAAATCATCTGAATAGTTTTTCCTATGACTGTCCCAATTATAAATTGTGTAGGAGGGTGAAGACACGTGCAAATCAGAGCAATCGCCTGCAAAGTTGCACCTCTTGCAACTTTGCCGTTGTTGTGCACTTCAGTGATCCATGCACTGTTGCTACATTAGCGCTCTCTTGGCATTGGCTATATAGGTGACGGCCCAGGGTGTCCACTTCTGGAGGGGACACTGCAAAAGATGTCTCTCAGGGTTCAATACACTTTTCCCCACAATAAAATTCAAGCACTTTTCAAGAATTTTCTTTAGTTTTCTGGCATTTAGCAAATATAAATCATTTTGATAATTTTAACTAACCTTAAAGAAGAGAAATTTGGTCTGATTAAACTTCAGAGAGTGGGAATACAATATATTTATATTAATAAATATGTTAATATCAACACATATATATATATATATATATATATATATATATATATATATATATATATACCAACAAAAAAATATTAAATATCTGGTTTTAATTGTAAATAAAGTTTGACAAATGTAGGCTTTTAATCAAACATTACATTTTGAAAACTGCACAGTTTGAATATCAATCACTTTCAAGGAATTTATACTGAAATTAAGCACTGCGCAACCTTGAGACCATCCAAACAAACCCTGCTCTCTTTTTGTACAGTCATATTCAATAAATTAGAATATGCATTTTGATGAGCTTCATTGGTCAGATTAAAACCTTTCTTTAAGCAGTTATTAGACAGATTTTTCATTAACTCCACATTTCTGTATATTAACAAGTTTTTATATTGGTCTGATTTAGGAATGACAAATAAAATGACACAGCTGTACCTGATAACTCCAAGATAGCAGCAGGACTTTGGCATTGGCATCTTCGGCCGAAGAGGAGACTTTTATAACGATGGATTCCACCATGACTGTTCCATCAGGAAGGTGCTGGATGGTGTAATCTTTTAGCACACTAACCCCAGAAACAAAACATTCAAGATGAGAATGAAATCCAACATAAAGTAGAATGAGTTGGAGGTGGTAAGGTGAGGGGTGCTCTGACCTCTTGAGGTGTGTGTAGATTCTG
Source organism: Poeciliopsis prolifica (assembly GCF_027474105.1). Lineage (NCBI taxonomy): Eukaryota > Metazoa > Chordata > Actinopteri > Cyprinodontiformes > Poeciliidae > Poeciliopsis > Poeciliopsis prolifica. The sequence goes on along the minus strand of NW_026562421.1, from coordinate 1,187,563 downwards.
TGGAGCGTGTCGGAGTCACTGTGCGGGTCCTGGAGTTGCACGCGGCAGGTGAAGCGTAACTGATGTTCATTGAGGCCCAGCTCTTTCAGGGCCTGTTCTGATGACACCAGCTTCAAGCTCTGCAGCAAAAAGACACCAAAAAAACAACATAAAATAAAAAACACAGTAATGAGATGAATGCAACAGAATGTCATAAACAGAGCAACAACAAGATGCACTCAGATGTCGGTTTAATAGGCAAGAGAAACTGACAGTCTTTTAATTACAGCTGGATACAATTTGCAATCAGCATCTGTATCCTGATGACAGCTGACATTTTAAATGTAAACACAGCTGAAATCATTAAAATACAAAGCTTAAGCAAATTTATGGAAAGAAACTCTGGAGGACAGGCTGTGACTTTAAATCTTTCTGGAAAATTCCAACTTTCAAAGAAACTGAAAAATTATTTTTAGCGACAACAAAATGTATGGAAACTGAGAGAAAACACTCATTTGAAACTGTTATGCTTTGTATATTTTATTAAAAATTGTAATACTACAAAACAACACAAGGTGGTCTATTATTAAATTTGTTTGAAATCCATCACTATTGTATGTCTTAATACAATATCATCTCCCTTCCAGCACACTCAACAACAGAGATCTTATTTAGGCCGACATCGCTGTGTTTGACAATTAAAATAAATACATATTTAAAAAGCATTAAATTGAAAACTGAATAGCTTTTGTAACTCATACAAAAGCAGGTTTTACTGCAGTTCTGCTGTGTTTTAGTGGTAAGATATTCCTGACAAACCATGTGACCCAAAACTATGAAAACTTACATTTTCTTTCATGATGAGGGTTCCATGCATGGTGCGAGGTTTTTTAGGATCAGGTAGAGGGCCTTTAAAAAAAGAAAAAAATATATATATACACAATGGAGTTTTAGAAAGTAAATGTTTTTAAAGTATACCCGTTGGCTGCAGCTCAAACAAAACAGAACATTTTTCCATGGCTTTCAAAATTCTCACACCTAAAAGAAAAACTATAGTTTCTTACTGCGAGGTATCACACACTGAAAAATACTTAAATTAGCAGATTTTCTACATTTTCAGAGTGAAAATCACACCAGGAAGATCATTGATGCATTCAGTAATTAAGCCGTTTCGGATTTACTTAGTCGACCTTATCATTCCAATTGATCTGGGTCAAGTTATTGTATGAAGGCGGCAAGAAGCGTAAAGTATGACAAAAAGCCGGATGAACAAAAACCACTAGATAACACTTAACCTCCAAGAGCCATCTCCCTCTTGAGCAGGTTGAGCGATATGTCCACAGGAACGCTGGGGTTCGTCGTCACAGCCACCGTCTCCCCGTTGGCCGGCATGTAACAGTCTATACCTGCCATTTAAAGAGTTTAGAGTTAACCAGGCTGGAAATCCCTTCTGCCCACAGATGTAGAACATTTTCCAAAACAATAAATTACAGATGTTTGAGGCTGTGACTTCAGCAGCACTTACTGAACTCCTGTTCGATCTTCCCCTTGAGAAACTCCATTTTTGCAGCCTCGCCATGCACCAGCAGCATGTTGCGGGGCTCTGCCATGCGAATAAGCTGCATGATGCCCTTTGCATCAGCGTGTGCGCTGAAGGACATGTACTCCACCTGCAGCTTCACATCCAGCTGCAGCAATCACAGACAGATGTGGATGCAGGAAAAACTGACCGTAAGATTAACCAATTTAATTATTTAGGGTTTATTTAATTTAGTCATAAATCATTCTGACAATTGAGCAATTATCAGATTAAAAAAAAGCACATTCTGCACATTTTTCATTTAACCACTTACACTTACTTGCTGAAATATTAGAAATACATAAAAAACAAATCAAATCATTCAGTTTCTTCTTAAATAAGAAAATAATCAATTTATTGCTTAAAATGCAATACCATAGCATTCCTTTAATGTATGTTTGGTCATTAAATTTTTTTTAACAACCAAATAATAATTGGTAGTAAAAGGTGCTTATTTTATCTTTTTTTTTTTTTTTGAATTAGGTGAAGCAAAAACTACAAATCGTTCTTTAGCTATTCTTAAACTAAAATCCTTTTTGCTACTGAAAAGAAACAGGTTTGTGTCCTTTTTTTAAGATTTGCTTTTGCTTTGGGAAGGATCTTATGCTCTACTTTAAGCCTAAAACATGTTGCTATTAGGAAAGATGAGTTATAAGAAAGATGCATTATAACAATCGAATCAATATGTTAGTTAGCTGGAAAAAAAAGAAAAATCTTACCGTTGATCTTCCTTCCATCTCCAGTTTTCGTTGCCCATTAAGGATCTTATGACCAATAGTCCCTTGCACACAATACCCAGGCATAATCACCTTTAAAGAGATTTTTTTTTCTTTAATTATCATTCAGTAGTGTCAGAGAAGGATGATAGAAAACTCCTTAACTGTGCTATCATATACAAATAAAAATAAGATATTTTCTTTTTTTTCAAAACAGATCATTTCAAACTGATGGACTGAGAACAATCATCAAAGCATTGGGAAAATGTTCATGTTTTGGTGTGATTAGGAAACAGACAACCATACTGCTGTCCTGTTTTAGAACATCATTACAGAAATCGATGTGCTTAAAATGTGCTTTTAACCTATCTTAGTGTTTTACAGCTTAAAATGTATACAATTTCATTATTTGGTCGACTACTAGATTCTGCAAGTTATATTCAAAATACGTAAAGAAATATTCCTAACACATCTGGAAAAAGAATTTATTAAAAGAAATAGCATTTATAATTTGAGATGATCAAACAGTTTAAAAACACCAAAAACCAGAACAAAACAAATGGAACATTTTCTGTTTACAGGATGAATCTTGTCTGAAGAAGCAAAAGACAATAAATAGCTCAATTTTATGATAAAATATAATAAGCTGTCAAGGTATAACTAAGTAGAGTGCTTTATCATTTCAAAGATTTTTTTTATGTTTTCTACATAAGATTTTTTTCTTCCCAACCGCTCCTCTTCATGCTAAACTTTTGTATAAATATCAATAAATGACAAGTTAATTTTAAACTGTAAATTAATTACATAAACGCTATACAAAATAAATAATTTAACTACAGCAAATGTATTGTTTGTGTCCTGTGTGATGTTGGATGAGAGAGGTGCGCTTGTTGCTTGCTACTTTTTCTTCTTAAAGACAAGTTTCCAAACGGGATCATAAAATGTGTATGAAATTTGGAATAAGGACTTCAGGAACATTAAAAAGATTTTTCTTTGCATAAAGGACTCACCATGTTCTTGTCATTGCCAGCCCATTTCTTGAATATCTGCAAAGACTGGCCAGCATGTAGCATACCCGGTGTGGCGAACACCACCTGAAAGAACAGGCTTATCTTAAAGGCTTTGCAGCAGTTTGAAACTTTAACATTTAGGGAGAAAAGCCAACTCACCATTGGCCCAGGATTATCTGCATAGGAGCGATCGAAGGCCTTGATGTGTTTAAATTCAAACATGTTTCTCTGTACAAAGGTTTTTCGGATCTTCTGGTTGGTCCATGTTATGAAAAGCTTGTAGTAATGATTGGCTTTCTCTGTCAGCCCAGTGGAAAAGTAGATCGGAGCTTTTAGATTCATTCTCTCCCTGTGTGGAAAGAGGGAATTAAAAGCAGCCCAATTAGTGAACAGAAAATGTTAATATCATGCAATTATTCTTTCAGGCCTAATAAAATGAATGCATCATATATAATAAGCTGTCGAGACAGAATCTTTGCTTTTTGTGTTGCAGTCAGGAAGTAATTGGTTCATGCTGAGAGGTTTTATTTTATTTAACTGGAATGTCAACAATCACTTGACAGAAAATTTTTTTTGCATCTGATATCAGGGAACAGGCTGCAATTATCTCCACACATCACTGCCATTGCTTTCTTATTTTATTCCTTTGACATAAATGTGTAAAAATGCTTCAAGCTTTGATTCTAATGCTGCGTTTGAAAGTAAACTGTACCAAAATGTTTCCAGCAGGATGCAGAGCTCTTGTGCACGTCCCAGAGCAAAAACTGGAATGAGAACCTGGGGAATTTTAAAGCAGAAATGTCATGTCATGTTCTAATTCAGTAACAAAATATTGAATTTGAATAGATTTAATTTTTACCTTTCCTCCTCTTTCTATGGTTTCATGAACTTTCTTCAGGAAGTCTCTTTCTCTGCATCTTTTTGAATCACGGATAGTTGTGGCGTAAGTAGATTCAGATATTAGGATGTCAGGACGACATTTATCAATCCAAGCAGCGCTACAAAAAACAGACAATGTTGAAAATATAGCGGCTGCACAATCAGAAATCAGCCTCTTTTTTGCTTTAAAAGGTGTTTTCTGAGCTACAAATCAGATGTGATAATGTGTAGATGCATAATTTCAGATTGCATATCTTGCATCACAATAGTTTCTCTTCCAGGAATAAAAACCTAATTTACCTTCCCTGCTTCTAGCTGTGCTACCATCAACAAGCCTGCAGCTGCCATTTGTGCTCCAGTCATTTGATTGGTGATTACACTGCTGATACACTTGTGAATGTTTATAAACTGGATCACAGTTTTACAAATGTCCAACCTTTATAATGTAAACATACGCAGAATAAAAAATTTTTTCAGTCATGTTAATAACGTAACAGGTGTGAGATATTGCACAAGGTTTTTCTGGGGAAGAATAGATTTTTTTTTTTATTACAAACAGTCTGTTAGCTGATATTTTCCATTAATAAAATGAGAATTAATCAACATTTTGACCCTTTATGGACTAGTCTACATATATCAAGGAATGCACTGGAAACACTATATAAAACACACTGCCATCTAGTGGTAGATTATGCAAATTATGCTTAATTAAAAGATAAAAATATTGTCATTGTCACAGGAACAACAAAATTTTAAAAAGTGCCATCAGTCAGTGTATACGCTTAACAAACTGTCACAATTTACACACAATGTAAAAAAAAAAACAAAAGTAGCTGATACACATCATTCATGATGATTGATGGTTATTTTTTGATTGCATTTAGTTTTGTTATTGCTTTCAGGTAAAAGAAACTGTCTTTCAGACGGTTGGTTCTTGTTCTGATTGTTCTGTATCGTCTGCCTGAAGGCAACAGTGTAAATAGAGAGTGTCCGGGGTGTGAAGTGTCCTTTATGATGTGTTGTGCTGTGCTTTTTTTAGACAGCGGTCGCTGTACAAATCTTCCAGTGAGGGGAGAAGGTAGCCAACAATTTTTTGGGCTGTGTTCACAACCCTTTGGAAAGCTTTCCTTTGAGCCATAGTGCTGCTATTATACCATACCCATACAAAGTACCCAACTTTTTATGTAATTCATAATGGCAAATATCTGCCACTAGTATACTATTTGTTTGATAGCTAAAAACACAATTAATTGTTTTATCAAAAAAAATACTTCACTATATCCAGGCTGTAAATGGTTCATTTCAGGACTTGCCTAAAATCCTGCATATAATATAAAATCAAATAGATAATATTTTCCCTTATTGCCAAGAAGAAAAATACTTCTTAACAGTAAACAAATTTGACTTACAGGCAGTTTAAAGTCAATTTGGAACATACCTATTCCCACCACCAAAAAGGCTAAACTTAAGCAATACTTTGTGAATTTTGATCATAACTTTTAATAAAATCCAATTAAATTTGAGGGTCATAAATTCTCACAGAAATTCAACTTTTATTCCCCCCCTCTTTTTATGTTTTTACATTGATATACAAAATGTTATCATTTAAGACTTATTTTAATACTTTAAAACTCGTCTTGCACTAGTAGTTCTTCAGCTTTTTGTTTCCCTTTGCCTTGATTGCGACAGCCTGATGCTTAACAAAAAAGCCCTTCATTTGTTGGATCTGACGAGACTCTCTGAAATGTTGGACAGAAAAAACTGGCTCTCAAAACAACTTTATCCAATAAGGCAGTGGACCCAACCTTAGATTTCAAGACTCACTCTCCTGTTTTAGATGTTCCATTTTTATCCTTCACCAGATTTAAATAAATGGGTCATTAATAAGTTTCTTAAGAACTTGAGTCCAGTGTGTTGGAGTATGATACATCAAAAATATGAAGAACAGTGTGCCCTGATAAACAAAGATGGGGACTAATGTTAGTGCAGAGTATTTTGTTCCAGTACATTACTTTTCTGGGGTAGAGAAACATCTGAAAAAAATGGCCCGAAAGTTCAGTTTTAAAACAGTGAAGAGAACACCAGCTTGAAAAAATCTGACTTTTAAAAATCCACACATTCAACAAACAATACAATGTTAACGCTAAAAACTTTGCAGTACCGTCTAGTTTATTTTAAATATCTTCTTGTTTCAACATAGCTATTTAATCTTTGGGATTAAAAACTACATCTTTGGGAAGTCATAAACTTTTGCAGAGGCTGGGTATTAACCCCAAATTTAACTAATGTGGGCCAAAATAAATCATGATTGACAAAATTAGACTTGTTCGATTTCAAAAAATTGTATAGAAAAAAAATCCTTAAAATAAAATAGGTAAAAATATGTGCCTATTCATGCAACATAGAATATTGTTTAATTTTTCTATTATAGTAATAAACTAAAATAAAATACAAAGTCAACATAATTTGGCAGATGTCCTTTATAGAAAAAAATTGTGAGAAATAGCAGAGGCAACTTACCCTAAATGCCTGTCTGGTGTCATGTTATAGTCTCCCTAAAACAGATAAAGAGATTTCTCTCAGGCTGCAGTCATTACAATCACCTGCTGTGACACAGTGCAAACTTGTTTACACTCACAGTGTAGACCACAGACTCTGATCCCACTTTGATGTGCACCATAGCAGCTCCCAGAACGTGGCCTGCATAGTACGCCTTGATCTCCAGCTCATCATCCACCTGCCAGGAGCACAACAGAAACAGCTTGATTTGCCATCAAAAGGGGCGAGCATCTGGCACAGAACAAGATGGGATTAGATAAAGTCATCCGAAAGAGTGACATCAGCGCAGCACCTGCACAGTTTGGTGTAGGTTCAAAGGAATCACTTTCTTCATACAGTCCTTGATCATTTGCGAGGTGAAGAAGTTGGTTTCTCCCTTCTTGTCAACGGTGATCTTCCGGAAATCTTCAAGTAAAATGGGACAAATGGCCTTAGTGGGATGGGTCATGTAGATGGGTCCGTCGTAGCCTACCATCTCGCTCATGTAAGGCAGGGCACCGCAGTGATCCAGGTGAAAGTGGCTGAGCATCAGAACAGGTGGAACAAGGTGAGCACATAGACTGGTTGTATGCATGTTTTCGGAATGGAGCATTGAAGAAAAACAACAAACCTGATGATCACGCAGTCTAAGAAGTCTGTCAGGCGGCCGTTCTGTGTTATGTAGGAAAAGTCTGGGAAACGCCTCTGGAATAAAATAAAAAAAACCAAACAGTTATTGTCCAAACACCATGTACTTCATATCTATGTGGACATTTAACTTGACTAAACAACACCCTTCAAAGAAGATAAAAGGAACAACTTTGTCATACAAAATGACTTTATTTACAACACAGGCCATCAAAAACTACTTATAAAAGCTATACAGTGTACCTTTTATGAATAAAAGTAAAACATAAATTTATTCAAGAATTTTTACACACCTATAACAATGGTACCGTACCAATAAGTGTTTTGAAAGTTTTAAATCCGCATATGAAGTTGACCTTGTCTCGGCACAGGCCTAAACTTTCACTAGATACACACATATTTTTTTTAGATTCACTTACGTCGTCGTTGTATCCCATGTGCATCCCACAGTCCAGCATGATGTTTTTGCCTCCGATGGACACGAGGATGCAGCTGCGACCGACATCCTGTCCAGCACCTTGGATAGGGAATACAGAAATTGAGAATCTACAGACACAATTCTGCTTTAAAAAAAAAGTGAGTGAAAATGTTGAAAACGCTTATTTTATTATCAATACACATGCACAAAAAAATCCCGAAGCTATGCTGGAAGAGAGTGAAACGCCATGCGCAGGTTTAAAGTTGTTAAATTGAAGTTTAAAATATAATGTTGACGGAACTAGCTTAGCCTCGGGATAAAAGGCTACAGTACTCACCTAAAGGTGTTACTTTTATTTCAGGCATTTTGTATCATCTGCCCGCTGCTGGATTCTGTAGACTAATGAGTAATGCCGCTAAATTTCTAATAACAGTTTATCTAAACACAGTAAATGGGAAAGAAATCTTTGTTGCTACTTGTGCATGCGCTTCATACAGAAGCATTAAGATAGGGGGCTACAACTGAACTTCCGGTAAGCGCTCCCAAAATAAAGTCGAGATTTTTCTCACAGCAATTCGAGGAATACTTAAAGCATTATATTATACCACTTTACAAAAGAGGCTTACTGCAAAACATTGTAAGAAAGTACAGCACGATTTACTTTTAGTTTTTATTTATAATGTTAAACCAAACTTAATATTTCTTGCACATGTGCGTTATTTGGCTTGTCAACGAATTTTCAATTACAAAAGTAAAACAGGCGTCTGACTTAACATTCCGCGTACTTTTATCTTGAAGGCATTTCTTCAACTTCCGGGACTTTTCCGGTTCGAGTTTGCGCAGTAGGCATAGATTTAAGAACAGGGATAACTTGCAGAAAAACCACAATGACGAATTTTATTACTATCCCTTTGAGCTTTTCTCACCGGTAATGTGTTCGACATTTGACTCTCTCTCTTTACACCTGACTCCTCTTCCAAGAGTCAGTCGCTGTTAAACAGCTATCTTTTATTTATTTAGTTCGCTTCCTGATAGTGGAAAAACCCACAATGGCAGATTCGGAGAACCAGAAATTCTGTCTACAGGAGGTCCTGGACAGTTTTAAATCGTGTCTATCGCCAGAAAAAGAAATCTACATTGAACACTACGTTTCTGGATGGAGAGGTCTTGTGAAGTAAGTGATTGTTGAATATTTTGTCGAGTTTTAATCCTCCATAGTAATGGGTTAGATTAAATTAATTGAAAATAGCTGGACATTTTTTTAAAGAAAAAGTCTTTTTAGTATGGTACGAGGCTTGTGCTAATTAAAGTCTAAATAAAAAAGCATTTTAGGTAACGTACAATGACTGGATTCCTGAAAGCTGACCAAACCAACCTTTCAGGTCTGGGGTTGTCGAGGTAACGTGAAGGTAACGTGCTGTGCAGGTTGGATCACTAACGTGTGGCCATGACACTGCCAGCCTCCTTCTGCTTCTTTGACATACTGTACATGGAGTACTTTGTACATGTACTTTGTTTCGTACTTACCTGCTTTTCACAAGGAGACTCTGTTTCAAGGACTAAGTCACTTCAAGTTAATCCATTTGCACTTTGTACTGTGAGTTCCTTATTTGAAAAATAAACTAGAACCCCTGCTTGAAGTAGGGCTGCACAATCCAGGTACATCAGTAAATTAATTTAGAACAGAAATAACCTTTATTTCCCCTCAGTGGGAAAATTCAGGTGTACCAGCAACAAAGAGGCAGATAAGGTGAAGCATGTAGATTAACATGGTAATAAAAATATAATATCTGGACTATTAAACTAAAATCAGAACCATACAGTGAGTAATTTACGGCATAAGAAAAGAAATAGGCAATTAATAAAAACAGCACAGAAATGTGCAACTGAGTTGGATATTTCTTATGTCCAACTCAGTTGCACATTTCTACAATCTACAAGAAGTGGAAATAACAGTGCAAACAACAGGGATGTACAAATAATAGCACGAATATAAATACATATTGAAATTACCTAACAGATTCTAGAAGTAATGGCCCACAGCACCACTTCTTATACTGATGGAGCTTTCCAAAGCTGCAGTGAAAAGTTAATTTATTTTGTTCTGATTTTAACAAAAATGTGAGTCTCATACATAAAATATATCATTCGACAAGCAAAATAATATTTCTGATGTTTATTTTCATAATATTGGTTTATGATCAGAAAAATGGTGTAAACTGAAAAGGGTTTTTAACATAGAAATGTTATGGTATACATTTCATAGGGAAAAGTGCTGACTGTTAAGTTGTTCTTAACTATGAGGATAACACACAAAATGTTACTAAAAAACTGTCAACGAGCTGTATCCACTCATTGTAGAAGAAAGTTAAGTGAGAGGAAAAACTGGTAAAACAAGGTGGACAAGTAGCAAGGATAACTGTAGCCTTCAGAGGATTGCAAAGATGTCATTTCTATTTATTCAACCTTGAAAGCAATTTAAAAACACAAGATTTTATATTCATATCTCTCATTAGGGAATATCTGAGTCTTAGCAGTGCTTTTCAATATTTATGTTAGCTTTCTGATTATGACCCATTAGTTGTCACTGATTAATTTTCTTACTCATACTGTATATACATGGGCCTTGAGAAGGAAACCCTGGAGGTAAAGTCTGATAGATTCTTACAACTCTTACCTGATCATGTTTCGGAGCTGGACTCCTGTAAGCACACTGACTGCAGTAAGAAAGTATAAAAGTGCTCACAGTGTGTGTCTGTTTGTCTTGTCAACAGGCTTCTGAACAGTTTGGGAAGCCTCTTCGGTTTCATTTCTAAAGATGCTGTCAGCAAGACCCAGATCTTGATGAACTTCCTGAAGAGTGAGAACGGCCCTCACTATGCCACGGTGCAGTCCATGGTCAAGTTTGAGCTGGACAATCAACTGGTGGATGTGGACAAGAAGGGCATCTGTCCTGAGTCAGGGTGCCGCACTCTGCTGAGGCTCCACCGTGCATTGAGATGGCTTCAGCTCTTCCTGGAACGCCTGCGCACCAGCAAGGAAGACGACAAGACTTCAGTCATGTGCAGGGACGCCTACAATGAGTCCCTGGCCCAACACCACCCGTGGCTGATCCGTAAGTCAGCCGGCATGGCTTTCTACAGCCTCCCTTTAAGACCGGCTTTCCTTGAAGTGATGAATGTCGGCACACCTGAGCAAGTCTTGGACGTTCTGGGGAAGGCTGTGCCTCTCCTTTGTGAGGTGTATCAGATCACAGAGGACCTTTACCAGAAACACAATCTGCTTGATTTACCATAGAAAGGGAACAAGTGCTCGATTTTATCTGTCTGTAAATTATTCCTGTTGGAGTGCTGTGGAAACTGCTGCTGCTGTATGATTAAACCAGCATGTGTGCTATACCTAAGAGTAATTTTTCACACTGATTGCACCTATATGCATTACAATATTAGGTAAAATGTTGCATGTTTATTCTGGACTCATTGTCATGTAACTTAAATTGATAATTTTACTGTTTCTTAGGTGTTTTTATATTAAAAAGTAGGAGGTATTTGATAACTGTGGGGACATTACTCAAATAATTAGTCTTAAAAATGATACATTTCCTAATACCAGCAGATAGCCAATCAGCTGTTCTACTTAAATCTAGTTTGATAGCATATTATAAGTGAAAACATTGCCAGTAATTTAATTGCTTTACGTTCCTTTTAAATGTAATCTTATTGTAAAAAACAGAAAAGAATTAAACAAAAAAATCTATTCCCATTTTAAATCAATTTCAGCAAAAGTAGTATAAATATTTCAGAAGTTTATCTGGTAAATAAAAAGCATAATACAAATGGCATTGTTGAATAAAGTCTGTATACTTGAACATTTTGTTGATTGGTAAAAACTAGATTGCTATATATCCAGCCAATAATAAGAGTTAATACATTCATGGACTGATAGAAATTTAAATCCACAAAAGTGCTGATAGGTTGTTCATTGAATGTAAATTGTGTTATTTTAAACTACATTGTTTGTAACTCCTTTTATGAAATAAACAGTGCAGAATGATGTTTTATCTGACTGGTGCCTCTGCATTCATCTTAACTGGGTCAACATTGTGTTGAAACACTTTGCTGCAATTTGCTTGGTACATAAAGCTGGAGATCTGTGTTTTTGAAAGTGGCTCAGTCAGAAAATTGTTGACACGGATTTTTAATTGGATTTTGGTCTTGGCTTTGACTGGTGAATTTTAACACATGAATATGCTTTGATTTGAACCAGTCCAGTGTTATTGCTGGCCATATGTTTTGTCTCTCTTGCTGAAAGACAAATATTTTGTAAACTCTACCAGGTTTTTAAGGATCGCGTTGTATTTAGCTCTATTTCCCCATAAAATATTACACATTTAGACTGCTCAGACCTTCAATATTTATTCAATCTTGAGAGCAATTCTTTAAAAACACAACGGGATTTTATTTTGTTTGCAGAAACAAAGAGTCCTTCTCCGTGTGTTTAGCTCTTAATGTTTCTAATAGTCTTGAGTTTCATCTCGCGGTAGGTTTTGCTCGTCCGGCCCTTCAAAATGAGTCGGAGGTGAAAAATGTTACGGCTGCAGTTTGTACGTCACCAACGCCAGGTGTCAATCAAGTTCAGCCGGTTACCATGGTTACCAGATCGCCTGCCGACGCCGATAAAAAGTGAAAGGAACTCCTCCAACTGCGTGAAAGGTAAACGAGCCGGTCACGCTTCATGTACATTTCTGAGCACGCTTACTTGTTTCTATGGTAGGTTTTAATTCTTAGAAGGCCTCTCAGTGTGAGTCGTCGTGTAAACTAACAGCGTTTTCTCGACACTTTGTAAATCATCAAGTGGAGCAGCTGAGGGAGGTTGTCAATGCATTTAACAAGACCAAAGTCTTCGAAAGGGAGGAGCAGACCCGCCGTTGACAGCTTGCTACACCCAGGTGGTTCACACATCGACCCGAAGGCCCCAAACTATCACCTCAGGGGCAAGCCGGACGGAACCGTCCGCTCCCTGTCCGAGCCTGAGCTTCGGCAGGCCCGGCGGTGGAACAGGGAGGAACTTCTGCACTTGCTACCGCAGGAGCATGATGCTGTTCCTAAATTATCTCTAAACAGGTACAAAGTCCTTCCATCCATACCGACCAGGCAGTCCAAGGAGAGGTCGCCGAAGAACTTGGATGAAATGATGGTACACCTCAACCTGTCTGGAGAAGTGACTAAAAGCAGGACACTGGAGCAGGAAGGGACTAATGGACAGCTCAGTATCGGAGCCCGGTGTGAACCCTCAGAAACAGCAACACCTAATTCAGGCAGTTTGCTTCTGGCTATAAGGGCGCCGTGCGGTCGGAGGTTTGAGCAGTACTTTAACCCCACAGACACCCTGCGGGCGGTGAGAGCCAGCGCAGAGGCCCGGTTTGCTGCCACCTACAGAAAGGCTTTCATCGAGACCATGGATGTGCCACGCAGAACCTTTACAGACATGGACATGACCCTGGAGCGGTGCGGCATCCTGAACAGATCAGTGCTGTGCATCTCTTACCATTTCCAGCACTATTAAACAAAGCGCTGACGCAGAAATACCACACTTTATTGAGCCAAATCAATAAAGTAGTTTTGAATTTGAAGTAACCTGGTGGATGAGCCACGTTTTTCAGCAACAAACGCACCAATCAGAAATCGGAATAAAACGATTTTGTTCATTGTGTGGTGACCACCAGGTCAAATACTTTCATTTTTTTAAACTGCCATCCATTTTTGGTCTATAAACTTTTCAATAACAGAATTAAATAAAATGTTGTAATATACTGTTTCACCTCAAATTATAATATCGGCTGTACCTGCTTATTCTTGGAGGTAAAACCTGAACAGGTCGCCAATTGCATAACATGCAATCTGGAGACCAAGGGGTCCAAATCATAAATCAAAAGTATTTGTGGGCCAAGTAAAACTAAAGTTGCAAAGTTTATATTGTAATTTTTACCTGCTTAATAAGTTAAGCACGTTATATTTTAAACAGTCAAATATTGTAGAAAAAACTGAAAGCATTTTGCAGATTTGCCTTATTAAAATAAAGTGACAATTATTTTGGGCTTGATTGATATTTCTAATTCAATCTTGTATATTTTGCTATACCAACAAAATGTGTTATCCAAGGTTTTTGGAAGGAAACCAGAAAGGTTCGACCTGGTAAGTCAGTCTTGATATGCCATCATGCCAAAACTGATATGTAATTTTTTTAAATTTTGAAGAAAATTTCAAAAACAGTTTGTAAAAAATAATTCTGGCAATTTTGACTGATCTAAAATGAGATGTTTGGTCAGATTTCAGTTCAGACAGGAAAAAAAGAAAGAAAAAAAAGTCCTCATAATCAGTGCATGTAAACTTCTTGTTTCAACTGTACAAGACAATGCCTCATCCTTGAAATAAGTCCTATTACATCTAAAATGTCAAGGCATTTTAAAGTTAAGCATTTATTTTTGAAAAGCCAACACTTTCAATTTGAAAGTTTCTCTCCAACTCTTTAGTTTTTTTTTATGTCAGCTAATTATTATTTTGTTTACAATGCCAAGTCTAATCAAAGTATGAAATTAGTCTTTTCACAATGTTGCATGCTATCGTTTCATCAGACCCAAGCTTTTTAACACTGAACTGATGAAGCATTAAATCATTAGATAAAGCAAGCAATCAGCTCAAAGTAGGTTGAGTTAATCTATCAAACATGCGTTAAATCAAATGTTTACATTTCATCTCTCTAAAAAGATGCACAAAATGAGCCTTGCATGATTGAAACTTTAAAAGCTTTGCATCCACGAAAGAAAATAAAACCCGTTCTATTTGAACTTCAGATGATTGCTTGTCGCTCTGACAAATTTATTCAAATTACACAAAAAAAGAAAAAAGGATGGATTGTTGTACTTAATACTGGCTCAACACGACTGAATACAGGAAGCCAGAAACAGCAGAGAAGATTTTTTTTTTTTGGTTTGTTTAAAGCGATATTGCACAGAATGCATTGTGAAACTGGCACTGAAGACACTGGGCTGAAACAGGTTTTTCAAACAACCGCACACGTCATGCAAAACTATATACACTACACACATATATCACATAAAAACACTGATATTTCACTCAATATAATCAGTAACACTGCAAACACACATCTTTTAACACCTGTGGTGACTGTAAAACCTCAATGTTGAAGCAACTCCAAAGAAAATCTGAACCAAAAAGAAAAAAAAAAGTACCAGAAAATCTTTTATAGCAAATTAGCAAAAAACAAACAATGTGACAACAAAAAAACAGTGTCAACTATTGGAAAGCAGCAGAACATTAAATTGTCATCTTCTCCATTTCCTCAAGGTTGCTGGTATCGAGTTTTGTAATTTTCCTGTCTAGGACAAAAGGAAAAACTCAAATTAGGATCTGACGATATGTCATTATAATGAAAAATTGATCAAAACAAAGAAATCTCACTGAAATGCATTTCAATTTGCTTAATGATTTCCATGCTGTTTTTGCTGTCCACCATGTTGACAGCAAAGCCTCTTCTGCCGAAGCGTCCTGTACGACCGATCCTGTGCAGGTAGGTCTCGTTGTCGGCGTTCCCTTCCAAATCCACTGGGAGGTCAAAATTCACCACAAGGGACACCTGCTCCACATCAATTCCTGCAAACGGATAGAAATATTTCATAAGGGTATTTATAAGGGATATTATACACACCCTTAGCATCACTAAATTTTAATTGCAGATCTACTTGCCTCTGGAACACACATTGGTGGTCACAAGCACTTTCTCTTTGCCATTTTTGAAGCGTTCAATGACAGCAGCTCTCTGTTCCACTGCCATTTCCCCGCTCAGCAGCGCCACCTGGTGGCCCTCCGTTATCAGGCTGGAGGCCAGCCAGGCAGCCATCTTCCGAGTCTGACAAGAAAATTGAGCATGATCAAGGAAATTCCCAACACTTTGAAACAAAGAGGTGTGACTTTAATAGATTCACTAATGAGAATTTGCTAAAAGATTCACATTAGTGAAAGTTTTCCAGATATTGTTAAGTGGGAGTTAAAATTTCAATATTTATTAAATTTTAAATTTGTGCAGTTTGGTTTCACACTGCAGCAAACAAACCAAACCCTTACATTTAAAAAACAAACCAAAAAACTCTTCCCATGGTGGTGCGACACCAAGCATCAAAAGGAAATGGCATGAAAACCTCTGAAGACACCGAGCAACTTCCTTCTTCATAAAATGTTAATTAAAATTGAGCAGCATTAAGAATTTAGCAGTTGAAAGGTTTCTTTGTTTTGGTTTTATTTACCCAGAATGCTTTGCACTACCTGCTTTTGGAGCAGTCTCTGGTCTGTTTGACATTCATATGCATTGGAACCTCACCAAAGTTCAATTCAATTGAATCAAGACTTAGGTTTGTCAGCAGACCAGAGTTTGTTTTTTTTTGGTCCACACAACAGTTTGATTGCACATTCACACCTTCCCAAACAAACTGACTTTTTAGGCAAATAAAAACTAGAATAATAAAAAAACTGAAACAAGTAGCATTCCTTTGCAAAAAACAACAACAAAAAAAATAATTATTTCACAGACTAAAAAATAATTTCTAAAGATTATTTAAAAAAAATAAATAAAAACCTTCAACTTACGTGGCAGAAGATCATTGCCTGTGCAATAGTCAGACACCCATACAGGTTACAGAGCGCTGTGAACTTGTCCTCCTTCTCCCTGCAGAGCACATAGAACTGCTTGATTGTGTCCAGCGTCTCCTCTTCTCGTTTCAGTCTGATTATATTCGGATCGGGAATCACTCGCTCGGCAAACTTCATCACAGAGTCCTCAAAAGTTGCAGAGAACAGCAGCATCTGACAGTCTTTGTTGAGCAGCCTTAAAACAGGGAAGGCAGTTATCAGATATGCTTTTTTTTTTTTAATTCAACATCAGGTTTTTCAGGAAGAAACCCACCTGTGGATCCGGATGCTCTGGTCCCGATGACCCTGCATGGCGATCATCACATCAGCTTCGTCCAACACAAACATTGTGATCTTCTTTGGGTCAATAAGTTTGTATTTGGTGCACCAGTCAAGGATGGTGCCTGGGGTTCCAATGACAATCTGCTCTTGCAACTTGACACGTCGCTCCACTGGAAAACACAAAGTGTCATGCAGATATAAAACATCACCACTGATGTTTTATCAGTGGTGGTGATGACAAAGAACAGCAAACTTGTGTTAGAAACCTAACATACTTAACTCCCTTCACCCTTTAACAATACATGTTCTTCAAATAGTTTTCATTTTAGAAGGCCCAAGAAATTTGTTTTTAATTCAGTCCCTACTTAAATGCAATTAAAAATGTATACAAATGTTATTTTATACATCACCTTTCTAAAATAATGGCCCAATTAATTTTTTTTGCCAAAAGTTGGAGGGGAGGCAGAGTCGGTGTTGGAAAGATTTTTTTCTTTTCTTTTGACAAAGTCATCTTTGTCAAAAAATGACTCAAGTCATTATTTTTGGAAAGTGACAATACACAAAATGTCCTTTTTTCTCTGATAAATGATGTGATAAAGCAGCTCCTCATTTAGATAAATGATTTAATTATTTACATATTTAATTGATTTCTTGAATGTTCTGTGATACTTATGTAAATATAGTAGGTAAACACAGCCTATCCCATCAACCAACAACAAACAAACAAACAAAAACATAAAAGCCATTTCAGGATCTTACTTCTATTCCCTCGAATGGCATAGGCCAGTTTCACATTTGGACAGAATTTGCCCATTTGTTCGATCACTTGGCCGATCTGCAATGCCAGCTCATATGTTGGTGCAACACAGAGACACTAAAAGAGAGTTTTTTAATCTTCGTTAAAGATGCCTGGCACTGGAGGAGTTGAATGCTCTGAAGGTGTTCTTGCTCACCTGAGTCCAGGTATTGTCAGGGTTCACATGACTCAGCATGGCCAGAGAGAAAGCTGCAGTCTTGCCAGTGCCAGACTGCGACTGAGCAATCAGGTTCTGATGTCTAGACAGAACAAGCATGGAAAGAAGAAATGTTTTACATTTTAAATGAAAAACACCAATAACAGAACAAGTATCCACTTAAAGCCAAGCTGATGTTACACCTAACTTTATGCCTTGTCAATATATGCATTTAACTAAGATGACAACAACAAAAAAGCCAGGGCACTGGCTCTGGTCGATTCATCCATCTGCTTCCATATTTTGCCATTTGGTCCTCATAAACGAATAGTACCAATTTATAGGCAAGTAAATGGAACTTCAAAACCTTATGAATGTGTTTTTTCCACTCATATCCATGCTCACAACTAACCCAAATCTGTGTCTGAGTGAGAGTTTTATACCTGAACTCAGGGCTCCCTGACATTGTTGTACCAAGTTGTACAATTTTAATCAATAGGAAAATTCAACTGTTCAACTAGCCACTGTTCAACCTAAGGAGGGCAGCATTGAGACCAGGTGAGGCAGAACTAAATACATTTACACAAAAACATCAACATTTTAACAGAAACAAAAATACCTTAACCCAATCGTCCCCCAATGGACGACTGTGGCTGTGTGGCAGAGTTGTCGTCTTGCAATCGGAAGGTTGTAGGTTTGATTCCAGCTTCCTCCTGCCATATGTCGATGTGCCACTGGGCAAGGCACTTAACCCCAAATTGCCTGCCGGTCTGCGTATCGATGTATGTATGTGTGTGCGAATGGGTGAATGTGAGTGGTCAAAATGACTGGAAAAGCGCTATACAAGTTCAGTCCATTTACCACCCTAGTCCTCAGGACCCATTGCCCTGCTTGTTTTAGGTGTTTCCCTGCTGCTGCACACCTGGGTTAAATGAACAAGTTATTAACCAGCTTCTGCAGCAATTATAAGAGTGCAAAGGAGGTAATGCAATCATATGAATCAGCTGTGCTGGAGTCGAGACTCATCAAAAACATGCAGGACAGCAGTCCCCAAGGACCATGGTTGGGGACCACTGCCTTAACTTATTTAGATATTTTATCCGCAAAAAATTTGGTTAGTTATACTTGAAAGATGAAAGAATAGTGACACAGGCCTGTTGTTAAACCTCACTTTAAATTTCCAATGAAAGATTTAAAGTGATGTTAAGCAGCCTCTTTCAGAACAGTGCCTGTAGCCACTTGACAGAGTGTTAATGGATAACAGGACAAGAAACAGATTTTACTGATCATTCTTTCTTGTTTTTTTTCCCCATATGAAATGACTGAAATGTTTCTGTAAATTTTAAGATTCTAGTTTAACCTCGTGAAAAAAAAACAAAACAAACAAAAAAAAAAACTTGTGCAACAATTTGCAACATCAACAGTTGCCCAATAGTTGTGAATACAGATATTCTCTCCCAAGAGAGCCCAGATTTCACTTTTCTGATTTTGCTCAAGTCCAGTTCTTGAGAACTACCAACCTGTAACTTTTATATACATTGCTGATGCTACACCAGTCAAAAGGCTGACTTCCCTCTCTTGCAACAACTCAGCTCTGCAGAGGAATAACAAGCCATTCAGTTGATCCGGGTGTGTAAGCGAAGAAAGCCATCTAACAGTTGCAGGATGGTAGCTCTTGAATGCTGGACTTGAGAACTCCAGATTTAAATATTCAGGGGTTGACATTCACAACATTATGGATTGACTGAGCGTAGTAGGAACAAGCCATAGAAAGGCATTCCTTTCTATTATGAACAGGAATTTCAGAAAAGCTTTGGTGAACCTTGACATCATATAATTCCTTTTCAAAACAGTAGATGGCATTTTCGTTGATAAGGCAACCAAATTGGACTTCAATTGGAGATTGTACATATTAAAAAGACAATTTTATTTCTACAATACTTCCTAAGTACAAATATGAACTCACGGTTCCGCCAGCATCAGAGGCAAAGCATTCTCCTGGATCCTGGACGGTCTGTTGAATCCCATGCTGAAGACACCTTGCAACAATTCAGGTTTCCTAACATTGAAGGCCCTCAGAGTTAGGTTTCACAAAATAATTAAATAAGCAGTAAACGGAATGAAAAAAAAGGCTTTCGCCAAAGAACTCACAGTCTGAGCTCCTGGAAAGTCTTCACGGAGAACAGAGGAGAGTTGGGATCCGCCTGCAGGACCTCAACTTGGTTCCGGTTCTTCACCAGAGAGTGACGGATCAATTTATTAAGCAAAGACTGTTCGGCCAGGTCAACTTTGTCGCCATCCCCTTCTCCCCCTTCATCTTGGATTTTGTTCTGCACCACGTTGGCTGCAGGTGGAAACAGAGACCACCACGGAAATTTAGCTCTCTTAAAACAGCTAAAATTTAATGAAGACAAAAATTATTAAATTACCATTTACGTCTTCCTTCACGTTTAATGGACCTCGTATTCTGTTGATCTTTTTGGAGAACTGAAACTGTCGAACATGACCCAAAGCAATTAGCATCAGATAGCTAACACCGTATGCTAATCTGCTAACGAGCAACTAGCAGGTGTTGTTATATAATGAGACGTTTAACTCACCTGAAATGGTGGAGTTGTCGCCTCTTGAACGTCCACAGCTAACGCCCAAGAGTCTTCAGCCATTTTAAGAAACTGATTTTTTTAAAGAAGCGAACCGACCCTTTCTCTAAAGTTTGTGGTCGCGTTGCCTTCTTTTAAATGTACTCAACGGTTACTGCTGCTTTCACAACAGTTATCGTTATAGTAATTTTAAACTCCAAAAATGGGAGTCTATTTAAAAACGTAAAATACACTCCGAATAAATTATCTACAAATAACAATTATTTATGAGATTATACAGAGGTCAAATTAATATATATATTTCTGAAAAAAGTTTTGTCTGATATAAATTGTAATAACTCGTTCAGTTATTTTTTTTTGCTCTGAATGACTTTATGTAAATATGGTTTCAACAATTTTGTATTCATTTAAAAAATACGTCTAACTCATTTGCTTTATTGCTTTTAAATCTTTCAGAAACGCCCGAAATCCTTGTACAAAGACATATTTACTCACTTTATTTGGAATACCTGAAGGCATCACAACATTTTATTTTCAAGTTTTGCTCAGCGAATTGTTAGTGCGGGAAGTATGAGGCTGCCAAAGATGCCGTCTCCGCCTAGTGGTGAATGGAGGATATAGCAATTTCCCTCATCATTCAAAATTCCTATCAAGACTGTCATTGCTTCGGAATTTTCCCATTCCTGATATCAGTAGAAAAGTCTGCATCAAATTAATTCTAAATTTGCATTTAGGCAAAATATATTTTTTTATTAAAAAATTGGTACATTCTACATTAAATATATTTCCCTGTCAATAACTGTAAAGATATTCCGACAATAATAACAATGGCAGTTGCAGTTAGGACACAATTTTTTTAGTTTTCTTTTTTATTTTCCATTAAGCTCTTCCATTCCGGAGAATCTTTGTCAATAAAATAAACAAAATAGAATAGTACAGTTGAAACTGAATCTTGATTTGTTACTGTAAAATAGAATTTAATCAAAATAATTTTATTATCCAACAATGCGGAAATTCCTGTGCAACAGCAGCAAATAAAGAAATCAAAGCAATAGATTCACACAAAGATAGAATATAAAACATATAAAAACAGTATCAAAATAACAATAACGTACAGTAAGGGCAACATTTCAAAATATATACTGTGCAGCATGGCAAGGCTCTAAAGGAAGTAAGAAAAGCTTACAATTTATGGAGCACCATAAATTCTTTTAAGCCAAAACTTGCACTTTCCTTATTTCAGCTCCTGCACATGATGATTTTATTTTTCTTATACATTATGTGAATAACTTTAGAGATACTGCAAAAAATTGACTACATTCCCCTCCGCTGTTCCTTTGGTTGTGAGAAAAAGAGACAGCGAGGAAACAAGACCAGCACAAAGGGAAGAAAGAGGGGGAGGACAAAGGGGTGAGTTCCATTGGCTGCAGGTTAATCCAATTTAGAGGCGGATGTTGAATCTCAGCTACCCACCCACACATACGCATACAGACGCACCCACACACACACATGCAGAGAGACCATGTCCACATTTACAACAGCACCAAAATGACACATTAATTGTCATGGAAACGGCATCCCCCCAGCCCCAAATGTATCAAACAAAGTGATCATAAAACCCTTAGACAGACAAATGGCCACTTTAGATTTAAAACGTTCCTGTACACCGCCTGCTTGTTGAGGTTGCATGACAGACGATGTGTGCTGTCTTCCACCCATCTGCTGCTGCTGTTACGCTGCATGATGTGCATGTTATTAAAAAGAATATCTGAATTGTTGATAGTGTCAACAAGAGCTTACAAAGAGTGTGTGGGGATGGTGCTTTGAATAAGGTTAGGAGGGGAGGTTGCTTTGGATTCTCTCTCTCTCTTTGAACCTCAAACCCCTGCATCCTCCTCTCAAGGAGGAGGAGGATAAAGAGGAGGAGACAGAGGAAGAAATAAATGAAACAGTTTCTGCAACCACATGTTGCTGGGTTTGACTGAACCACGTCTGGCTGCTGCAACAGCATCTACCCTCTCCCCTCCTTGCATTGTGCGTCTGCATGTGTAGTTCCTGCCACCTGTGGCAGCACTCCTATTCCCTCTACGCCACCAAAAGCGAACAAAAAAAAAAAAAATTGGAGAGGAGAGCAAAGGAGAGGCTGGACGAAGAGAGGATATCTTTCATGATAAGTGGACTTCTGACAGAAAGAGAGCCACGGTGCACTTGAGACAAATGAAAGGTAAGACAATGGGAAACACTAATGCATTTTAATGCTGCTTTGCTTCCGTCTGGCGATTCCTGCTTCAGACATCACTGTCAGTAGTTTTAACTGAAGGAGGAAAAGGGTCAATGGTTGAATCTGTCAGCAGATGTAAACAGGTACACTGTGCCTCAACAGGTGGTGACACAGCATGCAGCTGTCTGTTCTCACCCAAATGAAGGATGTTGTCTGGGTTCAGGGTTGATGCCTTCACTGTGTTTTTGGTCAAACCCAGAGGTTGGTAGGGTGAGCCCATCAGGAGAGAGCCCACTTTTGACTAAACTAAAACTAGAGGATATAAAAGAACAAATATCACTGATTTAAAACAGTTCAAAACAAAACTTTTGCAAAAAATAAAGCACCTTTTGCACATGTGTGGAAATAATCAAGTCCAGTTGTGCTTGTTTCCTTAATTTATCCAAGACTTGATTATGTCCAAATAAAGCTTTCCTGTCTGGTTCTCAGTATGAGGGTGATTGGACACATGATGGCAGTATTGAGATGACAGAAATCTGTAAATGCATTAAAATGTCTGTTTCTTACAGTAAAAAAGCACTTGGGAATGATATTATCATAAATATTAATGAGTTTATTGCTTATTGGCTGTGCTTATGTCTATGAATATGAGACCTGACATTAAAACCTGAAGTTTTTTATTTTTTTAAAGTGTTTTTTTCTTTTTTTGTGAGAGGAAATCACTTGTTGTATGAGATAAAGTGTGATTAGTCTCACTGTCAGATGATATGCAGAGTTTGGTCATGCTGCTGGTCAGTATGCAGGTAAGCAGGCGAGCAGAGCTGTCTCTATGGATATTGCTTTCGTCATTACACTTCCCATCAAGCTCGTGCAGAGGGACTCTGGTTGTGCAGCAGACGCAGACCCCATGACAGCAAGATTACTTGTGCAGGAGAAGGCATAAACAATAAACCGGAGCCGTATTGCAGCATCTAATTTTGTTTTAGCAAAATTGCTTAGCTTAAAATGAATTAATCTTTTATTACAGCAGCGTAATCTCAGACTAAAAAAAATCAATAGAAAAACAAAACCAATTGAAATTCTCACTAAAGAAATAATTGATTTTTACACTATTGTTGACACTGTTGTTGACTTACAATTCATTTAAGAAAAATCTTACTGGTGTATTTATATATTTACTTATTTATTTTAATCTTTACTTATACAATCTGACAGACAGGATCATTTAAGCTTGAGGTTCTTCAGAACAGGAAAGATAAGAGAGCATTGCATTCAAGGTAATCACAACTTGTTGAACATTATTAAAATTTATAAAATTGCTGCACAAAATTACTCACTCACCTAAATCTGCTCAAATCAGATTTAAATAATTTAAATGACTGAAAATGAGACAAGAAGCCTGAGTGACAACCTTGTATTGCTAAAACAGTGTTACATCTGAAGCTCAAACATTTTAAATCCATTAGGACCAGCTTTGAGAGACATGCCATCAGAATGTATATATCTTTGAGGTTTGTTAAAATTTTTAGGATTTTTCTTTGATCAGATGAGGCAAAAGTTGATCTTTTGGCAACAAACAATATAGATGGGTATGGCATAAAGCAAAGTGTTAATATGGAAAATAATCTCTTGCCAAGTATTAAATATGGTAGAGAATTGTGCTGTCATTGTGGGCCCTGGGATCTTGCTGGGCTGCATGTTGGACATCGTAGTTTTAGATTCTGATCGGTAGATTTGGCCGATTGATTGAATTTATCCATTAATCGAATTGGCAGTTAAGAAAGATTTGAGTTTGGGAAAAATCTGGATTGTGTAGTGCTTGGGCTTCTGTAGTTCAGTGACCATCTTGTTTTACAGATTGTATTTCATTGGATTTTGAATTCATATCCACTTCCAGAATGGATTATTGAAGGAAAGGTTTTTGAAAGTATTTGTTCTTATATGACATTTCTTTTAAAGAAAAAGAGGAATATATATCTGAAATCTGTATTTTACCTGCAAATTTCTTGCTGGACAGCAATGGCAATGTCACCTTAAAGTCTTTGTTTTTATTGCCAGGACTTTTTTCTTGAATGGTTTTAACACCTTACTCCCGACCTGTTCGTTTTACATCGCTCTGAGGGGAATTACTGAGGCTAAAGAACCAATAAAATGCTCCACTGACAGCTTTAGCTGTAGTGTTTGAATCTGTAATGTGTCCCTGGTGTATGTTTAATCTTATTGGTGGTGGCTGTCAAAAGTAATAAAAACAAAAAATAAGATCAATTCCTGAGCACAGTGCTCAATTTGAATGGAAATTTGGAACCTATAAATGATATTGAGAAGATATTTAGATAGAGATCTGAATTATTGGAGGTGAAAGTGTGCAAAATGTAAAGAAAAACATATTTTTACCAAAAAAAAACAGCAGAAGCACAATGGATGGAAGTCTTCACTGCTCATTACCTTAGTTTGAAACAGGTTAATGTAAAAGAAGAGCTTATCAGAAACATCTAGGCTGATGAAAACAAACTTCAGTGGTGAACAGAATAAATTGTTAAATTCCCTTTGAAATGAAACGTGTTCTCTGAACAAAGAAAGAGATGTTGTTAAATTTGTTACTGAAGCATAGTGTGCGAGCCAACATCTGTTTTCATTATCAAATTGTGTTTGTGAAATGATCGTCTTGCTCATCTGCGAAGGCCCCATGTTATGCAGAAAGATACAAAAAGTTGTGAGCCTGAGAAGAGCAAGTCTGAATCTTTTTTTCTACAAAAAAGCTTTCCTGCTTTCACTGCCAAACTGAGTGAATATATTCAACATGCTTAGAGATTTTTTGAAGAACAAGAATTGGGTGCACAAGTTTGGATTTTAATGGATTTTCCTTTATTTTTTCTAATCACCATTGTATATACTTATATGTAGTGTTTTCTTTTCTTTATTTTTTTGAACTTTCCTAATGTGCGGCATATTGCAAGTGTCATCCTAACACTTGTCTTTGACTCATGAGAACCAGACATTATTAAGTGTTGGCAAACTTCAAGTATAAATCAGACAAAAATTGCTGTAAATTCTAACTTGCACAACTAATTATTTCAAAAATACTTGAGGTTGTTATGCGATTAGTTGTGACATTCAGAAAAAACACTGTGCATTATGCAGCAGCCTCATCATTCAGTTGCAGCTTTGCAAACTTTGATATTTAACTTGATAGAGAGGATGACAGGTAGATCTGGGAAAAATATGTATTTTGTCATATGTGAACATTGCTGTTACACATGGATGTAATTCTTGGAAAAAGGTGGCAACAAGCTTATTTTTTTCCCCCGTTAAGTTCGATGCTGATGTCTTTCTATCTTGGCATTGTGTTGACACATACACTGGCAAATTATTTAAAAATCCCTGCTTTTGTTGAAGTTGATCGGTTCAATAAACAATCAGCTTAACTGTTAAAATGCAAGCTTTGGTTATGTAAAATGAGATCACAATAATTTTTATTAGAACTTCTTCCACACATAACTTTTAATATCTAAACATGACATAAAGACATATAAATCTGTTACATTAAATCAAAACAGTGTAAGTGTACACAGCCTTCAGCATTTTGTTGAAGCATGCTTCAACAAAATGCTTTGTTGAAGCATTTTGTGATTTCCGCAGCCAGTCTTTGTCAGGCACCTGTCAGCTTCCCACATCTCCACTCTGTTTTATTTGACCACGTTGCCTTGGAAAAGATTTCTAAATTTACCAGAAGGTGAGAACATATCATGTGCACAGCTGTCCTTATGTGGCTTTACAGATTTTCTGTTGGAAAGAATGTGCTGGCATTTTTGGTTTTAATTTGATAAATTATTGTATATATTATTGACAATTATTTTTTTGTTGATTTGGTTGTGGGCCCTGGTGTCAGTGTGTTGATGAAAATGAAATATATTGATTTATCTGAATGTTTTGGCTCTAAGCTGGCTGGTATTTGGAACCGGTCATAAGTTGATCAACTTTGACTAAAACCTCAGCTTCATCTGAAAAATTTAGCTCTTGTCTGTAGGCAATGTTTGGCTCTATGAGTAGAATACAACAATTCTCTCACAAGGGTTTGGAAGATTTAGCATGTCATTTTAGCTGGGAATTAAAAAAACACCTTCTTACTCTTTTCCAGCACAAGTCCCATATAAACACCAAAGAAGAACCTTTCTTTTGTTCTCACTGTGTGAAGTAAAAAAAACAAAAACAACACTTTTTGTTTTCTATTTAATCGAATGTACTGATTTGGTTCTATTTGCTTTTCAAAGCAGAATCCTAAAGCCAGCAGGATGCCAGGACTCATCAACAAGGAGAACCAGTGTGCTCTGCCCCTCAGTGTGTCTGACATCACCTGCTGCGTCAGGGGTTATACTCTGGCTCTGACGGCCTCTATGACCTACGAGAATATTGAGGATCATGCAATTGAGGGTAAGCGAGACGACTGCATTCCACAGTCAAATTGATGCAATTCAAACCTCTGAGCATCAGTCTTTTCTTCTTTCTTCCCTGAAGGTATCTTCATTTATCCACTGGAAGAAAATTCCATTGTTGTTGGGTTTGAGGCTATGATATGCAGTCAAATTATAACCCTGCAAATAAAAGGCAAGGCAAAACTTGATGATTGTTATCAGGACATCTGCCACACTGCTAACGGGTCTCTCCAGAGCGGCACCGGTAAGGCTGAAGTGACTCAGATCAATATAGTTATATGTGCTCTGCCCAAAGGCCTCTATTTGTGTGGCATATAGGGGGTTTGCTGTGATGAAAGCACAGAACAGCACATAAGAAGTCTGAGGATCTTTTCCAGCTCTGTAAAGTGTTTATGTTGATCCTAAATCAGCCCCCGGTACTGTCTGGTTCAGTGTTTTTGCAGCAGGCAAGTCATAGTCAATGAATCTACTGAGCGACATGGGCATTTATTCATATCCATGATGTATTCCTAATGAATGCATTGATGAATATTACACTTCAAAATCCTTCACGGTAAATATTGTGTATTTCTGATTAGGCTTTTGACATGACATTTATAACAGAAAAGTCATCCACATGTACAATAAAATCATATAAGCTGATAAATTAATTTACATCTAATAAAATATAATGAGAAGATTTAGAAACATGAAACAAAGTTGGGGAAAATTACATACAAAGAAATGAAGAAAGGCAAACTATTGAGTATTTAGAAAGCAATTCTACCTCCCTGAGCAGAAATTAATGTCAGGTGCTTTGTTTTTTTTATCAATAGCCTGTAAAGACATTCCTCTTTTACATGGCAAGAGTTGTTGAGGAGCCAAGGACTTGTTGTAGAGAGTTGTAGAAAAAAACTGAACTTAATTCGTACTGTTGATTAAAAAATAAAAAACAACCCAAGAAGTAACACACTCCACTGCTGACGAGAAAACACACCGTACTTCATTTAAAGTTTGCTGCAGCAACACTGATATTTGGTGGTGTGAAGATCATGTCACAGTGAATTTACTGAGATATTGTTAAATTTGTTACAATCTACCATAATTCTGAGGATGAAACAAGGAAAATATAAACAGAATATAGAATACCATATTGCGCAATAAGGACAACATTACAAAATAAACATTTTGCAGTTATTAAAAATAACATACTTTATTCCACATGGAAACAAAAAAAATATGCATGTGTATTTGAGCATAAATAAAAACAGTGCAACAACAGATATGTGAGAATGCTAGGAGAAATGTCATTTAAAATTACCACAAATGTCTAAATAACTATGCAAGTAATTGGGAGCAGTGATGAAAAGAGTCTGACAGCTGCTGGAAGGAGGAATCTATGATGATGCTCCTCTGTGCTCTTACGATGCAGCAGTCTGTTACGGAGTGACAGACTGCCTCAAGCAAAGCCAAGGAAATCCTCAACTGGTTTCAGAGAAGAAAATAAAGCAGCTGAGATTTTCTACATAATGTAATATCATCGTAAACATAGGGTATTCTACTATTTAAATACAATAGATTTTCCCATTGGCCTCTCATTTTATTGCCAATAACATGAAATACTTTATGTATGAACAATGATTTTCTTGTATTTTCTTGTAAGGATATTTTTCGATGTTACCAAGATCTGATGAATAAGTGTCCTGAATATGTTTAATGAGAAAAATGTTAAAATGCTTATTACTTATTTTTCTGTCTGTAATTATATTAATATACTCTGTCATGTCATCCTGAAAGAGAATAAAAATGGCAAATGTTGGATTAATTTTCAGAGACTGCAAGCACCATTAATAATTCAGCCCTAAAGGGTTTCTAAAAATTCACCCAGCTACTATTTTAAATTCATCATTAGGCATATCTTTAAAGATCCATTTGCAGACCAATTAGTTTTTCTGTCTGCAAAAAAACTGTGCCATAACAAGGAAGTTGCTTGAAAGCAAAACAAAACCAATTAACCAAAGAATCCACCATTAAAGTTTACTTTAAAATACATTTACATTGGTTTTTGACACGAAATAATATTAAATTTTTTCTAAACTGGAGTTACAGGGAACATACTGGTGGATGAGGACTTTGAGAGGACTGTGCTTGTGGTTAACCTTGGAATTATCCCCCCAATGGAGACGGTACATATCCTGGTCAGCACGTCGTCTGAACTCACCACTTTGCCCAGCGGAGGAATCAGGGTCTCATCCCCACCGGTTTGTACTCCTCGGGTACAAAGGACCATCAACGAGGAGCAGGGATTGTCGCCAAACTTCTCCCGAACGTAAGAGATCAAAAACCAGATGAAAAGCCAATGTGTGTTAAGATTACATTCTACTGTTTTTAAATGTAGGTTTAACAATTATTTTCAATAAGTTTGATTATAATGAGACTCAGATTAAAAATACTTTTAGATAATAGCAATAGCCTATTTTTCACTAAATCATTTTGGTTTTATGAACACTTAATATTCTAATCTTGTGTTTTCATTCACTGAAAGCAAACAATATATCATATTGACAAATAAAAAAACTTTACTACACACTGCAAAATGCAAAATCTTACCAAGCATTTTTTGTCAAATATCTTAGAACACTTGAAATTTGACCGAACTTATTTAAAAGTGACATTCAAGCAAAATATAAAAGCCTATTTTAAATCAATAATTCCTTTATATTGATGTTTTAGTTCCACTGGTAGATTATTTTTCTTCTAATGTGGAAAAAATAGGTGAAATAATCTGCTAGTGGAACTAGTACTTTTTACAAATCAAAATTATAAAATTGTTTAATTAAAACATGCTCACATTTCTTGCTTAAAAATTACTTGTAAGTTAATTTTTCCTTATTTCACATGCTAATCTGTTAGCACCAGAAACTAGGCCAAAAGTATTTTTGTGTTTTTGCAGAGTATGCATTTAGTGGCTTGAAATGCATAAATTTACTGAAATACATACATTTTAAGTAAGATATTGAACATGACTGTTGTGGAATGTTAATGTTCTTGAAAAATAATATCTTCATTTTTAGTCGTGAAAAACCCACTTGTGCCTCAAGTCCTCACGATCAGAATCCAATCGCCTCTCCGCTGTGGCTGGCAACGCTGCTGGAGGATGAGGCCATAAACTCCATGGATTATGAATTTAACTTCCAGCTGGAGATTCGAGCTCCTTACCTTCTCGCAGGTTGGATGATTTTTCTCTTTTTTTATATGCAAATATTGGAGGCTCTTAACATCTGTAATGTAAAAACTCCTACATCGTGGTGACACTTTCCGTGTTGCATATGTCTGTGCTTGTATATTTTGTCTAAAGTGATCAATTTTATTTTCGAAGAATCCTCTGTTACTTAAAAAATTTCAGTTTCATTCCATTTTTCTGCCTCAGACAGTCGGACTTTATCCACAAGAGAAACATTAACATTTTCTCTTAAATGTATGTAAGATTATTATGTTTATTATGTATGTATCAGGACTTTTTCTCGACATTTTTTGAATTTCTCAACATACTTGGGAGGTTTCTACATATCTACCATCAGTTTATTTGGAGAAAAAGACAGTGATTTCAGATGCTGATCTAAATCATAAAAAATGTAGGGGAAGGTGTTTGGTGATGAGCTGCACAAACACAGCTCACCTCCAAACATGCTTTTGCTGCAGTCAGAGACAATCCAAAGTCAAGGTTTTTTCTTTTTCTGAGCTGATCATTGAGTCTCTGACTTGCAAACTGAAGAAGTCACAACTTATCTCAGTCTCCCACCAACCAGGTTAAATTTGCAGTTTTCCAAATTTCCAATTTTATGAAAAACATAAAATTGTGTCATGACACTGGATGAATCTCACAAACAGCCATGCATATTATCTTGTATCATAATTTGTGACCCTAGTTAACGTCTGTGTAACTTCAATGCATCTCCTTTCTCATACAAAAGTGGGCTAGATTATATCTAAAGCAGGTCATTTTCTGAAAGAACAACATATCAGAAGAGTAATTAAGCTAAAATCATACAAAATGTTGCATCTAAGATGCAAAAAAATGTTGTAAACATGTTTTACTCCAAACACCCCAAGTGGCATACTTTGAGCTCTGCCCAGTTCAAATTGTGGAAAAAAAAGCCATATTTTGCTAATCAATTATTAACTAATTAATTAAAAATAATAATAAACCGATCAGGCCAACACTGTACTGAT
This sequence comes from Poeciliopsis prolifica, assembly GCF_027474105.1. Taxonomy (NCBI): domain Eukaryota; kingdom Metazoa; phylum Chordata; class Actinopteri; order Cyprinodontiformes; family Poeciliidae; genus Poeciliopsis; species Poeciliopsis prolifica. Next base: position 1,156,390 of record NW_026562421.1, on the reverse strand, counting down.
ATTAAGTTGAACAGAAAAGGTTGAATTTTTTGCATGTTGCATCCTTTGAAACAAATGCAACATTACTGCAGTTCAGAAAATAAACACTTTATTTACTTATTTAAAAGAGGAACTGAATTAAATAATTGCATATTTTAATGTATTTTTGATACTGAAAAGCTTAAATAAAATCACCAGAATTTTCCAATATTTTTATCTGACTAATTGGCTAATCGATAGATTAATTGATTACTAAAATAATCTTTATTTGCAGCCCTCATTTTATCTTCAACAGCTTTTTATTCAAACTGCACAGGTATGTTCGTTGAGTTGTTGCTTGTTAACGTTGCCTCCTCGGTGTGTGAATTCCTCTGGAAATGTGTGCCCAGGATGCTGTTAGCAACTGGAGTAATTGCTGGTATTTTAGAGCCACTTGTTGTTTGCTCTGTGTAGGAGTGGAGAGCCCTTCTCATGCCATCCGAGCTGATGCAGACCCTCTGGCCCGCTCGGCAACCAGCGTCGTCATCACACTGGCCGACAAGTACACTTACGACTGCCCTGTCGAAATACTCATCTACCCCAGCGGTAGGTTTATGACTTAAAACTCAGCTCTGCACTTAGGCTTTTATTCATTTACAAGTAAAATATTCTGATACTGGCTCTTAGCTCTTTTTTCTTTTACACAATATGAGGCCTGTAATCAGATCAGCGGATTTTATCCTGACTCACAACCTTTCTTAGAGCACCTGTCCAGGAAAAAAAAAAAAAAGCATGCCAGCAGAGTCCCTCTCCACCATAAAGGAGTACACTGCCAAGGTTGTTCCTCCCATTGTGGTCTTTTTTGTCCCTCAAGGCCATCTTGATCTCCACCATGTGTGGGCTGGTTGTCTCCTGGAGGCAGGAATGAGCCGTGGACACACTGAGTTGATGGACCTCTTATGAGCACTTTGTTCACAAGCAGACCTGTGGTCTGTCTGGGACAATCTAATTCACAGCAGACTTGTGCTGCGGCTTCTCCCACAAGAAGGAGGCTCAGCTTCAGCCAGGGGATGAAGGAGACAGAGCTGTGCTTCAAACATTCACACATAGCTTTTAGCAACACCATTGTGTTTTGATTATTGACAATATAATGTGACAAGTAAGACCTTAAACGGCATTACTGTTGACATATATTATACATATTTCTAGTCCAGGTTTACATATGATGATAATTCTTTAAAATTTCAATAGCCTAAAATTAAGAAAAAATGAAAATTACTTTCACAAGAAATTCTTGCATCTATGCGGAACACAATGTTTACCAAGGCTAAAGTAGATGCAGCAACGTTAATATTTGAGCTGATGAAGTGAAGATTTATATACGTAGTTAAAGAATGCAAAACCACAAAATCTTACTAAGTTTTTGAATCTAATTTCTTGTGCCATTATCTTAGTAGACTTGAAATATTAAAAAAACTAACTTACAAGTAACTTTTCAGCAAGAAATAGGAGCTACTTTCAAGTTAATAATTCCTCCATATTTGGTGAAAAGTATAAGCAATAGCTAATACTTTTTCAGCAATATTAAGAAAGTATTGACTTAAAACAAGCTCATGTTTCTTCCTGAAAAGTTACTTGTAAATTAGTTATGCCTTGTTTCAAGTGTGCTGAGATTTTTTTGCACAAGGAAATACTAAAATACTTACCATAAAATCAGAAACATAAGGTGCACTGGGATGCATAAACATGTTCCTCCCAACTGAATGACCAAATTGCCTTTACATTAGCAAGCCAGAAAGAGTGTATTGGTCTCACATTACATGGATCAGTCAAATGGGGTCCATTGAGGTGCTGGATAATACAATACGGAGCTGTGTGGAAACAAATATTTCCAAACTTTAATGAACTGAAGAAAATAGTAGGCCAAAATTCATTCAAAATGATGTGGGAGATTTATAAAGTCACACAAAATAAAAAAGAAAAGTTGCAGAAAAGTTCCTGCTTTAAGCTGGTGAATTTTCCATTTTGGCTTAAACTTCAACTGAGTGACAGTGTGAAATTTTAATTATTTTAAAACCTGGCAATGATCCAAATTTGATTTTATCCTGATTTGTGAAATTCTATAGTTGGAAGAGTGCGCCGACTGCAGTCCTCACCAAACCTTCATCCTTTCCCTCAGCAAGAAAGAGAGAAACTTAATCCTTTTGCTCATTTAGTTTTCTTTTCTTTAGCCCCACTGTGATACAATTAACTCTACAATCAGTGTGGGCATAATTCTGTGCTTTTGGATTATCTCTTAACTCCCCTGTGAAGCTTTCAGTGACAGAAACTGACAGTTTTCATCTTGATGTCTATGTTCTCCATCCCTGTGCCACATCAGAGCCCCATGTGCCGCACGTTCTCGTCGAGAATGGAGACATGACGCAGGAGGAGTACGACGAGTATCTTCACAGTCGGAGTGATTTCATCAAAGCAACCAAGAAGGACTCCAGCAATCAGAGGAAAGTGAGTGTGTCGCCAACATTAGCTCCCTCTACTTGAACTGATGACAACGATATTATACGCATTTCCTTTCAGAAGGCATCAACATAAAAGCTAAGAACTGCAACAGATGTTTTTTAAAAGATGAATTTATGTTATTTTAATTGCAGTCTGCAGCAGAGTGTAATCCTGATATAATCATAAAACATCTGGGAGTTACTTGTATAGTTGAATATTTCTAAAACTGTAGACATTTGTAGAAGTTTGCAATAAAACAATATGGATAATTCAGTTCATTCAGTGTCTCATAAATATTATCGCCTTCATCATCTACGTAAAGTTTCCATTAAGATTTTGTGTTTCTCCTTCTTGAAGCTAATATGATACTTTTCTGAAGTAATCAAACCATTACTTGGTCTTTCTAATCTGAGGTCTTTGTCAAATTAGATCTGAGCCTTAAAAATATTTGACTGATTTTGCATTTGCTGAGACCTCCGTATTCAAAAGGTTGAATACCAATGAGCCTTTAAAAATGCATCAGCAATAATCAATTCTCCTTTTCACTGTTAAACTTTAAATGTCTCTGCAAATGCAAGTTAATCTGTTGGAATTTATTTTGCTAAGAAATTAGACTTTATTAGGAATTTAAAAAAATAGTTTCTGTGAACTCATAAAGTTTATTCTTGTAAATTTTTGACTTTGCAAACTCAGAGGTTTTTTGTAGAAAATTTCCAAATTTGTTTTGTGGAAATTTACTCATTTTCTCTCTATCTACATAACTGTTGACAGGAGTAGCAGCCATTTTGAAGCACGACGTTCGCCTTTCAAGTTGTATCTGGGATTAGTTGATTTTAGTACAACGTTTAAGGGACAATCATTTTTTCCATTTCATATGGGATTTCTCTTAGCAAGTGAAATCATCATCTGAAAACTGCTTTCTGTGTTTCGTCAGGTTATCTTTGTCTGAAAATATATATTTTTTGATGATCTGAAGCATGTAGATTTGACAAAACAAAAAAGCAAAACCTGGAGAATCCCTGTCATGGGGATAATCCTTTTTGACAGCTTTGCATACCTCAGTGGCATCGATGGAGAACATGCAGGAAAGCACTCCTCCACCTCCTGAAGTGCCTTGTTTGTCGTCAAGGCTCCTTCAATCAGAGGGAAAGGCTCTTTAGGGAAGAAGGACCTTTAAAGAAGGATGTTAATCAGAAAGGGACAAGAAGAGTGGCTCTAATTTACAGTAACATAAGAAGCTATAGATTTCTTCAGGCATTACACACACACACACCCATACACACACACCTACACCCCCCACACCCCCACACACACCTATATTTATATATATATCCAACTCCTACATATCTGCTAATCCACATACTGTACTGCAAATGTTTTATTTTTAATTAGGGCAAAATTATTACAAATAAGTTAAAATATTCTTAGAATGGAAAATGTTTGATGCAATACGAAGTATAGATTTGTGTTATTTTACTACTTAAATCTGTGGTGACACTTCTGGTTTTGTTTTGCTTATTCTGCTGTGTATTTTGAATTTACCTGTTGCTATGTCTTGTATATTCTTTTTGATCCTTTAAAGCACTTTGGTCTTCTACACATTGGTAATAAAGCACTTCATAAATAAATGATTGATTGTCAATAATGTTTTGAATTTCCTTTACTCTGATTCAACCAGAATCTGCTTTTAATTAATTTATTAAACATGCCTAAATACATCAAAATTTGATCCAAAATGTGATCTTGTTTCATAGCTAACAATGAGCCTCCAAAACTTTAATTTCTATTTCATAAGGCACGCATGCAAATTCCTTTTTGATTTTTGTGGCACACTTTACACACTCCATTTTTATTTGTTTTTTGCAAAAAATCTATTTAAATAATTGTGTGCTTAGTTTGTTGCTGTGTAGGTAAAAAAGGACAATATAATTTTTTTAGGACTGTAAATTGGTTTAGAAATTATAATTTTATTTGGTAATAATTCTGACCTGACAATTTTGTGTACATCTCGGCTCTTTGATCATAAAAGACAGTCTTGTTCCTCTGGGTCAGGGTTGAGTTCTGAGATTATCTCTGCATGGGGCCATTCACATCAAGCTTTGATGATGAGACTATTAAGTGACCAGCAGACCTAAACTGGAGGGGAAGAGCACTTAGCCATAAAAATGGGTTTCTATGGAAACACTCCAAAGAAGAGGCTCATTCTGCCTGATTTTTTTTCCCCCAGCACATTTTCAATAATTGATGTATTTTGTCAATCTGATCACTTGTGCATTTTGTACTGAATTCTCTGCAAATCCTCTCAAGTTCATTATCTCCCCAGTAATGTATTTGTGATTCTGCTCTGCTTCTTCATCCAGGTGGACGTCATTCACAGACGGCTGCATAAGGACATCCTCCACAACCCCGTGGTCATGTTGAACTTTTGCCCCGACCTCAAATCCATCTGCTCAGACCTGAGGAAAGTTCACGGAGAATTCATCTTCCTTATTGACAGAAGCGGCAGCATGAGCGGACTCAACATCCACCGTGTGAAGGTGTTATTACCTCAGCTTGACATGTCATCTTGTTTTATTAGCTGCTATTATTTACATATAAATACTTCCTGTGTCTCTGACTCTGATTTATCAAGATTAATTTTGTTCAATTATATTAGCAACACATCATTTATTTTTAAAAACAGCTCAACTGAAGGCTAATTTTAGGCGTAAAGGGGGATTTTAGTTGTGTATAACTGTGGTCTATGGATATTATATTGTCCATTCTTCCATCCATCCCTACAGTTTGTTAGCAGATTCTGTTAAGTTGCATCATGTTTAATGAATATTCTCAACCAGACTCGAGGAATTCTGAAACTTTTATTTATTTATGTGGTTTTCTTTAAACATTTATGTTATTTGACTGGTGATGGCAGCTGCTGTTTTCTCTCTCTCTCTCTCCCTCTCTCTCTCTCTCTCTCTTTTTTTTTTAATAAACTCACCTTTGATCTTTTATTGGATCTGTCAGACATCACACTGTGGGCTTAAAGTCAGTCTCAGTGGGTTTGACAGAGATGCAATGACAATTTTCCACAAATCTTTTAAAAGATACATAAAAAATCTGGAACCTTCTTTTTTGAAGCTCTTTTTCTTTTCTTTTCTAAAAGCAATTGAATTCTGAGTCGTATTCATGTTTGAATCAATGCAGCCTTGGTGCTGCTCACCTGAATGAAAGTGGAGGTAAGTGGTATAATTTCTGAAACTGCCCTTGAACTGGTGAAGAAGCAGTGATTGGTGAAATGACAAGGTGTGATGCTGCTCACTTATCAGTGCAACATTTGCAGATGAGTGATGACAGGTTTTCGTTTTAAAATCCAAATTGGCTCCTGGCGTTCTCTTCCAGGACGCCATGGTGGTTATCCTGAAGAGTTTGATGCCTGGCTGCCTTTTCAACATCATTGGATTTGGATCCATGTTCAAATCACTCTTCACAACCAGCCAGAACTACGAGGAGGTAAAAGTATACAATGCAGGCACAAAGTCGTGGTTAAATAACTTAGAAAAAGTTTAAACATTTTCATGATGTACATTCTCAAAGGAAGTCTTGCACATAATTGGAGTCAATTGCTTCCAATCTGTTTTATCGGCATGAATTTAACCAGGAGACCTTTGTTTCTTTAATCCCAGTGACATAAATCTAGTCTGCAGAGAAGAGAGCAGATCAATGGGATTAGCATCAGTGCTAAGATCTAAATCAACAAGTGCCAACATTTAGCTTGGAGGACTCTATGCTAACATTGTTTTTGTTACAGTGGGTGAAACGCTAGACTCAGGTTAGCTCAAATAAGACAGCAGTTTGTGTATAAGTGATTTTCCACTATTTCATACAAAATAAACATCTTGTAATTATAGTTGTAGTGCTGATGGCTTATTTATTGAATTTATGTTAGCAAGTTAATTCTCTTGGTTTTTATTTTGGTAATAGGAACCATGAATCAGTCTATTTATTTTTGCAAATTGACATGCTGACTTTCCTGGACTGTTGTCAATGTTCAAAATATTGTTACCTATAAAAGATGGAAAACTGGTACTTCCGTGTGACCCAAGTAAAGACTGTGGGTGGCCAACATTATGCAAGAGGGGAGCACGGCACCTCCTGCCCCCCTCTTGGAGGCACCATTGTATGATGCCATATTTTGGTTTATTAAAGTTAATTAATTATACAACTTTTAAAGCTACAATTAATAATAAGTTAATAATAATAATGATAGTAATAATAAACATTATAATGGGCATTATTTAATTTTATTTAGCATTTTCAATTTTTTTTTATTTCTAATTTATTCCTGATGATTGCATTATTTTATATACCATAACAAACAACACACATTCCATACTGTGCATAATTAATATATAATATTTTTGTCTCTCTTTTAGTCTGTTTATCTATTCTTGTTAGTTTTATTTACCTCACAATAAAGGAGAAAAAAATCATAAAACATCAGAAAGTGGGCCAGGTTTGTTACATAAAAGATGAACATGCTTTACCTGTTTACTTCTTCATGACATTTCTCTGTTCTATTTTAATGTGTTTCACGCTCATAACTTTTAATCATTAGTGATTTGGTGTTTTTAATTCAGTTAATTGAAAAAGTGCTTTCGGTAGTATCTAAGGGAATAGAGGTGTTTCTGTTTTGTGTTCTGTGAGAATAGGATTCTATGTTTCATTCACTCCTACTCACTGTCATGATCCAGGAGGCCCTGGCGCAGGCTTGTGATTACGTCAGGAAGATGAGAGCCGACATGGGGGGCACCAACATGCTGGCGCCGCTCACCTGGATTGTGAGGCAGCCCACGTTCAGTGGTCACCCCAGGCTGCTCTTTCTGCTCACAGACGGAGCCATCAGCAACACAGGCAAGGTTATTGAGTTGGTGCGCAGCCACGCACGCTGTATCAGGCAAGTATCACTGTCAACACATCTTCTTTTGTGACTCAGATCAATAAGTTATGCTGTTGTAAATGTTGTCAATATTGTATTGTTAGGTATTTTCCTCGAACCTACAATAAAATAACCACAGACAATGTATATGAATTAAATATGGTCAGGCTTCTGCAGAAGGAGAAGTCTCCACCAACAGCTCCTCCAAGCTGTTCATAGAGCGTTCTGATCTGCTTTCACGTGAGCTCCCTCTTTATTGTCAAAGAAAAACAGTCACATGGTGCAGGTCAGGAAACAACAGAGGTCGTAAAACATTTAACACAAACAGACCAACAACTCAGTTCCAGGTGTGATATCTAATTTACAATCTGAGCCCAGTTGAGCTCTGGGTCAAACTGTCACCTAAGACTGGGTAGATAAACACCAGAGAAGACTTTAAGGTCTGAGAACCATAAAGTTGTACTATCTCGCATGAAGACAGTCGTAACCTCCAGGTCAGTTTATACTAAAATCACAATAATACTTTAGACTGAATATAAACTAAAGTAACAACAAAATGATAATACTAAAAAATATCTAACAGTATAACATCAGGCTTTTTTTTATATGAGTAACATTCATTTTGGTCTTTAAAATAACATTTTGACATAGCTTTATATATTGGTCTATCTGATTATGTCATTTTTTTATGTTAAATTATTGATTTTTTTATCAGGGACATTTAAAAAAACAGGTGTTGTTTTCTTTATACTTCAACATTATGTGTTATTACTTAAAATCTACATAAATTATATTGATGTCTAAGTTGTAATGTGACAAAATAAGCTAAAGGGGTGTAAATAGTTTTGCAAGGCACTAGCTCCTCCATTTTGTAATGCTATTCAAAAACGTAGAGCTAAGACAGATTTAAATTAATTAAGACATAATCTTCCAATGCTCCACAAGACAAATCAACAGCTTATTCACAAAATAAAATCACTAGTGTGGGCTTATCTAGGTGTTGAAATGTAAACCAGGGCACAATGCTGTAATCCTCTTAAAATGAAATGTGGGAACATGGAGCCCGTCTAACCTCTTTTAAGCATCCGACATCACAAATCTGTCCTGGAGGAAACATCTGTGCAGCTTTCAGCCACAACAAAGCTGCGCGAATGCTAGAATGAAGGAATAAGAAACCAGCATGTGAGCTCCATCTGTCAACTTGCAGATGACACAACAAATCTGCATCGCTCCAGGAAGTTGTTTTATTTTGCCGCTTGCATTTAAGACTCACACTGTGAAATCCTCGTCCAGAGTCCTTTTCTGGAAATAATTGACTTTTGTATTCCCCTTTTAATGGATGACTGCCCCTGGATAATTGCATTAGGTGCGGAAAGCTCAGCCAACTCATCAACACTTCCTGGGTCATTATCGCTCTATGCTTACAAATCAGCACAGCCACTCAGAGACCAGATCAAACAAGGAGGAATCTCCAAAAGACTAAAGTCAGGATCTATACTGCCTGGAAAGTGACACACTCACTCTAATCAGCAATGCTTTATATCATAAAAAATTCAAAAGGAGAGTGTTGGTGCAACGCAATTAGCTGACCCATCCTTTTTGAGATACTGACGGTATTATGCAACTAAAAACATATTTCACTCCACTGTAATAGCCAGGAGGAACTTTAGTCCTCATGAAAGATAAAATTATGCTTTGAACTCCAAACCTTTGCAGAAGTATTCATACTCCTTAGGCATATTCACAAGTGAAAGTGAGAATAATACATAATTTATTTTTGTTTTTAGCTAATAAAAATAAAAAAGTGGAGTCTGCATTCATTTACATTTACTCTGACAATTCTCACATCCCTTCCGTAAGGAATTTCTCGCATTGGCCTGGATTGATTTTCTACCATACCAATCTGCAAAAAGAAGAAGTTGTGAACGATAACATCACTTTTCAGCGTTGTTCTATGATTACAATTGGTTTGTAGTTTCAGCAATGGCAACGGAGGAAGTGAACGAATTTGTTCAGTCTGTGTCTGACGCTTCCAAATATTGAACTAATATTAACAACCATCTTGTTTGGCTCAGCACTTCTCTCTTTGTAGTGGAGGATAGTAACTTCACAGCATTGAACTGACACATTGCATATGTCACAGAGACCAGAGAAACAAATCGGCAGGCGGGTCTAATAACCGGGCTCTTTATACCCAAATAATAAAGCTCGTCATAATTTAACTTTACAACATAGATATGCCTGCAACAGCAGAGCTTACAAGTTTCACCGCCACAGAGAATGACTGTCATTCTGAAATTAATCTGATAGAAAGTACAACAAAGCACAGCGAGATGTTTGTGTGAACGCGCGCTGCCGTTCATGCAAGCTGGACGATCTGGAAGATGCTTTTCCAGGCGGCTCCAATATAAGCCTTAACTATAAATGCAATACTGCTATCTTGGCTCAAAAACATGCTCAACCCGAGTTGTCAAAAGCGCGACTATAACTCAGCCTTCAATCCCTGACATCTCTCTGTACCACCGACAGAGAGAACAGGGGATGTAAGGCAGCTGGGCCGATACAGTTCACAATCAGTCTACAGTTAACTCAAAGTTTATGAATAATGTCAGAATTGCTACCTATAACTAGTCCGGCTCCTTCGCTGGGCTGGTGGTTTTGGTGGGTCTGAATCGTTGCCAACAAAAAAGTCTGGTCCAAGACAAGGAACAAAATATGCCTCAGTTTTTGGCTTTTCATTCCTTTCTTTTTTCCATTCTTTTTACTTTGCTGCTCCATGGAGCTCCACTCATGTCAACTTTGTCCGTAAAAATGCTCTGGCTTGTTTGCTATCTCTTGCCAAGTGACTGATGATGACGTTGATGGACGGCTAGTGACAAGCTTTACCCAGAACACACAATATGGATGTCCACTTATAATTTTGTGTGTCATAAAGTTAAATGTAAGTGAAAATAAAGCCACTCATGTAGCACAACATTTTATTCAATATTTTACACCCACTATGTCACTAAAATTAGTTGGTTTTGTAAAGCTTTTCAGCAAACATGAGTCAACAATGACTGGGGCAGCCTTCTATGTAATTTAATGGGGTACTGTTCTACATAATCCTACATACACCGTACTCGACAGGAGAGGGTCCGCTTTCTCCAGCTCTCATCAGATGTGATAAAGGCTTGGATCCCTGGAGTCATATTCTGCCTCCCGTCCAGGCCTTCTTCAGCCCCCCCGAAGCTCCACCCCTGGTCACAGACAAACGTTAGCGACTCGTTAAAGTTTAAAACTTCAACAGAGTCCATGTCTAAAGGAAACAATTGCTTCTCATTAGCCAGGAGTCTTGAAAATCTGTACAAAATAAACAGAAGAAGGGGTTGGTTTTTATCAAGCTAATTTCCACCTGTATTTGTAGTGACTATTTTGGAATTTTATTTGCCGAGAAGTTTGGGAATTTTGTCCTTTTCATGGTCCACTCCATATAAAAGGTTTTTGGTTGTAATGTGGCAAAATCTAAAAATCTTCAAGAGCTGAGCTACTTTTCCAAGACTCTGTGTGAATTGTGTCATTGATGATTGATGGAAATGTACACCCCTCCTGTGAACACATCTGTTGCTATATGCTGAAGAATCTGTCCCTGAAGGTGCTGCCTTTAATGTTTCTGTGCAGATGTTTCACATTCGGTATTGGACAAAATGCATGCCGGAGGCTGGTGCAGGGGTTGGCGGCTGTTTCCAAAGGAACAGCCGAATTCCTGGCTGATGGAGAGCGGCTGCAGCCCAAGGTACTGATTTCCAGCCTGGAGTGTCACTCATAATGACATCTATAGTTATTCTGAAGGCCACCGGAGAGCCATTATGCAGCCATTTCAATACTTCGAGTGCCTGGCACTGATACCCATTAAGACATCATATGTGAGACACCAACCCCTCTGTGAAACTATCAAAAGGAAGCTGTGTTATTTCTATGTTTTTACTCCATAGATGATAAAGTCGCTGAAGAAAACTATGTCCCCGGTACTCAGTGACATTTCCATCGAATGGCTCTTTCCTGAAACCAAAGAGGTGCTGCTCTCCCCTGTTGGCAACACCTTCCTCTTTCCAGGAGACAGTCTGATTGGCTACAGTGTGGTGTGCGACACTACCCGTTACCACGACAACCCCAAATCTGTAAGACACCTGTTGAAGGGTAGCAATTAGGTTAATTTATCAGTGGGTCAGAAAAGCAACCTTTTCCGGTTTACAAACTGTCTTGTAAAATTGCTACTACTGCAAAAACAGTTTGAAGGTAAATCCCGAGTGGAAGCCCTTGAGAAATATTTTCTGAATGGAAAAATAAATAAATGAAACCTTGTGAATTGCTTGATCAAATAAGCTAAAAACCACTCAACGGAATGAGTCACCTGCTTCACATCTCAACAGGATAAAAGGAGGCGATACAGCATGATGCGCTCCATTGAGTCGGCCAGCTCGGTGTTTTACCACTCACAAGAGGAGGAGGTGGGGAAGTCGGGAACAGACAGTCTGGGGTCCCACCGGGAAGCACCCTCTGGCACGCTGCATGACTACTACCAGGATGCCATGACAGAGAGTGGCCTCGTCATCACAGAGCCAGACCTCACCGGTAAGAACTGCACAAGCGGATTTCCTTTCGCTTGTTAAATCTGTGGGTTTTATCACAAAGTGCAGGAATTTTTACTTTAATCAATAGTTTACTCATAGTCAGAGACAGAGTACCCAAAAATTACACTCAAGTAAAAGTAGCACTACTCCAAAAGTTACAAGTAGCCATCCAGGAAATTACTCAAGAGTGAAAAAGTATTTGGTAAAATGTCTGCTCAAGTACTGAGTAGACATGAGACATGTACTCTTTATGCACAACTCGGATAAAATCCAAATTAAGTAAGTTGTATTGATATCTAATATCAATCAAATAAGCTAAAAACCACTCAACGGGATGAGTTACCTGCGTCACATTTCAACAGGATAAAAATAAACATTTTTAAGAATATAAATAATATTGAACTTGTAGTCAATTTCTTTGGGATCCTACCAAGCACAAATTTATACCTGCTTATGTATGGGACTATGTATTAGTGTGCAGGGTATTAATTTGTATTAATACCCTGTAAACTAAATGTATTATTATTATTGGTACATAAGTGTAACATTGGTTTCTAATGTAGTGATTGTAAATTTTTTAACTCAATGTTTAGATGACACATCACCAAGGAGACGTGCATACAGCACAAACCAGCTCATGGACTACAATCCAGCAAAGAAATCCTTCACTCCCAGTGACCCCAACTCTGTGGTGCCCAAGAATCCCCTGAGGAGGAGCAAAGTCCAGGACCTGACCGGCCAGATGAGCCCTGAGCAGGAAATGCAGTGGAAGAACGACTGCCAGGTATGACCTGTCGCTGAAAGCTACCACTGAATCAGGTCAACCATTTTCCCTACATCTGATTAGTGAGTGCCGCTTGTTTAAAGACCCTACCATTGACACTCAAAATAAAGCGCTAGCATGTAATTAAAGCAGCAGATTGTGGATTTATCTAATGATAGAGTCGTCATACTGTCAAGTAGAAAATGATATTTGCATTTAGAATTCAGTTGGCAGCGAAGGGAGCTACCTGACCCCTTCTGGATTGGAGTATAATCAAGAAGAGACTAACATGTCCTTCTCAGTAATTAAGGGCACAATTATTGAATCGCAATTACGTTTGAATAATTCAGGAAGCAAGTTGCCATGACTAAACAGTATTAGCAGGAGGAAGCCGTGTCTGCTCCAGGTAAATCCCATTGAAGAATTCTTGCTTAATCTGACTTAATGAATAATTATAGCAAATCTTTTATTTGAATTAAAGGAGGTCATAAGACATGGAAACCTTGGGGCATTTGAACTTCTCAAGAGGATAAACAATCCATCTGTCAGTCTGCCTCCATTTATCTGTCTAATTTGTGTTTTGGTACACAGCGAGCTTCTGCTCTGTTTCTTTTGATAATCAGATAAATCAAGAAAATACTGCTAAAGTATTCATGCTCTGCATTTTGTCACGTTGCAATCACACCGTTCGGTGTATTTTATTTGACTTTTTTTAATAATAAACAATAGAAGAAATGCTGCATATTTTTGAGGTACTGAAAATAGTCTGGCTCTTCAGATCTTATTATTAATATTTTAAATAAGTTTTTATAAACTAAAGTTTATGGGTATAACAGGACAAAAACTGGAAAAATTCAAATTACATGAATACTTAATCAAGTCTCTGTGAATTTCCAATTTTGGGCTTCAGGCTGTGGGCATTTGTTTTTTCTTTCATTAAAAATTACCAGCAGAGTCTCCCTCTCAAACATCCCTTGATGCGATCAAAAACAGAGCTTGTTGAGCTCACAGAAATGATCAGAATAATAATGAGCTGATATTGTATCTCGCTTTATCGACCCAATAATGGCACCTGGGTTTTCCGGTTTTAGCCACAGCTGGCTGGTCTGTGTGCCCCGTCCTTCAGAGGGCGACCTGGCACCGTTCACACGCCGCCTCCACAGCAGGAGGATGACTCTGAGCTTCATTCCCAACCCCAGCTACAGGATGGCCCTCAGCCAAGCGACAGCACTGGGGTCCCTGTGGCTCGCAACCCTGCTGGGGACGATGGGTCCAGATCGTCCACGGACAGCCCCTCTGTCGGCAGCATTGGAGACACAGGTGACAACACAAACACAGCCTTTCTGGTTTAGTGGGAAACATTTTCTTTATGTCAGATAATGTGTCAAAAACATGTTCACTTGTTAAGTCTGTCATTTTAGGGCAGAATTCATACTTACTTCTATTAAAAGCCCAAAGTTTAGTACTCTAGGCATATCAGTGGTTGCTATACAAAATTATAATCAACTTTGTATGTGAAGAGCATGAAAGAAAAAAAAAATTTTTACAGTTCACCAAAAGTTGAGTGTTATTTTAAAGTGCTGAATCCAAAGCTCTACTGTAAAATTGCAGATTAAAGTTTTCCATAAATGGGACATATGTTCAGAGCCCCAAGTAGAGGGGGCTTGTTGCGCCAATGCCTCAATAACTCTACGTTGAGTAAACTTTGTCAATGTTCCACTAATGTTGAAAAAACACAATTTTGCGATTGTGTTATTTCCAGTAAATAAGAAACGCAGTTAAAATCACACATAAATAACTTTGTTCACTCGATAAGTCATTAAAAACATGTGGTCCCATGATCCACTTATGTCCTGTTGTCTTCTTCTTCCTGGTTTGGGCCAGTGGCAACATTTGGTTTTTGATCCTGTGATTTTTGTGATACAACAAAATGTTTCCATTGGAGTTTTGACCTCTGCAGTATAACAATGAGTGAGAATCACTTGCTTGGCTCTTTAGTGGTTAAAATTATATTTATTTTCACTGAAAAGGTCACATAAAATTGAGCTCCACTTCATCTTCTGTGACCCCTTTGCCATGAGGTGTACCACATGGCTCTATCCTTGGGCCACAGATTTATTATTTTTTTTGCCATCTTTCAAAACAAGATTTATTTACATATATATATGCTAATGACTGTCAGCTATATTTTCCTATATACAGTTAAACTTCTCTTTAATTGTCTCTGTGATGTTGTGGATTGGTATATATTTATCTCTAACCTTTGAGTAAAAATAGATACTGTCCTGTGTTGTAATGTATTTTTTCCTTCACTTATTATTTTTCTTGTATTATTTTTCTTTATATCAACTTATTTCATTATCATTTTTGTACAGCACTTTGATGCAGTTTTTAAAGTGCTATATAAATAAATTTGATATTAGTTTTGATAGTCATTCATGCCTTTAAATCCTCTTGATGGGATTATTGCAATTCACTTTTATTTGGGATCAGCTAGGGCACAGTGCCAAATGTAGCAGTGTGATTTTGAAGTGGTACAAGAAAGTTTGAGCACTTAATAAATAAAATATTTTATCTGCTAAATCTACTTTCTTGAATTAAATTGTTGCTTTGCTGATATTTCAGATGGATATGGCCACCAGATGTGTCAAGCAGAAACCCCTCAAGAGACCCACATGTCACATCTGGGGACCACCATCCATCACAAAGGAGACTGCAAAGCCGTGGTGTCAGGATTGCTGTGTGGGCAACCCATGAAGTGGGAGGTGGTTTTTGACATCGAGCCGTTTTTAAGCGGCCGGGAACGCGAGGAAAAGGTTCACGAGGAGCTGTGGAACGAGACGTTTCACCACCTGGCCGGTAGCTCCATCATACACGACTTTGAGCACATGGCCGATAAAGAGTCTGAGATAGAACAAGGTGAGCTTAGAAACTTGACTGACACAACTGGAAAACAATTTTAAATGTCAAAGGATGAGGTTTTCAAGTTTAAATGTCAAAGGATGAGGTTTTCAAGTTCTATTAACCACAATTCATATTTTTAATTTGATGTGTGTATTTTGTACAATTCATTAAAGAAGTAAAACATCATAAAATATAAAATTATTTAATGTATCATGGTTTTTGTATTTACTGTATGCTTTTTTTTTATTTTCAGGTTCTGGCAGGAAGTACCAGGTTTACGTTATTCACACTAGCAAAGCCTGCAATATACTGAGCAAATACACAGCATTTGTCCCCATTGACTTGGACACCAACGAGTATTTGCCAACAAGTGTTGAATGCATTAATGCAGGTAAGTTACATGGCTCAAATTCTCCTGTGTGAAGTCACCCCCTCCCACTTTCTTCAAATTAAATAAAGTTGGTGTCAAGCATTTGTGCTGCGTTTGTGCAGCAAACATTTCATTTCACTTTAAAGATATTCATATTCATTCGCTATCGAAGGGCAACCAAAATCAGCAACTAACATCTGCAATGGTTTGTGCAACAAAACATTTAGTTTGCGCTGTTACCAGAGATCAACCCGGCTCCAGAACAGTCAATTTGCTTCCAACTTAGTTTGATTTTGTAAATATGGGATTGGTTGAGGCTAAATTGTACAGTTTTATGAGTTTTAACTGAGATAATCAGTTTGAAAAGAAAAACATAGATCTGCTGTGTTGATTGCACTCTGCAGAGCCAAGCAGGGTTGTAATGACTTCCATTTTTCTTGAAGGTGCAAGACTGAAGAGGGGCTCCAGGTCTCGTTCAGGAAGCAGGAAGAACAGAGGATACTCCATCGGGCTCGGTCGTTCTCAGTCCGGCGGCATGTCAGAGGAAGCTGAAGATGTCCTCCTGCCTTACAGTATGTGGCTTTGCTTAGTTTTCAAGGCTTTGTGATGAAGCCTGCACATCACCATAATCAAGCACAGGCATGAAAGTAGCTGCAACAAATCCTTTTTAGTATGAAATATTAAACAGGACAAGATTCTAAAAATAACACCAATTTGAACGGTAGTCTTTTGGCTAATAATCGAATGTGAGACTTGATGGAGAGGGAGTCCTCAATAAAATACTTGAGAAGTGTTACTCCTTTGTGTTGTTTGTATCACACATCCATCCGCTAGGGGCACTGTTTTGCCACTGTTATGTTTTTGGGTTTGTGCTCTTCTTCTGCTCTGGTTGTCTGTTCAGGCAATGTACATGGCGGAATAAAGTTGAGCAAAGAAACAAGTTATTTTTACTGACTAATAAGAAGAAGTGATTGATTGTTAATTTCCAATTTGAGTGTAACAGACATTATGTTTTCTGAGTTTAACATTGGTTTTAAACCACTAAAATTAGCCTGTAACATCAGCTTACAAATAAACATTTTCATTGATGTCATTATTAATGTTGTTATGAATGTGGTAGGAAAGCCAAAAATGTCACTTTTGTTCTCATCTTACAAGAGCTATATTCTGTCCTTGCATAACCTCGTGTAAAATGGAAATACGACATCATATGGCTATTTTTCTACAATAAAATGAATGGCTTGCAAGCCTAATGAGTTTTTTTCTGCCAATTTTGGCAAAAAAGAGAGAAAAAAATCCCTTTTGACAAAAATGACTTAGGCTATGACAATTTTAAAACCATACATCATTTTCTTTCCATTTCAGAATTCTACACTATTTTTTCTTTACCTTTCATGTAAAAATGTAAGTGTGTAACATATCTGTGAAAATGTCAATATGTTTGAAAGACACTGTATTTGTTTAAGTCAGCTTAAAACAGCTTTCACTTTGGAAAGAGCTGTGTGCTATATGGATTTCTCAGAGAACTCCGTGAGCCGTTTTATAAATAACAACTTCAGCAGCAGGACACAACATTTTTAAAAGGATCCTCAGTGATGGCATAGCAACAGCACTAGGTAATGTGGGCAGGAGATGCTCAAGCATATGCCGGTTTAAAAAAAAGAGAAAAAACAGACGGCTTAGATATGGAGGAGATTTAAGGTTTTAATGATTCAACTGTTGGAAAACTGACAATTAAATGAAAGACATTGTTTCATTTCTTGTTTTTGTCTTGCCTGACTTTGAAATTCCAATTTTTAGTTTACGTAGCAAGCAAACTGAGTGAATGATTTCAAACCAAGGCCATATCAAACAAAGTGACAGTCTTATTTGATGCTGGAGTTTTTGTAAATAAACTGACATAGAAAAAATGTATCCTTCTGTGATGGTTCTTTAGAAAATGATTTCAATTCTTGTTTCAGATGCAGAGGACGGTGTCTCTCCATGCAGCACCCCTTCCTCTGCCGGCTGGGACAAATGCAGCTTCACAGAAGGTAAGCACATCAGCAAATTTATTGCAATTCCTCAATTTTCCCCCCAATAACCTTTGACATGCAACGTCTGAGTGGATGTTGCCATTTCCAGCCTCACACAGCAGGATTTTCTACCAGCTATCTATCAGCTGGTGAGAAATTGTAAATCACTGACATTACAGTTCCTATTCTTGTAGAGGTTAACCAAGGTCGGCAGTTTTTATCTTGGCTCAAACTGACTATTTGTAATATGAGAATCCACTGGAGGCGCAAATATAAACGAGACATATTTCACCTGGAGAGCACAGAGATGCTGGTGTGTGTTGAACGTTTTCTTTCATCACTATCACATCTCACTGTGCAATAGTTTTGTTATCTACCAGAAATACAATAAATAGACCTCTGCTTCTTTTCTTTTCTGTCTGCCTCTTTATCTCCAAGTCGCCCCACAAAGGAGTCCATCTGTTACCTCAGACCAATCACAGAAATCAGTGGAGAGCCTTTTTTCTGCCAGGTATGTGATGAGAGTTCAGCTGGTGTGTAAATGTACCGTAGCTGCATTCAGTGAAGAGCACCAGGGATTATATGACTGCAATTTGACATTTTAAAAAATATATTATTAATTTTGGAAAAATCAACTTTTTGATAAAATGTTCTGGTGCAAGAATGAGGTGGTTTTCTGGCCGTATCAAAATTAGTTTATTTTTTGCATCACCTGAGTCACATGATCAAGCACCAGATGTTGCCACAGGCGCAAACCACAAAGACGGGAAGTAGTTGTGGGAGGATAATGGCTTTTTAATGTCTTATCGCATGAACAAACTTATTCATGTGTGATTTTAATTGTGTTTTTTATTTAATGGGAGTGTCTCAAATTGTGTTTTATGAATATTTGTAGAATATTTATAAAATTTTGTGCATATTTATGATGAAATGGAGCTACTGACAGACCAGAAAATGCTCTAAATATGTATTTGGACATGTAAGACATTCTCTCAAAGAATCCAGGAAATATTTTATCCATCACCAGTTGTTCTGTGTAATAGAAAATTATTATGATAATTTAACAAATATGACATTCTGCTGATGTTTTCATCTATTTAGCATAAAATACTGTTGTGATCTGTGCAGCTGTGTTACAGTTTTCTTCTTTTCCTCAAATGTAGATTCAGGAAGAAAAATAGCAAGAAATATTGTGACTTCATGACAAGTTTCTATGGCAACAAAGTGTATACCAGTCATTTTAAAATACTGATTTTTCCCTTTTTTTATGCAGTAATGGTTTATGTATAAATGAAAATAAGTAAAAATACAGCAAAAAAATTAAATGTGAAACTATGAATTATAAAAGATAAATTCATAAAAAAATATAAACTCTTGCATTATTATTGTACAAATATGTTCAATCTTTGTATTTTTCTTGTTTACCTAACTTCTTGGTCCTTATATGAAAAAGATAAATAACTCAGCGAAATATTCAGAGCAAGCATCTGAATGCACGCACAGTGTTTGCTGCGCTTTACCTCTCCTCCGTCAGGCTGGCCCTCAACAGGACTCGCCTCCTGACCCGAGCTGCAAAAGGATTCATGTGTCGAACGCACAGCAAGTCTGGCGATTCAACAGGAGAAAGTGAAAACGAGAACAAAGACTACATTCCCCTGGTGAGCCCCAGACCATTATTTCAACATGCAGGTTTGTATGTCACTGAAATGAATAAATGGCAGAAAATGTGAACAAGAAACACCAGGTGTTGAATGATGAGGTGTACACCATCTCTCCAAATCTATTCAGTCTTTGGTTTGCAATGTGCATCAACTGTAAAAGGAAACATTATTAAATTTAGCTCACTCTGAAAAACAAAAAAAATACCAACTGTGGTTCTCAATGCACATTGACCTGCATGTTTTGGATGTTCCCCTGCTTCAACACACCCCAGTCAGATGATTGCAATTCAATAAAGACCCTGTTTATCAACCATCAATTAAAATGCTGTGTAAAAAAGGAAGTTAAATTAGAAGTGGGCTGAGAGAATTGGTCAAAATTCAATAAGTTGCAGTCATTGGTCAGAAAAATAGGACGCACAGAAAAAAGTAAAAGCGATTGGTCAGATTTGTGGAATACCTGGACTAATAGTTGAAATCGTAACATCTCTACTTCCTGGAGGGACTCAGTACTGGCTGTAGGGTTTTCAGTTTTGTTCCCAACTGTTGATAAATTTGCTATCAACTTTATTTATGTCAGTGCAGAAAATATAATTGATTTAGCTTTTAGTGTTCCATTGTGGGCATTGTTATCATATGCATTCCACATCCACCTCTCAGAGACTTTGACTGATGCTTTAATTATGCAACACATGCTGGCCAATTCATTGCTATTTAACGGAAAGAAAAAACACATTTTGAGAGTAAGTACGTAGAATAAAAATGTGCAGAAAGACTTTTTCCTCCATAACAACCCAGAAGTCTGTAATAAGGGGCTGATTCGAGCTGAAAACGACCATTGTTATTAGAATATATAAAACTGCAGATGAGGAGCTTGCATGCAAATCAGGAGCTCAGGTGCACCCTCTCCTCTTGTGTTATTGAAGCTGCGCTTGAAAGCAAATATAATTGGGAGATGATTTGTAGTGTAAATACGATACACCACTTGAAAATTCCCTCTAGAAGGACTAACAATAGAGAATAATTTCACTCCCCTCTGCAGGTGTTGTTGCAGTTGGGAAACGGTGCATTTCCTCTGGACTCAGCTCTCTGTGAAGCCATTAACGTGCCGATGGACAAGCTGAAGTGGACGTCGCCTTTCGCCAGCCACCGCTCCAGCCTGGGCCACCTGTCTCACTCCGGCAGCCGGCGCACTGACGGCACCGACGACGGGTCCAGATCGCCGTTCGAGCCAGACCTTTATCAGCCGGCAGCAGATCACTCTGCTGGCAGCAACAGCCCCTCTTATTCATCCAGAAATGCCTGGCCGGACACGGGCCAGTCCACTGCCTTTGAACCCCAGTTTTTCTCAGGGGGCTCAGAAACGGCGTCACCTGGCAGCGTGATGAAGAGGATGCAGGATCCGGAGAGCATGGTGTGGGCAACGGCCGTCGCCCTGGCCTGGCTGGAGCACAGCTCTGCCAGTTATTTCACAGAATGGGAGCTGGTGGCGGCCAAAGCCAGCATGTGGCTGAATGCGCAGGACATCCCAGAGGGGAAAGATTTAGCCTCCATCAAGGCTGCTGCCAATCAGCTCTTCATCATCCTCAGACACTGGGATGAAAACCTGCAGCTGAACATGCTCTGCTACAACCCCAGCTCTGTCTGAGGCCTTAAACAAACTCCATACCAGATGATGCTATGCTAACCAAGGCTGTACCATCACAGTGACGTTGCAAAAGTATTCATAAACGTTATTTTTTTCACAACAGCCTCAGTGTTTTATCTTGTCATCTTGTGTGATAGACCAACACAAAGTACTGTTTTGTTCTGAAGAGGAACGAAAATGCTGCATGATTTTCAAATTTGTTACAAGAATTGGCAGAAAATATGTAATTAAAGTCACATATTTACCAACTTAATGACAAGAAAGACATTTAAAAAGTGATTTTAGTGTCATTTTGTTTTGGAAATTCAATTAAATTGTTCCATGAAATAAATTATATTTAGTTATTAAGAGTGATGCAGAACCCTTTTCCAGACCTAAATCAAACTGAGAATCTTTCCAAAACTTGAAAATTGTTGTTCAGTAGCTCTCTGTTCAATCTGACTGAATTGAACTATCCTGCAAAAATGTTCCAGAAGTAACAGCATTATTATCTGGTTCTTCAAAGTATTAACTCAGGGGTATGAAATAAAAATGCTGATTATCACCCAATCCGGTGCCTTCCAATGGTAATGAATTGAATTTAGGGGAACAGAATAAAGTGTTTGGCATGCCTTTCAGATTTTTGCTTCTAAAAATATATTAATCATGTACTTTTTTTTCCTATTACACTACTTTGTGTTGGTCTGTTTCATGAAATCCTGTAGATATATATTGACCTTGGTGGTTGTAATGTGTCCGAATGTTAAAGAAAAAAAAACAATCCAAGGTGTATTGATGCAAAGCACTGTCTACAGAGCAGTTTGTTCTCTGGAGTCAGATTTTTCTTCTCCTGTTGCAGTGGTGAACAATGTGTGTTTTGCTCTGTATGTGCTGTTCCTCCTGACATATCACAGGCTCGTCAGAGACACTTTTTCTAAGCTGTAACCTCGCTGGTGCCAATGAGTTTGTGGAGAATCAGTGTTGACGTTTTAGCATGTTGGACTGGTCTTCATCAACATGTGAGCAACACTGCTGTTGTCATATTGATGTTCTGGCTGGAATGCTGCAAAAATAGTAATAAGAAAACATTTTCTTCAATTTTTTGATCCATATTTCCTGCATTTTTGGATTTAGCTGTGTCGTAAAAGCAAAGATTATTTTACGAGGAAACATTTGGGTTCTCACTAGTGGTATTGTCCCTCTTTTATCTTGTGTCTGTTACTATTAGTGCTATTACTACTTATATTTTTGGTTTAAAGTGTAGCAGAGACTGAAAAATATGCAAACATCTAAGGAAAATATTAAATCTGTACGTGGCCATATATATATATATATATATATATATCTGGTATAAATGGAAGAATGTGCATGTTTTCATTGCTTTATTTTGGTGAATTCTGTGATTATTTTTCTTTGAATGATTTGAATTTACATGTGTTTCATATAAGAAAACATAATTTTTGATATTTCCTCAAAAGAGTAGTGTGGCTGTATGTTCAAGATTAGTCCAGTTTAAGAAATTGAAAGTTTAGTCAAAGGTGATACTTCATTAAAACTTTAGGAATTTAGTTAAAAAAATTAAAGCAATTTTTAATATACATTTTTACTTATTAGGATATTCAGATGTTTCACTTTAACTAACTGAACTAGAATATACTTGAGCCAATTAACTTGAACATACATCATTAATACTTGGCTTTTTGAACCATGAGGTTGAGTTCAGGATTTTTGAAACACACAAGTTAACAGCTCATCTTCTCATTTCTGTCTCATAAATGTCTAGCTGCTGAGCACTGTGTGCTAACAGGAGTGTGCCCCTATTACTGTCTGTCAAAAAATCTGCTTGTCTGCTTGGTGTTATAATTTGCTGCTGACTGAGGACTCTTTAGTGCATTATCTGTGCCTCTAGGTCTGCATGTCTGACACGATACCATTAACATTTGGCAACTTTCCCTTCTGTTTATCCCTTCACTGATTTTTTTTTTTAGTGGATGACATATGAAGTATTCAAAAGAAAATAATTTTTGAAGCTGAAATGTCAACCTGCTTCACTTGCTATTGGGTTTGGAAATCAGCCAAACCAAACCACTGATTGGTTGATCCCCATGATAGCACAGATATGGAAGCCCATGAATGTTAGCTTCCATCATGGTGCCAAAATGGTTTTCTCAATATGGTTTTCTTAATATTAATGAATATTAAGTTATATTTTCTGTTTGAACTATTAAAAAAGGCAGTTAAAAGTGTTTTGGAGGAAGTCTTAAAGGAGACCTATGCAAAATTCACATTTTGCATATTTGTATACTTCCATTTGGGTAACAACTGCTTCTAAAAGCAGTCCAAGCACTTAAAAAAACACCCAGCCATCTTTTGGCAATAAGTTAATGTTTTATGGTGTCTGGAAAATTAGCCATTTCAAAAACCTTCCAAATGTAACATCTTGAATCAGCATGCACTGCGCTGTCACCTAGCAACTCCAGTGAAACCCAGCTTGTCACCTAGCTAGAAGCTAGATGACAAGCTTGTAGCTAGGTGACCTAGCTATAAGGTCACCTAGCTCCAAGGTCACCTAGCTACAAGGTCTATTCTGTAATGCTGGAGCTCAGCAAATATGTTGAGTTCCATCATATTTGCTCAGCTGGTTTTACTGCTGGGTGCGCTTAACAATGGCTGCTGGAAAAGACAAGAGTTTTGTTGTGGACTTATCATCCAGAAACCACTTTCTGCATCCTTGTTGGTTGTGCAGGAGATTCTTCTTCTGCTTTTCATAAATGTGTAAGTTCTAGTAAACTTTGAGTTGGGGTTCTGATCAGCAGTAGATTGTTTGGATTTAAAATGAAAATCTCATTATGAGCTTTATTTATTCAAAACAAAGCTCAGATCTATCCCGACCTGTTCAAGGAACCATATTAGGTCACTTTTAAGTATTTGTGGATTTTAATTGTGTGTATAATTGGGAGTCTTGAGCTCTGAAATGAACTAAAAGAAAAAGCTTTTCAAAACAAAATGTTTAAAAGTGTAATCAACAACAAACCTTGGCAGCTGCCCATGTAAGTGTAATCTAGGGCAGGCTGAAATGCTGCTGCTGCTGCTGCTGTGTGGGTTAATCTTGTCATATTATGTCCTGAGTCTAGTTAGTGAGCTTAGCAGGCTCAAAGCATCAAAGCACCAACATCAGAGAGAAATGTAGTTATTTATATGTGAGATGTTCCAGTGCAGGTAAGGAAAGGCTCTGCTCATCACACCACCAGCTACACACCTCCACAGATGGAAGTTGTCAAATGTGTGGGTAGGTATAGGTTACAAACTCTGAGTCTCTGCTGTAACTCTCCAATTACCAGGAAATGGTGAGCATTCATTTGAAATTCTCTGCAGACTCTACACTCTAATTTAACATGAAAAGGAAGTTCTCATAGCACACGGAAAAAATAATTCACGCAGCAGCTCGATCAAATGTTCAAGACTAGAAGGTAAATGCTTAATTAACCTACGATGTTAATTTGAACACAGATAATAGTTGGGACTTTTTGATGAATTCGAAATAAACAATAGTAAATGATTACACAAGGCAGAATATTTCTTCTATTCTGTAATGCTCCTTCTGATCCCATCGAATTGATCAGATCAGGTGAGCAAGGCATTTTTTATCATACGAGGTGAACTCCCACTCATTCGACTTGGCCTGGTATTTTCTGTGGTTTCACTTTGACAGCCTAGTGGTAGCTTGGAAAAGTTGTGTTGGAAATGTTCATTATAACTACAACTCTTTTTCAGACTGGTAGCAACACAGCTTCATTCAATATCAATTTAATTGGTCAGTTAAAAAAAACTAAAACATAACTAAATAGATCTGATTGACATACACAAAATGTTAAGCTCATTTTATTCTGCAACATATATATGTAGTGCCAAACTGTTCCAGAGTTTGTGTTATGAGCATGTGGATAGGCCAGATTGTTTTTGATGTATCACATTTTTCAGTAATCAACATCAAACCATCTTGGGCTGAAAGTTCAATGATCTATACAATCTATGAATGTCCCATAGTGATCAAAAATAATTATTAGCTGAATCAATGGGAAAATAAGCTCAACTACCCTGCTATGTCACTCACTTTAAGCATTTACTATGCTGAGTTGCGTTACCAGTAGTTGATTATCATGAAGTTTTTCAGCATTTTTGCAAAGTTTATAGTAGTGATGCCTGTAGATGGCATGTATTGCATTCTAAAGATGTGACGCTCAGAAAACTGAATTTTTTCATGTGTGAAAAATGGATAACACCCTTTTTTAGCTGAAGATCAGTCTAAGTAGGAAACAGTGTTCTCACATATTCTCTTTGTAGATCACTGAACTAAGCAAGAGTAGGAACTGATTTTGAACTTCTAACTACATGGAGGTTAATTAGTTCAAATTAGTTCAAAAGCAGCAGTTACTGTCCAATCCTCCAGAACAAGTGCAACAATCAAGACTCTTTTCATGGAAATTGAAAAGTGAAAGACACTATTAATTATCAATGTCAAAACTCATTTACCACAAGTGCCTGAACTGAGTTCGAAGTCAGCAGAAAATATCTTTGAACTTTTATACATGTTTCATTTTTTCAGCACAGCCATATCTGTTTGCAGTTATTATTAATTCCAGTTAATGGGATTTTACACTGGAATCAACAACAATGCCATATGAAACGCTTGTTACCAACCATTAAGTTCTGCTGATACTGATTTTGAAAAACAATCATTTTTTGCTCTGTTTCTGAAATAGACCAAAGTATGTTTTAGTCAGTGGTAATAAAATTTGCATCATTTGAAGTTGTAATGATTTCTGAATTAGATGAGTGATTCTGTGCAACCAGTAGAACCCAGCTAGTGCATCCCAGCTCACTAAATTTAGCTAGCATATCAAATCTTTGCTGTTTTTATGTTGTTGGACTCGCTAATATTAAATCGTTTTCCTGAACTTAGAAAATAAAAAACGAGACTTTTTAAAGAGTTGCCTCTGCAGTAACAGCATTCTTCTTTTATAATTACTCTTTCTTTTGGTATTCACATAGTATTTCATTACTCAGGTATGTTTATTTCTACTCAGGCTGAGTTGCATGAGTCCTACATGAACAAAAGCATTTCATACAAATTTGGATCATTCCTACATATTGAAGCCAGTGGTGCGGCGTTTTCCTTTCTGAAATTTAATGTATGATTTTCATGTTATAATGTAGTATAACTGTGCTGTAATTGCGACAGTAAGTGCAGCTGTAAAATTGTATTTTTCATGTACCGAGTCAATTGTATAGTGTATTGTCTTTCAAATTGCTGTTTGTGCCTTTATAAATGATTGTTGACCATTTGAGGCCATTGAAAGCTTCTATAGTGTCTTTCAGATTGTTGATGTTGTATTAAACTCTACAGGTGCATGAAATAAATATTACTACAAACAAAATGTGTGCATATATGCAGTATGATCACACATTTACTAGAACTCTCACAAAATGGATTGAACTTGGAAGGTACACTCAGTTTGGGTCTAGAATAAAATGCTGACATGTTCAATAAATATGGCTCCTACTTAAGGTTTGCTTTGTGAAAATCTAACTGCTTTTGTAAAAAAGAATTTGTCTTGCAGTATTCAGACCTTGAGAGTCTAAAACTTTAGTTTTAGCATTTTGCAAGTCTCCTTCCATGGGTCTATATGAGGTAATTTCTTCTTAAAAACAAAATTAATTCTCATTTTATCTGCAGAATCTCTTAAAAAAAACGAATTTTTCCAGTTTATCCGGCATTCTTTAATATGACATCTGACAAAACTGTATGCTAAAAAATATTATTCAGACCACATTTTTCCCTACAAACATCACTCTAATAATTTTTTTTAGATGGTATATGATTGCATTTTTCCTCCAAACATGATGAATGAAAACTGCAAAGACTGTAAATAACCTACTAAATCTTAACTTTCTGCTTTTTGTCCCTTGGACAATTCTTCTGATTCCTCTTTCGACTGTTAGAAATTTTGCGAGGATCACCTGCACATGGTTTGTTCATGGTGAAATGATTTTTATTCTGTTAAAAGGACAAAAATGGCATGAAAGAGAAAATAAATGGAAGAACCCACCTCTTTACCTTAAAGTGTAAGGTAAAGAGGAAAAAATATAACTTAAATATTGAGGAAGAGTTGTAAAGTGACATGAGGACCAGATGGAGAAATACGAGACAGCTGAGGCAAGGAGAAAAATCAGATGGAGGAGACTAACATGAAGAAGCTGAAAAGTACAAAACCTGACTATAATCTCACGGAAATAATTACAAACATACAGAAAAGGGAACCAAACAAAGAAACTAAACATAATTAAAGTATGAACTAATCTAGCAATACCTTAGAAATAAAAACACAAGGAATATGGGGTGAACAGGGTTTTGGCACAGCTTACGGTTTGTTTGACATGGTGCAGTGTGAACCAAATCAACTGAACATGAAACAAATGTTGCAATTCCAGTTGCCAACGAAATCAAGTCTATTTGACGATCATGTGTGAAAACACCATTCTCCTTCCTGTGAACATTAATGTGACCTGTAGGTTTTTCAGCTTCATAAACTCAGTTGCTGACATCAGTTGTTAGAGCTTTTTTTTTCCACTCAGTGACGCACCAGGACCAAACAAAGACGACTACAAATACGGCATCTCAGAATAAAACAGAGTGGGGCGCTAACTCAGATGTAGTCCTTCAAATTTTTGAAAAGGTGAAGCGGCTTGTCCGGCAAGAGAGAGACCTGGGTGAACAAAGGCAGAACAGGAAAAGTCACAATCGTTAGAACAGTAAGAAAACCGACAGCTCATTACTGCGGCTCAAATAACCATTTTCACCCCTACTTCAGAGATCAAACCGGGCTCGAACACCTGACAGTGCGCTGCTGTCAACAACACACACAGGAAAAATCCACCTGATGCTTATTAGGATGTGCAGTGGTCAAAAAAAAAAGTTTATAACATCAAGTTTACTGTTGCTAAGCCACTGACTGTAAATTTAAAACTGCGTCGTGTGAACCAGTGTAAAGCAAGCTTTTTTTAAATGCCATATATAGAGAATTGTTTTATTACATGGAGGCAAGGAGAAGCTGCAGTTGAAATCGATTTGACTGCAAGCTGATTTTTCACTGAGGGCAGTAATACATCCATTTAGATTCAGGTAATTCAGTTGAGCTCACTAATGTCCGTCATCATGTGCTCTACCACACGGCTCCGGATCTGGAGTGGACGGTGAAACCTCAACGACAATTATTCTGTTTACATTTCAGCCGCTGAGGTGCCTCTGCCTGCATAATGGAGGCCGACGTCTAATTTAATCGAAGGCAAGTATATTATGGAGTTTAAATTTGCACACAAATAGCACACAGAGAAAAGGAGGAAAAAAATACGAGTAATTTTACTGTCTGGCTGAAAGCTAGGCCTGCGGCAGGTTGTGGGCATCAATAAATGACTCCAGTTATAAGAAGATGATTACTGGTTGCTGTGACAACCTCTTGTGTTTTTCACAAAACTGTCTGTGTAAAAGTTTTAACATGCATTTAAATATTTGCTATATTTTAAAGCTTTGGACACTGAGATGCAGAGAAAGGAGCCTAAAGGAAAGATTATCCTCTACATTGAACTGAAACCTCTTTCAAATAAAAGAAACTAATAACACAATAGACCTCTACTAAGACTAAATAAGTGGTGCCTGATTGGAGAGAATTACTGAGAATCTGGCTCAATATAAGAAACTACTGCTAAAGTGTTCCAATAAAGCATTAAAGTGGCTATACCTTTTATTTACAGCCGCTCGTTAATTTTGCCATATGAAGTTATATTTACAGAGAAACCTGCACATGTATGGATTTCACTTAAATCTTTAAATGTGGGTCTTCCTGGACAATAATTGTCCAAAGATTCCTGCTGCATTCCGATTTTAAACTCTACAGAGAGCAACACAAGGAGGAATGCCTTTTATGGCTCATTCACTGTCACAATGGTGACAGCTTCTTCTGCTAAAAGCAGGAATAAACCAGCGGGGGGTTTCCATGGTGTTGGATCTGCGCCGCTGCTTTCATGTTTGCTGTGCACTAAAGAGGTTCGTTAACACGCCACTATTGACCCAATAAGTGCTGTCCTGGGATTTCATTGCCGGATTTGCAGCCACAGTTGGAGTCAAATGTTTGATACACAACCGTTAGCCCTTCTGACAAAATTTGTGATATGTTCCTCAATAACACTATGCTACATTGAAAAACACAAAATCTTACCAGGAATTTTTTGTCCAGTTTCTACTACATTTATCTTCATGCAAGTGAAGTAAGAAAAAAACCAGCATGTCAAAACCAGATGAGTTATCACTCCTAAGCTGCTCTATGTATGTAACATATCCACTCTTATTAGCATCACTTGTAATTAACTTGTAACACAATAATACTCAAACGAGTGTTATTGTGGCTCTGGATTTCAACCTTGCAAGAGTAGCAAATAAAAAAATAATAGGGTTTTGAAAAGTAAAGTGGCATTTAATTGTGCCGTATTGTTTTTGCTATTTGTAATGGCAGCAGTAAATTTATGGGAGACAAGTTAATGAGTTATATTTCTCCAACAGAGGCAGCAGCTAAAAGCAGGAAGATATTAACTTAACCTATTATTTGTGTAACAACTAAAATACTATAGAAATTGTTTTTTCATTTGTAATTGCATTTAGTGTATATTATTTAAAATATATACTTCATTATGGTAGCTTGAGGGCCCCCCGAGTCATCCTAAGTAGATGCTTATCTTACATTTTACTGATGTTACATTATAGTTCATTAAGGCACAATTAGAAAAATAATGTATCAGTATAAACACAACAGACTAACTTTCAAGCATTACGATAATAGTTAATGGAGGCTTGAGCCAAATTTCTGGACAAACTTAATATTTCAGTTTGAATAGGACTCCTGAGTGGAAGTTTTGAACAAATTTTAGTTGAGCTAATAGATTTTTTTTAAATTGAAAGCTGAAGGAAAAAAGAAGAAATATTAAGCTGAGACGAGTTAGTTGGCCTGGAGCCTTAGTGGGCTTTTGTTGGACCCAACTTGTAGCTAATCCTTTCCTTCCTGCTTGATTACACTAAATGTCTGACCTTTAGCTCAGGATCTTTAAGGAACCAGCCAGCATCAGCTTGCTCCTGTAAAAAAGATATCTGGGGGGCGAGCTGCTGAATACTAATGAAGTGTTAATGGCAAGGTTGACTTAATGCTTAAACAATACACTGGAGGTCTCAGAGCATGACGTGGGCTGAAAAAATTACGTTTTTGGATGAATATGCAGATTTCAAAAAGAAAACATTAATTTGTTTAAGCCAGATAAATGAAAATGCTCCAGTATGAAGCAGGAAATGCACTCCCTGTTGGTTTAAGTCTGAATTTGTACTGAAATCGCCTTTCTTCTGCCTCTATAAAATTCAGCTATTTACTGGAACAAAAACATGAAGATTAATAAAGTATAGATTTTTTAATCACAAATCTGTGGTTTAGGGATAAAACTGCTGCCTAAGTGATGCATTTTTATGTTCATTTATGCTCCAAAACTTTCATATTAATTTTCAATAAAACCCAACATCCCCCTCTCCTGGTAGAAATCGCGTGTCTCCTCATTTGACAAGAACACTTATAAGAAAAGTTTATTCAAAACCATACTTGCTTTTAATGATGTCTCAGTTGCCAATATGGTGCAGTGCTTTGCAGTTTAATTCCATGTGTTTTTTTTGCAACCTGGAATTGAAGTTGATGAATGCTAGTCAAGATTTTTGCAGCTCTTTGTTGTAGTTGTAGGTTGTAACTCAATTATCCCCTCCTAAAATCACATTTCTTCATCCTCTGCACTGCGAAGAAGAAAACGTGACCTCAAGCCTGAGTGGAAGAGCGCAAGTTAGGTCAGAAAGGTTTGAGCCGTCGCACTTCCAAACCAAATGTCAAGAGGCTCTTCTCTCTCAAAAGCAAAAAATACTCAACAGTAAAATCATAGAATCCTTAAAAATAGCAATAAAGCTGCAGGAGGAACTGTCGGATTTTCTACTTCTATAGAAATTATGTTTCAGTTGCGAAACTAGTTGAAAGATTGAAAAAAGAGATGATCAAAGATTGGTTATAAAGCCGCTTTTATTTGCAAAGTTTTGTCTTGACCACAGACAAAACCAACCCAACCATGTAGCTTATTTTCTTTGTTATGGATGTCACTGATGTACATAAATACATGGAGTGAATGTAAAACGTACATTCTAATAAATAATTTTGCAATTTTTTTATAACCTTTACCATGACGAGGTTTTAAGGCCAGGATAAGAAAATAAAAAATTGCAAGAATAAAGTCATAGTATCACAAGACTAAAGTTGTATGAAATTAAAATCAAATAACATGATAATAAAGTCATAATATTACATATTAGTAATAATTAAGACTTTATTCTCAAAATATTAAGAATATTAAATTTGTTCTTGAAATATTTTGACTTTATCCTTGTGACATTATGATTTTATTATCATATTGTTGCAACTTTATTCTCGTATCATGTCATTGTTTTTGTAATATTACAAATTGAGTGTAATTTATTTTTTTCTCAGCATGGTCCTTTCCAGTCGTAGAAATCCAACTTACAAATAAATGTATTGGCAGTAAAAAAGCTGCAACAACCCGGTTGCCCAAAAAGGCAAACTGTTCAATGACTGCCTTGTTGAAACGTCTTTGTTTCATTTTAAAACATGTTTGTGCTTTTAAAACTGTCTATGACCTTGACCTAATGATGTCGCAGCTCTACCTGCCAGAGCTGCTGCATCAGTACACACCCTCCTGTTCTGTCTGAGTGCGCTGAAGACGACGTGTAAACTTAGAGAAAGCCGTGGTTTTGCTGCAGCGTCTCCTAAATAAAGGAATGACCTTTCTTTGGACAGGCTGTCTGTTTTTAAATCCTTAAAACCAATCTCTTCCCCTTGACCTTTGAGACCATCTGAGATGTTGACTTTTACTTTTATTTATTTTTTAAATTTAATTTAGTTTTTATATTAATAACTGATAGTATATCTGTTGTAGTTTTTTGAAAAACGACTGTTTCCTGATTTTATTGTCTCATTGCAGAATAAGGCTGTTTGTAGGCTCTTTTGTTTACAGCATTTTGACCTTACAGACGTTTAAAGTGCTCTATAAATAAAGGTGACATGGTATAGTATTTGGAGAAAATATAAGACAGATGTCACTAGACCTGGGCGATAAATCAATCTTATCGATTTAACAAATTTTTGGTTTATGGAAAATCTGGATTTTTCTTTTCCACAATGAACTCCTTGGGTTTCCAAGCCCCCATCTTGTTTAACAAACTTTTTTTTTTTATCTACAGCTTTTATATATTTGGATTTTGAATTCAGGTCATCCCCAGATTACTCAAATTTTTATGTTGCTTAATGCCTTAATAATACCAAACCAAATCTGGAATATTAGGAAATTAGGTAGTCATTTCCTAATAATAAATAAAATTATTTTCCAAGTTTTTTTCTCATTAAAACATCCTTGTGTCTTTATTCTGCTGATATGACAATATTTTCATGATTAAACAAAAATAATCCATCACACAGCTCGCATAAGGGATGACTGAAATAGTTCTGACTGAACGTGAGCAAAAAAAATGTATTGAAATCGGAAAAGTGAAACTGGTCAAGAAGAGTTTTGTTCAACATGCCAAATCAAATGTCCATGTTTTCTCTCTGTTATGATAAATGAGTAGGTCAGTAAAGCAGAAGCTTAACATCCAGGGCCTAAATGTGCTACAGTCTAATTAAGCTAACCATTACTCTATACCCACAGTAAGACATGGAGGTGGCAGCTGGCAAGTGATTTTTCTTTAAATAAAACTGTTGATTTTATAAACAGCTCCAAGATAGGAGTTCAAGCAGATATCAAAATAATTAATCACTGGAAAAAAAATTCAAGTTTTGAAATTATGATAGGCTGAGCCCAGAACTTGACAGGAAACCTGCATTAAAATTCCTTTTAATGTCATTGTGCACATATAAGGCACAACATTTAAACAAACAACAATGTCCCAGTTTGAATGTGTAACTAGTTGTATATAGTTACACATTTGCACAATTAAGCAGGTAAATTTGCCAGTAATAGGTGGCTCCTACCAGTAAAGACTAAAGCATTTCAACCAGTATTAGTTGAAGGAACCAAGTTATTACGACTTTAATTTTTGCGTTTCCCACAAACAGTATTTTTCCAAGCTTAAAAAGAGTTGAGTGCACATTTTATGTATGAAGATGACAGCCAAAGTAGTCAGTATCACAGTAATTTTAACGAGAGTAAAAGAGTGAAAGGTGCTGACCAAATGTAAGGCTTTAATGACTACAAGAGTAAAGTCCCTCCAGTGTAAAGTCCTCTATGCTGCTTTCAACAGATTGTTGTAGAAGTGGGGCCAAGAATTGGATCAATATTTGTAAGCCTGAGCACAAAGAGATTAAATTTTCTCTCTCCCAATGACACCATTTTTTAATCAATATGAATTAGCTTACAAATTTGTAGGTGACTTGTCATCGTTGCTCGTGTTAGCGCCCTTTTCAAGCCGGAGAAATTCCGACGAACAGCGAATTTAGCTGTTGTAAAGAGGCACCACTCTGTCGATAGTCATCCTGCAGATGGGGCATTTCTTAGGCTCCAGCAGGGCCTGGTAGCAGAGGTCACAAGCACACACATGACCGCACTCCAAAAACACCAACGAGCGTTCCTGGCTCAGACACACAACGCAGCTGGTGGCGAGGACGCTGCTCTCCTCTATCTGGAGCTCACGCATGAGCCTCTTCTGCTCCTTGAACTCCTCCATGACGCGCCGCCGCTTCTTTCTCTTCCGGCACAGAATGTACCACTTCCACAGCATGTAGAGGAGCATGGAACAGGTGGCGAGCCCGAACACGTAGGACAGGATCCTCCACACTCTCCCGGCATTCACCTGTTTCCTCAGCAGGAACTCGTAGTTCTGCCGGGTGAGGAAGTAACAAAAGCCCTGCTTGGGCGGCTGCAGCTTAATCAAATCATTGTCCAGGACCAGCTCACCCACGCCCGTCACGGCGTCGCCCAGGCGCAGCATCTCCTCCAGTTGGTGGATCCCTTTGAGCTGCTCTCCGCTGATGAATTGTCTGATGAAGTTAAACAGGGATTGGTTCGTGGGGTGAAATTTCTCGTAGGTGGTCTCCAGGTCCAGCTCTGCCGCGTTTAAGGGATGCATAACCCGCACTGTGGTGGAGACGCTTTCGTCGTAAGACCCGAGTGCGAATGGGACGGTGTTGGTGCATTGGTGGATGACTTTCTCTGTGCCATTCCTGTTTGGAAATATAGTTCAACATTTAAACTTGATTTACATTAAGTCAACTTAATTGTTCACACTGCAAAAAACCCAAGTATTTTTATAGTAGTAGTATATATTAGAAATATGTTAGTTCACTTGAAATAAGGCAAAACTACATAAGACAAAATTTCTCAGCAAGTAAAAAGCTTGTTTAAAGTCAATAATTTCTAAATATTGATGGAAAAAGTATGAGTTACAAGTGAAAAAATCGGCCATTGGAACAGGACATTATTCCCATATTATATGTTAAAATGTCTTTCCAGAAGCAGATTACTTTACTTAAAACTAGTACCAGTATGGGTAAAGCAGCTGTTATTGATATCTGATGCTGAACACTGACCAATAAGCCGTCAGTAGTGGAAAACTACTGCGAGCACCATTATAATGTCACGTCTGAATAAGTATTTTTATACAAAGATAAGAAGTTTACTATCTTCTTATAAGTTGATTTTTCAATTGTATTTTTGTTTTGGATTAGTTTTGGGGTTTTTTTCCATATGAATGAATCAAAGATAAAAAGAAATAACTTTCTTTTCCCACTGGCCTAGTAGAAATAAGACAGGAAGCAATCTGTGACATTTGGATGGTGGCATTTGCAGATTTGTTTACATGCCGTTCAATGTGTTGCAGCTAATAAGCGATCCAGCGACAAAATGATGCCAGGAGTGCCTTTTCCCTTCTCCCCGATGAATGTCTGATGAGGTACATCACAAAAATATGGACTCTGTGAATCTTGTGGGATAAGCTGCTGCTTGCGTCAGCGTCACCATCTGTTCTGACTACGATACTACACTGACGTTACCACCTTATGCAAGATTTGAATAGTTGTATGAAGTCATTCTCCATCTGCTCGCATGTCAAATTTTGATGATGGTTCTTGGATTAGAAAGGCCAGAAAAGCCAGAAACAAGCAAAATATAGATCTGATCTTCAAACGACTCACCATAAGTGAGTGGTGTGATTCCACACCAACTTCTCCTCTTTCACAGTCAGCCTCTCGATGACGCCTTTGTAGTCATCAACAAACTGGCTGTTAAGAGTGTCCTTCACTGATCTCACCAAACCTGTGGCACATAACCACTCTTAGTGAAGGAGGGAGGTGAAACTTATTTATCGTTTTCAGGCTTTAAAGAATGCTTTGCAAACCTTCTATGACAGCGTATGGAATGCATCTCCTAGGAGTTTCAGACAGGACGGCTTCTAAATCCTGATCAATGGAGACTTTTTGAGCTTGCTGCATTAAAAAAATACAAGCAATACAAAAACTGATCAAATCTTGCATGTAGTAAATTAATATATTTGCCATTTTGTGCCAAGAAAACATGTCTGACCTTTAAACGGGTAGCAGTTTTAACTCTGCTTCTGTAAACGGAATAAAACACTGCAGTCAGCGCAGAGCTGGTGGCTAAAACCACTATCTCCGCCACTGAAAGTTTCCCATTCGGCTCCATCCTGGGATTTGATTCATTTAGGACAACTTTGGGAGAAAGATAGGGGGGGGGAAAAAATCAATTAATTTCTATTTTGAAGTAGTTCCTTTTACTTTTATACTGTGGTTTAACGCTCCAACATTTCAGAAACACATAGTAGCTAAATTCTCTTTCCTGTCTTTATACTGTGATGAAATGTAAAAATATGCTTAAAGTAGTATAAAAATTTAAACGCTCAATAGTTAAGCAAATCCCATGTTTGCTGGACATAAACAACAAAGCCTTTGTTATACCAGTCAAACAAGAGATTTTAGTTTGCAGTCATATAAAACCAATGGAAAAAGACAACATTTTCTTTTCCAAACTCAGTGTTTACATGTCAAGAAATAATTTAATTTATCTGGTATTAACAAGGTTCTTAATAAATCTAAATCTGACCTAAAATTATCCAAGTGTACAACAACATACGACAAATCCAAATCTGTCATTACCTACTTTTCCTATGACAACATAAACAGTAGCAAATGTTCAGAAATGCTATAAACAAATAGGAAGAAAACATTTAGCCAAATTTCGTTGAATGCTGTTCAATGACAATAGATGCTATCTATTCTATTCTTTATTAATTCTAAGAATGGAAACATATTTGAAATGCATACTTCTGTATTTTCAATTTTAAAAAGTATGTGTCAATACAATTTCACCAACGACTACGCTAATTAATTAAATTAAAAACCATCTACGCCTAGCTCTTTAAGAAATAACACACATAACACACAAAACAGGAAGTTAGCTTCGGTTAACACAGAGGCGATTCATTACAGTTAATCGAGCTACTGCAGCGACTTTAGCCTATTTAATAAATGCTATTTAGTCTGTAGCCTCCAAACCTTGTCAGTTTTTTTTACAATTAGCAATTTGAACATAACTGGCAATCAAACTAGCTAACACTTTTCTAGCCAAGCATACTTGCTGACATAAACCATAGCAGTTTGCTAGCTATTTTAGACTATAAAGGAGAAATTAATAAAGTTAATAATGACTTAATGGATAACAGAAAGTTCGAACCTTTGTTCTCGTTCGTTGAGCTTTTGGCCACTTCTGTACAGTTGAATACTTGTAGTTCTTCTGTTAACCAGCAGAGGTCAGTAAAAAACCGTTGAAAAAGAAAACTGACCAGAAACTGTTCTAACTGAAATTATGCAAAAATGTTTCGAATTACTTCAATATGTCTGCTATGCCATAGCAAAAAGCCACTTTTATTTCAGAAGAAAAAATATGGATATTTACATTAACGTTGGTTTTGCCCAGATTTCTAATACCTTTAAATATGCACTCTATATTCCTATTATTTGGTCAGATGTTGTGATAATTTTTTGTGAAATTGAAGAACTTGTATTACACACATACTTCAATAAATTTGAAAGTCATGAAGCATTTAATTTATTTAATTAATTTAGTTCTAAGAATCTGACACAATCAAACATTAATCAGTATGCTACAGAGATTCCTAAACTGATGATGTATTTCAAACATTTGCTTTTGTCAATTTTGATGATTAACATTATATTTCTAAAACAAATAGCTATGTCATAGCTGTGCTACAACCCACACAATCATGGAAAAGATGTCTTACCAGACAGTTATTGACACCTTCCACAAGAGGGGTGAGCCATAGAATGGCAATGCTAAAGAAGCTAACTTGTAAACGGAGTCAAATTTAGAAAGCTGATTGGAAGGAACCACTGGTTAAGAAAAGAGACTGAACTAATAATGATTAAAAAAAGCTACAACAAAATGTTTTTGAAGTGTGCTTCAAAAACATTTTGTGGGCTTTCTGCCTGCAGTTGGTTGTTTTACATTTTTCCTCTTTAAGCAAGCATTAAATTGCTTTTGCCTCTGCGGAAAACAATGTTAGTGCCTGAAATGACAAAATTAGGACAGATTCCTATTCATTAAAATGCAGCTACACACATTGGAGCTACCGAGACAGAAGTAGGTCTTTCCTGACCTGAGAAGACCCTTTGACTGCAACTGTATATTAATGTCATTTCATACCAATATATTTATGCCAGAGTGATTGCATTTTTCTTGTATTTTGTAAATGTACTGTATCAATTTCCTGATACATTTAAAAGTGATTATCTGTATATCTGCTGGGTAATAAGAAGTTGATTGGGTGCAAAGGCATGAAATGAATCCTGATTCTGTTCTGTGCTTTTTATGATATAGATAAAACTGAAGTATGTTTTATAAATGCAAAGTCTAATCAACTCCTACATACTTCTGTGTATACTCGACTTGTTCTGAACAGTTCTTTAAAAATATAGTGAAAGAAAAATCTGCCAACGCAAAGTCTACATGTTGAAACAGTTTGACATAATAAACCTGACATGTGAATAATGAAGCCAGTGAGTAAAGGTGAGTCTGGCTTTTTCCACCTTGTTTTCAGCCTCAAAAAGAACAGAAATATCCCGCAGCCTTCTGTTGAGGGTTAGTCATGCTCTTTTGTGTACGCTTTGCAAATCCAGTGCTCCTTTCTAAAGAGGAAAACCTTCTACTTCCTCTCTTCTTTGTCTGTAACCAAATTCAACAGTATGACACATTTCCAAATGGCTTTCAGACAGTTACATGCGGAAGCTGAAGCTTTTTGTGAGATGTTGACTGAACGTGTTGTCTTGCTGTTGCAAAAACTGACAGAATCTCCTTTGACTGCTTCAGAAAAGCCTGATAGTGTGCTTGCATGAGAAACATCCAGATCAAAATTAATGTTTTTATGTAAAGAAAATATTCAAGATTCAAAACAAGCAGAGAAAAATTTACCAGAAGTCATTGGAAAGGACCAGAGTTGATGAATTCACCTAAATCCTTGGCGATTCATATGTGTCAAAGTCATGGCTCAGGAGCCAAATCTGGCCCACCATGACTTTTTATGTGGCCCTTTAGACTCCAAAGAGAAACATGAATAGAAACTTCAAGATAATAGTTGTGTGATTTTATCAATCAAATCAAAAGGTTTTTTTCTCAGCTTACTGCCAAATTACATCAGCCATTTTATCAAGTTTTTTCTTAAGAAATTCACTCAAAATCAACACTGTTTTTTTCACTGTCATATAACATGGTGTCATAATATTTATGATTTTGATTACGAAAAAAACAACAAAAAAATATAAAGACCTGGATGTTTCCTGGAGGGACTGATCAATGTTGAAAGACATTCAGTATTATTTAATTTGAACAGCAACCCATCGAATGCAGAGACAGTTTATTATTAATATTTCAACAGTTTATTAATGAGTTTCAATACATTTTGCCACAACTGGCCCTTGAGGACATTCATGATCTTTATGTGGAACAAAGTGAAATTGAGTTTGACTCCCCTGCTTCATATGCTTGCTGGAGGCTGCAAAATGCTTTAGCTTGGGTCAAGATTTGCCTTCCAGATTTTTTTTTTCTGGAAAGTTTCTTTAGTTGTAAAATAATGGAAATTCTCCCC
The DNA here is from genome assembly GCF_027474105.1 of Poeciliopsis prolifica. Lineage (NCBI taxonomy): Eukaryota > Metazoa > Chordata > Actinopteri > Cyprinodontiformes > Poeciliidae > Poeciliopsis > Poeciliopsis prolifica. The sequence continues at coordinate 1,116,749 of NW_026562421.1, read as the reverse complement.
TCATTTTCCCTCCATTTCCTTTCACTATCAGTTTTTTTTTTTTATTTTTTATTTTTTAATTTTTTGCAAACCACTTTTCATCTTTGAGGTCTTTGCATCCAACACTGGAGCAACAAGCCAGCAGAAAATCTGCAGTAGATTTAGATGACTCATAAACTTTGATTCAATGAGTGAGACAGAGAAGAACTGCGGTGGTAATGAGAGCGATATCAGTGTGCAGTGACTTCTACCAGGACAGCCAATCTTAATCTCATAAATACTGAATTATTTCTAATTCCAGACGGGTGCATAATTTAGATCTAGATAAACTGCTGCTAATTAACATGCATCACTTTATCTGGGGTAATGGACTTATTTGTTCCCTTTCCTACACATTTACTGCAGCACGGTGTTTTCTCAACTGTATAAAACAGAAGTAGAGGAGGGGGAAGTGGACCTGCAGGTCTTCTGTGACTTGTCAGCTCTCCTAATAAAGGGTGGGAATGAAGCTTCTGTGTATAATGTTCATCCCCCTCCCTGGTAATTAAACTATCATTCACTTGAATCATAGTTCTATACTACAGTATTGGATCTTATAGTGGATGGACTTCGATAAAATTGATTTTCATCTTCTTGTGGTTCATAGTTATTCTTTTTATAGGTAAAGAAAAATTCTACACTATATATATTTCTATATATATTCCCATCAGTTTCAGCAATGTCACTTTTGATCAGATGTGGGTGCTATGTCGATGGCACTAATCTGATATATGACGTGCACAGTATCCCTCTCTGTCATCATTTGTTCTCTGAGCCGGGCTTCTCTACTGCTGCCCTCACGCAAGACCATAAATCAAGCATCTAAGAGACGTGCCCCTCTCTGCCAGGACCTTTTCATTGATTACTCTGTGCTGGGTAAGTGTAGCGTGATGAGGAGAGAGCCCAATTCAATTAGGTCTCCTTCTCGACAGAAATATGTAGCGTATGTTGCCCCGGATAAAAGCAATCCCTCTGAGCTCAATGTGAAGGAACGAAGGATAAGGAGGAAGAATTAGGGGAGGATGACACAGAGATAAAAGTAATTGGTTAACACAAGAACCTCAGGCTGCTTCTGGAGGGTGAGAACTGATGTACATTTTCAGGAAATGAAAGGCAAAGTAAAGGCAGCGAAAGCAGAGGACACAGCAGAAATCACAATTTAACAATCCACTGTTTTAATTTAATTATCTGGAAGTATGACAGAATGAAAACTTTGCCTCTTTAGAAATAAGTTTTGCTGTTGATTCTTAGACTCTGATTTATACACATTAACACACTTTAGGGTTGTATTACACAACAATTTGAATAAACCTGTTCTTAATAAGGTGGGGCCATCATGTTTGTGAAATATCTCTAATTAGCTGCACCAACATTAATTTTGGTGCATTCTTGTCTCTCTAAGGATGAAAAATTATATGTGCCCTTATGTTTTCATAGTATTAATAACTCTGGGGTTGTGGAGAACCGCAAACTGCAGCTTGCATCCCAATTCCTACTTTCACCGTTGCTTTCCATAGCACTTGAATAAGCTAAAAGAGCTGCATTATGCAAAAGTAAGCATACTGCTCTGGAGAGAGTGCAGACAAATGATATTCGACCTCTGAAGCAGCACTAAAACTATCTTTGGCGATAGGGGTAACTGACTCTGTTTGCATTTTGACAATGGTACTGTCTCTTTGTGAGTACAAAAACTGAGTGATTTTTTGAATTTAATTTTTTCTTGTATCTCTGCCTGACTGGTGGACTTAACTTCATTCATCTCTAGTCTTTAGAGCAGGGATGTTTGAAACAGAAAAATATTTTATTTCATAAATATTTCAGAAGCAGTGGTGTAAAGTGAGCTGTTTATAATTTTTTTAAATCGGCCCAAATGTTTTCTGCCATTTTATACACCTTTTTGTTTTTTACCAGAAAGTATTTGACTGGAACGTTTTTTCATAGTTTTCAGATTTTAACTCCAAACCATCCCAACATGCATGGAATCTTAACTATTTAATCCTTTCCAATATTGTTTTCTTTCCTCGTGAACATTTTGGCCAAACCAATGAGAGTTGAGCATTTGCATCACAATGCAGGGAATTTTAAGGTTATCACCTTGACACAAGATGACGACCAAAGTCAGAACCAAAATAACAAAAGCAACCAAAGTCAACAGAATCAAAAAATACTGTTATTATAATGTCAGTCTAAAGAGCCACAGTGGAAGATCTTTTCAAACCCCAGTAAAGAAAGTCCGATTCATCTTGTCAGTTACAAAACACCAACCCGATGTGAACATAAAACATTTTCTGAGTGGTTTTGTGCTATATTTCTGTACATTTTAGTGAGTTGTCTTTCTGTTTCATAAATATTAAGGAATTATTTAACTAAAACAAGTTCTTCTACCACTGCTTTTAAGTGAGTTTTGTCTTATTCCAGATGTACTATCACCTACAAATGTTGTTTGATCTAAAGGATGATATTGCTTCATCTAAAACTAGAGAAACCATTTTATTTCCCTCGGTGTTACCATTATTTAGTATATTTTACACACAGTAACTGCATTCAAATGTTCCCTTTTGGGAAACAGAAGGAAATTATCCAGATTTACAACGTCATCTTTCAGCCAAGAAAAGTAAAAGCCAACCAACAGTAGTAGTTGCATAAACAGAAAATAGTGACAGACCTACATGTTGCTGTGCTTAAAACACACAACACACACACACCCCACCCCCACACACACACACACACACACACACACACACCCACACACACAACACACACCCACACACACACACACACCCCACACACACACACACACACACACACACACACACACACACAAAAACCTAACAATTCATCCTGAATGCTCACTCAAAATGTTTAACATTCACAATTTTGTCTGGCTGAGACAGTAAAATGTTTGCCAGCGAAAGAGTCTGGATTTGATTTGTGACATGAAAATCAAGAATCTCTTGCATGTAATGATCATTAAGATGAGTCAATGCTAAATATGGCCTTTTGTTGAAATAAAGGCCAAATTATAATGGATTTTATTTCAGTTTAGCATCTCAGAGTTTCAGTTGATAGACTTGTTTGTGTAAACATTTTCCAAAATATCCATCATATTCTTATCACGTTCTCATAGCACATTATGACCATAATCCATATGGAATATTGATTACCTCTATTGTGTCATATCTATAAATTAGGTTTGGTCACAAAACCTTTACTTGCATATAATCTTTTTAGAAAATAAGTTCATGACAAAGACGCTGAAAACAGAGCTTGTCCTTGAAGTAGATTTTTTTTCTTCTTCTTTTTAAGAATTCAGCGCTCATCACACCAGGGTTAGAGAAAGAGAAAATACTTTTGTAATGCAGAGCTATTCAATTTTTCTTTCAGCGGAGACCTTGATACTAAGTCAGTGCTGCCTGGCACAGCTTGCTGGCATCAATGTGCTCCGTCTGGATTTGCAAAACAAATAACTAACAACCTCCCTCTGGCAAAGTTCTCCAGCGATCAATATGTCTCAGGTGATCAGTTATTCAGAAGTTGTGGAAAAAATATTTGTCTGTTTTAAAAGGAATATATACTGGATCTGCATCAATCAAACAAGAATGCTTAAAACAGCTTAAATGAAACATGGAATCTAAATAAATAAGGAATAATTTTGATCCTAGAAAACTTAAAAATTTGGAGAGACTCTCTAAAACACGAGCGTCAAAATGATCCCTCCAAATGAACATTATTCAACACATTAGAAGATTTTAATGTTTATAGAGTTGTGGACTTCATCATCAAAAACATATACTGGCTATGTGATATAAATAAGAAGAATTAAGGTGTTGTTGCAAATCTTTTTTATTATTATTTTTACGCTGTATTTCACAGATAAATTCAAAACCTCCTCCTTTGCACTTCTCCTGAGTGAGACGGAGCACAGGCACAAGGGGAGGGATGCAGCAGACGACACATTCAGTTCTAATTGTTTATGCGAGTTTAAGGCAGGACAGTAAGACACGCTTCATTGCAACTGAGTGGCTAGAGAAATATTTTAAAGGAAATTATTAATTTTTATGATGATACTAAGTAAAATGTCATGTTTTCTGGAAAAATATGTCATTAACATCTTTGTCAAGACATGATGGATGGATGTTTGAAAGTGAAAATAAAAGCATTTTCACATTTACAGTTTAACAAAAAAGCATTAGGCCTAAATTGTGCAGTCTTTATAAAACCATTAAGCAGAAAAAATAATTGAAACACTAAGCAAAGCTTCCATACACAATTTCATCTGTGCAACATTTCTGAGTGGGCTCACTTTTTTGTTTTTCAATCTGTTTTACTTTTGGATCCAGCATCTAATCAAGCAAGGGGTTGGATGCGCCTGTCTTTTTCACAGTTTCAATTTTCCAGGGAGCAAAAATGTTGGCCTCCGGTGTAATAGAAAAATCTCACGTGGTCTGAGTGAAGATTGGCAGACACAACCTATTTTTCTCTGTCAAAGGCTTTACAAAACTGCTTTGCAACTGGAGTGACTCATCATTCAGGGTACTGCTATTCAGCAGTGATGATTCATCCAACTTTACAGATGAACGTCAATCTGTTGTAAAGGTTTTCAGCAAAAATAGGTAAATGAAGAGAGACATGGACCTGGACTTTCCAGTGTAGCTTATACAATTTTTTCATTTGCAAAATCTGATGAACCAATATGTTTTAATGACATTTCAACAGTAGGACTGGGTGTAAAGAAGTTGAAGAAAGTAATAACTTTAATGATTCTTGTTGTGAGCAACTTTATTGGTATGCCGGTAGAAACAAATTCAATAAGCAAAAATGGGAAGCAGTATCCAATGTTCTGAGTTAATATTTCAAAATAAATAGCTGCTTGGGGCCTTTACACCAACACACCTCCATTAATAAATAATATTAATATTAATAATATTAATAATCACAGAAATTGGGTTTAATGTTGTACCATTAGGAAGTTATTGTCATCTAAAACAAAAAAAAAAATGCTGTTTCATGATTTTTAACATTTAAGCTTAGGGGTTACAACATTCCCAACTTTATTTTTATGGTTTTTCTTTTTCTTCCAATAAATATATAACTATAAACATAAGCATTCTTAAACAAAAAGTTCACATGAACTCTGTTTTATAGATTTTGTGCTGCATTATTTTTACATTGCAAAGTTTCCCAGGTTAGTGAAATTTGATTATATGCCAGAAAAAGAGTTTCTTGCTGAAATTCAGAACATTATTGAAAAATACTTCTGAGATTAAATCGCAAAAAAAAAAAAAAATCTATCCAGAGTCAAAAGTAAAAAGCAAATCACACTGAAGAAAATGTAAACAGCACAGAAGAATGTTTGTCAAATGACAGAAAAAACAATGGTTTCCCTAAGAGACAAAGTTTAGTGACATTTTATTTGCAAGAAATCTTCACTCAATGTTCTTTATTTGAATGGTGAATCAGTATTTCCACTTTTTTTATTAGAGGGCCAAGCAGTGACTTCCTCAACACATAATGCATGTCTTATGTGCAATTTCTGAACTTCTTAGCGTGAAGTAATGGGACTTTCTAGTTCAAATCTCCTCCACCACAACAGGTCAAACATATAACAATAATAATACAACTCTAGTAGAGGCTGTGAAACAAGTTTGACCTACTGCTGCTGTGGTAGCTGTTCAGATTCTGTATTGGCGGTGCAAAGTGGCTGCTACCAAAAAGAAATATCATTCTTCTTTGGCTCAGAAAAACATGAACTATAACTGTTAGCATTTAAACATTGAATCTATAATTTAGTAATGATATTTCTGAGTCTCATTTTTAATACTGACATTAATTAATATGTTACATTATTGCTTGGTCACCGTATAGATTATCACTTTCCATTTCGCTGGACATGTTGGCAACTTGTTGGCAACATTAATGGTTTTGTTAGATGTATATTTAGATCCAATCAATCAGAGACAATATAATGTAAAATAAGTTTTGCTGAGATGGTTGGGGGTTTGCGTCACTGTCAGCAGGAGCCACAAATCAAATTCTGCTGAGAGACTCAATCAACTTTTTAAATGATTGAATTAAATGATTGAATGACCCGACGCTTCTGGTTCTGCATCTAATGCTTTGGACTTTCCTTTAAACTACTACTGCTGATACAAAAATATGCATAAGTAATTGTCAAATAACACAATAAGAAAAACAAAACAAAAAAATACACTTATCAAGGAAACAACATTAAAACTTTCTTCACCAGTCTTGAATAATATAATACAACTATAATCAATTCTTGCATTTGTAAAACGCTTAGTGATGCCTCAATCTGGAACTGAGAAGATAAAAAGCACTTTGGTAGGAAGGTGTACGAAAGCAAAACAATGAAGCATGGAGAGGGAGCTGATGTTGAGAGCTGGTCTAAGACTCCTGCGCTGGTCAGCTCTGCATGATGCAGACTAAAGAGGAGAGAGAGGGGGAGGAGAGAGAGGAGGAGCGAGAACAGGAACAGACTGCCTGAGCTACAAAGCGCTCAGTCTCTTCTCTGAGCTTTGCAGAGCTGCTTGTCTTTGTGCTTTTTTTTACTCTTTCACCCACAGCGCTGTTCAAACATTTTTTATTTTTTTTGCTTGAACTGACAAGATTTAAAGAAGCAGGCAGAGGGTATTACTTTTCCTTCTGCACCATGTTACCCTGGAGGAGGAATAAGTTTGTTTTGGTGGAGGATGATGCCAAGACTAAACCCAAGAGTCTGGGGACAGGGCTGACCTACCACTCCATCCTCTCCTCTCTGCTGCGCTCATGTCCAGACTTGCTCCCTGACTGCCCCTTTGACTGGGTGGGCAGCATCTTTCACACCAAAAGGCAGAAGGTGGAACTCAACAAAGAGGAGCCCGTTTACAACGTGCGTTACCTTGGGAGTGTGGTTACCATCACGGCAAAGGGAGACGGCTGCACCCAGGAGGCGGTGGCCAAGATCTGGGCAAGGAGCAACTATGGGGAGCAGAGTGTCAAGATGAGGTTGACGGTGGGGTCACAGGGCATAAGAATGAGTGCTGACAAATCTGGGAAGAAGAAACCTATTCATCTGTACTCTCTGAACAGAATCACCTACTGCGCAGCCGACCCATGCCGGCCCAAAATCTTGGCTTGGATCTACAGGCACCAGGTGAAAAACATGGCAGTGGTGCTCCGGTGTCATGCCGTGCTGGTAAGCAAGTCGGAGAAAGCCCAAGCTATCGCCCTGAGCCTCTACCAGAACGCCACCTCGGCTTTCAGTGAGTTCAAGCGGCTGAAGCGTCAGAGCGATTTCCGGCACCGCCAGCAGCAGCTGCTGGGCGAGGAAGCGGTGCCCCTGATGCCACTTAGGAGGCTGCTGAATGGGCAGTGCCACTACAGACCGCCTGCTGAAAACCCGGGCACCACCACCCGCCTCTGCTCCATCACAGAGGAAGAAGAAGAGGAGGCAGAGAAGGAAGAGGACAGCAGAGATAAAAACAACAAAGAGAAAGAGACGAAGGAGAAGCAGAAGGTCCTGACAACAAACACAGACCCAACTCAGTTACTATCAGAGTTGGACATTGGGGACATCGCCCGACTGGAGCAGTGCCAAATCAACTTTGTCAGCGACAGCAACAACAACACGTTTACGTTCATGACCTCTCTAGTGTGACTGTGATGTAGTTTGCGAAAAGCAGCTCTCTAACTCAGTAAGACATTCCTCTCTTTGCCCTCCACTGGCGCCCCACTCAGGCTCCCTCCGTCCACGTCTGTGCAACGTGAAAATGTTTTTACCAGAAACTTCTCCCACTGTCGAGTGGAGGCGACGGTGCGATCCTTCAGAGGGAGCGATTTTTCTTCCTCCCAGATGGCTCTGAGGTTTGGCTGTAGCAGTTTAGGGAACTGCTTGTTTACACTTCAGGGCAAACGTACAGACCGACGACAGCACAATGACGAACGAGGACAGTTGTTCACAAGAGCACCAACGATGCTGAGATAGCTGAACATGGGTCTCATATTGAGGAGAATTTTCTTTTTACTTTTATGGGAGGAAAATCAAAGCCGCGTTTACCAGCAGGGACTTGTAATAGTTTTTTCAGGGAGGTTTCTTTGTAAATTTGTACATTTTTCTATTCTGATTGAAGTATTTATTATGTTTTTACAAATGGTCAAGGACGATTAACAAACAAGGCTATAATTCAGGAGGGAAGCCATTGAGTTGAAATCTATATTCTTGCCGTTTGTTACCATGCATGGACAAGCTTCCCATCCTCTGTTTTTGGTCTCTGATCCTTTAGCTCTTAAAAATCAACACTGTGATTACAACTGTATTACCAACGGAACATCCTGAAATATTCATGCACCACTTTACTGTTTGTGTCTTGTATTTTAAACACCCCAGTTTATCAGTGTTTTTCTGTGACATGACTTCTCCTTGTCTGAGTTTTACAGTTGTGTTTGTTTATCCACAAGCCCTCGCAAAAACGGACACAGACCCTCCACGCATAACTCAATCTGTTTTCAAAGATTAGCTTTCTTAACTGTGCTCTGTGTGTGCTACTGTCTCTAGATGCTTTGTAATAAATATAAGATGAAACTATTTATTTTCCATATGCGCTGAATAAAAGTTGCGCTCACTTGGGTTTCTTCTTGAATTCTCAGAGGAAGAGTATTTCATCAAAGAGATTATTCAGATGAATGCAGCAGCTCTGCATTGTTCTGCTGTGCATTTGCATGTTTGTGATGTTAAATACAAGCCCTTCAGTGGCAGCATAGCCACCCCTATTTTTATACATGAATTTAAGAAAAGAAAGGATCATGAGCAATGAGTTGAAACCTTAATTACAAACCCATCTAAAACCAATTTCACTATAGCTTCCTGTAAAAAAACAAACAAACTGGAAACATTGAGTAAAAGTACCATTGCTTCCGGTTGTCACACAAAAATTTTCAGCAAAAATTAGTTTAAAATTTTTAAGGCAATATTTAAATTGTTGCTCCTGCAAAAATATTGATTATTAGAGATATATTAATGTATTCTATAATATTTATTTAGCCTTTTCACATAATCAGATCAGCAAATTAAAAACTTTGTTCCCTTCTTAGTCCTCCTTCTTCAAATAAAGACATTTAGCAAAATCATGAGTTAATTTCTACTTCAGTCACTTAAAGTGAAATAAAATTTCATGCAGGGTCAAGTAAAGACTGGTATTAAGATATATAAAAATATGGAATACTGTAAACACTAATTGAATTTGATAGAAGCACTTACAAAACTTATTATGTAATTAGATGGCTAATTAGTCAGGCCAGGTCAGCTAGCCTGACCTCAACTTATCAGATGTACTCCTATTGACAGCTTTACTTACAAAAGAGCAATCATTCAGCAGGAGTAATGGGTGCCGTCTTTTAGTTTCAAGCCCATGGCTCTCTGAGAAATGAGAGTGACCTGTCTGGTAGTGCACAAAAACAGGGTAGGGAGGGGCAACTGCTCCGAAAAACTCTGGAACGTTCTCTAGCATTTTATTAAATAAATTTAAACCATAGTACAGAGGGCTAAGAAAGAAACAAAACAAACAAACAAAAAAACATCAGTAAATAATTTATTTAACAATTAATTATTTAAATAGGTCCTTACATAATTAAATAAATATATATTTTAGTTAATCCATGGTTCCTGTTTCTGCAGCGTCACCATGAAGTAATTCAATCAAAGTAAAGGGGCGGGCTAATCAGCAGTTTATGTATTTATTTATTTAATTTGTCTTTTTTAATCCTCCATATTATAGGACAGGCATGGCATAAAATTTTAATGGTTCTGAAATCACAGCAGTTTAAAACCAGTGCACACCTTCAGACTGGTCCATGACTTATTTAAACACAACAGCTGCAATAGCATTCAGATTATTTGCTATGAGTCTTAAAATTTAGTGATTTTATTTTTCATTATTTATCCTTAAAATAACTCCAATTTGACTGAAGTCTCCCTTTGATTAAGAAGAGAATACAATATAAGCTTGGTAGCATTACACATCATGAAACACAAGAGTTAAAAAATGCTGTGAAAGGGTTGAGAGAGAGGTGATGTTGTGATGACTTCCTGAAAGATGAGTTTCAGAAAGAACAAGAGTTTTTGAGGCGTTTAATTGCAAAGTCAGATTTCTTTTAAATCATATTTTGTATATCAAATATTTTTGTACTATAGCAAATAATATATAACAAATGTAACATGATTGTGCCATAAAATGCCAGTACATGCCTGTAAAATGTAATACTGCCCTGTAAATACCCCAAAATGTCTGTCTGTATTGATTCTTCTTTTCCATCCAGACTGAGCTAGAGCGAATCTGCACAGAAGAATGGCAGAAAATCTTAGAAAATTATATGTATTGAAACCTCAGGTTTGTGCCAAAGGTATGTCAACTAAATATGAGGTCAAATCCCCCCTTCTCGGCTTCTTACAAATCTTTCTGAAGCCACACCTACTTCACGTCTAACATAATTTCTTTAAATATTTCTGCTCCTCTGAGCTTTAAAAAGTACGTTTTTTTGCCTCTAGAAAAAGAGATGTTGGTGCCAAGCTGCCAGTCACTTTCAATCCATGTTAATGTCACTTGATAAATTTCTGCAGGCCTTGTGCTTGCTTTCTATTGCTTAGCTGTGAAGGCAGCAATTAATCAGTGCTCTGAAATGTTCGGGGAATGAACATAAAGCACCTGCCTCAGCAGGACTGTTGTCAACCTCTGCGACTGCACCAAGTGATCCAAAACGGGGACAAAAGGAGCTTCACTCACCCCCAACCTTTTTTATTTCCAACATCATCCATTTTAATGAAGAGGGTCTTTAAGCTGACTTACAGAAATAAAGATGAAATCTGTGCAGTGTATATATGTGAGGGGGATTTGTGCTGTGGTGTTGTGCCCCTGAGGAGTTTATTAGCATCAGCAGGAATAAATGAATATTTCATGTCCCATATTTCAACATATCAGCACATATTGCATGGTAGTAAATATCTATGTTCTGTGAAGTTATTTTAGTCCAATCCAATTTATTTATAAAACACTTTTAGAAACAACAAATGACTGACCAAAGCATTGTACATTCCAGCGAATAAAGTCTAAACAGATATTAAACACTGGTAGACATCTCAACAAATTTGGTAAAACAATGTGTTGAACATCAGGGACAAAGTCTTCAAAAATAATTTAAATGGCAACATTTAATGCAAGTTCATCATTTTGAAAATGATGAATTTCCAATTTTCCTCAATTATATACCACAAACATAACCCACCACTCCAACATTTAGCATATGTTCTTCTTTTCTGACCAATCACTGCAATCCCTTTCTAATTTAACTTCCTGTTTAACAACATTTCTTGAAATCCAGAGTCATCTTTAAATGGACCACGAGTTTATGCATGGTGGCCTGTGGACCTGTGGATCTGATCACCAAGGTGAGTCCTGCAGTTGAACCGAGCTGCACAGTCAGTGGCTGCATTTCCACAACAAAATTCTGTTGTTATTCTGCTAAAATGAAAAAAAAAACAAAATTTTGCGGCTGCTGTGTTTGCATTAAATAAGAAACGCATGTAAAATCACACGTGAATAACTTTGTTTGTGCAATAATTTATTAGAAAACATGCTGCACCATAAACCTTTTACCACTTCCTGTCGTCGTCTTCGTCTTTCCCGCCTTAGTAACATCTGATTGTTGATGACATGACTCATGTAAAAATAAAAATAAAGAATAAAGAATCAGAATAAAGCTAAATCTCAGAAGCTGTGCTCATTGTTGTCTTCCACATAGTTGAAAGAAAACTTTATTTTCACAACAAGAGTTAGGAAGGAGAACCATAGAAAAGAAGCAGGACAACTTTTAAGATAAGGAGGATTTATAATTCAATGCGAGGAAAAAAAGAGGGAAAGGGAAAGTTATGTGCAACACTGTCAACATTTTTGTAAGACCAGGTTTTGGCAAAACGTAAGCTAAAAATATTGCAACTTTGATATGTCTTTTTGAAAAAGGTCCCACATATTCAGTGATTTTGGGCTGAAAAAATCACAAAAATTATTGCAACATCGTGCCAAAGGACTAATTAACCTAATAATCATGTTTTTGGTCTGAAGTTTCCAGCATGGATCTGAACCCAGGTTGTTGAAAGGCAACATATTTAGCAAACACACCACCATGCAGGCCCCATTTAAAAACAAACCAGTATTTTAAAAAAAATCAATTCTTCAGCACACAGGGAGCCAGTGCAGCGCAGATAGAACAGGAGAGATGTTTCTTCGCCTATGTGATCAAGTTAGAAGACAAAAAAATTATGTTTCATAACAGAACATGAATCACTGTTTGATTTGACATTTCTTTTTAGGAATGCAGCTTTTGAAGAGGGATGGGTTCTGCTTTGTTGATGTGTGAGACAGTGAGAACATGTTTGGTTCAATCCAGTGAGAACAATCTAGAGACGGATTGTTCCGAAGGAATCCTTTGAGCTGGAACTTGCCTGATCAATATTTTTTTTTTTCTGCTCGTAACACACTGCTGCTGATGGAGGAATTAATCAAAAGAAACATAAAAAAGGATAGATTTCCTTCTGCCATCTACCTATCCAGAGAGTGGATAAGTAGAGAATCTGAATACTTAGTTTTATGCATTTTAATCTTTGCCTCTGTGATATCATCCTGCAAACATAGTGCTCCAATGGCAGAAATGTGTGCAGCCACCTGCAAATATTATGTTAATATGGTATGGGGTGGTTTGCAGAGAAGCTGCAAGGATTTTATGCAAACATAAATCAAGAGGAGGGAGCAGATGGCAGATTGAAGTTACATCTTCCAGAATAACAAGGGGCTCAAACCCAGATATACAGCTTGTTAGGAATTTTACCCATGTCAGCTGCAACACAGAAACCTTATCAAACTGTTGTTTGATAAGGTTTCTGTATACAACCATACTGTGACAGTTCAAAAAGGTGAATATTTTTGTTCATCTGACTGCAAACATGCATCTGCTCGGCAGCCTCTACATCTTCACACATCCTCTGTAAAGCTACACGAGGCTGTGAGTGACAGCACCACAGGTCCAATTATCCCCATCATGGAGGGAAGAAACTAAATGTTTTCCACAGCTGCTGGCAGCAGGTAGAGCTCTGATTTGTTCCAGTTAGAATTAAGCCTGGGGGAAAAAAAAGATTCTGCAAGCTGTCCAAGGAAGCACACTGAGGATCAGTTAGACAGCTCAGTAACTGGGCAGACGAAATTCAGGGTAAAAATAGAAAAGAATGTGTGCTTTCAGAGTTAATGTTGCAAACTGGATGGAAACTTACATGCTTTCTCTAAATGTTCATATAGTTTCGTTTTTTGCCTTCTTAAAGTCTGATTCTGGACCACATTCATCACAAATCGTTGCTGCTTGTCGCTACTCAACCTCTGTTTTACACTCTCTGAAGTAGAGATATAGGGGCCAAAATGATATGTACTTCCACATATTTACTTGCAAACAAGTTAATCCTGAAGATAAGAGTTCCAAGTAAACAAAAAACTACAACCAGATATGTTGAGGTGGGTAATGGATACACAATGATTTGCTGGTCTTGTGTGTGACTTTTGCATTATGCTTCTATTGGTAAAGGTAAATTATCACCCTGCTGCATCTCTGCACACAGGAGAAGTGCATTGTTTTTTTTGAAGCTACTCAAGTGCTGCTGATAAATTTGTGATGATAAAACTACAGTGTAGAACAGCTTTACTGCTCATCTCCACACTCTTTTCTGCTGCAGATTTTACTGAAAGGAAGCACACAAAAACATCCACTGCTGTTTGAAACACTGGATGTACCATTAAATCTGCCCAAATGACCCTTTATGAGATGAGAAAATTTTCTTTTCCTCATCACTTTACTCAAAGCAAAACCAAAAAGGGGAAATATAATGACCCCATCAAACACTTCCTGAGATTTTCTATCACAGGCGACACAATGAGAGGAAAGCAGCAACCACTCGCTCCTTGACGTCACTGTGGGGCCATTAACTACATTAATAACAAGGAGCATAGGTGTAGGTTTGTGTTCCTAACATGTCTTTAAAGGGACTCAATTGAAGCCACTGCTGATTATGTCCTTCTGGTGTCTTTGTAATTTGTTTTTTGTGTTTTTTGCAGCTGTGGTGATGCATGTGTTGCCTGCTTTGTTGATTCCAATCGCACAATCCAGTTCCATCAATCCCGCCTGTCACCTTGGCTGTGTGCTGACTGAAGTAATTATATTCTGACGTCAAGAGCCCAGAGCTAAATGTCAAGAGTAAAATACATAGGTCCAATAAATAAGCTCATGTCAAAGGGCAGGCTGGCAGATAGATTGATAGGGTGTAATTTAAAGCTTGCATTGAGATTATGCTTAGGATCGTTTTGTATTTAAAGATACTTCCACATGAGATCCTAACTATTTACAACAAAAATACTTTTTCTGTTTTTGGGCTTGGTGTTATTAATTAATTAATTTATTTTTTTTGCAGAAAAGACCATTTTACTACGCCTACTACTGGTTTGTAACATCTATCTTATGTTTTTTTTTGTCTTGGTAATAAAGATGTAATAGCAAGATGAACAAAAACAAAAAAACACAATCCAATTAAATACATATAATGTCATGTGAATTTTTAAAATGTTGTGAAAAAGTAAAAGCTAAGAAGGTGTGTTTTCATCTACTGGTTTGGAGTGAATCAAAAGTCCTCCTTCATAAAGACTCATAATTACAGCTGAATATAAAATGACTAATTAGAAGTCAACCACAATATCAATATCAATGCTGCAACTAACATTCATTCAGTGAAGCTGATTAATCAAACTGAAATGTTATCATATTGTTCAAAGAGCAAAAAAGAAAGAAGGAAGGATAAACCGATATGAGGAGGTTGTCTAAACCAAAGAGAACATTTCTGGCCGGGAATGGAGTTAAAGATTTTCCTGATGCAGATGAATAGCTCAGGTAATTGCAAGTTTTTCTTGCAGCATCTACAGTGATGCATCAGCAGCTACTCTTGCGATCGGCTTTTGACCAGGAACTTGAAGCAAAATGTTTGGAACAATTTGTTTTAGTCATTGCATTGTATTTTGTTCTGTTACCAAAACTTTGAAAGACAAAAATATTGATTAAAAATTGCCATCGGAAATCTTAAATAAAGAGAAAAAGGAAACACTGATGAGAATTTTTAGAAACACATTTCTGGCTGCCGCTTTGAATGTAGCAGATAAGAATTGCACCCGTCTTATCTTCTAACTCTCAGCGGGAAAATGCCAACATGTTCCTTCCCGAAACGCAATCAGTAAGAGATTGTGTCTCCCCTTTAGCTTTTCCAGCGTCAGATTAATAACATTCACCAGGTACCATTAAACATTATCTCCTCCCTCATATGTCTGCGTTTCCGTCTATTTGAAGCTACTGCTACAGATGTCATTTACCTTCCTGCAGCAGCCTTTCTTGTTATTTAACTGTTACAAAACAATGTGGAGCAAAAAGAAAGAAATGGGCTACAATTATCATCAGCCAGTGTTCGCAGGAGCTGTGGAGGTGTGCTTGACATTGAACCTGTGACTCTATAGGTTCAGTTTGATGTTCTGTTTTTAGTTCAGCAAAAGGTATGACTAATATGATGACCAAACGGAAGCACTTTAAAAGGAAGTTTTGCAGAAAAGAAGAAAACAAGGCTCAACAAGGAAGGAAAGAAATAGTCCTATTTACCCCTGCAGCATTTCTTTGGACAGAAAGGAGGCAATCAGTCCTGCGTCCATTTGTTTCCCAGCTACCCATTACCCAGGGAGCGCTAAACCAAGACCCGAGAGAGCAATCACTTAGGCACACAGACGCATAATCAGAAAAAAACTGGGACGAACTATACACACATATGCACATAAAAGACTGGGGGCATCTCATCTAGTGTTTTGAGAATGAAATAAGTGTTTTTTTCCCCATCTAAAGATCTACAGAGAGTGGCAGGTGGATAAAAGGGCAGTGGAGTGGGTGGACTTGGCCAGCATGTGAGTGGGTTGGCACATGCCACAGAAAAGGCCTTGTGTGGACAAGAGCCAGTCACAGCCACAGTTCCTGAACAATCAAGGATACACAAAACACTCACAGTCTGGTCCTCTGCAGCTTCACACTGCTTCATATTGATGATGATGGGGTTTTTTAGTGAAACGTCAGAATTTATTTTATACAGTCAGATATTTGTAACATATTGCCTATCCATAATTTTGATGGGTTTTGCATACAGCTTATGAACAACCAAACCACTTTTTTTTTTAACTTAAGACCAATAAAAAGAATTATTTTTCAATGCAGAAATACTATGTTAACCAGTCATTGCAGTCAGTCAAGGACTCGGCCATTGACAATCTTAAGATGGAGAGTAAGCTGCAAAAGAAAACCGGCTGTTAACAGAAAATATTAAAAGTAACTTTTATAAACAATAAATGTAAAAAATGTTTTAAGGTATTTGTTTAAAACTGTCATCATGTCATGATCAAGCTTTGAATGCTATTTCTATCTGAAGAAATTATACAGAAAGAAGTGCTATCTGTATTTCTATCTGTATCTAATGAAATGCTTCATTAAATAGAAGCAACCAATCAAACACTAATCATAAATAACTAAAGTAAAAGCTATTCTAGTTAAATATTTTTTGTACAATGTATGCTTTCTTTCATAAATCTTGAAAATGTTTGTATGTTCAGTAGAGGGCTTTTGTTTTGTCTGACCTCCATTATAATGATTGCAAAGCTTATTATCCTACAACAGATAGATGTATTCCACTGAATAAAAGATGGGACTGGCAGCCTTCTGCCTAATGAAGTCAGGCGAACAAGAAAACAAAGAGTATTTGAGTCTAACAATAATGCATGTTATGGTCTGTAAACAAGATCATAATTGGATTAGCATCCAACAGCCAGATTATGTTTAAAACATGCACAACCACAACAGTTGGCATATACTTCCGTTGGAGAGCTGCAAGCTGAGTTATCACACATTTTTACTTTCGTCTCATTTAAATTAGAAATGTAATTTTTTGCTGAATGCAAACATCTATTAGAAATTATGTTAGCAAATGTTCATTGCTCTGATGCATCTGATTGTCTCTGTAAGAAGACTTCTGCTGTTTGTTTCTGCTTTGTGATGTAGGCATAAAGGCACGAATAGTTAGTCCTATGGGGCCTGATCTTGTGCAACACACAAAATCAGCCTTGCAATCTGTGTTAAAAAGGAGTTGCTGAAGTCCAAACAGGTGAAGCACAAACAGAAAAACTAATTCACACTAATTGTGTGTCATGATCTCGGTGTTATTAGCGCCACACTCTGACCAGCTGTGCAAACCTACCATACATAATGATGAGTTTCATTCAATTTAAGAAAAACTTACATGATTTCACCACAATGATTTCACATCATATTCTAATGTTTTTAAAAATCAACATGCTGATTTTTTATTTTCCAGGGCTTTTTAAAGTGTTGCTTTATTCTCCAGAACTTTTTTTATTTTTAATTGTTTATTTTCTGAAGACTATAAATTTCAATTGGCCAGTGTGATAACCCATGATGGCACACAATTTTATCAATAATAACCAAAGAGGAACGCTTTAATTTACTATCATTTTGTCCCAAACTGTTTTCTTTAGCAGAATAGAATGATGTAGGATGCATGTAACAATAAGGGTGGACAAAAACCTGCTTGGTTGTGTGTGAACTTTTGATATCCACTGTTTATTCACAGTCCAGCCTTTTCCTTTTCCTTTGAGATAAATGTCATGGTATCCATTTTGTCAGTTACGTTGCTACCACTGCATGACATGCCAACACCACTCTAAAACGCTGGCGGGGAAAAATGAAATGGTCTCCCAATGAACCTTATGCAGTCCCACACAACTGCAGTGTACACACAGGCATTGTGATGGTACTTAATTCTAAACTCATCGTCTCCCATATCAGCATTAGAAAAACAGACAGCCATCCGATTGGATAACTCAAAAACAAACTAAGAATACCTTCCAGCCTCCTAAACCTGTTGTGCCTAATTATTTTCATCAAGCCTAGCCATTACTACCTGCAGGTAAGGACAAAAAGTATTCCATTTATTGCCTTGGTAATTATGTAACATAAACTGCTGTTTTCTGTTTTGGAAAGAAAACTTCACCTGATTGTTCAATGAAATGTTTCAACATTACTTTACATTTAAACACAAACTGTATGTAAACTGTCTGGAGAGATAAATTCTTACTAATGTATAACATGGTTCAGTATCTGATTGTAGATTCTTCTTAGCCTTTGGGAGATGGTCAAATCGGCTGGACCAAAACCATTTTGTTTTAAATCACATACCATAAAAATGTACAGATCATACTGAAGAGCGTTATGTCGATGTCATTCGTAACAAACTCATTAAAACTACAAACATCAATTTGGCTGTGTGCTCCTTCAAAACATATTTATAATTTTACAGTAGGTACTCCTCTAGAAAGATAAAAGGAAAAAATATCAATTTCTCATACACAATTCAACATTTGTCTTTAGGTATTCAACACGGCTAGGATGAAAATTGATCTCTTGGTTAATTCACCCTTACAAGAGCAGACTTGTCAGTTTTATCTGCTTCAGCGACACGAGACAGATGAGTTGGATAGGAGCCGAAGAATTCAGTTGGGTACATATTGAAGGGTCGAGCTGTTTAATATTCTGCTTCAGAGTACAGAGAACAGACAGTGCCAGTGTCTGTGAGACTCAGACAGTGAGTCAGTGGCAGTATGCCTACATTGAAACTAAATTAGAAAAGATGCTGCATATTCTGTAGGTTTCAAATCAAGTTTATGCATATGCATTTTTCCCAGATGCAGTCTTTTACCACGCATTTCGCTCTGTCAGGCACACTCATTCTGTTCTTTGATGTGCGAGCGTTAAACTATCCAAACTTTCACACAGCCCTGCCCTTCTGCAGCAGCTCTGTCCTTGCACAGAGAGTGCATAAAAACCGTAGTGACGAACTGGATTTCAAAATTATTTGTCATGGCTAATGAAATCAAAAAGAAACCAGGTCACTTATATAATCGCTAACTGTTGCAAAGGTACTTATTTAATGTGTAAGAGTTTGAGCTTATACTACGAAAACCTACAGAATGATATTTAAGAGGAGGAAGAAGGTTTCGCAAACATATCATCCAGAAAAATTCTCACATAAAACATAATTCATGATATTTATTCTGAGCATCAACTCCCTTCAGTTTGAACAAATTAGATGTTGATTCAGCTCAGTTGCCTGGGAGATTTACTTTTGGACCCTAAGAAAAGGCTGGTAAAACCAAGAGAAATGGAGATGTGGGAGAATCACAAATATGGGAGGGGATTTGCCTTACCTTGATTTCAGAACTTTTTTATTGAAGTTCATGAGTAAGCCATCTCTATGCTGCATTTATTTATGTCTCTGTAATTGCATTTTCAGCCGTTTCCAATCTGGTTTCAAAGCACTCTTTCAATAAAATCTAGGTCTGGATTATTACTGAGCCTTTCTAACATATAAAAATGCTTTGATCAAAAATCTTACTTGTCATATAAAGACTACATTTGTTTGTCAAATAACTCATTAATTTTATAGTATATTTTATGTGCCGTATTGAATGAAAAATATGAAATTTCTAAGTATTTATTTAGAAAGTGCATAAAAATTAGTATTAGGAGGCAGAGCAATGTCGTAATGACCATGCAATGCAACCTTCAAGACTATCAGGGTTTTTTAGAAACAATATATTGATTAATTTTCATGAATCATTTTCTCTTTTAAACGAATAACACTTTGTTAGCTGTTCTAAAGCAACTTCAGAATGAATGAACATGAACAGGAAGTGGTCTGGCTGCAGCGCAGCGATCACATTGGATGTGTCGAGAGGAAAACAATCAAGAATAAAAAAAGACTGAAGTGATTTCGTCTTGCCAGCAGCAGAGTTTATATAGAGGTTTGCAAAACCAGATTTTATCTTGATTTTACACTTACTCTTAACAGCAAACTAATTTCCATATCAGCTAGCTACTTATGTGGAGCTAAATATTTAGCTAAGAGCTAGTTGGTTAGCAACCCAAATATTTAGTTTACTTACTAAATATTTAGTTAGCAATCTAAATATTTAGGTCATTTACAAATGTTTAGGCTGGAAAATAATTTGCAAATTAAAAATTTAGTTTGGAACTATGATGATTATAAATGTATAGTACTTGTCCACATGCAAAGTAGGTGTCTGGTTATAAAAATGGCAGTAACAATTTTTAAAAATGTAAAAATGGTCTTACTGCTTTAATGATTAGATGTCTAATCTTTTCTCTGCTATTTCCCTGTTAGAATATTAACCAAATGTGTTTTAAGCTGTATTCATGTAATCATTTTCTGCAAAGAAAGGCAAACGTAAATTAGTTCCTGTGCTGCAGCATTACCATAAATAAACATAATATTATATAATATGTTTACCAATCTGAGATTTTAGTCACAAGCTACATGGAGTCAAATAAAAATAAAATGTACTCCAGCGCCATTTGATTACTCTTCCTGTCTACTGTGGTCACTTCTGTCACATTGGCAAAGACTTATTTTTTTTTTGTCTTGGTGGATGAAATGCCATCTGTGGAAATGTGATGCAGAGAGGAAATACAGTATGCCAGGAAGGTTTCTATGGAAGTTTTACATGGCCAAAATATAACTCCATTCATGCATGAACTGGGCTTTGCTCTGCAGTTTTGTTTTAATGTTTAGGGCATCGCACCTCTAATTGACCAGGCACATAATATGCCACCCAAATATTAACCATGTGAAGCAGAATATGTTCATTTAAATTTGGCTGATTTAATTTATATGAACTTATTTATGTTATTTATAAATGATATCATTATATTATTTATTTATATTATTTTCACAAAATACTGAATTTGAACTCTAAAAGTCATCACCTGTGTTTTTAGCATCTTTATGTCATTTTGTTTTGCAAGGGTAACAAAATAGATTTATATTTTTCGAATGTAGGAAAATACATTGCTTAATTTTGATCTTGCTCCCAGAAAGAAAAAAAACACTCATTTTGATATACTCTCTACTTCAGATAGAAGTACTGTACTTCAAATGTGTTACTTTATATTTAATTAAACTATTTAGGTAAAATTGATCTTGATTTTTTGTGTTTTTCCAGGGAGGGTAGGCAGAATAGTCTGACGCAAAAGCAAAATCTAAGTGTAGAGAGGACAATAACGACCCCATAGATAAAAACCAGCAACAACCAAGAATGGTAAAAAAAGCAAAAACACTTTATCTATAATGTCAGTACTTTGCACCAGCTATGAAAAGGAAAAAATTATAAGGTTTTTGCTGAAAAGATGGATTCAATTACACCACAAGCCTCATCCTTCAAAGTTTCTAACTTATTTTCCATAATGTATTTAGAAAAAATTTTCATCCAACAAAAGTTAACGAAGCATACACTAAAAATCTTTTTAAAACACATTCTAGTCCGAATCAAAAACTGTTGCACACAGAGTTGCTAAATCTCTGCTGTTTGAATATTCATCAAGAGACCAGGCTTAGAGCTATTTCACTAATAAATAATGCAGAGAAGGATTTGGGGGGTGTTTTACATCCAAATTAGCTTTTATCTTCTTTTGTGACCATGGTCCTGGAGGTTTTTGTAGTGGGTAGGCAAGAAGAAGCAGTTTCGTCCAACACCTGATTGTAAAAGCTCTTCGTGTTCAAAATTCTAAAATCCTCACTAAGAAAAGCCTGCTTCCAAAAAGATATGTTTTTATTTTTATTTCTTTGATCACAAAATCATAAAATTTAATCCAGTTCTTTCACAAATGCAAATTTTTGTCTTGTTTTTGCAACTGATGAAGAAATGAAAGCCTTTAGAGAAGAGATGCAACATGCCTCTGTGCTTTAATGCCATATGCTGAAATCCCTCAACATATGCCATTAAATTTCACTTTTCCTTCAGGTGCTTCTTATGAGATTCATTTCGAATTCCAGAGGCTTAGTATTTTCCACTGGGAAGCGATGAAGACTTGTCACTCTTCAAGCCTAATTGCATTTACTGTAAGACATCAAGGAAGAATGAAAAGGCGGAGGCTAATATTGAGGAAACATTCTTCCTGAGCTTTTCAGCTCATCTGACAGTGTGCACATTACATAAGATCAATAAAAAAAAAAGGATTTTTAGTGCATAAGTATGAGCTTATGCACATGGAGCCCTGACCAAGCTCCATGCTTGGTCAGGGCTCCTTTTGCACGAATCATGATGGGGTTTGATGTGTCTCATCTTCCTCTTGACTAAACCCCAAAGAATCTCAATGTGAGTAAGGTCAGTTTGCAGGTCAATGAAGCATCGTGATGCCAAGGGTTTTAAAGCAGGCTGGAAAATTATTGTGATATTAGTGGTGATATTGTACTATTGTTATCACAATAGCACCACAAAATGTCATGATAAACCATTACATCCATACAACCAACTCATACTGTGAAATCTTGAGGCTCTGACTTTGCACATCACAATCCCATCAAAGTTACTGTTCTTCCTGCCTTATGGCATTTATCTGTCCCATATTTTCCTTCCACCAAACTTTCTTTAAGTGTACATAATACAACATCTTTTTAGCAATTAGCTTTTGTAGCTTAGTCTCTTAAAGATTGTGATAGGGGCTTGCAGTCAGGTCAGCAGTCTTCCCTGTTGTTACGTTGGTAGATTGAAATTATGATTATGCATTCTTTGACTCAGTGAACAAGATTATGAGCTGTGGATTTTTGAGAACCTATTATTTTATTTATCTTTTTGTATTTGTTTCTCTTTTTTGCAATGGGCCCTTCTTCTGCAGTGGAATAAAGATTGATTGATATGGTTTATTGAGCAACTACATTTGTGTTTTCATTAACCATGAGGCATAATTAACACAAATAAATAAATCTTATTCATCTACTGCAACAGCTGGAGATAGGCACCAGCACCCCTCCTGACCCCATTGGGATAAGGGTGTAAGAAAATGGCTGGATGAATGCATATACTGCTATCTATCTCATCTAATTGAACGATTTAACAGTGCATAAATAAATTATAAGGGTTTATACTGAAAACACAATAAGTGAGGTCTCATTGTACTTCTGACTAAGTCAGAGAAATTAGCCTTAAACTTGGTGTCAAAGTGTGAATTTCATTAATTCGTGAAATTGAACAGATTACGTAATGGTCTGGGTTACATAAGAAAATAATTACCCTGATAATGAAGGAGGCACCCTGCTAACTTGACTTGATTTGTTTTAGCTGTGTGTCTCCGAACTCAGCCGTTGTAATCAGTGGAATCAAGGTGTGGGTTTAGGTCTCAGCTGGGGGGTCCTGCATAGCCATTAGCACAGAAACTCCACGTCAGCTTCCTGACGAATAAATTGCATCCGACGGATTTACAGCACACTGGATTGCAGTAGCCTGTAGGTGATGAGAACCTTTAAAAAAGTAGATTGCCTTTGGGTGGGAAATTTGCTGAGGGGGTCTACCCTGGATCTCTATCCCCTCAGCTCTAACAGCACTGCAGATGCTTTCAATCGTCACCTCTAGCTTCCACTTCTATGATGGAATAAACATACCTCCCTCTGGTGGCCTCCAGAGACCCCAATTCGCAGTTCTGATTCTGCAAAGCTGCTGTGAATTTGTTAGGAGTCATATCACAGCCTGGCAGTTGCTGGAGTTCAGCTAATCTTCTGAAGCTTTAAACAATGTTTTTGTCAGAGGCGATGCCTGCCAAGACTCTCAGCTAAGCGGCTCTCAGAGAGGCAAATGATTCCCAGGAACTCTCGTGTCTCTCTGCTGTTCTGCAGCCAGATGTTGGGAGCTGAAATATGTGGGAGAGCATCAATGCAATGCAATGAATGCCTCAAGCAGAAGAACCACAACAAAGCAGTTTATTTTTCTTCGCAAGACATTCTGGTTGCCTCTACAGGAGTCAGTACTGGTTAGTCAAATGTAAGTATCAGCAAACCTTTATTGACTCTAGATAATGTCGTTGGTAGTATTTGCTGTTCTCATAAAAGAAAAAAAAAGAACTACACTCTTAGAAATTTGATACATCAGCACCCTAGAAACATTAGCACATCTTATTAACGGGTAAAAAGTTTTATATAATTCTGAAGAAATTAGACAAAACACACCTGTAATCTGAGGATAGTTGGGAAATAATTCCATTTGAAGAATGATTTATTTATTTTTGCCATATCATTTGTATATGGAAAGATGTTTAGGGCCGCTGATTAAAAAAAATTCTAGCATTTTTTCTCAAAAGATTTACCGTCTCAGGCTCAAATTACTTGCAAGACTAACTAGGTAGCATTTAGCTGTTGCAAATCTGCAACATCTGCCTGGAGAGGGTTTTAAAATCAAAATTCTGAGAAAAAAAATCCCTTTTCTGTAACTGCTCCACAATTATTGTGGCATCAGGCAATTTCTATTAAAGGTGTCAAACTCAAGGCTCGCAGGCCAAATCTGGCACACAAAAAAAACGCAAATTTTTTATTGTAAATAAAAAAAAAACAAAAAAAAAAAGATTTTTTAAAAATTATTCACAAAAAAATCTAGAAAAAACTTGGATAGTTCTGAGTTTCAAAAGTCAACATTCTTCAACATGTAGAGCTCAGAAATGTTTATGTTTTTCTAGAAATGTTCTGAGATTAACCCCAAAATTTCTGAGTTTTTATGGCATGAATTTCCTCCCTTTTTTAATCTTCTGTGGCCCAAAAAGTAGTCGTACAGACAAACACAAAAATGTTAGATTCGGGACAATTTCTTCTGGATTAAGAAAGCAGACAGAAATTTTAGATTTTCACCAGGTGGCTGACATAAAATGAAGGGACTAAAATTTCTTATTGCATTAAATTAAAATATTTTTTCTTGGATTTTCTAAAACAGTGCAAATAAATAAACTTAATTACTTTAGAAGCAATATGATAAATGTGCAACTTAGATAATGACCTGAGTACACATTACACCTGCTAGATAAGACCTTGTTAACATGCTAATTGTAAAAATACTAATCCTACTTAACCATCTGCACATTTGTCCTCAAATTAAAAAAGAACTGCTGGGTTGGTTGGAGGCGTATTTCAATATTTAAGTATGAAACTTAAATATTGGGCAAAGTTGTAGTGCTTATTCTTTTCCATTTGTTCTTCTGAAATATAACGTTTAAGGTGAAGGGTATACAGAAGGTGGCTGCTGATGATAAAGCCAACAGATAAATAAGATTAGGCTGAAATCCATGAGCAGAAGGCCTTGGTGTAAATATCCCAGTATATTAAAGCTTTGCCTCCCACACTTGACATGGTTAATCACGCAGCTCTCACTGTCATCCAAGAATAGCCTCGCATTAGTCAGTCCACACCGCCTCCGAAGTCTCTGCAAGACACACAAATGACACAACAGTTACCCCAAACAAACATGGCTGCTTCTTATTTCCTCCCACAGAGGACATCCACATTCATAGTTAATGCACTTAAATTATTAGAGTTTGATCGCTTCACCTTTCCACTGGCTGTACATACTTTTTAAAAATCTATATTAAGGAATTATTGACTTAAATCAAGATCATATACAAGTTACTTGAGTTTATTTCAAGATATTTGCACTAGAGACTAGACAGAAAATACTTGGTAATAGTTGTGTCAGCAGATTCTTGAACCTGAGCTGTGACTTTATACGTAAAGTCTGTGCTATGATGCTCAGATTAATCATAAAAGATCCCTACAGACAGCTGAACTGCCTTATTAAATTTTCAAACACCACAAAAAATAATTGACATCCAAGACACACGAAGCAATGGTCCTGTTAAAAATGAACAATAATAAAAGAGCAGAAAAAGTATGTGGGGATAAGATCTATTATTTCCTTCAATTTTCATTGCTGGGATGAAAGAAGTGATTTAGCAAAATTTAAAATAACAGGAAGATTAAAAAAAAAAACAAGCACAGATTTAGAAGCCATCTTAAAAAGCCCAGTGTCACATAAAGAGAAAATAGGTCAGGAAAATTGAAATAAGTAGTATGAAGATTTCCTCTGAGCATGCATAGTGTACATCCTTCTCTTTAAAAGGGTAAAGATGAATTAATGAGCCGCAGAGTTGTTTCTACCAAACAGGACAGAGAGACAGACTGAACTGAATGCGCTAGATCTAAAGCGATATGCATCCACTGATAATGACAGCCAGAAGCAGAGATCAACCCTTTAACCATATTAAGTATTCAGATGCAGTCATATCAGATTTCTATCTTACACAACCTGTTTTGGTTCCCTTCTGCTTTGCATAATCATGCATAGCACATATTTACAGCAGAGAGAAATAAAATACAAAGTCCAGTTGAGTTCATATGGAAATGTGGATATGAAGCCACAATTCAATGTAGCGTCTTTAATTGAAGAAAAATAATCTTCTAATTTAGGCTGTGATGTGTCAAATAAAGAGCAGGAAGATGCCATCTTTTTCACTCTGTCAGTCTGTTGGTTCTAAATTGATGTTTCTTTGGTTTTGGTTATTTAATTAGCTATTATTTCTTATGTGACAAAAATATGTAATGTTTGTTGAGTCACCCCTATCTGGAGAATATTAATAGATTAATGTCTTATTTCCTGTATACATCAATCACCATTGGGAGGAAAATTTGTCAAATGTCTTGATATAAAAGCTACTAGCGGACTTCTCATTCTGTCACAATATTACATATCTGCCTCACATTTCTATAGAACAGGAAGGGATGATACAACAGAAAAATAAAGCTTTCATGTCAGCCTTACTATGTTTTTGGCACTCCCCCGACATGCTGGATGCTTGATACTAAAGTGAAATTGACAGTTGGTCCCCACTACATGATTAATTTAGCTAATAATCATCTGACCAGTTGAAAGTACTCGTATATACACTAATATATGTGGCAAAATGTAACAGCCTTCGCAATGTCACAGAGATTTTGTGTGTTATCCAAGTAATTAACTTTAGCAGGAGATTACAGCACAATATTTTGTCTTAGTTCCCTGAACATTTGACCAGCTGGTTGACATTTTTTTATCAATACTTGTTTTTTTTTTTTTTCTGTTTTTACTAGCTTGAGTCAAACATGCATTCATATTTTTTCTTTCAGTTTACATAAAAAGCACACTTGTATAATAAACATAATCTGAAGTTCTATAGATATAAATATTCTGTTTAAACAGGGGAAATAGACAGAGATATGTATTCACCAAGTTGTCTGACAACCTAAAGATCAACATGTATTACAAAAACTCAATCATTAAAAGAATAATTGAAGATTTAAACCTAAAAAGGTTTGCCTTCCTGAAAGAAAGACGTCAATTTTTAACAAAAATCATTTTATTTTGAGCAACAAGAACAAGATTTGAAACTTTATTTCTTTGAAAACTCTTTCTGCATTTACCAAAATGAATTATGAGCTTTTAATTAAAGTCGCACAGTTGGGCACACCAAAGTCTGCTTTTGAGTAAAAGGCATCAGTAGATAGATGTATGTTTTAATTGATCATAAAATGAAAGATAAAATTAAAGAGAATGCAAAAATAAAGTGAATTAAATATAATTTACAATGAAATTTAAAATATGGGGCTGTGCCAGTCTGCTGCTGACAGGCATCATCAAGCTGAAATATCTTGACTTTCTAGTTCTTTTTGCAAAGAACCAAAACTACATTCCTCCTTTGCAACTCATGCAGTAAAATTCTGCTTTTTGAGATACTGTAAAATCAAAGCTCTATTTGCTGAGATTTATTTCCATATTACAAGTAGAAAAATGGAAAATTGAAAATGTGAGAAGAGATAAATTAAACAAACGAGAAGAGCATAGAATTACTACCAGTGATAATAGATTTTGCCCCTTCATGCTGGTTTCTGCTGCTAAGCACCACTTTTATAATCCAGAACAAACTGCCAGACTTAAAGGAGACCTGAGGGACATCAAGTTGGAAGGAAAACTTTGTGAACCAAGTAGCGAGAGCTGCAGAAGGAAATTTCTGCATGAAGCCCTCTTATCTCTGTTTTTACATATTCCATGTCCCACTCACAAATTTCAGTGTATTTTATTATGATTTTATGTGACAGATCAACACAAAGCACAACATAAGTTGTAAAGTGGAATATTCTTTTTTCAAAACTTTTATTTTTTTTAAGTTTTTTAAAAACTATGCCATGCATGACTATGCCTCTTACGAAAGAGAATCAAGGCCACTAGAAATAGATAAATTACTTCTGACTTTTATATTTTTCAATATAATGAGATCACAAGTCAGAATTCTGAAATTAAAGCCAGAATTGCTTTTTTTTTTATTCTCGTAACCCTAATTTTCTTCCCCCTTTTTTCTGATACCCATAAAAAATTTTTAGAAATCACATAATTACATAAATTTTTAATGAATAGTTGTTTTTTTTCTTTGTGATGGTTGAACATGAAGAGATATTATCTTCAGATTCTTTTTCTATGATTATTATATGTATAAACTCGACATAGCTGTTGTCCTTGTTGTGTAGTCGGCTGCAGGAAGACTATAAAACTTAAAAGCACACTCATGACTGGGTCACTGACTTCGAATGGACAAGGAGAATGAACATTATGAACGTCACACGCTTTGGCTTTCTTGATGTACAAGCCCAGCAGGAGTGTTGGTCTGGCTGCTAAATGAGCCTCCATGGGAACCAACTGTCCAGTTCCATAGGAGAAGCTTCTATTAAAAAGCAACAGCTGGAAAATGAGCAATCGGAGCAAAGCTGCCCAAGTGAGACATTAATGTTGAGGGCAGGAAAGAAGAATGGTTTGCAATTTTCTCCTCCCACCTCAGAGACACACACACGCGCATATCCAAACCAACTGTGTACCTACTAATCATATCACAGCCCGCAGAGGCTGAACCATAAACAACAAACATGCAGTAAATGAACAGACATTCTGCTTCCAAGTGGAGAAAGAAAAACAGTTTAACAAGATTTCTGGCATATTTGTTTCATTGGTCACTTAATGTATTATTGTAGACACTGAGGTACATTTTTGGGAAGCTACAACTTATTTTATAGACACTGTTTTATTGTTATTGTTAAAATTGTGTGAACACACAGTAAAGTCTTTATTAGTGACTAGATTGTGATGTGATGTTTCAATAAACACCTGCAGCTTCCAAGTTTGTTAGATGCTTTTTATAATTAAAAAAACAACGTAGCTTCTATTTTTTTTCTTAACCATACAGAAAATTTTTTTCTCCTTTATTTATCGGCATGAGTCACTGAATATCAACATGAAGTATTGCCTTGAGTTATAAAGATTTGTGGTAAAATGTCTGGGAGTTCTCTTCAGAACTGTATTGAATGGCACTAAAATGCAAAATCTACTCTGGCTGATCCAAGTCAATCATTTAGGATATAACTTGTTTTGCTCCCATCCAGGCTCAGATATACTGAGCCACTCGCTCAAAAATGCTGTTTATATCAAACATTGGAAATGCTTTATGTGAAGGGGTGTGCATAAGACGTTGTCATAAACATGTCATAACAATCATAAACATGAATGAGTCTTTATGAATGTTTACAAGTGTCATTTGGCAAATAACGACACTTAATGTCAAGCTGTATTAAAAATGTAGACTTTGCATTATTTGGTCAACAATGACTGTTGTAACACAAAGTTCTCTGAAAATTTGCATTAAAAGTGTCAACTTTGCATTATTTACCAAATGACACTTCATGGCATCAGTCATAAATATTCATGAGGACTCCTTCATGTTTATGACTGTTATGATATCTTTATGATGTTGTCATGCCAGTCTTCTGCACACCCCTTCAAATAAAGGGTTACCACTAACATTTGACATTTTGCAATTTATCACCTTGAAATTGTGCTTCTCTAAGATGCTCCTGCTTTTTTCAATTCTCCCCTTCAGCAAGTCATCTCAACATTTCTCTTTTAAGCCATTTTCAGGAGTGTTTCACTGAGAAGAAGCTCATATGATAAACTCAGCAGATGCGCGGTTTCACCAGGTGTTTGCTCATTTTTGCTCTCGCTAATCTGAAGGAACTGTGTGCACTGCAGAGGAGAGTCAAGAATTTCTCAAACATGCATGAAAGAATCAAAGCAACACTCTAGTTACGTTTTTTGGTGAGAGAGTAACATTATAACAGAAGGTAAAGCTCAAATAAGTCAATTTTGTAATGTTACCTCTTGCTTAAGGGGAGAGTCTGCTCACTTTTATGCATACTAAATTGAACTGTAAAATATATTTGGTCTTTTCAAATAGATTTGGGTTGGAAAGACAAATGGAAACCACACAAATTATGTTTCAAACTGACAAAACGATAATGACCATTCATCTTTATGTCATAATTATTAACAGGCAGCTGAGGACATCCATTTGGCCATCCCAATGACGAAAACATGAGAAAATACGAAAGTGGATTAATACAAAGAACTTGTAAGAGCATGACAGGGAAAAGTAGTGTCATTGGAGCACTTGGGGCAGTCCATATTCCTATGAGTATATGATACGTTTTGGATTTTAATTGTCATAAATATCTCATTATACTGAAATGAGACATGCTGAAATTATCTTTTGCCAAGAATAAAATGGGATTGAACTGAAGAGCACTTATGGTGGATTTAAAAAAGGAAATTGCTTCTGCTTCCTTTGAGTGATTGTTTCAGTGATGATGTATTGTCCCTCTGACCCAAATGTAACGGATAATATTTCTAAAATGAGAGCGGGACAGTCGCCAAAAGACAAATTTTTTCATCCATTTTTGGGGTAATGTTCTGTGATTAGTCTCCTATTGAAAAAGGTCACACAGATAAAAGGGATCCATTGAAAAGGCTGAAAAAGCAGGAAAAATACAAGGTTACTCTGAAAAGAGTGAAAAAGAGCTATCTTCAGTCTGTGTTGATGACACAGGCTGCTGTTCCTGGCAGAAAACATCCTGTTCACAAAATTAAATACATCGATCTCTGTTTTGGACGGCAGACTAAGGCTTATTTTGAGCTCGCTCAGCAATGCTTTTGTCATGAATAAGAATCAATGGAGCGGTATAAAGACGTTTCTACTGCAGATCATCAGCCTCACAGATTACATCACTATAAAAAATATTTTTCGAATCAGTGGACCTCTTACTGAATTACAACATATAGCCTTTTTTCCGTTTCAGCACATTCAGATCTAAGCAGATAACACTGTCAAGGTTTTCGAGTGCATTCAGTGGGGGAAGCTGAAGCAGCAATATTGCTCCAGATTCATATATCAGCTCTGGGTGCAACATTTTGAAACACTACAGTGGCTCTTAACCATCAGACAGTTTTTAAATTACACACACTGAAACCAGCATGAGTTGGTTGCTTGGGTGCAGATAAATTAAGCTGCCAGAGGTCACTCGGGGTGTTGCACAGGTTTATGGCTGTGTTTGTACCACAGTGTTACTCTCTAGCAGGGCTCTGGAAGCACACGTAATGGAAAACCTTGGGGGAGACACAGCTTGAACAGAGCATGATGAAAGGACATGACAGAATCATTGGGGATCCCGGAGGGTATTACTTTTTTTTCCTCACTTCATGACAAGATTCCAGCAGCCAGCAGTAAGCATTGGCATGAGTACACTCCGCTCAAACTCCTCTCAGCCTCGTTCTGAGAAAATGTGATGGACACGGGCATTGCATGGCTTGTATGAGATGGAAACATTTTATGAAAGCAGTCAACTTGTTATTAGCTAAATGGATAACACAGTTTCAAAAAAGGTGCAGCAAAGGATTATGACTCAAACATGGAAATTATAGCAGCTTCATTTAAAGCTTAAGTTTGCAAGTTACTCTTTGTTGCCTTATTACTAATAGTATTACATCAGTTTGCAGATCGACATATAAAGGGGCGTCGACCTGTAAAAGGGTATCGTTGTTCAGATTTATTTTACATTAAGATAATCAAAAAAAATTTGAAAATTAAATATGAAGTAATCTGTCAGGTTCTTAAGATTATTGTCTTTATTTTGTGTTTTATTTCTTGTTTTCTGTATTTCAATTTTTTCTCATCATTCTCAGGTTTTCAGCTTCCCTCACCTGCAATCTGTGAGATAATCTGCACATCATAATGAGTAATAACTGTCTTGCTGAGGTCGGTAGAGGAGCCAAAAACTGCACTTAAGCAAGAGAAGCTCTACTTTCACATATTTTCACTCAAGTAAAAGTGAAAAGTGGACAAGTAATTACTCAGGTAAGAGTAAAAAATTTATTTGGTGCAAAGGCTACTCTGAGATCTAAATATCAATCATTTAATATTTAAAAACTACAGAAGAAGATGCATACCTGTCAAGACTCCCGTTTTGGCCAGGAAGATGCCGCTTTTTACCCCCCTTTCCCGCCGTGCTCTTGTATTTTTATTTTTCCGTAAATATTGTGCAGCCCACTCTCAGGTTAGTTATTCTCCCCCCAAACTCCACAAGCTATCACCCGCTTTGGTCACAGAAAATGATGGATCACAAGTTTCGGGGTAACAAATTGCACAAATCCAGAGCTGCTATTTCAAGCTTTTGAACAATCTAATTGGTGTGATTTAAACTTTTCTTTGTTTTTCTTCACTTCTTTTTATTAACTTAACTAGCTACCATGTTTTTTTGTTCATTTTCTAGTTGTTATACAGATATAACGGTGTTGGAAGAAAACTGTAACTTTGTCATTTTTTATATCATCTTCTATTTTACTTGATTTACCATTCAATATGAAATATGGCGTGGCTCTTTTCTGCAGTTCCACATGCATGCTTGGATGAAGCTTTGAGGCAACAGAACAGAAAGAAAATGAGTGATGTGTGCCTGATAGACTACTATGTCTCAAACTGATTGATGAGCCCATTAATATTTCATATCTCATGTTTTAAAAACAAGCTTTTGTGAAGTCTTTCTCCTATAGCGAGCATCCCAATAGCCGACACAGATGGCGGTTTAAGTGCAGGGTTGTTCAGAAGGCTTGTTAATCCTAATTATCTCCCTTCACTAATGAAGCCATTAGTCGTGTTGAGTTGCCAGAGGCCTGCAGGGCCACACTGTTCCTACTGCTGCTGCCAAAGATGCTCTTGTTTTCTGCTTTAGCATTACAAGTGACTTCTCCTGAACAATAGATCTTATTTTAATCTGGTAAATAATGCTTGTTATCAACAAAACTGATACAGATGATGCATGTTCATCTTGACACAGCAGATTGAGATTGTCAAGCTTCAATTATGCTTTGTCTGATTTAATTTCACAAACAGTGCATCTTTTTTTTTAACAGCTGCAAAGTGATTTTTGAATGAGGCAACTTCTATAACTGAGGTTTGCCAAAATGCTGTACTTGTGAGAAAGGGCGACAGTTGGCCTGAAGGCTGACTGCTCAATAATGCATGTAAAACCCTGAAAGCTAATGAATAAAAGGCCATCTTGGCAGAGAATATGTCCCCACTGCATGAAAGTCACTGGATAAATTATTTGGTAATCAAACATCATCATGAAGTTACGAAGAGACGCTGTAAGTCAGATAACCAGCCAGTAATTAATTTAGTGATCCTTATGTAACTGTATTCAAGCTGATTCTGTTAAAAGAACAAAAAAAAAGAAAATAGAAACGAATAAAGCATATTTTTTTAGAAACATTCAGGAAAAACAAAATGTGCTGCATGTTTTTCTTGAACTTGAACAATAGATCTTATTTACATTTTAGTTTCTACTTGATATTATGGCAGAAATATTCATAAACTTTAAACTTTTTTCCAATTTGTTACTTGACCATAAAAAATTTACTGTAGTTTAATGTATCTGTAAGATCTCAATGTTTTTAAATACTTTTGGTAAGCTATTTTCATACAAAAAAATCTGAAAAAAGTGTGGCATGTTTACTCCCCTTTTACTTGGACACCTATAAATAAAATGAAATACTAGTCAGTGTCTTTTTAATTTAGTAAAATCATTGCTTTTGCGAGGCATTGGCTTTGCACTTGTTATGTTTCATCTTTAAAGTTTTCTTTCAACTTTTACCCAATTAAAAAACAACTCCCTGTTCTCCATTTTCTAAGCAGATCACACTAAAACTAATCTGACAACTGTGTTTCCGATGTTTTAAATATTGTCTCTCAAAAGGAGAATCATGACCCCAGTTGCTGTTTCCAACAGGTTGCTCTCAGTTCACCCCTTGATATTCAAGAAAATCTATTATATATGAGCCTTTAAAACTCTCTAAAACACCTGTTGCTGCTTTCAGGCAGCAATCTTAACCTATGCACCCAGATAGTCAATCAGTCTCTGTGTTTCGCAGTATTGATTCCCCCTCGCCCCCCCTTCCTCCTCGAGGGGTAATCAGTGGCAGGCAGTGAAGGAGGGATGACAGAGAGTCTTCCCCCCTGCATACGGATGAGGTGTAATCTGTCTACTATCAGCAGCTTGTAGCAGCCAGGGGACAGGGGAGCGGAAATGACTTGCTCTGTGCATTCTTTGTTTTCACCTGGAGTTAGTTTCTCTAACAGAATTGAGAACTGAACACAGAGAAAAGTGAAAGCTGTGTCCTTGAGGAGCTCTGCCAAGTTGGAGTGCAGAATTTAGGCTTCCCTCACTTTTGTTGTCCGTTTGTTCCTCTGTTTGTTTTTTCAGCCATGGAGATGAAGAGCTATGCAGAAATAGTTGTTCCTCTTTAACTTTTTAAAGTTTTTTTGTTCATTTTTGAATCAGATATCTAAGGCTTAGTATCAATCAACACGATCCGATACAAAGAAAAGTGTTAAATTGACTTAAAATGTTTTCTGCTTTTTTTTTTTAAAAACAAAGTCATAATTGGACTGAATTGCTGATTTGTTTGACAACTCTGGAAAAGTACAGCACACTTAAACACACCAATAGCTCCACAATCTCAGTCAACTATGTAAAAACAACATAACTTTATTTTTAATTTGTTGAATCAGTGCAATTAGGAGTATTGATACAATAAATAAATAATGAAAAACTGAAACTAACAAAAACAATAAGCAAACAACCTTGGTCAAAAACAACCTTGGTCAAACATCT
This sequence comes from Poeciliopsis prolifica, assembly GCF_027474105.1. Classification (NCBI taxonomy): domain Eukaryota; kingdom Metazoa; phylum Chordata; class Actinopteri; order Cyprinodontiformes; family Poeciliidae; genus Poeciliopsis; species Poeciliopsis prolifica. Next base: position 1,081,642 of record NW_026562421.1, on the reverse strand, counting down.
GAAATTTAACTGCGTAGACCTTCTTTCAAATGGTCTATGAAGTACAATTAGGAGTTCTTAATGTAAGGTTAATTAAATAATAAAGCATGTTGTAGCTCAGAATTAGACTGAATAGATCTGCCTTTAGGGATTGGGCACATTGTCACCGATCTCCAATCTAGATATTGTTTCAATATGAAGACTGAAACAAATATTAATATCGGATCAGAGCATCTTTAATGAAAACCAGAGACTTAATAAGTGGAAGGAAAACTTGCAATGATTTGAATTTGCCCACCCTGAATTAATTCTGTATCGAATACCTTTCTATGCAGTTAAGTCTTCTAGACTCTCTGTCATCTTTACACAATGCAAGTTCTCTCAGAAATCGCTTAACCTCAGTTAGATTGTAAAGTCCAAGACTGGCTTCAGATAATCAACTGGATTTATGTCTGAACTTTGACTGGACCATTCTAACTCCAGAAATATAGTGGAAGACAAACCTCCACCCCCAGTCTCAAGTTTCTAGAGCCTCTACTCACCTTTCCATTACCTCTGATCAGGTTTGCTGTCTCAGCTAAAGAAAAACATTCCCCCATCATGATTCTGCCACAACTGTGTTTTTCTGTGGGGATAATGTTTTTAGGATTTTGTTTTTTCTATGCGTAGAATGTTTTGACCTCATTTGAACAGAAACTGCTTCTATAATTAATGGGGGTTTTTTGGCCCATTTTGTAAGTTTACATGGACTCCCATATTTTTTTATGATTGCAGTCTTGCCTTGCTCTTTTCATTTTATGGAAAGATGATGAATTGGACAGAACTCTGTGAGAGCCTCAACATGTGTTGTATTGTTTTATAACCTAACCTTCATTTTTACCTTTCACTATCAGATCTGTCCCCTCTTTCACATCAATAATCAGCATGCTGAGAGCAACCCAGGCTTTCTCACACGGGATCGAATATATTTCTCTCCAGTATCACTAAAGATACTTGTTAAAGTTGCCTCTCTGCTGGGTGACTCCCTGAACAGTCAGGGCTTTTCGCCGACTACATTTAGGATTCTGTCTGAAAGGTTCAACTTCAAAAAGAAAGATGGGGCTAATCCGCAGCACAGCCCAGCAATCACTGTCAAATCCCTCCTTCCTCACCCTCCATGCTTTACTTTGCACAGCATCTTTGGAGATCTCTTCTCTTTCCTCTGCTTTTATTTGAATGGGTGTGTGGTTATGATGTTTTCAAAGAGGCTGCATAAGGATTTGCAGTACTTACCACCTTTTTCTTACATCATTTTAAAATGTCCTAAAATATATTTTTTATAGCTTATAACTTAAAATTTTGATGTTTTCACACTTTTGTCCATGTTTTCAACACAGCTGTCTTGTCACCACATTTTATGCAATGTCTGAACCTTCAACTGTGGTGGCATTAATAAGTTGTTAGACTTTCTCCTCTCTGCAAGAAGCTACAGAAATGCAAAACACTGAGAGACTGGGTTGGAAAGTTACGCAACCATTACAGTATTTTGCTGCATAAACCAAACCTCAGAGACAGACAGGAGGTGACAAACATATGTGTTTAAAGTACAAGCAGTGGCATGCATCAGAACACAAACACATGCTTCATGGCTTGTTTGAAAAGATCCTCTTTGCTTTGATGTGATTGGACAGTTTGTCCAATCCCCTCACACATCGCCTCCTCAGACTCTATTCCCTTCCTCCCACGTCGTGTTTGCGCTCCAAATGTCTTCGTGCCATCTGACAGTGACGCAAAATACAAGCAAGACAGAGTTGTCACTTCTGCTCTGTCAAGCTCTAATGTGGCTGAGTACTTCAAGTTATAATGATCTTTCACTGTTTGGACCACAAGCAGAAAGATTTGTTGCACTTTTTTGCTAAGCTTGTATGAAGAAGGAAGATTACAGTAAAGTTACAGTAAACATCTACACTTGCAATAATGCAAAATGTTGATGCATGTTTTCACAAAACTTCCATGTACTTCCATGTACTGAATATATGATCATTTACATCTGAAAAAGTATTCACCCCTTTGGTGGTTTCATTTGATTTCCTTTTGACTTTGTCTTTACATTAATCTTTTCTATGGGTTTATCAGGTTAAAATATTGAGTGAAATAAATGATCGGCATGGAACAACACTGAAAACTCTGAACCTGTTTTCTTTTCCAAAGTTAGAGAACTGTTAGGTTATATAAATCATAGTTTTATTGAATCTGTTTTGCAAAAGTTTTGGTGTAGAAACGCAGCAATCACTGCAATATAATCTGATGCTTAAGGCCCTGAAGGGCCTTAAACAGAAACAGCCCTTTGTTTCTGTACAGACTGACTTCCTTTGATGGCATCCCTAAGTTAGGAAACATGATTAAAGTCCTCTACTTTCTGCTAATACTCTGAGGCGAAACTTGATAAATCACTGAGCATTAAACCGAACAAAAGAGAATGGAAGGATGTATGCAGCAGCAGCAACTTTTCATTAAGTCCTTACAAGTTAAAGACCAAAACCAAATAAGCTTTCCCTTGTCTGTGTTTGATAAGCGATGACTTACGGTAATAGGTTCACTGAAATGTTGTTTTTTTTCCTGAGGGCATCAAGAGGGATAAGATCTTCCTCATGCTTCATTATAAATGTGTGTCATGGAAACTGAAGTGCTGTTATTGGCTATTATTATCCTCATCATGACAGTCAGTCGGACTCGTCATTCTGCACTCTTCCTGCACCTCAGAGCTTTCCAAGCTGTCTTGATCTGACGTTTTCTTTGCACCAAAGTCTCAGGGTTTGCTTGTAATTGGATTTCCATCTTTTCAAAGTGAACTAATTGGTGTGATTGATGGAGCTGAAAGTCGTTTGTCTGTGCGTTTTTGTGCTGCATAGCTAAGATAATCTCCCACATGTGGGTGGTACAGATGGACAGCTTGATGATGAGCTCCGCCCATACTGCTCCCATATTCCAGCATACAGGTGTGTTAAAATTGCTCAGTTCTTATAAAGTATCTGTTAATGTAATTGCAGTTATAGTTCTCTCAAATAACTGCCGGTAGTAAAGTGTTTTAATCTCTTTGTAAATGTAAAAATGCATTTCCCACTTCATAAACGTTTTCAGGTGCTGCTCTCCTAGGTGTGTTTCACTAGATCTGTCACAATCCACCTCCTGAGTGCTTCATCTCCATTAAGACCCAAAACTCTCCTCAGTGAACAGAAGAAACAAATGGCCTCAATTTAGGTGTAATGGATTTAGGCGCTTTCAGGTTGTAAAATGTTACAGAATGTCAGCTCAATGGTTAAGCTGGAAGATTTGTTTCAGTACAACTTGAATTTACAGTGTTTTCACTTTTTCACATTTAGTCATTTTTTATTGGGATTTATGTGATAAACTAATTCAAAAGTGTAAGTTAGAAATTCTGCTTTTTTTAATGATTTCACTTGAGTTAGATTCTCTGGAGGCCTCAGAGGTTTATTGAAGAACATTGAAGAACATTAGGATCAGAGATAAATCTATGGACACATTTAAAGCAAGGTTAGGTTGTAGGTCAAAGGGCATTGTTTAATGCATCATAAAAAAATGGAAAGAGTATGACACAACCTCAAACCTAGTAAAATATAGCCACCCAACGTAAGCTGAACATTAATCAGGAAAGCATGTCCCACAATAACTTTGGAGGAGCTGCAGGAATGCACAATTCAGATGGGACAATTTGCTGCATTTCAAAATATAAAAATTATATTTATTGAATGTAAATGAGAACCATATATTATTTTTCTTCGTAATATATAATAATAAGATAATTATATCTTCAGTCAGTTTGTTTTAGTCAGAAAAATAAAATCCCAATATCATACAATGAAGTCTGAGGATTGTAATGTGATAAAATGAGATAAAGTTCAGAGTGGATCCCTTTTTAGATCCACTCTCCTCTTTGTTGTCTTTAACAACTGATGCTTCCTTCCATCACTATTTTAAGCTCCCACGGATTGACTGTGTGTCCTCTGGACTGGAAGTAGCCTAAAAGGGAATGACTGACTCAGTCATTCAGCCCACTCATTATCATCTGAATTTGTTTTCCAGATTAAATCCCGGAATTTATTTTTTGCACTTTAAATGGTCAGGAGGTGGATTTCAAGTATGACTATCTACTGTCTATCTACTAAAATGGATTTGAAGGATGTGATGAAGATCATGCTTTGAAAACATGAGCAAAAAAGTTATAATTCAGGCTTTGCCTCTAGCCAATTATTCCATCTTCTACATATTTTACACATCCCAGTTGTCCCAGTTTTATCAAAGAGCCTCCTGGCTGGCAGCATAAAAAGAATTATGAAGAGAAATAGTAAAAAAAAAAAAAAGGGAATAAAGTGCATTCATCTCTGCAGGGTCAGCAGACAAAGAAAATACGTAATGGGGAAAGAGAGAGAGGTTGCTTCTGAGTCTGAATGACTCTTTGGTTTTTAAGAGAGCTGAACAAAAAAATAAATAAATGGAGAAAAACACGGTCACGTTTTCATCTCGGCGTCTGTTATGCCCTGAAGTCTCCTTGCGTCCCTCTTAACGCAAACAGTTGTCAGACCTCCAAGACTCTGCATCACAGCAATATTGAAAATGGAAGAGCTGGGACACTGAGCCAACTAAAGCTGTCCCCTCTCTGTTCTGCTGGGTCACCCTTCTTCTCATACCTGCCTTTAATGAAGCATTCTCAGAAGAACAATGACTGCCTTTTACTGTCGCACACCGAGGCATGATGTAACATTTTCATGTGCAGACACAACTCTTCAGAGGATGGGGTTGTTATTATCAGAGAGGAGGTGGAGAGGAGGAAGTGCCAGCAGGCCTTTGCTTTATTGTTGTTTTCATGTTCCTCTTGCTTTAATGATCAAATGCCCTCTGGTGGCTGAAATGAGTCATGTGCATTTTAAAAGTCCAGCAGTACCCTCCAAACAATTACTCCTCTGCTTTGCTTTGATTCTCTTGGGATCGGTTTGGTTTGGTGAGAAGCAAAACATAAATGACTCATGCATTTCTGAAATTAACTCAGCAAGTTCATGCTCTTTAAAGTAGAGCAGCAGAGTTTCTTGACAATACATGTTAAATAATAACCAATTAGGTTTTTGATTCGTTGACAGTATCAACTCATTTAGATAAGCCTTTCATAATTTAAAATGATGTTAATATGAAATCTTTCTTTCTCTGACCATGTTTTAAAAAATTGCGATGAATAAAATAAATAGTTTAACTTACATACATTACTGAGGCTTGAGGGAATCTTTTTTCTGCACGTTACAGCAATTTAACGAGGTCGAAGTATGAAGGCCACTGAAAAACCCGGATTCTTCCCCAATTTTCAGCCTTTCCACTGTCAATTTGTTCCTCAAATTCACTCAAGCTTTTGCTGTAAGACACATTTTTTGACATTTTACTTTGGAATATTTTGGTACACTGGGGAATTCATGGTTGGCTTAATAAATGGAAGGTGCCTTTAGGTCCTGCGGCTGGAAAACAAGACTAAAATATAATTTCTCTGCAGCTACACTTGATAGATGGCATGAGATTTTTGCTGATATGTTGTTTGTTTATTTTCCAGAAGTGCATTGCTATCCAACTTCAGTTCCTTTTGCTCATTTCTCAAAGGAAGATTGTTCCAGAGCTCTTGTGAGTTATTTAGAAGCAACTTTGCAAACTTCAGCTGAGACGCCATATTTATTGCAAGAGAGGTTTTTACTCTGCATTTCTTCCACATAAACCACACCTTGTCACTATTTCTCTCTATCTATGCTTATGTGTGATCACTAATAAAAGTAGTAATTGTTTTGTCATAAAATTTACTATGACAACTGGATAATCTTACATGAAGGTCTTTCAATTTTTACAGTTATAACCATCTCTGGGTAGATATCAATAATGACACCAGAACTTAATAGACTTTGAATAACACACAAGAGGCAGGTCAATGTAATACACATCCATCTCACTCAAGGTGCCACACAGGAAACAAAAACATGCCACCAAGCACCCTGGGAAATATGGTAGATTGTCCACTCTCAGCACACAATGTTGTGTAGATTTATGGACATTTGCATTTGAAGTCTTTCCTAGTAAACCTTTTGTCATCACACAGCTGTCTGCTCTCAGATTAGCTAACTGGATAAAACAGCTGCTGTCAGAGAGGTGATGATTATCAGTTAATCAAGTGCTCCAATTAGCAGCACCTTGCTGTTACTTTCCCTCTTCAATCTTGTGAGAGGGGTAAAGGTGCACTCAGTTTGTCACACACATTGAGGATTTGTTTTCCTCTAATTAATACAGACTATGAGGTGTTTTTTGTAATCTAAATTACACTTTTAAAACAACAAAATTAATTTTAAAGGTTATATAATTTGTAAAACTCAAGAAATTAAAGGTGGTGCCCCTTATTGTTTACATTATTGATTTGTATTTTTGGTGATAGAGCATGCGGTATTGTTTTATAACCTAACCCTGTTTAAGCTTCTCCACATCTTTATTCCTGATGCATTTTAAAAATTAAATGACCGCCAATGAACCTCTAAAGCCTTCATAGAACAGATGTCCAGATTAAAATACACACAAGAGAACTGTATGCATTCATACGGTGGCTTTTCAAGGCTAATAGTGCCACTGAACTTGATTAAGAGGGCCGAATAGAAATGAATGTCAAACATTTCTGATTCTGTAAAAAAAATTTGAAAACCATGATGTGCACTTGTATGTGTTTATAAAAAGTACAAATGAAACACAACATATCTGTGATTATGACAAGGCAGAAAGGTAAAAGTTTTAAAAAGTAATTTTGCAAGGAAATTTCTAATAAAGTGGTTCTTAAAAGATGCCATTGTTAAACTCGAATAATTAGTTTTATTGCTTATCTGTATTGGTATTGCAAAAAATATTAATTGTCAGGAGAATATTTAATGTCTGGAAATGGTTTTCAAGAGGTTTACTTTATAAAAGATACCTAAAGAAATGGGTAATCTGAGCAGCTCTTTCACCTTTATTTAAATGTCAGACATGAAAGGAAACATTATTCTTTAGATGAACACTTAGCAGAACTCAGGAAAGTTCAGAGAAAAGAAGCCAATAATTCTGTGAAATTATGTTTTGTTTTTTTAGCTGGCACAAAGCCCTGTCCTTTGGGAGAAGCTATTCATGTGATGGTCACGATGTGTTTTCGTAAATCAATACGTTTCCATGCAGCACAAAAAGGTTTATCTCCTTTCGTGGCCCTGCAAGCGTATAGAGGGCTTAGGATGAATCATGTCAAGGGACAGAGAGTAAGACCTTGTGGAAATGCTTTCTCATGCCACAACAAAAGAATTCAGTCCCCATGTAACCAAAACTGTAAAATCAGAAACATAAAAGAACTTGAAATCCATCAATCAGCTTGGCTGCTGACACACCCATTAAAATAGAGCAAACCGGGCCAAGCATTGAAACCAGAGCTCTCTCTGAAGTAGGCCATCAACTATTTATTCTATTGTGGCGGCCAACACCTATCAGGTGTGATGCAGTGTGTACTGATTTGAGTCGGCTTTATGACCGCTCGTGTTTTACAGGAATCCCAGCTGACTGTGGCTGCTGCTTTGCTAGGGAGATGAGGAGGCAGAAAGAGTCAAACGACTCTTGGAGGCCATTACACAGATTGCTCCAAGGAACGACTGGCGCCATGCATATTTACTGATTGTGTTCCAGTTTGTTTTGTTTTTTTTTATCATTTATAAGTGTTCAATGAAAATCAATGACAAGCCATCAAATGGCTCACTTTAGATGAAACAGATATGTAAAAGTTTTTAAATATTCATCATTTGACTTAGTAATTTTTCTCATGCCTTAAATATTTGAATTGTCAATAATGATGGCAACTGAGTCTATATCATCAAAACAACCTGTGACATTGTTGCTTAAAGGTCACAAAACAAAAACTGATGACAAAGCTTTTTAACTTCACATTAAGAAATCAGAGCAGGGTGAGTAAAGCAGAATGAGTAATTTATTTACATGTATAAAACAAGGAAACAGTACAGTTATTCTATGTGTTCATATACATGAAAAAAATTGTTTTACTAATGTTCCCTGAATTTGTTCACTTCTCTGTCTCCATGGTGCCTTCTCCATATTTACAGGATATCTCAGCCTCTACTCCATAAATAAATCACCAAGCACTCCAGGTATCAGTTCATTCTTGTCAAGAAAGTTTGTTTTTCCAACTCATAGTGAGGATAAAAAGAAAAATACACTCTTTCTTTGTTGTAGGGATTTTACCAAAGATTATTTGTAAACTCAATTAAACCTACCCATATGTATATGGGGAGGTATAACTGTTGAAACGCAGACTTTCAATAGTATAATGCCAATAGCCATTGTTGCAACAACAAAATAATCTACCGGTTTGAATTGTCACATTTTTTGTGTCAGGTATACAAAAACCCCTAGAACTTGAGGATGTATTTTCTTTTTACTATGGTTGTACATGCACATTAAAACAAACACCATACACTACAAATAGTTGTGTTATTTAAAAAATTAATATATCCATTTGCAATGTATATTTGTAGCACAATGTAATACAAACCAACCCTTTTCTAAACTTTGAGGTCACTGTCCAGCAATATGTAAAAAAAAAAAAAAAAAAAAAAGATAAAAACCCTGTGGAAATTACACATGCAAACTGCACACCCCTTAAAGATGAGTTGGGAAATGTAACAAACCCAATGCTTGCTGAAATTATTCATAAAAATAGATTGTCAAGATATCAAGACCTCTTAAAAATTTAACAGAGGGCTTATTACTCTAAATGCCATGAATCAGACAAATATCACTTTGTTATTCATAAGAATAAAGTTAATGAATTTAATAGTAACGTTAACATATCCATCTTTAGAGATATCCATTTATATTCATATTCATCTTCAGAGAGATGGATATTCATAATTGCATTCTCTTCTTTATAAGTGCATTTATTTGACGCGTGTAAATGTATCTTTGACTTTAGCCTTTCAAACAGTCCACATAAAGCAGGTGAATGACAGTATGGCACCTTTCACCTGATGTGAAATCGTGGCTACATTGTCTGAAGCTGTTTGATAGATCAGCTATCACAAGTGTAGAGGTTGAAGATGTTTACGCTGTTCTTATTAAAAGAGAATTTGACTTGCTATAAAGTCAAAGAAACTGGTCCAACATATGGAAAACTTAAAAAATGTTTCTTGCTCAGCTTGGCTTAGCTCGGTTTAGATTAGATTAGTTTAGCTTAGTTTGGTTTAGCTGATCTAAGCTTAGACAATAACTTCTGAGATTTATGTTTCATGTTTGAGTGTATTGTCAATGATTTCACTGGCAATACCTTTTACAGTACTGGGTAACAAGGAAAACTCCCCTTATAAAAGCTAAGCTCTCTAAAGGTTCTTCTAAGGTTACACAAAGCAAAACCTACAGAAAACTTCAGAGAACATCCTCTAGGGGTTAATTTTTTTGTTCAGGGTTATGGAACAATAAGGAATGCTCCTGGAATGTTAAATTTGGGTGGGAATCGAAAATTAACCAAATGTCCTTGGAGGTTTGCTTTGTGAACTTGGTAGATCTTTAGATTTACTGCCTATCGCTTTACAAGATACAACTTTCTCCTTTGCCATTGTAACCACTTTCATTCTTCTTGGTATAGATGCAACAGAATTCTTGATCTACCGTCTCAAAAGTTGCTATTAAACTTGAGTTTCAACAGACTGGGCAACATTTTCCAGTCTGACATTTTCCTGTGCAAATTACAGAAACAGTTGTCTGTTCCGAGCTACCAAAGGTGACACTGAGATCTTGGTTTCTGAACACACACACATTTGTTGTGTATTCAGAAATAGTATTCTTAACCTTTCGCACTAACAAAGCGTAACTAAACCAATAGTTGCTGTTCTATTATCTCGAACCAATCTATTATTCTCCTTTGACGTCAACATGGCATTTACAATCCAGATATCAGATATTCTCTGACTATTCTTTGTAAATGCTGATATGTAATACGTTTTTTTTTGTGCAAAAATCCAAGGAGATCACCAGGTTCTAAATTACTCACTTATGCTCTTTCTTCCTTATGCTGATGCTCACTTCAAAATTCAGCAAGTCGTCTTCAGCACGTCCAGGTACCATGTTGCATCGAGATGCTTTCATCTAATTGAATAATTCCCTCGGCAATTGAGCAAGTGCACTGAATAAAGTGGCTGGTGAATTTATATTTAACATTAATCACCCATAACAATCAGGTCCAAATTGGTGTTGATTTAAGATTAACAAGTAGAAATTCAAATCTTATAAAGATTTGGGTTTTCTCTGTTATTGATTTGAGTTTTTCTGTGTGTTTATTTTGAGTTTCTGTGTTTTCTGAGTCTCCTCTTGTCCTGTCTTCCCCTTGATTGTTCCCAGGTGTGTCTCGTTCCCTGATTACCCTCTGTGTATTTAACTCCACCTGTGTTCCTTATTCCTTGTCAATGTGTTTGCAGTCCATTCGTTTACCCTGTTGCTACCTGTGCTGAGCCCTGGTTTTCTGCTCAGCAGTGATGCCTGGGTTTTGGACTTTTGGAGTATATTTTGTACCTACTTCTTCATTAAATACAATCATTCATCTAGGCTGGGTCTGAGGGTTTTCTGCCTCACCACCTCTACACCCGCACCAAATGACATATCTGAGGTGCGTATCATAGATTTGAGGTTGAATTTCTAAAACCATGGTTCTAATACTGGGATACTTGAACTACTAGTACTGCTACTAGTAGTTCAAGTAGCATTTTTGCTGCCATAAGCTGTAGTTTTTAGGAAGCTCAAGAAGTTTTGTGCAACCAGTTTCTTTCGATTTGGGGGCTGGCAATTTTCAATGAATCTCAACATTCTTGTTCCAACATTATTAAAATTATACCTTTTTTTTTAACCTTGTATTTTTCATAATGTTGTGGCTGCCTAGTGTAAGAAAACTATCTCTCAGCCCAAAGGCTACAATGAATGTTTCCTAGAATATGGAACCATCCCTGAATGTATCCTCCAGTGTTCACCTGATATAGTGCATGTAAAATTAGATCAAAGAAGGCAACATTGAGGAAGTTATGTCTCCAATGAATTAACACTGAGCTCTAATCCTTCTTACATCTGCTGTAGTAGCTAAATATGGTGTTGTCTATCCAGCGGCGGAACTTGGACACAGCAGTGTAGACTCCAGGAAATTGAGCGTCAGCACATCCTCTTCCCCATGACACCACTCCATAGGCCCGCCCGTTACAGACAAGTGGGCCACCAGAGTCTCCCTAAAAGAACAGCATAAAGCACCACCAGGGGTTATATATTAGCAGCATATGTTGATTTCTGTTGAGAATCTAAAGAAAAGATAACATCTGATCTTCATCAGCTCCCGGTTTAAATCTGGAAGATGATTTAATATTTACCCTCTTACATATTAATTCTTTGATAATTAAATTGCATTATATATTAGAGATTTGATTGTTTCACATGTTCCCAACTGAATTCTTTGCTTTGAAATTGCAGGTTTACTGGTGACTTTTATCATCTTTAAAACTACAATGGGACAAAAGGAACTTGCATCAGGCTTCTGTCCAGTGGATGCACCTCCAAGTTTTAGTCAATAAGTCAAACACATTGTCTACTTCAAAAGACCGGACTTGAAACTTTCCTTTTTGATAAAACTTATAGTCAGTCATTATCTGCTGTTATTTTTGCCATTAATTTTATGTTCCCTATGTGCTTTTTTTCTTTTCATACAGGTTATATCTGATTAATTTCTGCTGCCTTCTTTGAGGGGGCATTGGCTGAGCTGTTGCTGCCAATAACTCAATATTCTCTCTTTAGATCATAAACTTGTGCCCATCTTTCCATGTTTAAACATTTCTCTCTCTTAAAGTAACTATTTACAATTTACTATTTGACATGTTTCCAGGAGAAAACATTTATTTGTTTATTGCTGGACACTTTTAGAGGAACAAGAGCATTACAAAGACAGCATTGATTTTGACTTTTTCATCAGGGCTGCTGAGAGCAATAACACCATTGTATGTAGCTTGTAAAGGGAACGTGATTTCCTCCATGTATCCTTTTCTGGACAAAACTGAATTTTATACACTTATAGTGTATAAAACAGTCTCTTTTTGAAGAATATACTAAATAAATTAGAAACGTGTTTGACTGACCAACCAGAACCATGACCACACAGAGACCTCCTCATTTACTGATGGCCCTGCTGACTTAATCCAATATTAAATTATCTTTTATTGTTACAAAATAACTGCTTCCACAAATATTAGCACCCCTAGCAATTTGGATAGTGAAGAGAGCGGTCAGGAAAGGGGGAAAGAGATCCAAATATTCCTGTTTGAGAATCATTTCTCCATACTAACCATCATTTATTTACTAGTTTTTATGGAAAAAATGCCAGAAAAATCTCCTTTCTGTCCCATCATCACAAATAAAATACAGGCCTAGAGAAAGTCATTGAGACTTCAACCAGGTGAGACTACTATTGAATTATTTGGCAATATAAACAGTCCATGTGTGTCTCCCATGAAACCAGGGATGAAGATGAGCTAAATGCTTACTGGTAAGTGTGGTGGTGGATCTGTGATGATGTGGGCTTATTTATATTACAGATATCCTTTTGGGCTTCTCACAAAAGGCTTTTTGAGATCTTTTTATAAAAGTTTGATCTCTTGAAGAAGAAAACTGAAAGAAGGGTAACAATATAACCATATACTCACATAAAAATGGCTCAAGACACTATAGCAACAACATAAATACAAGTCTAGCCGATTCTGTCTCTGCAAAATGTGGCCATTTAAATCAGGAATATTTTATTTACACACTGAATAAAATAACAGGAGACCTCTCACCTGACAGGCATCTTTTCCACCAACGTTGTAGCCGGCACAAAGCATTCTGTCAGTGATGCGGCCATTAAACGACTTAGTGCTGTTACATTTCTCTGTAGACACAATAGGAAGTGTGACAGTCCGCAGGGTGGCTGGAATCTGGCCCCCAGTGGGGCTGGTGAATCCCCAACCTGACACTCGACACATTTCGCCCTCCGCTATGGTGGCATCCTGCCTGGGCAGCAGCACAATGGACACGTAGTCGTTCAGGTAGATGGGTGCCCTCAGCTAGAAACAGAGTAGAAAGTGGTTTTTTGTTTTGTTTTTGTTTTGTTTTTGGTGTTCTTTGTGATCAGGTGAATTCAGGAAAAGATTCTGCCAGTTAATTTGCATTCTGTACCTTAATGAGCATGATGTCACTGTTGTTTGCGGTGCGGTTGTACTCAGGGTGTGGCACCAAGAAGTGAGGGAACACTTCCTGCTCTGTGCCTTCATAAATGGACAAAGAGTAGTCTCCTGCTACTACCACCATTTTGCTTATCCTGTAGACAAAACAAAATATGCTGCATTAATGCCAGGAGTTGTTCATGCATATCTTAAAAAGATGTGCCCAATTACTATAGTTACAGTTATGGCTATAATAAAAATCTTGTCTTCATCAATTCTTGAAATTGTTTAATTCAAACTTCAGGTGTATAAGAACACACATCAGATTCCAGACTGTCATAATTCATAGCAAAAAATTGTAAAATAAATGGAAACGCTTTGAGTAAAATCATACACCGCTGATGATTCTGTTTAATTTAGCGTGGAAAGAAAAGGGCAGTGTAATTAGGTCGGTATTAAAACAATGTCAGGAGAAAAGGAAAAAGAAAAAACAAATTTAGCGCATCTACACAATTGTTGATGCACATCAATCTAAGAAAGCTTATATGGCCATTTCCAAACAATTTGAAGCCCGTCGGCATACAGTGACGAAGGTTGCTTAAAAATCGACATTAAAACATTAAAAAAATATTGACCTCTACAAAAAAAGAAAACTACAGCTAATGTGGAAAGATTGTCAGGAGAAAGTCTCTTTGTAAAAAATATGACATCGCATTTTCAAAGTTTTGACTAAAATTCAAGAGCTGGATTTCCTCTCAACTTTTAAAAAGTCCAGTTTCCTGCATTAGCATCACTTTTCAGAGGTTCACCTCAGACTGTCAGAGAGTCTTCCACAGCCTAATAAACTACTACTTCACATCCCAGTCCACTTCTGGATCAAGAACTATTACAGTATGCAAAGTTGCATACTGTAGGTGGAATGTTTTGTCAAAATTATATATTACTGGTAGAGCAAGCACCTCATGTAGATGGTGGTGGAAGGGGCAATAATTTCTGATGGTTTAATTCTCATGTAAACTTAAGCCTGAAAAACCAACTACTTGTACTTTCTTTGATTTGTTTCATAAAGAAAACATATTTTTCCTTCTTCAAGTTTACTGACTCACTGCACAAAACAGCAATGTTACACTACTCAAACCTATTGACCTCACACTGGCATCCTAGATACAAAAATGAACCAGAAAATGATTTTCCCCTCACAGGTCTGCTGAATGCTACACCTGGCTGATGGAGAAGGGGTCATACTAAGCGCAGAAATGTTATAAATGCCCATTACAGAATGATTGAGCTGTCTGTAGAGACGGTAGAAAGCTGCTGGGAAAGCTGCAGGCTGTTCTGAACCAGGTCAGGTACTTTTCATCTGTTTTTTAAGCCACATCACAAAATGGCACACCAGACAGTAAAAAGAGACATAGTTATACTCTTCACTGTTTCATATTCTTTCACATTACAACTACAAATCTTGGTGTATTTTGTGGGATTGTAAATAGTTGACATTATGTCAACTAATTACTCCCATTATTTTTTTTCCTGATGTCCTTCCATACCAGTCTGACCCTGGGTTTTGGTGCAAAGAGAAATGGGCACAAATTTCAGACAAACAAATATACGACATTTTAAAGTAAGCGGTTTTTTGTTCGGCTTCATAATTATGCAATACTTTGTTGTTGTTTTATGAAATCCTAGTAAAATACATTTAAACTTTTGATACTAATGTGACAAAATCTGACAAGGTTTAAGTGGAGTAAATACTTCTTCAAGACAACGTAATATATAAATGCATAGGAACAATGTGGAGAAAGTGTCTGTTTTGTTTTTCTTAGGTGTCTGGAGCTGTAATCAGATCTCTGATGTTTTCTTATTATGGATAAGAGAGCGAATTTGGAAAATTATAAAACATTCACAGTTTTTGGTGAAACTCTGCTCTTTGTTAACTAAAAGGGAAGAAGGCAACACAGATGTCTGGGATCCCGACAACACTTACAGCCGCTCACTGATTGTCATTTAATAATAGGTACTGTTCAAAGTAACACTTAGCTGATGTAAAACATTATCTGGATTAAATGCCAAACATTGTGTGAATTGATTGCTTCCTTGCAGGCACATTTATTTGCTTGTAATCCATATAAAAGTGTGTTGTCTGGGAGCCTAGACCACTGCATGGGTCCGATTGCAGAAGCAGAGAGCACCATTGTGTGACTGGTATCATTTTTCATTTGCTTTATTTCAGCCGTGGCATTAATAGAACTTGGCATCTGATATGGCTGGAGATTCCTGGATCCAAGAAAATAAAGCCAAGAACTTTTTGTACCATAAGACTTCTCTGTTTATTATGACTTCCTTAAAAAAAAAAGCCTGAAGCCAGACTGTGACATGGGATTTATTTCACCTCTTTATTGAGTTTGTGCTTTTTTCAGGAGGTTATGCAACATCTATTCTCTGCAGAAGCAAACCAGAAGAAGAAAACTAGCTCACCCAATGTTGCAGTGTGCTGCTGTGACTACCCAGAATCTGTTAATGAGGAAGCCCCCGCAGAAGTGCTGGCGTGTCATCGTCTGTAATGATACAATGTACCTGATGGAATGAGGAACGGGCGCATAGCCTCCCACTATCCGTTCCTGTGCAAAACCCTGACCTGTGACACATAGAGACATACAGAAGGGAATTAATTCTAACAGGAAAGAAACACAGAGCTGACACAGTTGTACTTTCATTTGTCACAGAAAACACACAAATCTTCGCCTTGCAGATTCCTTCCACTCAACAGATCGATAAAGGACGATCTCATCCTGGAGCTGCATTGATTCCCAGCAAGGATGAAGCTCAGCATCATTATCTGGTGTTTGTTTTGAGTAAGCCAAAGACACAACTTGTTCGTCAGCTCCTATCAGATTGTGAAAATTCACATTTTGTCACATTACAATCAGAATCACCGATGTATTATTTGGAATTTAGGTGGCAGAACAACACAAAGACATGACTTATATATCCAGGAGTTGATTATTTGGTTTCAGTTAAAATAAATTCATGTAAATCTGAGAGAAACATAGTTATTGGTTTGTACTGGTAATGGAAGTTAGCCTTTCACACAGCAATTACCAACAAAACCCAACATTGAACCAAATGGAAAACAATATGAGATAAAGTTGCTTCAAACTGATCTATGATTACACAATCATAGATAATATACAGTATAGTATCTATTATCAGAGCTGCCAGATACTCTGACTGTAATTTCAGTGAACACATTAACATTACCAACACAGTAAAAATTTTCTAGCCTCAAACTAGAATCTGCTCACAGTTGTGCTCAGTGACCAATACAAACTGGTGGGAAAAACTGAGATATTTTATATATTTAACATAGAAAATTTTAAACAATCACAGGTGCATGAATCTCAAATCTCAAAACTCCATTTGTCAAAGCTAATCTATCATTGTATTTATTTTAAATCATGACATTTTAATCCTGAGTTTTATTTGGTTCACAATTTAACAGAAGATTCTCAATTATTTTTTCCAAAATGAACAAAAATATGTCATTATTTACATTTATTCAAGTAAGAACGATTTTAAAAAGATTTCTATCCCTCCCTCCATCCACCCACAGTGTGGTGCAGCAATCTCCTTCTTAATTGGGACATTGATCAGAAGCTATTATTAGCAGCTCTGCTGCATGTTGAGACCAACATGGAGACATCATACAGTGCATGAAGTATAGACTGGAAGTTAGAGAGCATTATATAAGACCTTGGAACTTTACCTTTGGTATTTGCTTTCAGAAAGATCACCAGACAACAAGAAGAATACTGATGTTTTAATACCAGCTTAATAGGAGAATGTAGCAGTTTTAACAACTTTTCACTTCATAGGTTAAAACACAGAAATATCCCATTTTACACCAGCTCTAGTTCTTTATCACATTTCCAAGGTATTTTTTAGGACTGTGACACATTTTCAGGGCGTCAGCCTCAATTACTCATTTGTTATTGTTGCCATGAGCTCTTGTCTATTGTTGCACATGGTTTCAAGTTATTTTTGTGAACAAGCTCACTTTCTCTCACCTTTTCTTTTTGGAAATATGTATTTTATATATTTTGTCACTTCATAACCTTCAAACATGCCTTGTCACAGATCATTAACAGCCATAATATAAAGTTTCACATTCATTAATTTGGTTTTAAAAATATTCAAAATACATTTTTAATTGCCTTTTCTGAAATCTCCCAAACTTTTGAGTTTTAAAAATCTCTAACTTTCATTTTCTGCTGGGTTTTCACTCTGCTTGTAATAAGATGCTCAATCGTATTCTGATGTAAAAGCCTTTGGGTCACACTTTTGCTCTCAGTGGAGCATCAAAGCTGCTAATCTCAAAATGTGCTAAAAGGGATGCTTTCAAAAATTAATCAGGGACCCCAGTAATACATTAGGTATACATCCATCCACACTCATTTCAAGAACATGATTATGTTGGATAAACTCAGACTGTTACGTTGCAACAACCTCTCTTTCCTCCCAATCTAATATCACTTAAAGCCATTTGATTTCAATTCATTTAAAGAAGTGTACTTACAGTTCACAGCCAGGACTTTCAGCAATATACAGAGCAATAAAGATGTCACATTCATGACGACTACAAAAGAAAGAGCAGTCTTCCCGCAGCAAGAGGCTTAACCTGTGTGATACCTGTCTAATTTAAGGGGAAGGCATCTCAACTGCACTCTCAAGTTTCCAATAGTTTCTATTTCCGTTTCCATGGTCACGTCCTTCTCAGGCCGATATATAATTGAAATGTCCTTAACATTGCTCTTTGGTCTCACTGCTTCCATGACCTAATCACGCCATAGGTGTTTGTTGTTGTACAGTTTTACTGCTGGTTCTTTTCGTCTCATGTAAAATGATCTGCAGGGACCATAAGCCTGAAAGTCGCAGCTATTTGTTAACTTTAATGTGTCATTTATCAACCTCTCTGATGTCATATGGCCAGTGTTTGACATACTGTGTCCAAAGGTGGCTGCAGCTTGTAATATGGATCAAATGGGCTGCTGTCTTGTTAAATGAGAAGAGAAAGAGGAAGGCTCTCTTTTGCCGTTCATCACTGTCCAGGCTTCTCTCACTGATTTCCCCAGGAAAGATAACAATGAGGGTCTTGGCAGCTAAAAGCTGTTGGATCAGGACGGGTCAAGGCAGCATGTCTGAAGCCGGCCGTCATTAAAAATGGAGCAGGTTTCATCTCATCTGCCGTCCCTCAGAGGAGTTCCTGACCTCAGACGGGTAATAGCCCTCCAAGCTGCCTTTGCTTGTGCTGAGAACTGCAGCTGAGGTGCCTGTCATCCCCTTGGAAGGAGAACTCTGTCTATTTTCTCCACATGAACCTTTCCTCAATTCAGGAGCTGCCATTACTGCACCAGGGTGCCTCCAAATCAATTCAGTTTGTTTGTGATGCACAAATTTACAGTCAAAATGATATCAAAGCACTTCACAAGTCAAATGGAACCAATTAATTTCAAGTATGTGCGATCAAGTTATGTCATAATTGTTTCTCTTCATCTCGTCTTTAAAAAATCTGAGATTAAAATCCTTCCTTCTGCTCCTGTTTAGTTTTTTGTTGTTTAATTTTTAGCGAAACCTTTGTGATTAGGTGATTATTTGTTTATTTATTTATTTATTTTTAGAGCTGAAATATGGCAAAAAATAAACATAATAAAATGAAGTCCATAGTCAAGATCACTGACAAATCAATTTAATCTCTATGTAAAAAATTTGTTTCAACTTCAACAAAAATTTAGTTGAAGTTATATAGATTATTTACACTTGTAAATTTATCATTGCCTGATACAACAACCAAAAGATGTCACTCAGTGCATTTTACAGAAGTAACATAAGCATTTTATATAACACCTGTGTGTATTGCTTAGTTGTTCTCATGCCAGTATTCCATTACTGTGGATCTGCCTTCCATACAAAGATACAGGACTGCAGTAAGCAATTTCCCAGCATTGCCTTTCTTTGATGAAACTGTAGCACATGCAGTTTCAGAAAATTACGTGGCATCGCTGTCAGAACGTGGAGAAACAACCAGACACCACCAGATGTTGGTGACACTTCTTTTTTTAACCAATCTTTTTTTTTTTTTTTTTAGCAGGAAGTCCCTTGAGACAAAATCTCTTTTTTGAAGGAAACCTGGTATATTTATGGGAATGCTTTGTAAATACTGCAGAAATGACCTGACAGTAATGTTACTCCATTTAATGCAAAGCTGTCTAGACACTTTGCACAACAGATGTTTAGGAGATTATTAAGTTTGAAAAAGAGAAAAAACAAGACTCTGATGTCACGGTAAAAGTAATATAACTAGTGGTAATGTAAAGCTATAAATGATTTTTATGAATTGTTCAGAAAGGGAATTTATCATAAGCAATCTCATATTTTACGCATATGACAAATATGATGATTTACACAATCTTTATTTACTCATGCTTAGGCCCAGATAAACATGAGGATGAAAAAAGTGACAGCAGTTTCTCTGAAGCAATATGAAAATAAAAATTTTCTTTTGACAAAACATCTTAACCACAAAGAAAATTGTAACTATTCCAAGTCAGAAAATGTGGAAACAATATGAACATTTTGAAATAAAATAATAAATGTAACACAATGCTAAAGGTCTGTAGTTTTATGGGTGAGACATGGAATTTTTTTTCTTGGCAATGGTCACAATGTTTGTGGTAGTTTCTCAACAAGCTTCAATCGGTACAAAAATATTACTGGCATTAATGCTAAATCTTTTTGACTTTGGTAAATTCAAATGCTGATTTACAATAACGTTTATAAAACCAGAGTTAAAAGATAACAGCAGACAATAATAATGGCTTATTGTGATGAGCTGCTGTCCCATACTGCCAAACAGGTTTTTGCACAGACAGGAATCATTTAAATTCACATTTTGTGCATTTCCAGAAAAGCCACAGGACATTTTTGTTAATTTCTTCCAATAAACAAGAGTCTAATATTTTATTTTGCCTGTAAACCGGTGAGGATTACTGAAGATTGAGGCGTTTCCAACCTAAATACTTCTGGACTAAAAAACTTGAGCCTACAAAACAGAACAACACCATATCTTTGTCATGTAGTAGGTCAGAGCGTGAGATTGTCAGAGGACAGATGGAAAGATAAATTTAACAAAAGATCTGTATAAGGATACAGTTACACTTAAAAAGCCAGGAGGAGAACACTGGTCTCACCAGAAGCACAGAGGGGCTCAAGCTTTTCACCTTACGGTAAGCGAAAGATAATTCAATTGAACTCAACTCTTAATGATCACTGATCTGACACTGATTTACAATTCATATTTAATTTATGTAAATTTGCAAAGAATGCACCTGACATTTTGAGTCAGATGCATTCTTGAGATTCAAACTGTTAAACTGTTTTATATGTTTGTTTAATCATGTTGAAATGAGAACAGATGCTCCAATATATACTGTAATAAAGCTCCAAAAATACTTGCTTTTCTATTACAGATTATTTAACATCAATGATGTCTCCTCAACAAATTGCAGCAGTGCTGTTTATTCTGTCTTCAAAAGTATGCTCACGTAAGTTCTTTATTATATTTTAAAAACATAAATCTTTGAAAATTTAAAACGAATACATTACCTAAGCTGGTGAGCGCATACCTGTGTGTAAACATAACTGTGTCGCATGTTATCTTGTTTACAGTTAAGCCCTAAAAAGATTACTTTTTAGGGGCAAAGTAATCTATTAATTTGAGCAACACATTTCTTCTGACTTCTTAATATGCAATGAAAAAAGTTTTAACTGTAAAAAGCTAAAGTTTAAGAAGGACTTTCCATTTTAAAGACTTGGACATTACCAAAGCTAATAGGTATATCCGAGTGGAAACTTGAAAAGAAGAGTTTGATTATTGTAATGGATTATTGAGAAGGGTATGATTAAGTTTCGAAATGCATATTTAAAAAGATTTAACTAAATTGAGAGCTTTTAGAACTGACATCAATTTTAAATTGTTTTACTAGGTTTTAAAAGGTGTCCTTCTCACTTTCCTAAACTGAAAGAAAAGAAATTTATGAACCAGGGTATAAGTAATTCAGGACTCAACCCAGTGTGATGCGCATATGTCTGTGCACCCTATGTGCACACATGCACAGTATGATAGGCTGAATTGGAGCCCAACCCTGCTCCTATGATATTTTTTTAAGGTTATGGGTTGAGATTAAATTTGCGCACACCTACCAAACTTTTTCTTTTCCTTCTATTAAATGTTACAAGTGCCAAAACCTAAATACCCTCTTGCTCACTGCTGTAAACAGAAGACCTCAATTCAAGGATCATCGGGGGTCTGGAGGTCCAACCGTACTCGATCAAATACCAGGCCTCCCTGCAGACTGAGAAAGGGGAGCACTATTGTGGAGGAACACTGGTGGACAAAGAGTGGGTGGTGTCTGCTGCCCACTGCTGGAGACCGTAAGAACTGCAATTAAAAAGATGTTAAATTGCATTTAATCTCAGTTTTACTTTCATTTTATTTTTTTTTCATTTACTCAATAAATAATTCATTAAATATTTAATGAATAGTTCTCTTTTCATAAAATAGAGACCTATTTAATACGTTTTTTCAACTTAATTTTTTTAAGTTTAAACAAAAATTTTAAGTTTTAAAAAAATTTAAACTTGACCCCTATTCACATAAATAGAGACAATAGCTGGAATAACTTCTTGACAATAAGACTAATACAAACAAAACATTAGCTTATTTAATACCACATTGCTTCATTATAATGATTTTCAAATTTCAATTTCGTTCTTTTTATCTCATTATCAATATTGTTTGATAAACTGACACTTTTTTTTAAATACCACTTCCTTTTAAATATTCAAAACAGATTTTTACAAATTTGTTTTGTAAATCTGTTCTGATTATTGTTTGGTAATTTTTTCACAAGTGATTTGTACATACATATTAAGACATGCATGCATATTAAGTCTACTAAATTCATTAAGTTTTAATGTGTTTAACTGTAAAAATATTTGGTTTATGTAATCTCTGTGTCAACTTCCACTTTTGACTCTAACAGCCCTCTCCTGTAAAAGAAAAATCAGAACTATAAATGTTTTACAACTACGACCCCAGACTTCCACACAATCATGTCTGACAAAAATAGAAGGCCTTTCTGTTTAGTAATTTCTTTAACCTTACTTAAAACAGCAATAGATTTGGATATTCTGATAATTGGATAATTGTTGCTTCATCAATAGATTTGGGGGTTTGAATGGGACTGTTTGTTTTTCCTAGGAGCCACTTGATGATTGTGGTGTTGAGTGAACACAACCTGTATGAAAAGGAGGGACTTGAACAGATCTTTGGTGTCTCAAAAATATATGTGCAGAGCTACAACTACAAGACATTCAACAATGACATCATGCTTATTAAGGTTTGCAGAAGGGGAGTGGTGATGAAATAATAAATACCATGTAACAAAATTGACAAGGACTGGTTGCTCATCATTTCACTGGTTTGTGTTACAGCTCGATAAGCCAGCAATGCTGAACGCCAACGTCCAGCCAGTGAGGCTGCCTGATGAGAGCACCCCCGCAATAAAAGGGGACAGTTGCACTGTGAGCGGGTGGGGTGTGACACAGGTTTATAGTTACGTGCTGTCTCCAGTGCTCCGAGCTGTGGACGTGAAAGAAATATCGATGTGCAACTGGTACTACTGGGGCAGGATCACTGAGAACATGATTTGTGCTGGATCTCAATATGGTGGCAAAGATTCCTGCCAGGTACAAAAAACATTATTCTTTAAGAGTACATGTCTTTATGATCAACTTTTCCTACTGCTTTACCGTCATGGAAGAAAGTTCACCCTCTTTAAACTATAGTTTCACATGTCAGTTCACTTTAAAGTAAATTTTAAGATAGATAATCTGTGGAAAAAAAAACCTCAAGTATCCCTGCCTTCTCCCTGCAGGGATACATCACTCAGTCAGAAATAACCAATCAGAGCCAGGAGGAGGGTGTTAGCGCTATCAATCACTCTCCCCTCCCCTTGCTCTGTGCATCGCTACAGCTGGTTCACTAATGCAACAAATGCTAAGGCTTCTCTGTTCAACAATGGCTGTACATGTGAAACACTTTTTCATATATTTTCTTGCTATATTTAAAAAGTGCCAGTTTGTTTTGTTTTTCAGAGAAAGATATTTCTGTGCTGTCTGAAACAGGTGTTAACATTTTTTTTGTCAAATAAGAAAACAAAGTTTCCAAAGATACAGAAAAACACTAGAGTCCTGAACAGCACTAGAATCCATCACTACATTATGAAAAGCATCTCAACAAGACAAAAAAATGCAGTTTCTGACACTGCACTTTTATTTCAGGTCTGACTAAGTAAGATAAGCTAATCATCCTGTGCTTGGTTAACCACAGGGAGACTCCGGTGGCCCACTTGTCTGCAATGGCAACCTTGAGGGGATTGTCTCCTGGGGCATCAGTTGTGCAAATGCATATTTCCCCGGTGTCTACACCAAAGTGAGGAACTATGTGCCATGGATCAAATATATCATCAATTCTGATTAAACGTCAACACTTCTAACACATAATTTTGCCTTCATATCCTCATCGTACTATAAATAACTTTTAGTATAGCATAATAGCAAATCATTGTGTGATTTTCTTGTATTCATTTTTCCTATGCTTTATATAAAAGTCTTTCTTGCTTTTGTGGTTGTTTTGATGAAATATTATTGTCTTAGAATAAACTGTAGAACTACTTCTCTGACTGTCAAATAAATACAACTGAATTATTTAGGTGGTCACAATTAAGTAGTAATTTATTCTTTGAATGATTTCTAACATATTCCTAAATAAATGTATGTTTATTTGATCTTGTTTTACTTCATAAAGAACAGCATTTTTGTTTTAATAGTTATTGGATCACAATAAACTGCATAGTTAGCAAATGGCCTAAATGAGCTCATTCAATTTTTTCCCAGACGTTATTTCATGTACGATTCATTACATATCAGTTAGTCCTAAATTATCTTTGGGGATGAAAAATTTGCAAATTATTGTCTTGAAAATGTATATTTCAAAGACTTTTGACAATAATGTAAGGTTATAATTCATACATATTAATCAAAGTGAGACAATCAATTTCAGTTGCAAAATTCAACATAAAAGCACATATGTCCTGACTTAATTCAACAGTTCATCTGCTTGTGGGTTAAATGTATAAATCAGTGTAACAATTTTTGAATGTATATTTGCATTACTGCAGTGCTCCTTAAGACATAGCTCAAATAATCTCAAAAAGGAAATAATGTGTGATGTTTATATCTGTATGAACTAAAATCTTTGTGATATAATTCACACACTGGTTGAACCTAAAAAGAATGTGTAAGTAATAAAGTAAATTTTCTAAACTTACAAAGTAAATTGAATAATTGGGTTTTCTGTATTATACTGCATTTTGTTGGTCTCCAGTTAAGGTAGACCCACTCCTGCAGTTTGTCTTTTCCACCAACTGTTTTTCAAAATAAAGAATTCTTGCTGTTGCACTTTTTCAACGCCAGATGTCACTAAAAATAATGCCTAAATGCTTCTGTGGCGCATGCGTGGATGGTGTTGTTTTTTTGTTGCGACAACAGTCCGCGCTACCTTAGAACAACAGTAAACCCGAGACAGAAGTTCACAGAAAGAGCTATTTAAATTCCTTATCTGGGTTCATCATGTCTGTGAAACACGTCATTAGCCGAGGGCTGGAGCTCGGCCGGTCCTTTCTTCAGATTGGTCTCCTTAAATCAGGCGGCCGAGTCGCAGCAAAGCTCCGAGCTGACCGTTTCCGTGTCGGCCCGTCGGTCCGCACCGTTCAGCCTCAGGCTTTCCTGCCGGCCCGGTACCGCTATTACCGCACCTCTCTGAGGGGTCTGGCGGCTCAGCTTCAGTCCGCCGGTTTTAGAAGGAGGTTTACCGGCGCGTCGCCTCGGAACAGGGCCGTGTTTCTGGCTTTTGGCCTCGGCGTGGGGCTTATCGAGCAGCAGCTGGAGGAGGACAGACAGAGCGCTGCAACATGTCAAGAAATACAGGTATGGTGACCTAAAGTTGGACAGATTCAGTACTTCTGTTTCAAAGTCTTCAAGCAATCTTGACTGCTTTTGAAAATTCTTACTTGGTTTGGTCAGACCTCAATAGATTTATTATGCATTTCCCACACAGCATATTTAATTTTTAATCCAAAGGGCAAATAAATGTTACTCTGTCCTCCTGGATGTTATGTTATGATAATGTAAAAAAAAAATCAGCTGTAGCATCCCCTTCAATTTTCAGAACATGTTTGCTGCAGCGGTGGTTCATGTTTGGTTTGGAGATGGTTTGTCCAATATAAAGTGGAAACGATCCAAGTTAGAAATGTCTTGTAACCTGTTTGTCCTCCTAATGCGCAGGCTGTGTTTAAGAAGAAAAAAATCCAGAGCACACTGAGACCTTTCACCTCTGGATTCAAACTAGAGGACTACGTTATAGGGAACCAGATTGGTAAAGGCTCCAACGCGGCCGTGTACGAGGCTGCAGCTCAGTTTGCTCACCCTAAGAAGATGGAGAGAGACTCCACGCTAGTGGAACTACGGGACAATGAAGTGGAAGTCCAGAATGTGCGATCTGCAGCATGCTGCTCCTTAAGAAACTTCCCTTTGGCTATCAAAATGTTGTGGAACTTTGGGGTGAGTGAGTAACCTGCAGAAAATGTTGTTATATAGTGATGAATGAAAGCTTCAAAAAATTGCTCAAATTATTAGAGGTGCTGTCTGAATCAATTACAAATGCTCAAAAATTTATTTTATTTCTTAGCAAAATTATTTATTTATTTTTTATTATTATAAGAAAACGCTAGGAAGCTATGCTAGCCTAATAGAGGTAATTTCGGTTTCAGAATTTTATGCACAAGCCTATTTTTGTTTAAATGTAAACTGATGGAGCGTTCTAATTTTTGCTGTTTTTTGTACACAGGCTGGATCTTCAAGTGAGGCAATATTAAAATCTATGTCACAAGAACTTGTCCCATCTGGTCCTCTGGCCTTAAAACAGGAAAAAGAGCACATTACTCTGGATGGGTAAATATGTGTAATGTGTAATATCTTGTAATCCTGGTCTGATGCACAGATCAAAGGACTACAAACATGCTGATGAATCCTTCTGTAATGCAGACATTTCGGAGTGCTTCCCAAAAGAGTTTCAGCTCACCCAAACGTGATCAGAGTGTATCGGGCTTTCACCGCAGACGTGCCATTGCTACCAGGTGCGGAGGAGGAATATCCAGATGTGCTGCCAGCTCGGCTCAACCCCGCAGGCATCGGGAACAATCGCACTCTTTTCCTAGTTATGAAAAAGTATGGCTTGAAAAAGTTAAATATGGCTTGCCATATTTAATCTAAAATCTCCCACTGGTTTATATTATCAGATTTAACACATGCGGTCCTTCATTGAACTCCTGTTGTTTTTGCTTTATAGTTATCCTTACACACTGCGGCAGTACCTGCAGGTTTCCACACCCAACCGCAGGCAGGGCTCTCTTATGGTGCTGCAGCTTCTGGAGGGGGTAGACCATCTGTGCAGGCAGGGTGTTGCTCACAGGGATCTGAAGTCAGACAACATACTGCTAGAGTTTGACTCAGGTGAGATATAAAAACACACAATAAACCCCAGGTTAATCATGTTTCTATAATATTCTGTAATATTTTGGCCCTCTCTCCTTTATTTGTCTTGTAGGTGGCTGCCCCCGTTTAGTAATTACTGACTTTGGCTGCTGCCTGACCCAGAATGACTCCAGCTTACAGCTTCCTTTTAACAGCATGTGGGTCAGCAGAGGAGGAAACGCTTCACTCATGGCTCCTGAGGTGAGTCTAAATACTTCAACCACAGTAAATATTCTCTGACACAAGTGAAATATTTCAATATGAAACTTCAGGAAGGTAACAAAATTAGCCATGATGTACCTTACCTCTTAAAGTGTCACTTTGTCATATTTTGTAATGCTAAAACTGCAAACCTCAATGGGTTTTGTTGGGATATTTTGACTGTTTAACCCTGAGATGAAATTAGAATTCATTTTATTAATATATTGAATCCATCTGTGTGTAATCTAAACAGTTTAGCAAACCTGTCTGACAAACTTGTCATCACAGTAAGGCCACAAAATATTGTGATAAAACCATAAGTCTGTATTCCCCATGTGTAAAATTAATTAAGACATACTTCGTAAAACTTAATTTTCCTTTTGCTTGACTTTGTGTTGGATCATAGCATAAAAACCAAATAAACAAACTGAAGTTTATTGCTATCATGTAAAAACAAAAAAGTGAAAAAGCTGAATTGACATAAATATTTATGTGTTAAAACTCATTAAAATTTGTTATTCTTGTCTCCAGGTGGCGACTGCAGCTCCAGGTCCTGATGTGGTGATTGACTACACCAAGACGGATGCCTGGGCTGTGGGGGCAATCTCCTATGAGATATTCGGACTGCAGAATCCTTTCTACGGACCTGCAGGATTGCACAGCACAAACTACCAGGAGAAGCAGCTACCTCCTCTTCCTGCCTGTGCTCCAGCGGATGTTCAGTTGGTCACTAAACTGCTACTCAGGAGGAACCCAAACAAGGTAAAAGCAGACTCCTAACTGAAGGACAAGTTAGGACCAAAAAAAGTACAAATACCTGGAATCTGCACTGAATGCATTATTCTTCCCCTGCAGCGCCCCAGTGCTCGTGTTGCAGCTAACATGCTGCATCTCAGCCTCTGGGGTCGCAAAGCCCTAGCCAATCAGGACAGCGCTGCCATGAGAAAGCTGGTTGATTGGCTGCTGTGCCAGTCGGCTGTGGTACTCCTGCAGGGCTGCAGCGGTCCCAGTGGAAACAGAGTGGAGGCGGAGCTTCAGAGGAGCTTCCTGTCTAACCTAGATCTAGAAGAACTGCGTGTTGCTGTGGGCTTCCTCCTTTATGGGCAAGATCAGAGCAGGGTCTGCATCATGTTTCCATAAATTCACTGAAAATTCTTGTGTGTTTAGTTAATAAGCTAGTATAAGTGTTAGTGTTATGCGTCGTTTCTACGATGCAGTTGGAGCACTTTTGTGGATTGTATTATCCTTCTCCTGTGCGTTATACACAATATCCCACACAAATCTTCTGTTGTGTTTCACTTAGCATAAATCTATTTCTAACCAGTGCTCTGCATTTAAATCTCAGGGTAAAAGACATTTGTGTCTCTGCATCTGTTTTTCTTAATGTAGTTCCCCCAAAATGAGTTGTTAATGATACAGAATACTGATGGCTACTTGTAGCGGGGTTGTTAAAGATGCAATATATTTTATTTTTTTAAAATATTTACAAGGAAGAACCACTACACATACAGTAATTTTTAAGCCTACGGCACAAAGTTGAGGCCAATGCGGATTTTTTAAATTAAAACAATGCATTGCACTTGTTAGGCTCTACTGTGTAGGGTAACATACAGTAGTTGCTATTCTCATTAAACACCTGGTTACCATTAAATGTCTCTATAAGATTGCAGATATTTATGTATTTTTCTGCATGCTTTTGAACACAATACATGTGAAAATCTAAAAAAAAAATTGTTTTGCCGTTTGCACTTTATGTCCAAGTTTGCACATTTGCTGAACCCTAACCAAATATTACAGATGGGGGTGCTGCGGAAACTAAATGAAAATATTTAAATTTGTTAGTGTTAAGAAAATGTTTAAAAATAAAGGAGTCTATAAATCTGCAAGTCCGATTTTTTTTTTGTGTGTGTGTGTGTGTACAGAAAAATGTAGTTTTGTTCAAAGAGGGCAGCTGATTTGATGCTTGAATTCTTTGGCAGATTTCCTATAATTTTTTTTTTTTTTGCATTTGTTAAAGAATAAAGCAATGAATAACTGCATCTGTTGGGTTCACAGAAGCAAATAAAAACAAGAAGACTTCAGTTTAGGAAACTTTATTACAGATCCAATCTGACAGGAAAGAATCTTGTGGTAACCTAATATTTAACTTCAGAATTGAGAAAATGTGCTCATCTTAATTCATCCTCGCACTACATTTAATACTCCTCTCCTTCTTCCTCTCCCTCACCCTCAATTGAGTCGACTCCCACCTCTTCATAATCCTTTTCCAGAGCCGCCATATCCTCCCTGGCTTCAGAGAACTCTCCCTCCTCCATCCCCTCACCCACGTACCAGTGGACGAAGGCCCTCTTGGCGTACATCAGGTCAAACTTGTGGTCAAGCCTTGCCCAGGCCTCTGCAATGGCTGTGGTGTTGCTCAGCATGCACACCGCCCTCTGGACCTTAGCGAGGTCACCACCAGGAACCACAGTGGGTGGTTGGTAGTTGATGCCAACCTTGAAACCAGTGGGGCACCAGTCCACAAACTGAATAGAGCGCTTGGTTTTAATGGTGGCGATGGCGGCGTTGACGTCTTTGGGAACAACATCGCCACGGTACAGGAGACAGCAGGCCATGTACTTGCCATGACGAGGGTCGCACTTCACCATCTGATTGGCCGGCTCAAAGCAAGCGTTGGTGATCTCAGCCACTGAGAGCTGCTCGTGGTAGGCCTTCTCGGCAGAGATCACAGGGGCGTAAGTGGCGAGAGGGAAGTGGATACGAGGGTATGGCACCAAGTTGGTCTGAAACTCCGTCAGATCAACGTTCAGGGCGCCATCGAAACGTAAGGAGGCGGTAATGGAGGACACAATCTGGCTGATCAGCCTGTTCAGGTTGGTGTAGGTGGGGCGCTCAATGTCGAGGTTTCTGCGGCAGATATCGTAGATGGCCTCGTTGTCCACCATGAAGGCGCAGTCGGAGTGCTCCAGGGTGGTGTGGGTGGTCAGGATGGAGTTGTAGGGCTCCACCACCGCGGTGGACACCTGAGGAGCCGGGTAGATGGAGAACTCCAGCTTGGACTTCTTGCCATAATCCACCGAGAGACGCTCCATCAGCAGGGAGGTGAAACCAGAACCGGTTCCACCCCCGAAGCTGTGGAAAACCAGGAAGCCCTGCAGGCCTGTGCACTGGTCAGCCTGGAGTAACAGAAACATAATGTGAGTCTGCTGTATAAGGTATAATATATTTTAACTGTAGTCATACTCTTTGGTTTGTGTTCAGACCCCTTGCGTTCCAGTTCCAAGTTGTTTAGGGTATATCTCTAAGCTTCAAAGTCTTCATTCTAGTAAAATACCTAGAGGTCACTCAGACTGAATAAAAAAATATAAATTTTCCAGTCTTAACACAAATTCTTGTTTGGATTTTATTCTCCACTTTGAATGGAGTTTCAAATAGCCAAAGGAGTTTGATATACAGTAGCCAGCGTAGAGGTGCATAAACTTGACATTGTGTTTTTTTTCTAACCTTGTGATATATGTTTAGTGCCCAGTCTTAACATCTGGTGTTGTGAGACTCTGGCTGAATGTGACATTAGTTTGAAAATACAGGTCGATGGTATTCGGAAGATATTAGCCAAAAATGATTGGGCTCCACACAGTCTTTACAATTTGAATATTACACACACTGCAATTGCAATAGATTTGTGATAAATTGTGCAGCACTAAGCCCATCCTATGCAGCATGGGACTGCCACCAACCAAGTCATTTATGAGGATTTAGGATTCAGGGCCAAAATGTTCAGCTTTGGTCTCTGACCAAAGGATTTTCCCTCCTAAACTGTGGAATCTGCAACTTAGGTGGTCGCTTCTCTGATTAATGCTCTCCTTGTGGGATCTGTCAGTTTTGCACTGGGTTCAGTTTTGGTGAATCAAACTAAAAGGGTCTGAACACAAATGCAAGCCATACTTTCAAATTTTTTATTTGCTAAAAATGTTTTTAAAATAATAAATTATTTCCTGTCAACTTCGCACTTAGGTGTAGCATCAAATTCAAACAAAATGCTTTATTAAATTAGGGCAATTCAAGAATTACTTTGTCAAGAGCCTGTTTTGTAAAATTGACCCACCAGTTTGCGGATCCTGTCCAGAACCAGATCGATGATCTCTTTTCCGATGGTGTAGTGTCCGCGGGCGTAGTTGTTGGCAGCATCTTCCTTCCCAGTTATCAGCTGCTCAGGATGGAACAGCTGGCGGTACGTCCCAGTGCGGACTTCATCTAAGGAGGTAAATGCAATAAGATCAATTCTTCAGTTTAATCAGTAAATAATGAGAAATTAATACTAATATTTCTGGAATTTACCAATGACTGTGGGTTCCAGGTCCACAAAGACAGCTCTTGGGACATGTTTTCCAGCTCCAGTCTCACTAAAGAAGGTGTTGAAAGAGTCATCTCCACCGCCGATGGCTTTATCGCTGGGCATCTGTCCATCAGGCTGGATCCCATGTTCCAGGCAGTACAGCTCCCAGCAGGCATTACCAATCTGGACACCAGCCTGACCAACATGGATGGAGATACACTCACGCTGGAAAGACAAACAAAAAATTTTCATTTTTACTAAAGGAAACAATTTTTCAGAGAAGATCAAGACAAGGACAAGAATGGTAAACTCTTCTTTGTAAGGCCATGTACATTTTCTCTGCTTACATTTTTTTTTTTTTTTTACAAAAACAATTCTTTAAAAAATTGCGAGTCTTTGTCCTTTGCTTTAAATAAAGCAGTGCGTTTTGTGCTGCGACACCAAACTGCCAGTTGCTCAGAGGATTACTGTAGAGAGAGGATTATCTAGGTCAGACATGTTGCAGTGGGCTGGCTGGGAAGCTCTGCTCTGCTCAGCCTGTTTGCCATCGGATTCATGCTGAAATAGATTTTTTTTATGGTGAAGAATATATAAATATTTCACTCAGTTTGGTAAAACTGCTTTTTAATTTTAATGGATTGCATTTTGTTAAGTGTTAGATTTATTTGGTGTACATTTACACAAGGACGCCTTACAGGCACAGACAACCAACCTGATAACCTGCTAACGAGTTAATAAAGACATGATGGTTAAAGAAAGGCATGAACACCGATTTAGAACCGCCCTTATATAAGTGAAACATTTCAGACAAAATTGAAATAGATATAATAATACATTTATTATTGTCAATAATAATACAATAATTATTGTCAGGTTAAAAATGTATCAAGACAAAACGCAATACAGAAATGACCTGCTTTTCTTAGATAAGACTTCAAAAATAGCAGCTTTGCAAATAAAATGTAAGGCATGCTTACCATGTTCTCTTGTCGATGTTATGCAATGTATTGAGACGGGTTCGGAGGAGAGTGTGCGTCCGCGCAGCTCTGTGGATGAAAGCTGCTTTGGTGACGCACTGCACGCGTCCTCAGGGAGGATACAGAGGCGCGCGCATCATCCATCACCACCCACACAAACCTGACATCAACCTGTACGAAGGCGCAGACAGAGAGATGCAGCTGAGCCAGAGGAGCGTATCTGGTACAAAAAAAATATTGGCATGGAAATAAATAAATAAATCACAAAATGGTGGATGGGCTAAAGATGAGGAGGTGCGCCATTTTATTGGGAAATTAGGGGACATCCAGGTCTTTCAACACATCGCCCACATCCTGAATCAGATTCTTTATATTGTTTTATTATTATTTTTTAACGTCAGTCCAAAATGACTGAGCCCTTATAGGAAACTGCTTGTGCCACCTTTCAAGCATTTAGACATGTCTTTTCTACCATGCTTTTTTGCAAGAATAGTTTCAGCCAAATTGGAAGAATATTAAGCACGAACAGCCTGTTTCGGGCTCTTCATGCCTCCAAGTACTGTAATCATTTACTTGTATTTCAGTTTAACGAGGCCAAAAACAGCTTCTGTTTTCAAAACATGATTCTCTTGACGCTTAGTCTGAACAATAAAATCATTTCCGGCCGCACTCCATCGGGCCTTTTTGTAGGACTGAATATTTATGGAGTACGGCACGCTGTACATGTAAAATGTTTTTTCTTTTTAATTAGTTTTTTTTTAATTAGCACCAACCTAAAAGTCACACACATTGTTCTGTAATGTTGAACTCTGATCTGTTAAGTGAGGCTCCTCCCACAGCCCGCCTCCATTCTTAAGAATATTAACTTTTGCTGCGTTCAAGCTTCCAAGTGCGTTGTGTTTTCAATGCTCACAAGCACAGGATTAATGAGAAAACACTCTATCTGCCAGCTGCTGTGACAGACATAGTGTTTCTTTATTTGGATGACTATTTCAATACCTAACATGTACACGGTCAGTTAAATATAACTGCATATAGTACAGATTCTAGTCATGCGGTTTGACGGATACATGATTACGAGCTCATGAACGTCACAGAGTAGGTTGCCCTTTCGCACATACCTTTGTTGTATTTCACTTAAACAGCAGACATGTTTTGGAGAAACTTAAGTTTAACTCGAGCAGCAGTGACTTTCTTTTCCTTACCGCCCCGACAAGCTTTGGGTCTCTGCAGCAGCCGAACCGGAGGGTGCTTAATTCCGAGCCGGGAGAGCTCCGGGACCCGATACAATGTTCCACCGAGCGCAGAGTTTGTTGCACGGGTGTCTGGGATCTCCACCATGGCCAAGTTACCTTATCGTGAGACGGCCGACGGGCTGGACGCGGCGTTCGTTGGGGTTCCGATTGATAGTGGGACTTCGAACCGGCCAGGAGCAAGGTGCCATTTGTCCTCCTCTAAGTGGTCAAACATAGAAAGAGTGTCATTAGTGATTTACTGTAGTTAAAAGGCATATCTTTTCATGATCTTGACTATCCACACTGAAAAAAGTGTGATCAGGGTTAAGTAATATTTACTAAATAAATAAGAGCAAACTATACATAATAAAAAAGACTTTGTGCAGTTTTGAATCTCACTGAGTTGAATTAACAAAATTTTGAATATATTTTAATTGCATTCTACTCGGTTTTTATTTCAATAAAATCAGCAGAAAAACAATAAGTAGAATTTATTTATTTTCATAGGTAAAGTCAAAAGTGCAGAAAATTGATAAATTTTACTCATTGGGAGGCCTTTATTTTTCCCGCCCCAAAGCATTTGAACATCCAGTCTGCTTGGCATTTCATGGACTACCGTTTGCTTAAAGGTAAGACATGTTTTAATTGTTCTTAGTTAAAATAATTCAAGTGTCTGTAGCAGTTAAACGTTGTCTTAAGTTACTGCAAATGACCAAACATGGCAACTTTAAAGTTATAGTGTGAAGGATTTGAAGTCAGTCATCTTTGATTTGACTAAATACATCGCAATGATTGAAAATGTAGTCTCAATGTCACAATTTAATGTGACTAACGTAATACGATATATAGTGGCCGTAGAATACAAGCTACTCTTTTATTTAATGTAGTTTTTTGGCCTCAGCTCAAGCTCCCTCCCCCACCTTAACAAGCTAGCTAGCATGTTTGGGCTCCATAATGGAGGAACAGACGTTGTTTTCAACGGTGAGAGGCTAATCAACTTAGGAGTTTCGTTTAAAGTTACTGCATTTAGTTTTTACTATTAAAATATACTCAAGTAGCATTTTTACTCAAATAGCATGTTAAAAGCTGATTTCTAATCAGTTTTTATAACGTTACACATTTCGGAAGAAAAATCTGCCTTTTTACATTTTGAGACAAAGTGCGCTGTTTCTTCTTTCTTCTTTTAATTTGCCGTTATTTTCATGGAACGTCTGTTATTGTGTTTTGAGCACAGTGGCTGGTGTTTTGCTAAACCCAAGTTCACCGGCTCTCACTGAGGCTCTCCATTAACGTTACGTTAGTTACATTCAGATGGCACAAACGGCTTTCTCGTTTTTTCCTGTTTTCTCGGAAAAACGTTTTGCTTTCAAACTGTGGTTGCAGCTCACACTGACAGATAAACAGTGAGATGCGTCTGTGAATGTTGGGTTGAAATCAGTACGTAGAGCTTCGTACTGACTGCTGCCACAGAGAGACTGAGAGAAATGCTTCGTTAGTCCGTTTTGGGCATCTTTGACTTTAATATTTATTGTTTGGCATTTGTTGATGTGCATATATCTGTGGTGCCTTTAGATGTGCTGCATTCAGACAGACAGGAAGCTTTAAGAGAAACATCACCGCTTCTGTCTTCCGTGCAGTTTGCTAACACTGTCACTTGCTATGGAGCAAAGTACACTGTTAGGATGAGCTTGCCTCATGGCTCTACTGGGGGACTTCCTGACTTTGCTGAGATTATTCAGATAGCCATTTTAAACAACCGTGCACATTTCATTGTGAAGTCACTACAAGCATGGCATGAAGAGCATCTTAGATCTTTTCAACTAGAGAACACTGGCAAAATGGCTCTTGTTGAGCAGCAGAAACTTGGTGATGTACAGTGTACATGGCTGCATACAGTGTGGGAGGAAAACGCTTGGTCACACTAAAACGTCACATCTGTTGTTTGTTTTAGGTAATTTTGATAAATTATGTTAACCTTTACATCTCATAACATCTGTTTTTAAAACCATTGTTCTGGAAATATAACAACAGGATCCTTTTTTGTTGACATTTTAGCAATTTAATAATCATAATTATGGCACACGCATTTAATGTTACGATTATAAGTGTGGTGTTCCACTTAAATAAGTACAGATTTTATTTATAAATGTTTTTTATACAGGTTTTTTATGTACTGTATAACAATATATTTAACTTTTGTCTATTCTTGTCTGGATGGCAGAGATGGAGGCAAAACTCAGAGTAATAATTGACGACCGAATTGAGAAGTTGGTCCTCCCATCAGGCATCCCGCCCACTGTGGAGGAGCTGCATAATATTGTGAAGGAGACCTTTGGATTTCTACTGAGTTCAGTCTTCAGTATTTTGATGTGAAATTTGAAGATTATTTTACTCTTCACAACAGTGATCTTATCAAACACAAAGGCACCATAAAGGGAGAGGATGAAGAAAGTCAAGAACAAGAGAGGATTCAGTTGTTTACTGAAGTAAAGAAAGAGGACAACAACGCATTGATAAAAGAAAAAATGGCCAAAACATTTGCACACAGAAGAAACGAAATCATTAACCAATCACCCAGTATAGAGAAATTAAAGCCAGATGGCCCGCTCTATTTGAGCCGTCTCACGTGAGTTATAAGTGCATGCTAATCAGAAATATTCCTAGTCAATGTGAAGGATTGCATTTGTGATTCTGCATTTAGCTATTTGATACAAAATGTGTTGCGTTACTGTCATCTATTTTATAGATCAAATTTGATCCATCTTCTTGCTTTTGAAAAATGTCGTAAGAACAGTATGTATGTTTGTAATATTTGAGGCTTTAAAACTGGTTTCATGATTTATCTTTCAGATCCAGGATGAGTTTCACAGAATCACAATGGTGCATCTTGAATCAAAGATCATGTCCAAACTGGATGAATATACTCCTCGACTTCTGAACCTCTTCCACTCCAAGGGCGGAACCATGGAGTTGAGGTTGCAGGCTATCCTACTCGAGGTATCTTTCATTGAGCATTATGGTTGCTAATATTTCATTCTCAAAATTTTGTGTTTAAACTTCTGGAATATCATTACTTAAATTTACTGGAGGTTAGTCTGTGATTCTCTTTATCAATGGAATATGAAATAATCGCATGAAAATTTGTTTCAGTAGTGTTTTATTACACTGGTCCTCAAGATGGCACAGGAAGGATCCTTGAGCTTATTAACAGTAATATAAATCACCAGGTGTTTATTTTTTTCGTTTCAGACTCCAAGCAATCCTGACATCAACATGACCAGAGATGTTACCATTTGATGTTTGATGATGTACCTTGGGGAATCTACAGATCAACTCTTACAAGAGTATGATGTAAGTTTAAGTAGATATTAAAATATAAAGTAGGTGATTTATCTCATCTCTTCTAATTGGTATTCGTTGGAAATTTTTTAGTGTTATCTCATATTTGTCTAAAACACTGACAAATAGAGTGCATTACAAGCAACGGCTGACAAACTCCAGATTTTCTTGTCCAAACAGTTGTAAGCAATTTGGGAAATAGAACCTTCTCCTTTAGCTGTACTGTCTAATATGCACAATGTTCTTGCTATTACAGGATGCTGATGAAGACAGTGTGTCACAGGACCTTGCTGTTCAAAGCCTGAAGATCTACAACATCAAAGCTAACACGTCAGAGGATCCAGACATCGGTATCGTGGTGGACAGCGTGAAAATTCTAACTGCTCTGGGTAACTTTAAAAGGGCTTGCTCCCTGCTTGTTGGATTGGTGTATGCTATGAGTCTTGCCTATCCAAAGAAGCTCAGATACACGTTTGAAGTGTTTCAGAAACTTCTCCTCGGACTGGATAGTTCAAAGCTCTCCACAAAAGTGAACAGCCTCAGGAATAAACTAATGGCTTAAGAAAACGGACCCTTACTAAACAAAAGGGAATAGACAAGCCACTGTCAAAACCAACACGCAAAACTTTGTGACATGCTCTGTGAAGTTAGTTAAAATTTGGGTAATTTTCAGTTCAGTGGATTTCTGCATGTGTATTTTTTCTTGCAGTACATTACAGTTAACTAGCCTTTCTAAGGACTGACCCCTTGTTCTCATATGTGGTAGTGCGGCCTGTTATATGGCTTTGGATCTGTTCAGGTCTGTCACATGAATCCTTGTCCCTTATACAGCATAGAGAATCCACTATTGCCTTTTTGGAGAGTCCATGCAGGCTTCACCACTGAAGGGTGATGATCTGCAGGCTGCAAAATGCTGTTGTGTTTCATTTGCACTTTATATAATATGTTTTTTGTTCAGTTCTGTCTTTCAACTTATTTTTCGAAAAGGAAAGTAAGTGTCACGGAGCCAACAGCCCCAACACAGTGACAAGATGTAGCATGAACATGCAAAACAAGAAAATGGAAGTTTTTATGCCTCAAAGGTCTCGCCCATCTTTCACATATTGTCATGTGTTTTCCCCAGGTAAGATTTATACTTGTGTTGTGCTCTGCATGCCTCTTAAACATAAAGTTAACTATGTTTATGTGATTGATAAATTGTTGAAGCAAGCTTAACTGAGTCCAAGTTGATTTTTGTTGATGTGATGGCTCTAAAAAATCATGTTAACTATACTTTGAGCAGAGTGGCACTATGTTTTGACTTGATACTGATATATTGTATATTGCCCCTTCTCTGTTTTATTGTTGTATTTTGGAATTTTGCACTTGTTGGGTGCTGGATAATCACGTTTTATAAAGTTTCACAAAGAAATGCTGCTGCTGTTTAATTTGTTTTTTGATGCCACTCAAGTTTGGTCAGTATATTGTGTAAATTAGACTTAAAAAAATTATGGCAACAAAGTGACACTCAATATTATTGAATAGATTTAAAGTCCTATGACACAAATAATAACTTAGAATTTATCAATTATTTTAGCTACAAATGACTAAGAACAACAGTGTTAATGTGTTGAATCAAGCAATAATGTGCTAAAATATGAGTTTATCATTTATATTATTTACTTAATCCAAATAATTTTTATGCTGATCTTTAGTAAATCCAAATCAATTTCAGCCATTTAATTAATAAATATAAAATTAATTTCACCTAGATTAACAGTAAATATGAATCAATTTCCCACAGATATTTCGTAAATCTAAATAATCTTTTCTCAGAAACTTAGTAAATAGAAATAATTTTTCCTTGTAAAATTGAGTTGGATTTACTAAATATTTTTTGTCAATATAACTTATCATTTGGCTTGATATTACTAAATCCAAGACATTTCAGCTGTTGATTTTATTAAGATGTACTTGATTTTTTAAGTTAAGTTAAGTTAAAATATTCAATACTTTTTACTCATTATTGTAGAACATAAAATCTACTCAATTATATTACGTGTCACTTTGTTGCCTCAATTTTTTTGAGTAACCATTGGTCAAATTTTTCTGAGTGCAGCTTTATGCATGAAAGAGTGCAAGACTGTGAAAAGTATTTGCCCCCTTAGAAATTTCTTGTTAATTTCACTGACAATCAAACTAACCTAAGAGCAGTTTTCAAATAATAATTTCCAAAACCAGCCAGGTCCTAATAACTGCTCGTGACACTCTAGGCAGCAGTA
Organism: Poeciliopsis prolifica; assembly: GCF_027474105.1. Lineage (NCBI taxonomy): Eukaryota > Metazoa > Chordata > Actinopteri > Cyprinodontiformes > Poeciliidae > Poeciliopsis > Poeciliopsis prolifica. The sequence goes on along the minus strand of NW_026562421.1, from coordinate 1,042,336 downwards.
AAACCCATCGATCTGATAACTGCCAATCAGAGGAGGGATTTTGGCCCACTTCTATTTGCAGAATTGCTGTAAGTTCCGTGTACCATGGAGGATTTTAAGCAATGGACAACTTGTATAAAGTCGTCCCAAAGAACCCTAATTGGAAGTCCAGACATTGACTAGGCCACTTAGTGTGCTTCAGATTCAGTTTTCTCAAATGGCCAAGTTGAACAAGAAAACATTTGTTCCCTAATCTTTTTGCACTCACTCAGACTATCTCTGTCTGATATTAAAGTTTTCTTGATGATTTGAAACAATTAAGTGCAAAGAAAAACATAAACAAACCAAAACAGAATGTGCATGGGGTTTGCAGGGTAACAAATTTAACTGCATGTATTAATGTCTACGCTTTATACACACTCTACAGGTTTGGTCCACGACAGATCAGAGCAGAGTCTGCCTTGCTAAGGGCTTACAACAGTGGCACCAGGGCAGCGCCTTTCGAGTCAGTGATGGTTGCTGACATCGGGGACGTAAACGTTAACTTGTACGATTTGAAAGACACCTGCAAGCGCATCACGGAGGCCTACAGAAAAATACTGGCCACTGGCTGTATACCTCTGACTATGGGTGAGAGCGGCTGAGATCATAGATATCAACTGTTTGCTCAGGTTTTCAGAAAACAATAGCTCAGTAAATGATTTGGCATCTGGAGACAAAGTCTGACACCTGTGTGCAATAATTAATTATCTAGTATGCTCTTTCATAGCTAATATGTAAAGCAAATGTTGGTATTTGCAGGTGGCGATCACTCTATTACGTACCCAATACTGCAAGCTGTTGCAGAGAAGTAAGTACCCATCATTAGAAAGAGCTACATGATTGAGATGATCAAAATTCAAGATTGTTCAACCAAAGTGTACATATACTTTTTAAACAAAAATTGAGGATTTGAACCCTAATTGAGCTTGCGATTATTTATCTAATTTCACTATCCCATTTTAGGCACTGGATAGAAGAAAAATAATTTTTTCATGCGGGTTTGATACAGAACAGAAGCAGCCCAGTGAGTTGTGGTTCTTGTTGGTTATAATTTCATTAAACATAGTCTTTTATGGTCTGTATTCTGTCAGGTAGATAATTCACTCCAGGCTTTCCTTAGGAAGGACCTGGCAGCATATATTGTTCCAAAACCTTGAATAAAATTACTATTGGTGTCTTCACAAATATGTGTCTTGGCACTTCATCCACACCATAAAAGTCGCTGAACGTCTTCTTTTCTCTTTAGCTAAGTGGATTCAGTCTTGTTGGGATTGAGAAATTCATTTCAGCTTTTAGATTAATTAGTGAAGATTCAGGTTTGTTTTTCCAACTCCAAAAACGACTTTAAATTCCTTACTCATATGGAGCTTTTTCTTGGCATAGCAGCTGCACAACAAACTGTGATTTCCAAAGTTCTCCTGAACCAGTCTGTTTTTAATTGAAAAGCTAATGATGGAGGTTTATTTTAAGCAGGTATGTTTGTTTTTGATGCATAGGAGGAGAGGGGGGTGTAGAATGAGATTTGCTACATAGACATGTTGTTTTTACACCTGTTTTGATTTCTGGTGTGTGTATGATCATGTTTTTGCATAAGAAAATATGTACTATTATAGAATCTGCATAAAAGTTGTAGAAGCTGCTTTCTGCTTATTACAAGATATAATAATTTTCTTACATTAAAATTATTTCCAGAACCACAGATTGAATCATGCGACCCAGTTTGGGACCTAAAACAATTTCACTGTAAAATATATCTATTGAATACTCCACATTTAGTTGTCTGTGTGATAACTTGTCAGGCATGGCCCGGTGGGTTTAGTTCATGTGGACGCTCATGCGGACACCAGTGACGTGGTTCTGGGGGAGAGGATCAGCCACGGGACCCCGTTCAGACGCTGTGTAGAGGAGGGGCTCCTGGACTGCCGGCGGGTGGTTCAGATCGGCCTGCGGGGGAGCGGGTACTCAGCGGACGCGTACAAATGGAGTCGGGCTCAGGTACAGTCTGGGTTTCTGTTACATGGATCCCTCATGATGGTTTTACACCATACTAGTAACAGTGTTAGAAATGTCACACTGCATTGTTAATGGTTTGAAACCTGTAATCAGCCAGTTCAGGGCTGCACTGTGGTGAAAAGTGTTTGGAGCTGAAATCTTTTCTTTTGTCATTTCTTCCTTCCTGTTATTGTCATTCCTTACTTTCTTCCTTTTTTAAATAATTTCTTGTACTTTCTTTCTATTCTATTTTCTTCCATTTACATTCTTCTATTTATCAGTGTTATTTGGGTCTTTCCTGTCTTTCCATCCTTTCTTCCCTTTCTTATTATTTCAGTTTTTTGTCTTCTTCTCTCATACTTTTTATATCATTCATTTTTTCTTTTAAACATGCTTCTCATTCCTTCGATCCATTTTCTCTTGATTGGGTCCTTCTTTCTTTCCTTCTATTCCTCCCTCAATTCCTCATCTTCTAACTCCCTTCTTTCTTTCTTTCTTTCTTTCTTTCTTTCTTTCTTTCTTTCTTTCTTTCTTTCTTTCTTTCTTTCTTTCTTTCTTTCTTTCTTTCTTTCTTTCTTTCTTCTTTCTTTCTTTCTTTCTTTCTTTCTTTCTTTCTTTCTTTCTTTCTTTCTTTCTTTCTTTCTTTCTTTCTTTCTTTCTTTCTTTCTTTCTTTCTTTCTTTCTTTCTTTCTTATAGCCTCTTCAATTTTCTCCTTCTTTTAGTCTTTATTTCCTTCCTCATCTCCTTTTGTATTCTTTATCTTCTCTGCCTCCTTCTTTCCTTTTTTCTAGTCTTTCCTTTGATCTAGTCTTCACCACTTCCTTATTTCTTCCTAATCTAAAATGTTTGCATTCCTTTGCGACATTCAGGTTGTAACAATCCTTTCCTTCATCACATTTAAGTCACAAAGCAATGAAAACAATCCCACATCTTCCCATTTTTTTCTTATCTGCAGGGTTTTCGTGTGGTCCAGGTGGAAGAGTGTTGGTTCACGTCTCTCTCGCCTCTGATGTCTGAAGTGAGGGCTCAGATGGGCGATGGCCCGGTCTACCTCAGTTTTGATATTGACGCTCTTGATCCAGGTTTTGCTCCCGGAACAGGAACACCGGAGATAGCAGGACTCACTCCCATACAGGTAAACACAAGTAGCAGTCATTATAACTTGTCAATGAAATGCTGATTTAAACATTATTGTCTGGGTTTTACCTGTAAGGAGATTCTAATTTATTAGATCTAATACTAATTTTAAGAAACCAAAGATAATAAATGAAGGCTGTACGTTAGCTCTTTAATATTAGACATTTTCCTTTCTTTAATTGGATCAATAAAAGTTTGATCCATCTATATAGGATCATACAAGTTAACAAAAGCATTTTTCTCATAAAATCTTTGCTTGTTGACAGATGTTTTGCTATGTTTTTCTTTTCTCAGATACTAAAATCTTTTTTTTAAATTGAATTTAGGGAGTTGAGATTATCCGAGGCTGTCGGGGTCTTAACCTTGTCGGATGTGATCTCGTGGAAGTTTCTCCACCTTATGACACTACAGGTATTTTCCACCATCGATTCTTAAAAAACACTACTAGTTTTAATTTATTTTCTGTAGCATTTTTAAAATAACTTTGTTATATCTACTTTCATTCTCTTTAACAGGAAACACCGCCTTGACTGGGGCCAACCTCCTTTTTGAAATGTTATGTGTTCTACCAAAAATAAAATACTACTGACCTGGATGTAATATTTGATGCTACTTTTAAAATTTTTTAAATGTCATCAAGGTTAACTTGAGGTTAACAGCTATGTTTTAAAAATACATTTTCATTTCCGGTCCATTTTTATTCCAATTGTAATTAAATGTTGTACTTTGATAATTACATATATTAGCAATTTAAGATGAGCTGAAGCTATTTCTCCTGTAAAGAACCTTAAGGTGACTTTTGCTGGGAAATGACTAATAAAATAAACTAAACTGGAGTTAAAAGAGATGTTTCACATTAAGAACTTTATTTTATGTTAATTTATTCCTGAAAATGATGCACAATGTGACAGGGTCAGTGACATTGACAAAATCATAGTTACATTCTGGGTTTTTTCTTTTCTGAATTGAAAAACAAAAATGTATATACCAGTAGCTACAGAAAACGTTTGCACTTGTGGAGCCAGAAAAAACTTAAAAGCAGTAAATTTCAAAATTAAGAGAGTGTAATTTGTTGGATTTTTATGAGAACAGCAAAATATACACCTAATTTTATTGCAGTCAAATGATGACACAATAAAAATACAATTTTACCATTCTTATTTTGACTCATGCTCACCAAAGATGCCAATAATTGTGGGCTTTGTTTTATACATTTACCTACTAATCACTTATTGCCATTTCATTATTAGACAGCAACATACAAGGAAAACCTCTTGGGTTGCTTAACCCAACACATAATCTTATGTATTTGAAACACTTACTTTGTGTCAATGTGCTAGAAAGCAATAACAGTTTGTCCTCTCATTCCTTTATTTAGCTCTAGATTTGAATTAACACTATAAAAAATAAAATTATACAGCATTCAGCATAATTAAATGTGCATCAGGCACCAAGGGCGTTGACCTTGTGTGACAGGGGAAGGCAATCATTCTTTGTTTTCTACAGCTGCACGGGTTGGCAACACACATTGTGCTACAGTTACATTGACTGCATTCGGGTTCTTAGCTCTTAAAACCCAACATCATCTTAGACAATTTAGAAGCAAGAAGGAAGAGTAATTTAAATAATATATTTAGATTAAGCATCAAATAACGTGCTGCAATTATTAGCAGACAATGTTTCTGTATCATCAGAGGAGCTTAGACGATGCTGAGAATAATTGCAAGCGGAAAAAAAACAAGCAGGCGGTATTGTTTATCCCAGAATTACCCGTTTACTTAACATTTTGGAGCATTTTTCCACATCTTTGCTGCCAGCTGAAGGCAAGGGAGGAGTTTCTAAATCAGACCGCTGTGGTCAGAAAGATGCTTTAAGAATGCTCTCACAAAGAAAAGTTTACTCCAGAAATGAACTCTCTCGAATGTCCAATAGGGTCTGAAACAGGCAAACAGGAATTCCAGCTCTGAAGCTTTCAGCTAACTTGACTCATGATACATTTTATATTAATACTTGGCTTCATGTTAAAAGCAACACTGCTCCAATTATTTTTTGGAGAAGGTCTAGTATATTCCTAAACTCCTGTGATATAACACTGTCTTTTCATTTAAGATGTATGAACTATGTTGTGTGATATTGGAAGCATTACATTTGTACTTTGACTATAAAGCTGGTTGTTGGAACACTGACTAAATTCCTGCCCAAGTTGTTATTAGCCTTCTCTGTTTTTGTTTCACCTTACAGAGGAGAGGGACTTCTATTTAGGGCTCCTCTTAATTGGCAGCAGCTGTCCTTTTTAAACTTCAGAATGATTCAGTAAGCTTCCTTATACAAAAAAACAACAACCCCAAAACAAACAAAAACAGATGCAACCATTCAGCTGACAGCACTCAGCAATTTTTACTGGAAGTGGTAAATGTTGAGGACATGCAACACAAAGGCCTTCATTGTTCCTCAGTTTTTGGAATTTAACTCTTCCCATTAATATTTAGCTGCACTGTAATGAGTCTCAGCATAACGTCGTGCCAGCAGAGGGCGCTCAAAGCTCAAAGTACTCTGATCTTACGATTTTTAAATCCTACTGATATTACTAGTCAAACTAGTTTTAATGACTTGATTTATTTCATTATTTCTTTTACATTATGAAACGTTCTAACAATTTAAGACACTTGATTTGGATGGCTTGAGGTGACTTTAAAATTATGCTTCCAGAGGGTGTGGAAAGCATGACTGAAAGTGAGGAACAGGTTTATCACGTTGTAAAAGCTGTTGCGATATGTTTCGGGTAATGCTGCAATGTTTGCTTATGTCCCACGGGAGAACTTTTAATCAATATTGCTTAAATATTGGACAATCTATACATAAGCTCTGCATTAATGCTCAACCTTACCTCTGATACAAATGAGTCTTAATTTTTACCATGGTAAAATAAAAGAAATAAAGGAAAACAGCTCTATTCCTCCATATCTCTTACAATTATTGCAATTCCTCTATAACTGTTAGTATTATTTCAAAAGTAATAGTAATGAAAAGTATTTCAACAATATTAACAACTATTTTAATTAAGTGTTCTCATCACTGTCATTATATTTGTAACACAGTCAAAGAAGCAGCCAGGAGGCCTATAGTAACTTTAAAGGAGCAGCAGAGATCCAAACCTCAGGTGAGCGACACTGGTGATCCACAAATCCAGCTGATTAGCGTGTCAAAAATGAAAATGATACTTGAAATCTGACCTCAGAATGAGACTTTATACAGCAAAGAGAGAATGAAGAAGTTCATACTACCTCTTCATAGTGAACAAAATGGGCAGGGATCGTGTCCCCTACTTCAACATCTCTCTGCTCTGCTTTTTGCAGCCAGACAGAGATGTAAAGAGGAGAGGCAAGAGCAAGCAAGGTGGATTAGAAGTATTTGCACCAACTGATGGTGTCACCCAGGACATGTTACTATGACATATCATCCCTGCTGCCTGTATATGGAGCTGTTAGCATGTATTGACTGTCAGATTTTGTGCAAGACTGACCAATACCAGATATCCTTCCTGCCCACAGCATCACCACCCACGACTCTTTGAAGAGCCCTGGATTATGAGTTACAAAATTTAATTTCCCTTTGGGATAAAAACTGCACTTTATTAAAATCTGACAGAAGTTGAAGGATTTTGCAGTGGAGGATTGAAAACTTATGTACAAAGCTGATAGAAAATGTCATTGCCCCAATACACAAGCGTCACATTTAAATATTATTTGTGATATAAAAAAAATACAATAGGCAATTTGTGGTTTAAACATGACATTCACAAAAGGTTTACGGGTCTGAATTGTGCAAGGTAGGGCTTATGTGGACTGGAGTTTTCTTATGACTCCACTCATGTGAGAAGAGTGTGGTCACCATGCAAAAGAGCCAGCGTGGGTTTAGGTGGCGTCTCCCCCACGCTGGGATTAGCTGTCCTTCTCTTTGCCCTCCCTGAATTCCATTCCGCCTTTTACTTTCTCGGCTTCCCTCTCTGCGCTCCGGAGGACTTCCCAGTGACTTTGCGTGGCCGCATTCAGCCCCACTCTGACTAACTCAAAGTCCCAAAGTACTGCTGCTGCTGCAGCGGAGAGTGCGCAGGAAGGAGAAGAAGCACGTTTGGAGGTCTCGACATTTGGCGTGTTTCCGCAACCTTTCCCCCCTCCCCTCTTCCTCAGGGAAACGAGCGCGAGCAGGGAAGAGTTTTTACCTGTTGATGAGGTCCCACGGCTGGCAGAGGAGCAGGCGCATACGGTGTGAAAAAAACTCGCTCCAGCAGCGGACCGCGGGAAGCGAGTAAAGAACCCCGGGATTTTTTCCCCCTTTTCCTCCAGCAGAAGCAGCCTTTGCTGGGTTGGTGGAAAAATGGGCTCTCCGACCTCCTGGAGCTGTGGACTTATGGTGTCTTTGATACTCGCATGTCAGCTTGTTTCTGTAAGTGAACTCCAGCTTTTTATCTTTTGCACTTTTAAGCACTTCGCTGGACAGATTCAGAAAAACAAAACATATTGCCCTCAAGTCAAAGTAACAAATTACTTCCCTTCTTACCCCCTGCAGGGAAAGAAAATGGTATTTTTGATTTATCTTTGTATTTATGTCGTGTCAGTGGTGCATGCAGGTGGGCTGTAAACTCTTAACAGCATGTTCTGTAGAGGTGCGTTTGGAAGTAATGGGACAAACCAGAACCCGAGTGAAGCCGGGCTAAGTTTGTCCATAGAAACAAGCTATTCATAGTCTCCGCTGGAGTGCTGGAGCTTCCCAGACTTTCTGTTTTCTACTACTTAAGAGAAGATTGTGATTTGAAAAAAGCATGAACTAATCAGATTTCTTAGAGTTCTTTTAATTTTTGGTGCCTGCAATATTTCTTCAAAATAAAACTAATGCAAAATATGGAGAGCCATACGTGCCACAATGTAATGCATGATGAAAAATATATTTTGTAATTAGAGGTGAATGCTTTTGAATAAATTAGCATTTATGTTATTGCTAATTTGAATTTCCATAAGTAAATCATAAAAAGTGAAAATCCTTAATTGAATTTAAAGTTATTCATTCATTCATAATTATTTTGAATGTTTTACCATTTAATTTTTGCTGAAGTACACCTCAGAATAATCTAAACTGTAGGTGCAGCTTATTGTGTATATCTGCATATTTGGGAAAATAAATGTTCAACTTTAAGTTGTTAACTTATTTTTAATGGTAATGGTGATTAAGGAAAATTTTTTTATATATGATGCTATGCTATGCTGTTTCATTGAATACCTCCTGCAATTTCTTACAAATTATTGGTCCTCCCAACCTGCACATCTTTAATCTGTTTTATTGATACATCTTCTTAATTCATTAATCTAATCATAAATGTCTTGCACAAGTTGGAGCAAATAAATCTGATTGAAATTTAAACTTGCCAAATGAGCAACTGCTTGAGTGAATCATTTTTTGCTTCATTTTTAATTACGGAAAGTACTAATGAATCAAAATTTAGACATACAGTTTCACTTCCAGTGGCTGCCTATGCACTGTGGAGTGACTTACTCTTGACAAATCGCTGACATTACAGTCTAAGAACCCTGCTGTCTTCACTCCTCTATATCTGTTGTATGAATCATATAGCATATGACCATCGCCTTGCAGTTGAGAATAGCCTTCCCCCCACTCTTTGCAAATCTCTTCTGTCTGCTTTTTCACCTTTATGCCCTCTAATAAAAAGAGCTGTCATGAGGCGGTGACCGTGTCATCTCTGCATCGATTTGATCTGATATGAAGCTTTTCTCAATGATTTGATGCCATCTTGGTCGCAAGCATTCATACATTTTTCACATTCCTGATCCAGAGCATTAAGCCACTGGTATGTCCAGAGTTGAGAGGGTACAAAATGGTGCCTTTAAGTGCCCCAGTTTACCTGCACAAATGAAATGCTCATCTTCAAGCTATGTATCTTCTAAAATATCATTGGACCACTCAGATTCCACAATCTCCACAAGTCGATCATCATGTGCTTTTTGCTGACAGTTGAGGGTACCACAACTGTGATTAACAGCTTGGCCAACAATAGCAGCATAATTGAATTAGCTGGAACTGCAAGCATCTGTTTCTTGCATTAGGACTTTGAACTACAGCAGGCTGACTGCCTCTTGATTCAATTAGGCACATGTACCGGTGTTACTACAGGGCCCTCCTCTTCCTCTCTGCTGGAATGTCACGGTCATGTGTATCAGCTCAATACAGTCTGACTCGATGCAAAGTCCCAGTGGGTATGAGCTCCACATCAACTAGGGTTCCAGAGTCTTAACTGAGAACCACTCTGTAGCACTTGCAGATGAAGTTAAAACTAGATCAGGCTCTTTTGCTTGCTCTTTTAGGTCTCATGAAATGCTGCGGTGGGATAAAAGTAAATCTGATTAAGCTGTTATGCTGGTTTTCATGAGGAATTTATTTTCATTGTGTCTCTTCTTCTTCTACTTGCTGGATACAAACCTGAATCAATCTGAATTTTGTGATGTGCCTGCAAAATTATGGTGAGATGACATTTGGACTAATGTTTATTAAACACTAGCCTCTGTTGATATTCTGTGGAGAATTTCCTTCAGTTAGATATCCAAAGACTCCCAACATAAAACATCCAGAATGTTTCATGACAGACAAAGGTTGCTAACCTCTTCTGCCTTCCAGTTATTTACTAAAAGTCTCATTCTCAGCCATTATACGGTGTGTGCCCAGTGAAACCAGCTAACCAAACTCAGCTGGGATTGCTGGTTGAGGGGAGGTGCCTGCTGATTTGTGATGTTACATTCCAAAGGATTTTGAAACAGCTCTTTTTCCAGATATGAAAAATTATTAACTTGTTCCCAAAATATGGCTGGGTTTTTCTAAGTGCATTAAAAAGTAGAGCTCCAAACTGAAGTACAAAAATGTGCAAAATGTGAATTTTGCATAATAGGTCCCACTTAATAACTTTATATATCTGTGTGCTTCTTTTAACTTCATTTTACAAACCTAATTTGTACTGAAATGTCAAACTTTATCTGTTCATTGCTTAGCAACGACATTTACATCAAAGACTGTTGTTATTATGACCTGGTTGTGTTTACTCATGGTGTGGTCTCTGCTTGGAAAATTATCTGAGTTTTCAGGGCTTGTCAAGTTAAAAATCAGCTGACTTTGGTCATCACCTGATATATTGGTGCATGTGTCGTTGTTTCAAAGCAGATTTTGTCTGTAGTGTTATCTAGGGTATAAATAGGGATTTGCAATGATTGTCCTTGATATGAATCTGGAAAATAAAAGGCAACAATCTTAATGTGGATGTCATAACCTGCTCAGATAATCTGAAAAACTAATACCTGCATTTGGGTTTTATATCTATATCTAAAATGTTAGTTAATTTTTAGCCAAAGATATAAAAAGCTATTGTGGGAGGCTTCACTTGGGGCTCTGGAGCCTCAGGTTGCAGACCCTTGCTATAGATGTTCCACAAGGACCCCTTGACTTCATTGGAGATGGAATGAAATTGGGGGAAGGGTGACTTGGATTTCTACAGAGTAGTTTTTGTCATTGACTCTACTGAATGTAGTTGAATCTCTCACCCCTCTGAGGGATCTTGTGCAGCAACAGTTTGATTTATTTAGTCTGCGATGGGTGGTTGGTCTTTCCATGTCTGTGTGCCGCCTCTGATCAAGGTGCCACACCACTTTAATTACTATTCAGAGTTGATGTGAGTGGATGGAGCAGCAAAGCACCGCTTGCCAAATACTAACTCCTCTCCACAGTTTGAAAAGAAGAAGATCCTCCTCCTCAAGACCTACTCGCATAATTACTGGCTTTGGTAAACATTGCAGGGTTGCATAGAGTGGCCATCTTAGCTGATAGAACAACACTGTTAAACTGACTCGGCCCTCTTTAAGCACATCTGTACATATGGAGTGCAGGCTGTTGACTCTGCAGAGAGGTGTGATGTGGGCTGGTACAGAGGTCAGGGGTGAGGAGTGTGAACCTGACTATTTTTCACAGTTCAGTTAAGTTTTCTCATGAATTATTACTCTGGCGAGACTGACTGTGACCATGCTGTTTCCTCAACCTTTCACTGTGAACATGTCTCTACAGTTATTAATGTTGTTCTGGTTTAAATCTACTTACAAATTCACTTTCTGTGTCAGATGTTTCACAGAAATTCAGTGAGAAAAACATTTAAAAAAAATGCTTGGTGGTCCAAGAAATAGCTCCTTGTTTCACTAGAGCTAATATGCGCTTAATTGATATCTTAGAGCTAGACCTGCTTTAGTTTACTCCCAACGTGAACCTTTTACCACTTTGAGAGTAACTAATTTCTTCAGAAAATATTTTAAATCTCTAATATTTAGACATTTGTGTTGATTTTCTCTTGACTGCACCATACAAAGGTTAAGTAGAAGCACATGTTGCAGTTCACACTCTGTTGTGCATTAGTGCCTTCCTCTGTTTTTTTCTTTCACTACTTGTTTTACTTTTATAGTAAGTACAGAAATAAATCACCATCCAAAGAACAACACACTATGTTTTTAACCTCAGAAATATGTAAAATTGCCACAACCATAAGCGGAAAATGCAAAAATTCCAGTATTTCACCAGGTCACCTATGAATTTTTTATTTCCTAGTGGAATTCAGTATTCCACTAGTCTTTCCTGCTCTATTGCAGCTTCCTTCTCATTTATTTGCATCTAGGGTGAAGTTGTGTGAAAATTGGGTATATTTCTACACAAATTTCACAATTTGTGTGAAAATTGGCCATAAATCCACCAATTACTTGATAACAAAATTTAACTTGTCTCTCTCTTGCGACTGGATGACAAAAGGTTTCTTTCGGGTTCATTGGTCTCGACTGACCCCTCCTCTTCTCATTTTCTTAGAGTGAGGAGAAGTGAACTCTCGCACCAGTTACTTGCTAGGTACATGGTCTTGTACCACAAAGTGTAGGATGGGAGTTCTGTGAGGCGTAGCAAGCCAGAGAAACTCTAGTTGAGACGTAATTAGTTTTAAAGCCAAATGCAACAGCTGCAGAATGCACTTTGGATTCAAACTGAATCACCGTTGTGAACCTTAACCCGTGTGAGACGGTATGTTCCATTTGTTGTGAAACAATAGAAACTAAACACAACAATACAACAAACATGCCTCTCCACCTAAAACATAATCATCTGATGCAGTTTTCCCAGCTGTGAAGAATAACTGCAACCTCACTCAATCAGTTTGGTGTTTAGCTGACAAAGAAAATACGAAAAGGTAAAGCAAAAAGATGCACACTCACAGACAGTGGAGTTAGCTAATCTGGCAACATTGCAACTCCTGAGAAATTCTACCTGGAGTCACACAAATTCAACATGTTGGTATTTCTTGCTCAGAATCTGCCTGGCAAAAGTAGCTATTAGTTTGCTTATGCCCCTTTGAAGCATCGGCTTTTATTTAAGTGGAGGGTTTTTGTTTTTAGTTTACCAATTTTCCCTGTCTGAGATAATCTTAATCTCAGCTTCACATTAACACAGTATTAATGAAAATTGAAACCCCCTCAAAACAAATGCATAAAAAGCAGTCATCCACTACGCCAGAGGTAGTGGATTTTGCATTTGCTTTTGTTATTTAGGTTTTGAAACACAGACCTAACAAAACAATTAAACAAAAGCAATGTCAATTTAATTTAAAAGAGCCTTTAAAGCCTCAGCCAGAAGCATAACTGACACTCCTGTAGTTTGCACACACTGACTCTGTTGTTCACACCTCAAACTATTTCCACTGGTAGTTGCCTTTCTTGCAAGTTTTAGGAGCCGTCTTTCAGCTAGCAGACCTAAAGTATGGAGCAAAAAGGCGAGGTGGGTGGATAAATGTGCTACTCGATGCGTCACACAACTGGAAAAACTCTGGTCACTGTGGGACTTTCTCTGACCCCGCAATGAAAGAACATTAAACCACAGGATCTGTATGACAGAAAAATGTTATGTTTAAGCCATAATTTTTATATAATCTTGCTGTACCACCATACCAGCAACTGGCTCATGGCAAGTGTAAGCAATATAGCTACATTCTTTCACTGATTATTCTAGTGATTTAGTTAAAAAAAATTTAAAACAACCTTTTTTTAAACAAACTAAAGAACAGATTTTTCTCTTTTTTCAGGATAAGAAATTACTACTGTAATACAATCAGATTTTATTTGAAAGCTTTTAACACACCAATATCTAGTGGGTGCTGTTATGAGGATATCCTAAATTTATACACTGTGCAGTACAAATCATTAATTTACACTAATGTGTACAGATCTTTTAAAGCCTTAAAGAAGAGCAAATCTGTTACAGTTTGGTACCTGATCTTTCCTTTGTGACTCACCTTTACACACACACACACACAAAGTACTTTGCTGTGCTTTCATGCCAACTTTGCATCCGTGTCGGACTGAAGAGCCAACTCCAAACACAGCTGCACCCTGGCTGGTACATCAGCAGACTGCCCAGCATGTGCTGACATGAGCATACATTCTGAGGATGGCCTGTTGTAACTAGAGTCTTACTCTTTCCTTCCACATTTCTGCCTTTAAAGGGCTCATGTGCAGTTATTTCAAAACAGACTCCCGTAAATGTATCGTCGTCGGATCAGCCAGTCTCTTGTCTGGCAATTCCCTAATTACGTCTTCAAAGCTTTTTTTTATGGAGCACAGTTTAAAGTTAATCTTCCTTTAAAGGAGGGAGGGCATTATTATCTCATTAAGCTGTCGTATTTTCACTTGGATGGAACGCGGTGTTCAATAGACCTCCAAACAAGATGCAGGAGAAAATGTCAAATCATTTCATCCAAAGTTTACTTAACAGAGACAAGAGATGTACTAAAGAGTTCAAAATGCAAAGGCAACAATGCTGTTGATTTTTTTAAATCTCATTTGTTTGGATGGAGTGTCCTTGTAGATTTAAAGATGCTGCTTATGTTTTGTTTTACTTGCAAATGTACACTGATAGAAAACAACTGTGCTGGGAAATGAACTGCTGCAGGATGCAGGATGTCACTAAATTGAATTTTTAAAAAATCAAACTGAAGAAAAAAGTTTGTTTTTATTTTTTTCTTATGTGGGCTGATGACATCGAAAAATGGAGCTGATCAGGTGATTTTGGTAATAGATATTCTAAGCTATTGGATTTGCATGTTTGAGCCATAATTTCAAGCCATTATGGATACCACTCTCATACTGGGAAGCTTAAGCAAAAGGTACCAACAGCAATTAAGAGTTTTAACTGGAACAAAATTGTTTATTTTCCTGATTGAATTTTTCATCTGATTGTTTCTTGTGCATATTTGAGACACACAAATTAAATTAAATCTAATCTACAAAAATGAAAATCTTTATTCCCGAGTTATAGAGCCACAGGTGCAATAAAACCAGTAGCTCACAGGGAGGTCATGGGCTGTCTTCATGACCCATTACTGTCACCAGGCAATAAAACCAGAGTAATTTTCTTCAGCATATAGAAGAAAATTACTCATCAAGCCTGGTTACAAACCCAAACTTAGTGTTTTTGCCAACCAATTCATTAGTTCAACAGTCTAATGAGCTAATAAAAGGATTTTGGCTGGATCTGTTGGTAGCACAGTTTACAGAGCCGATGGCTCATAGTTTGAATGTCTGGGACCAGTAACGGACTGGTTGGGAAATTACAAATAATTTTCTCTAAGTGTAAATTTCTTCAGAAGGGAAGCTGTTACTGAGGGAAGAAGACTGAAGTCTGCTATTTTAAGAATCTATTCGGTATAAATAAAAAAAAATGCACAAAAATTACTGAAAAGAAAATTGTATTTTCTTTGACATTTTGAGATGATTGAGGTTCGTAGAAGCTACGAGAGCATAACCTCTCTCTCTCTCTGTGATGGAGAGAATAAGAACAGAAACACATTGC
The DNA here is from genome assembly GCF_027474105.1 of Poeciliopsis prolifica. Taxonomy (NCBI): domain Eukaryota; kingdom Metazoa; phylum Chordata; class Actinopteri; order Cyprinodontiformes; family Poeciliidae; genus Poeciliopsis; species Poeciliopsis prolifica. The sequence continues at coordinate 1,027,257 of NW_026562421.1, read as the reverse complement.
CAGGTCAGAGCACTCTGAAATATGGAGATAAGAAATCAGACACTGATTTTTGATGGGTGTAACACAAGTTAAATGTTTAGAAATAACCAACAGTCTTAATCTGGAGATCTTGTTTAAGCCTAACAAGAATCCTTCCACTTCATGAAAAGAACAAAAACCTCCAACTTCTTTGTCACTTTAAACAGCCTTTAAATCATTAAAATGTTAACTGAATTGCACTTCTCCATTGTTGGTGCTCAATCTTCTCTGTGGCCTATTGAGCCAATCATTGTCTGGAAGCATTGATGTGGAGTCACTTCTGATGCTTTTCATTGAAGAAGCAGAATCTTTGTCTTGTAAAGTCCCTCCTACTGAATACATCCACTCTCATGGGGGTTGCTGGCCTTTTCTCGTAATGTGTTTTTTTTTTGTGTCGAGAACAGAAAGGAAGTCTTTTCTGGGACACTTAGGGTCAGTTCTTTCTGTTTTTTCTCTGGTTTTACTCCTTTAAACAGGACAAATGATATTTTATCTTGGTGTTTTATGAGCCTTGATAATCTCCGAAGTTAGTTGCAGTGCACATCCCCTCACTGCAGAGCAAGTTTTTACCTGTAAAACAGAAAAAAAGCAACATCCACCTCTGCAGGACTTGCTGAAAGAAGAGACAACCTTAACAAAGATGCTGCTGGAGCCTTGATGTTTCACAGAGGGAGGCCGGTGTGTTTAGTTCTGCTGGCCGCAGGGTGTGAGTGACTCAGTGAACGGTAAATACAGAGCAAACACTGGCTTCCTCTCTGAGCTTGCCTTTCTTTGATTCAGGACTCGGTTTGGTAAAAGTAACACAAGCCTGCTGCTGCTCAGTACCCTGTTTACTGGATACTTTGACAATTTAGTGTTGTTGTTGTTTTTTTTTTTTGGACACCAGCTGAAGGAAAAGCAAAACCCAGTTGATGTTTCAAATCCCAGAATTTGTTTTAAACCAAGACTAGAAATCGTGTGTATATATATATATATATATATATATATATATATATATATATATATATATATATATATATTTTTTTTTTTTCATTTAAAGTAATACCAGACCCAATAAATCTACAATCACCTGCTGAATGAAAGTCCTACAGAAATGAGTTTTTTAGTCCTGGTCATTTTGACATTTGCAGTTTTTGGTGTTTCATACCCAATTTTTCAAACATGAAATCTTAAATTATGTCATTGAACAATGTGCGTCAATCATAATTTATTTCCTACTCCAAAAGAGGATGGTTTGTTCCACTTTAACAACTGCTAATTAAAAGAAATTTTCTATAATCTACTCGTACAGTCTGCTATTATTGGTTTCATTACCCCAATAAATAAAGTCAGCTGGGGTGATAGACGTTTATTTTGGCTTCATCAGGAATCATTATTTAGAATTTTATGAGTCAGTCCAAACACTGCAATATAAATCGGAACAGATCAAGGCTTGAAACTTAAATTACATCCAGAAATTGGTATCAGGCTGTAAAAGCCTGACTGATGAGCTTAGAATTAGTCAAAACTTTTCTACATAAAAACATTTGAGCCACCTTCTTACTTGTTTTTAATTTTTGTTTCTCGTTTGGTCGAATATAACATTCAACATTTTAAAACTGGTGCGATGGAGGCTGGAGTCACTTCATTGAAGGATAAAGATGAGGCAAAGCCTGGATATTGTAGAAAGCCTGTGATTCAGGAAGATGACAGAAATATAACAGCACGTCTTCCATCTGTTTGCACTGGAAGGTGACTTTTGGACAAGCAGATTCTGAACCCATAACTTTTTAGTTCTTAAATCTTTAGACACAGACTCAGACTTCCCTTCTAGCGTGTCTGCACTGTGCAGGAATCTTAAAAGGACAAACCTGTCAGCTGCTCTCCAAAGATCTCACGATATAATTTCTGCACACAGGACGTTTGCCTTTGAAGCTGCACGTAAAGTATGTGCCATAGTACCTGTGGTTTACTGGGTTTGGATCCTCAATGCTAAGGCTCTGCTTTGCCCCTATGTTGAGCCAGCCGAAGCACTGCAGAGAGCTGCAAAGGTCTGGTCTGTGTTATCATGTCAGCTTTTGTCCCACGAGACAAAACACATACATGGTGAAACTCCTTGTCTCTAAGGAATATTCTCTGTTTTTTTTACCTCAACTTTATTTTGCATTAGAAGCTTTTACTGCTCTTTTACTAGTTATGTAAGTGTAGGCCTCTGATTTTGGATTTGGGGAAAATGATTTGCTGCATTATCAGATGGCCTCAGTGTAATTTTATCAAAGTAAACTGGTCAGTGGTTAAAAGGAGGAGCAACAAACCATAGTTCTGGTGCATCGGTTGCTGATGGTCTGAACCTTCTGCCCATTGCTCAGTCACAGCCCTACTTGGGAAATGAAACCTGGAATTTTCTGCAGGACAAGACGACCTCATTTCCCCCACAGCAAAGTTTATTCAGGCTTTCCTGTGCACACTTCAGATGTCCTGTTCGACATATGTTGAAAGAAATAACTTGTTTTTCAGCCTCCACCTATTTTATCGCAATTTAAATTAGTTTTCCTCTTATGTTCATATTTTAAATCCTCCCAGATCTCACTCTGTGTGGTGGTTCTTGTTAATGTAAGTCTCAACAAGTAATTAAATTTTTTCCTTCTCAATTTTGAACCTTTGTGAGGTACAGTTAAGCCGCAGAGGCACTTTCAACATTTTTTCCTCTGTTTGCTTCGTTGAATGTACTTCACTTGGAGTGCCTGGCAGCGAGTCACAGAGTGTAGCTGCAAACTTGTTAGAAGCTTTGACAAGTTTCCATAACTTGGCAAGTCGTGCACTTAAAGTAAGGATTAATGAATTCCCCTGGACTTAATTATGCCAAAGCACAAGGCCTTGTTGTTCCTATTTTTCCTCCTTCAGAATATGACATTTGAATTTCCATCGGAGTGTGTTTGAGCCAAGTGAAGCTGCTAAGCTGGAAGCTTTTATTTCCTTTCAGGTTTGGTTCTGTGGAAGATGGACATTCCCTGCCATTTTTCTCCAAGTATTTTGTCATGGAATAACTCTTTGATTAACAAAGCAAAAACCAAATACTTCTTTAGTCAGAGTTATGTGGCTGTAAGATTAAAACAGAGAACTTGCCTGTCTATGCAGTTCTGCAAATGAAAAGTTTGTTGCATCTAATCAGAATGAATTATAGGGAAGATTTATTTTGATGGATAAATAAAGGATCTTTCTGTTATTAAGCAACCTGGTTGTTGACAGTAGCTACCATCATTTTGACTTGTTAAGCTCCCTGCTACCAGTTTACTAGAACAACAAATCAAATGAGTGATTTTGAGAAGGGGGAAATTGTTGGTTATTACTGAAACACTGGGTAGTTGATGTTTGACAAAACACGGGTAACTGTAAATGTGGCTGTCTGCAAAACATTTTTTTAAAACATTTTCATTTAACTTACAACTTAGAGATTTCAACCCTTGTGCCCTCTGTTAAGTCAGGCAATTTAAATGTTTTACTCAAAGGTGTACTTCCACTTCAGAAAGGTTTTGCAGCAGCCAGAGTAGTTCTTTTGGGCTGCCTGGATTTCCACTTCATCTACCAGGGCAAAAAAAGATTAACAACTTAGAGACGACTCAGACATTGAGTAGGGAGGTAGTTCCTGAACCTGTGGGGTGGAGAGAGTTATTGGAGAATGGCTTGACTTTGCAAAAGAAGCAGTAAAATATTTGATTTTGATTGAAACTGAATGATTTTCCGTTCTTGTGAATCATCATTTGGAAAAAATAATTTTTTCCAATCAGGAAATTAACTCCCCAAGTTAGCTACCAGTGACTAAGGTACCAATGCTGAAAGATGAATTCAGAGGAAGAACATCAAAGTAAGCAATAATTAAAATGGAAACTGTTGTACTTTCTGAAGACATATCTGCATTCATTCAGATGGTGAGAGAGGGCATGACCTGAAGCGGATAACAGGAAGGTTGAACACAGTATATTTTTTATACTTTTGAGCTTTCAGCCTGTCTGTAATGAAATGTGTTGAATTTGGCAATACTGGTAACAGTTTGGAAATCTCAGTTGAGGTAAGAGTCTACTCTCTTTAGACAACACAGGAAGGCGGCTATTTCTGTAACACAAGACATGCTTATTAGGGGTGCACCAATAAATTGGCCTTAATTTTTCTAATTTTGGGTGATTGCAGATTGGTTGATACTGTTCCTATCTATCTGTGCAAAGGTTTGAAAAGTTTTAACTTTTCAGATAAAAAAATATTGGTACCGGACAAAATTGGAATCTGCATTTTTATCTTTTGAAAGGTCGATGATTGGGCAGAAAACTATCATCAGTGCACCACTAACCATGATAATCACTGACAAAAGGGGATTAAGAAAGTTCAAAATTTCCATTTTAAGGGATTAATTTCTGTGATGGGATGTTTTTTTTTTTTTTTCTGAGTGAGTTGGGTGATTGTCTCATTGTAGTAAGCAATTCCTATATTGGAAATTCAAACATCAAACACATATGGGGAGAGTAAAGGTACAGGGAAACCAAGTTCTGAGGGATAAAGGTGTAGGGTAGTGTAATGGAAACATACTAAGGTGCATTTTTTTCCTATTACCTCCCCAGGCCTCTGCTCCAGACAGTATATCAGGATTATTTAAGATCCTGATATACTAACCCAACAACAGACATTACAAATCTCTCAGGTGTCTGAACATTTTTCTCTTGTGTCTTTTCAGTGTCTTGCTGCAGTTTTCTAGATGATTCAACATGTTGAATCTTCTTTGAGTCTTTCGGGACTTGTTCAGGCCTGGCATCACCACACATCATGTCTGATTCAGATTTAAGTGAAAATCTTTCAAGTATGACTGATCACACTTGGTATTAAAATCCTACTGAGATGATAAGATCCTTCCATCTTTGTGTGGAAATAAATATAATAACATTGAGATAATGGGCTTTATGCACAGCCGTCATGAGATATAAAGTCAAGAATAACTTAATTTTGCTATTTAGATGGAAAATGATTGCGATTCAGCTGAATCTTATTTATTTTTGATTTATTGACTCTAAAACTAAAATCTAAATTTTGTTGGTTAAAAGACATAAAATGAGAAAATTAATATAGAACAGATGTTAAATAGTTCTGATCTGATGTTTTAAGTGCATTCACTTGCATTTACCATCATTATTGGATCATCCTATTAGGACCTTTTTTGTATGGTCTGAAATGAGTCAGTTACCTCATAGAGGAAATGGATGTGAAAATGGACGTGATGGTATCTATCACTTCTTCATGAGAAGATACAGGTCTGAATAAATCAACTTTTTGTGATATGTGAATTTGTCTAAGGTTTTTGCATTTTTCCTGATTAATGGTTTCCAACTTGTAGCTGGAAACCATTAAAACTGAACTCACTGATTATTTCCGAATACACGTCTCTTGAAGTTGTTCTTGGGGACATTCTAGTGATGAAGTTCATCCTGATAATTTCGTCTCGGTTCATTGAGTTTATTGGCTAGCAGCTATTAAAAAAAAATAAAAAAAACAAGGTGGCTTCTCAATTGTTACTTTGCCTAATGCGGGTTGACATGCATCATGCACCCAGAAGCTTGTCAGTTTGTACCTGGCAAGACATTTCAGGCTGAAGTTTAGGCTTGAAATACAGCTGGGCAGGCAAAGGGAATGTGTGTGGTTTTAGGCCAAAGCAGTTGTATGTAATTTTCTCTCCACCCAAAACATCTGTTGATTCCACAGAAGGAGAAGTCATCCAAGTCCTCCATCTAGGAAACCTGTGTGCGGGTTTTTGAATGCTGGAGCAGCATTCATCAGAGATCTGCATATATAGAAACTGTCCAGGAAAATCTGTGTCCATTTATTTTCTATACCCAGTAATCTGTGTAGGGTTGACTGATGCCTATAATAAGAAACAACAACTGTACTTTGAGGAACAAGAAGTAAAGTTGATTTCTGACTATGCTTAGAGCTAAACACGGATACATGAACATCTGAATAAAACCCAAAAATAGTGGCATGCATTAATATTCAACCAAATTTTAGCATGTGTGAGTAGTATTTCCTGGACAGGTTGCTGGTCAATCATACGCACATACACATATACAGAAGCACCTAAAAAAATTTAGTGATCGATTAACTTGAAATGCATAGGATTTGAACACTTTGGTGAAGAATTGTAGTTTTAAAGCAACATTTACAGAGGACTGCTGCTTCAAAACTGCCAGTATTTTCTAACGTTGATTGGGTAAAAAGTTCGACATTTAACCGCCAAGACACATTAGGTCAGCTGTAAATGTCATGCCAAGCCACTAGGTGGGGCTGTGATTTTTGCATGCCATCAAACGCATGGGCTTCTGACCCTTAGCTTGCACATCTTTAGCTTTTACCTCATTGTGAAGTGCTCATGTCACACATATATTCCTTATCAGAAATTGTGCTAAAAATTTTCTAGTTCAAAAGGTCATTCATAAATTTTGAGCTTAATCTAGTAAATTTTCTAGAAAAACTTGAACATTTCTGAGTTTCTAAAGTAATTTTTTCTGTTGTAAAATCTTGAGATTAATCTCAAACTTTGTGAATAATTTTTTTTCTACCTGTAATGGCCCTAATGCGTCGTTGCAGTTAAACAAGCGGTTAGATTGCAACAAACATGTTATGATTTAAATGAAGAGCAGCTCTGTGTAAAAGTGATTGGAGGTTTTCTCAAAGCTTTCCTAAAAGTGGAGCTTAGCCTTTATTTCCTCCGCTGTAATGTTTGAAGACAATAAGGCTCCAGTTCTCCATTTCATTTTCATGCTTACAACACCTCCATCAAAGTGATGCAATTATTGCTTGATAAGGGGTAATTAAATAGTTCTTCCCTTGAACTTAGGACATGTCTGAGCTAACTGTGCTTTAACTGTTCATCTGCAGAGGATGCTCCTTCAGCTGCAACAGGATGATGAAGGCCTCACCCACTAAGGCTCTATTACGACTCAGTCTCTGGTTCAAAATGTGGGAGTGGGTGGTGGAGAGGGAGTACAGTTTGGCACAAACATCAGACTGTGCTCAGATCATCTGGCACAGACATCAGTCTTGCCTGCGGGCGCATTAATAACCCCAGACTGGTGTTTCATCAGGGCTTTCTCAGTGCAGGAATAATGGAAAAAAAGATTTGTGTGAGATAATAAGGGAGCGAGAGCAGAGTTGTTTGTTCATGCGGATTTGTGTTTTAGACCGGCCCAGCCAGACGGGTTGAGATTAGGGCTTGATCGGCCTTGAGTAGAATGTCCGCAGGTTTTGTAGAGAGGGGGTCTTTCCAACCTCATATTGGAACAGTTCACAAGAGCGTAGATGTTAAAATGCAGGTGCATTCTATCCAAATATTTAGCTAGTTCAGTAATTCAGTTAAAAAATAACCTTAACCCTTATTACTTTACATTTTTACTTCAGTTATCTGTGATTGTTGTAACATACAGCTAATAAATGCTCAATTAATTACTGCATTACCATCAACTTGACCAATACCAGCAAATTACATTTCTCCCTAAATCATCACTGACTGGAAATTTCACTCTGGACCTTAAGCAGGTTAGATTCCAGTCCTTCGAACCTTGATTTCCAAATGAAATCCACTATTGGCTTCCATCTAAAAAGAGGGAGTTTGACCACAAAGCAAAGTCCAATCTCAGTTAATCTTCCCCAGATGTTTGAATCTCCTCAGTGCTGTGCTTATCTTTGTTGCTTGAGAACCTTTTTCTGCAACATATCTTCCTTCCACTCGATTTTCTACAAATATACTTTTCTACAAATTTACTCTCAAAAGTCTCTGAACAGCATGATTAACCTCACCGTGGAGGGTACTTATAATCATCCAGTGGACAGCTGTAAAACAGCTGAAATTAGAATTTAGATAACCCAGGATCCTTAAAATAAACTCAGACAATATACTGCTTTGTGGAAAAATACCTTTGATAATGAAGGAGTTTCATTTTTTTAATGAGAATCATTGAACTTTTGATATCGTAAGTCACTGAATTGCTCTATTACTGTAATTGGAAACAAACTATCTTTTGCATCTCAGCACTCTTGAATTTGATCATTGCGTCTTGTGCTTGGTCTAAAAATATTCCTGTGGAAGTTAAAATTTGCTGCAAGTAGTTTATTTTGCTGACAAGCTGAACAGTTTGCATTAGTAATGAGGATTAAGGTCACTGGAAGAAAAGAACTGATGAAGAAAGTTGTCCAACCAACTGTCTGGCAGAATATGTCAGATTTTTTTCTGTTACGTAGCTGAGGGCGCCACAAATTCAGAGAAGTCTGAGGAAAGTTGAAATTCCAGGAAAAAAAAAAGTCTCAATTCTTGGATTAACATCAGAGTTCTGGGGCCAAAGTCTGAATCTTGAGCAAAAACTGTATTCTGAGATTAAAGTCAGAATTATTATTTTTTTCCAAGTGGCTCTAATCTTATTCCATATTTGTATGTGAAACATTTTAAGAAATTGATTCTCATTGAAAAGCCGTGAGTGACAATAATATTTATTTTAAAAAGTCCCATTGAGCATGTTTTATCTGCTAAAATTTGCTTCCAGTATAATTGGTCCGAACCATCCCAGCTTCTGTTTTAAACAGATTTGGAGAGATGTTACCTTTCTGGTGAAAACACCCTTGAATAATTGCCTTCCTTCCACTTTTTCTCCTCTGAAAGGTCAACTGGCTTGTGACGGCATGTGCATCAGCAAAGTGATGAGTCATACATATGGAATAACCAGGGGTTAGTTTCACTGGGCTTTCGCAGATACCTGCAGGGTTTGCCCTATCACCACACCTTGGTGGATTTTCAAACAGATGCACTGCTCCCCTTGCCTGTAATTACCTATTATTATAGAAGGAAATGAATCCCTTGCATCTGCTTTCAATGAATAGGCAGGTCACCCCTGCTCCTGCTTTCTTATATTATTGCATAAACTCAGGGCAAACAGATGTCTTTGTAGTTGTGAGCAAATTACCAAATGAAGGCCTGCATTCTGAATTATGGGGACAGGTGAAGAAATCTGCATGCCAGCTGTTGAAAGAAAGGTACGTCCAGACTTTGTTTATGTCTGTCAAATGTTGATGTTTTGTTTTGTCATGCAGCTTGCACAAAGAGGACCACATTGACATAAGCTTCTTGGATCTATTTGAACCACATGCAGCATTCATGCACAAATCCGAACAGTTGTCTTCCTTTCTAGGTCAACATACTGTTTTATAACACTCAGTAAACAAATGTTCTTGAGGTTGTTTTTTAAGTGTGACTGTTTCAGAGTATTTTATTTTAAGTGGTTAGCAGTTGGTCACTGTGAAGCAAAAGTTTTCACATGATTAATTAATCTTAAAGATATTCAAATCAGAAGGTTATGTCCGGTAGCTGATATTGTTCATAAAACTTTGAATTTGATACTGATTTTGGCTGATTATTATTTAAGAAAATATTATTCAACATATACTCTAAGTACTTCCTGTTGTGATGTCACTATGTATATCAGAAGCAGTGGAGAACTTACGTTGTCTGTGTGAGAGAACAATTGTTTTAATTTATGACCTTGTGTTAGCAGTTAGAATGCTTACTGCAAATTTCCAAAAGGCTGCCGACATTTCCAAATCCAGTATATTCTATGACTATAGCAGAAGAAAAAGACTAAAATTGCATTTTAGATTAAATGCAGACATTTACACCCGGCTCCTGTTTGTTTGTATTCTTTGAAGCCTTTTATGATTGATAAATCAATTAGAAAAATATCAGGGTTTCAGTTTGCATTTAGCAACTCCAAAGTAAATACCCAGTAATTCAGCCTTAAATGTCAGAAAATGTATATTTTTAGCTTCAGTTTGAAGATGGAAAAAAAAAGACATTTAGTGTTATGTGCTCTTGAGTATATGTCAAGCTATGCAAAGCTAACGGGACATGAAACATCTTCCTCCTCAGCTTGCACCAGAAAGTTCTGCATCATCACTTGACATTTAAATCAGGCAGAGACTTGAGAACAAGGAGTTTATTGTGTATGTCATATGCTCTGCAGCATGAAAGACAAAGCCCATTGGCAATGAGGCTCTCAAACATAAGACTATTTTATTAATCAAAATTAATTAGATCGAGCTTTCATCTGTTGATGCAAACAGACTTCCACTGAAGTTCAGTGTTTAAAAGTTTGATATTTGTATTAATTTTAGCATTTGGGCAGCTTTTACTACTTTCTTCTTGTGTTTCCTGTTGGTTGAAATTAATGACAATGCAACAAATATATGTTCTGATATAGAATAAACATCTGGGTATTGTTCCGCTCTGTATGCAGTGTGTTATTTTTGAGACATTCACATGGAGGAAGGGTAAATAGAGTAAAGGAAGTGTTTAATTTAGCTTAGGGATTTTATCTGGCGCTCTAAGCATAAGATCCAGCAGGCGTGGTCCTGTGTGGGGGAATTCCTTTCCAGAAGTTCATCAGGGAAATGGGATGGCTGTCAGGCTTTCCAAAATTCTCTTTTATCACCCGAACTTCCTTGTATTTTTTTTATGTTTTTTTTTCTCTCTCTTGACCCGCTGTCTGATCTGATTACTGTACGTCTACTCCCTGAGGTGCATGAAACCAGATGTGCACAAAGTCTTATTACCTATATTTATAAATCTTCTTTTTGAAGGAGATAATTGTCTTTGTTGCCACCTATTCCTTAATCATGTGAATCATGACAGGTGAGACCAAAACACAGACTGCTGTTCTGTCTGTGAGATGCACTGGTGAGGCATCCCTGCAGGGAAACAGTCTAGACAGGAAGATTCCAGGAATTGGTGATTTAATATATTGAAGGTTGCATTGTTGATACAGTCACTAACCAAATACATATTGTCATGGCCTTTAAGTGTGACTCATACTGACATGTTTTATTTTGGGTTAAACAGGATGAGAAGCCTAAAATGGGGAGAAACCATTATGGGTGAGAACAGGATGCATGCAAAATTCATTCCAACAGCAAGGTTCTGCTGCAGATTAAAATGTAATTTAAAGTAACAGATTAAATGAGGAGTACAGTTACTTACAAAAATGTTCAGTCCCCTTAACTTCAGTGAATGTTATGAGACAGATCAACAAAAAGCAGTGGATAATTTTGAAGACGAAAGCAAATCATGCATTTTTTTATTTAAAATTTTTTTTTTTATAGATGGCAATCTGAAATGTGAAGTGTGCTTCTCTGTTCAACCCTCCTGAGTCACTACTTTGTATTTATACCTTTCCCTGTAGCCTCATTGCTTACCTTATGCTAGTTTTAGTTCATTTTTATTGGCTTATTCAGCCAATTTCTTTCAGGTCTTGCTGCTGGTTCTAAGTTGTATAGAGGCCTGGGCCATTCTTACACTGAATTATACATGTCTCTTAAGTTGCAGTAAAAACACAAAATCTTACCAAGTACTTTTGACCTAGTTTCCAGTGTCAGTATCTTAGTGCACTTGAAATAAGACAAAACGAACTCACAAGTAAATTTTCAGGAAGGAATATGAGCTTGTTTAAAATCTATAATTCTTTAATACTGATGAAAAGTTACTAGCTCCATTAGCAGATTATTTCACTTATAACAAGACACTTGTTCCATGCTATAAGTGAAATAATCTGTCAGTGGAATTGGTACCTGTACAAGTCCAAATATACTTGGCAAGATCTTGTAAAAAACATTGAATTCGTGCGTCATTTGCTTTTCATTTTAAACTATCAGCACTGATGTTTTCTTACAAATGCTTACAAATATCTTAAAATGTAAAAAAAATCTAGGGGTGTGAATACTTTTCATGACACTGCATGTGTTTTCTCTCTGTGTCGTAAACTTGTAAGTGTATTTTCTCAGGCATTGAGAGGTCAGCTGATAAAAGACGGGGCTATAAAAATTGTTAATGACGCAAGAAAGCTCCGAGGGCTCAAGAAGCTTTTGTTAAACCCCGTGTTGACCTTGGATAAAAGTAACGAGGGAACCACTGTTTATCTCCCATCCAACAGCTTTTCCCTCAGCACTCATTCATTACCATATCTTCATCCTGCATTCTCTGTTTGCTTGTCCAAAGTCTGCCCTCAGACTTGCTCAAGTTTCTTTCTTTTACCAGCTGAGATCGTATACATGTTGCAAAATAAGTCAAACAAATTGATACAGAATAAGAAACCTATTGTGCAAGTGTTTAACTCCTGCCAAAGGGCTTTTAAGTTTTTCTTCCCCCAGGGGATTTGTTCTACTAAACTCCTATTTCTAATGGTTCTGCTAAAATTTATTGAATTAAGAAAAGCTTTCATAAAGTGAATGTTTTAAGGTCCAGCCTCCAGATATTCTCATGCTTCTTGTGAAACAAGCTCTATTAGATAATCCACTTCTTTGCAGTAGCCCGGCCTCTTGATCCTTTTTTCAGAGTGACAGAACATGTTTGAATCATGAGTTTAAAGCTTTGAAAAGAGGAAGAACAAATGAGAAAAAAGGTTTTACGTGAAGAAAGTGGGTACCTAAATCCTTTTCTTTGTCTGATCCTGATAATTCCCATCAGGTATGCTCACCCTCCAAAAAGCTCTCTGGCTTTTTGGAGGGTGGTTTAAAATTACCTTGATCTTCGGATTGGGGCAGATGAATGACTTCCCTCACCAAACATAGTCGACCACCAACAGGAAAGTTCCTTGTAAGGTGTAGGCTTTAGGCCACATCTCTGCAAGACAGTCTGTGGGTGGATTTACTTCAAAACATTCAGGGTTATTATTAGGCATTAAAGAGACCTATTATGCAGAATTATCATTTTTCCCTTTTTGTCATAACTGCTCCTAAAAACAGCCATAGAGCTTAAAAACACACTTAGCGGTTTTTCGGCAATAAGCTAATGTTTTTTTTAGTGTCGGGTAAACAAGCCGTTTCAAAAACCTTCCAAATGTTAAGGCACATATAATAGACACAGGTTATTTAGCAACCCATGTGAAGATCCAGCACATTTGGTCAGCTCATTTTACCACTGTATGCCCTGTACAATGACTGCTGAAAAACAATGTTTTCTGTTCATCCAGAAATGTCTGGCGACAATGCACAACCTGCTGTTGGATGTGCAGGAGGCTCTACTTCTGGTTTTCAAAGCTGTATGGTTGTACAGTTACACATTGAATTTGGGGAGAGCGCAGCTAGCGGCAGCTTATCTGGATTTAAAGTAACAGAAGGCCCTACAACAGCTAATTCTGAAAGAAGTTTAAAGTAGGAAGAACGAGGCAGACTAAAATCTCATTATCTAAGAATAATTTTGTGCAAAAGATGTTATGAACATGTTTTGAACACATTGTTCAAAGAAGCAACCAGTTAATTTTTTTAAAAATTACAAACTGTCAAAATAAAACTGGTCAATGCCACAGAGCATAGTAGAAATTTGCAAGAGCAAATAAAGACCCACGATCACTGAGGCATTTGAAGATTCTTTGGTCAATTTTCATGGGTTAAGCATTGTAGGTGTGCCTACTTGCTTAACAGCAATTGGCTCTGCCTCCTACCACTCACAGTTCTCTATGAAACATGGCTTTCTTTAGTGTTTATTGGATCCCGTCCGGCCCTAACCTCAAATAAGGGAGTTGAGGAGAGCTGCCAACCCCTGCAGAAAACTGCCTCCTGTACTCCGTTTCTCCAACAGTTTGAAAAATGCATGTGTCAGGTTCCTGCGTAGGTCCGGCTCCTGTACAGAAGCATCTTTCAATAGCTCGCCAAGCATAATAAAAACAACCTCTCACAGTCTTTAAAATCCATAAATGGTCTCACCACTGTGATTGCAAAATCTGAGGAATGTGCAGAAAAGTTCAAATCCTGCATGTGGCAGGTAATAAAACTTTCAGTGAAGTTCTGCTTTGAAAGGTTTAATGAGCAAGACATTACAAAAGCTAAAGCAGGATTTGGGAATATCTCCTCACAGGACCTTTCCTTCTGTCCTGTCCAGCAAGGCCTCTGGGAAGGGTGTAATAACACCTGCAGCTACGCAGCTTCAGAGGTATTTTTATCTCCTGCTGGAATTCCTCCTCTATTCCACCTCTCCCCAAAGAGCTCCTGTCTAAACCTATGGGATAATTAAATAAATAAATATAACAATTAAATATCTTGTTTTGCAGTAGCAGGATCTCGTATTGATTTTTTTCATTTTCATAAATACAAATTTATGAAATACATTCAGTATTGAAAAAAATATCTTTCAATAAAATCCCCAGTGCAACAGTTTGTGGTTCTGTCTCTGTTGATGCTTTGATGAACCACTTTTTACCAATAAGACAGCAGTTAACAACAATAAAAAAAAAAATGTTTAAATCAAGATTGACTTTCGCTTAATCCAGCTTTCCCATACTTCATCGGAGGTGTTGAAATTGACTCTCATTGATGTAATAGCACGTGAAAAAAGACATCGTCTTGTTTGGAGAGCGGTATTCTTCCATTCTCAACACAAACTATTTCAACAGAGCTCTGTGTGAAGTATTGTGTGATTGATTGATCAGAAGCTTGTGAACAACATTAATGGACTTTTTGTCACTTGTACTAATTTTGTTTTTGCCTCTTTTCTTATCCAGTGGAATTTGGAACTTGACATCAGATGATCCACTCAATAAGTAGAGAAACTTTAGAACAGTCTTCTTAATAAAAGATTTCCATTCTATTCAGATTTTGCCTTGCCTATGACTGTAGGCCTTCACTATTCGACACCAAGATGTTCTTTTCTCACTTGGTAATCTAATAGTAAGGTTGAGGATGAACTATTTTCATAGTTATTTCAGTCGAATGCGATTCAATTCAGATCTAGCCTGTGGATATTCAGTAACTCGAGTACAAGACTTGCATGCATTCCCTCCATATGGAACACTGACTGAGTCACCCAGGAGTATATAGTGTTGTTCTAAAAGATTTGCTTTCTTTTTTAAATTGTCCAATAGTCACCTTGTGCATTGAGTTTTCTATTGTGCCAGGTGTTTGACACAAGTGCCAAATTATTCAGGTGTGCTCATTTTTGTATTCATAGTATAGCAAATTATTTTCATTTTTTCATCTTGATAGAGAATATTAAAGTTGTTAGAATTTGGAAACTACACAGAGTAGTGTGTAACCCCTGTGAATGTCCTCAGTATTCACATGGGTTAGAGACCACAACCGGCCATAAATAACTAAAGTACAAAAATACTTAAGACTCCCTCTGAAAACACTCAAAATGGCCCATTTCAATAGCTCAAACACCAAATATACTTTCATATTTATTGATAAACAAAATACTGCAGATATCTACAGATGCTAACATCAGGAGTCTTCCTTTTCTCTTGTCTTGGAAGTGCCAACAAAAAATAAATGTGGCTCCCAGATTAGCTGCTTTGGAAACACCAGGCAATAATGTGTGAAGTGGCATTGCATCGAAGTATTTCAACTTCACAAGTTGCATTTTCTTTCTAGTATTTTAGACATATTCTTTGACAAAAATCACAATTATGCGAATATTCTGTGAACACTTTGTTGCTGTGTTTCACAGAAAAGTTGAAATAGTTCCTGACATTTACCTTGTTTTTACAAGGAGAACCTTGAGGAGCCATGAAAGCCCAAGTGACATTAGTTGTCCAACACTTATCTTAGGTCATATTGCAGAGGTAAAATGTCCAGGACGGAGACTCCTCATAGCAACACTATCCAGCTCATTATGTGAAATCCCAAAAGAATTCCCAACCCAGAAAGGATATAGATCCTCCGGCAAGTCCTGGGTCTGCCCTGGGGTCTCCTCCCAGTGAGATATGCTCAGAAAACCCTTCAGGCGGCTTCCTGATTAGAGGTCAAAAAATGATTCTACTCATGCTGAGGAGCAGAGGCCAATCTCTGAGCTCCTTCTGGATGATGGAGCTTCTTATTCTCCGAGTCGAAGGCTGCCCATATGAATGAAGCCCATTGTGCTTGTCTCTATGAATCGCAGCACTCAAATTGTCTCCTTTTTACTCTGCATTAAATAGGATTAAAATAAAGGCCTCATTTTTCTACTGAAATAGTTTGTATAGTTGTATAGTTGGAAAAACATTTATTTTTAATTTCCATCAAAAGCTACTTTAACAGTATTTAGTCAGCATATTAGTGGTTGGATTGAGGGGACAATTTAGGTTTCTTTTAAATATCACCACTGTCAAGTTTCTATTAAGGGCAGTGAAATAATGTTTTTGATTTCTCAGCTGCTCTTTTCTTTTTGCCTTGGAAAAGCAAACAGTTCTGTAATAAAATAAGTGTCAAAAGTGAAGAGGAGTGCTTTGATGTGCAGGTGCTGCCCAAACAAAATGTTCTATTCAGATAACAGCAGGGTGTGTTGTGATGGTTTAGCTCAAAATATGTCTTGGGTCAGGAAATACAAAACATGGATCAAAAAACTCATGGTTTGACACGCTCAGCATGTTGGAGCGCCCACAGGAACTTTGCTGCTTCTCCCTGAAAATTCCAGCCAGTTAGGAGATAACATGACTTTGGGAACGGTCAGAAAGTAGGCTTACCAACAAAAAATTACTCCCCGCGGCCAGAACACCAGGAGGACATGTAATTCCCCGGCCAAGAGGCCTAAAGGCCATTCTGTTCTCACGATTTGAAAACTATTATTATCTGCATGCACTTGATTGTTTCCTGTGTCTCAGGGTGAAGATTTGTGGCAATTCAACCGTTCAATTTGTTTCAGAAACTCGTGCCTAAGCTGTGCCTTTCCTTTGTCCTTTTTAGACTTTTCCCAGTCAGTGTAGCTAATCGAGTATGATAAACGCGGGGGGTTCAGGGAGTGGGCTGACAGACTGAGCTGGTTCTGGCCTGTGATTATATGGGACAGTGTGAGTGTGGCCAAGACAACAGGTGGTGTCAGATTAGTTGGTCTTGAACGAGAGCGAGGCGGGAAGAGAGGAGAATGAATCTGTTGCCATTTGGAGAAACCAAAGCCATCAAACAGCTGTTTCTACTTCCTTCTAAAGCTTAACTATGCATTTAAATCAACACAGCAGGATCTGTCATGAGATCATTTGGTTTGGTAGTAATGTGAAATTATATCGAAATATTAAACAAAGAAGTACAAACATCAGAAATGGTGATTCTTCAAACCAGATTTAAAATAAATGTGTCAAGTTTCATCTACATTGAATTGCCTAAAATATTCACCCATCATCCTTCACACATATGATATTGAAATTCATCCCATTCTTTAAGGTGATGTCGGCCCAAGCCAAACAGCTAAGATTTTAAGACATTTTAAAATCTTCTGGTATTTTATTCCAAAAAGTTTGACTTTTCTAAAGCCTATTGCTGAAGTTAAACGCTGACGTTGGATGACAACGCCATGTAATTCATCCAAAAGAGCTGCCCACTAACTTGCAAATATATGTATTCATTGGCCTTGCTTTGATGCCCAAGTCTTCTTGGAAAAGTAAGGGACCATCCCCAAAGTTTTCCCTGAAAGTTGGAAATTATTTGAAATGTGGCAATCAAACCCGAGAAAAGACATGGTATAATTTTTAACGTGAAGAAACTTAATGATTTAAATTTTCTTATTTATTAAAAACACCATAATTGCAAATTGTTTCTTTTCGATACTGGCAGAATATCAACAAAGCTTTGTACGCATTTGTAATATAAACACAGTTACTGTCTAACTGGGTGACAAATGATTAACTTGGCATCACTGCACATGCTCTGCTGAAATGTTGAACCACTATTATGTCCTTTTAAATCCTTCCTTATGAACCACATATCCTTTCTACGTTGGCTGAATTTGGATCAGATATCGGAAGACGTGGATGTATTAACCAGACACCAAGTGTTTGACAAGTTAAAGCCACCTTGTGGCTTACAAAATCCTGGTTCTTTTATCATCACTGATTGCCTTAGCAGCTTAAACCAACATTCCAGATTGATTTTGTTTAACTCATGTTATTTTCCCAGCTTTTTGTCTTCTTTTTAACATTCCTCAATGATTCTTTTCATTTGTATTGTTTAAATGGATAAAAGTGTTCACGATTACCAGAGACTGGCGGAATATCAACAAAATGCTTATGCTTCACTATGAACATCTGTTTGGTGGATTGACCTCATTTGCTCCTCTCTGGCCAGTTTAGTACTCACTTTTTCTACTGCTATCTTCCTGTCAAGGTGGTATCAGTGTCAGATAAACGTCAAACCAGTTGAGATTCTTTATCTCTCCGGGTGCTCCAATGGGAGAAAAAGCAGACGTCTTAAGTGACATAGCAGGGCTTCAACAGCGACTCTTTCTGTTATAAATAAACAAGAGAGGGCTGGAAAAGCTGGAGCGGCACGGCCCCTCCGAGCCGTCGCAGGTCTCAGCACCTCGGCTGTCAGCTGTCGTCTGGGGGTTACTGGAATCGGCCCCCCTCAGTCTCTTCCTCACAGTTCTGTTACCGGAAACTCACACACTGACACTATTTACAGACCTAATTACTTGTACAGTGTTTATGTTTGCTGGGACATTTAGTTCAGGTTGGGAAAAATCTAGACTTCTCTATGTGTATTGCAAAATCTTACCAAGTATTTTTTGTCTAGTTTCAAGTGCAAATATCTTAGTATGCCTGAAATAAGGCAAAATTAACTTATAACAAAAATTTTTAGTAAGATATAAAAGCTTTTCTTTAAGTCAGTAATACCTTAATATTTATAAAAAAGTCCTATTTATAAGAGAAGCAGTCAGACTGAGGGACCAGTACTTTTTTTTTTATCTATATGAAGTAATTATTAACTTAAAATAAGGTCAGTTTTCTTGCTGAAAAGTTACTTGTATTTTAGTTTTGTCTTATTTTAGGTGTACAAAGATATTTCCACTAGAAACTAGATTTAAAATACTTTTATCAGTGTGACTTTTCATTGAGGCTTTTATTTCCTGGAATATTTATTCACAGACAGTCTCAGTTAGTTCCCAAGCACAATAAATTAGCAAACAGAATAGCTTAACTCTACTCCTAAAGTGGTCTGAAAACCATGTGTTTCTGAATGGGTCTTAATTCCACACATTCCTTAATACCTGCCTGTGTAAATAGGGGGGCTTAAAGTTTCACTAGTGGAAGACTGGTGACTGGTGGTCTGTAAGTGTTGAGTCCCACTGGGGCCCAGTTGAGGTAATAAAAGAAAAATTGGTGTTTCTGTGGCTTTGGTGTTGGCCTTCACTCTTGGAGACGTTTGGGCAGAATGTGGTCATGCTTCAAAATATATTAAGCAATGGCTTCTAAAGGAACTTGTAGAACAGAATACTTTTGCTTATCTGGTATTTTAAGTACTCCAGATATGCTTTCATTTGATGGTTACAACTTTATGATAACTTTTGTTATTCCTCTTACCATTTGTGTTTCTTTGAGCTGCAAATTTGCCATAGTAGATACCATTACGTTGAGATTTGGGCTCAGGTGTCTTGTTTCACAGCCGGCTTATGATCCCTGCTTGCTGTCTGGTCACCGTGTCACCAGCTTATGACCCTTGGGCTGAAATACATTGCAGTGACTCAACAATGATTTGCAAATTATTGGCCTGATTTGTCTGAAAATTTTCATCATTTTTATTTTTACTAAAATGAATTGTCAAATGAAAGTTTATAGGTGAAATAACTTGAGTTGGACACAAAGGCAAGCGCTTGGAAAAGGTTCCATATCCTCTAGGCTTTTTCACATCACCTCAGTGTATTGTATTAAGGTTTGCAGCAATCCAGGGTTTTGGTAAATAAAAATCTTAAAAGTATGGCATTCATTTGTATTTAGTATTCTTCAGTCACCTTTTGCAAGAATTACAGCTGCAGGTTTTTTGGTGCATATTCCTACCTGCTCCTCACATGCAGAGAAGTAAATCTTGGGACATTCTTTTTCTGGACTGTGGGAGGAAGCTGGAGTACCTGGAGAGATGCATGAGGAAAACTCCATGCAGAAAGACCCCAGGCTGGGATTCGAACCCAGGACCTTCTTGCAATAAAGCAATAGTGCTGCACAGAATTCAATAAGTAAAAAGCTGAAGTTTCTTAATAATTCTCACTCCGATTACTGCTGGAGATGGGCACAAGTGTGTTAGATAATGGATGTATGTTTGAATGGATACATTTGGTCAACAGAATATGAAAAAAGGCCTGGGACATCTGCATTTTATCTCTTTAAAATGTAGTCTGTACTTCTCCTTTCCTACAGATGTGTATAGGTGCACCATATGCACAAGTCTGCACAAGCAAGATTTGGCTTATTTTGACAAGACTGAATGTTGGTGTAAAGAGGAAAGAGTGTGTAAGAGCTTGTGTATCTGACATGCTGGAGGCATTATTTGTTTGCCACATACCTCACAAAAACTAAAGGAACAGACAGCAAATCATGAAGGTGTGGCAGACTCAATTTTTCATGTGGTTCAAGCATTTCCACTGGCAGAAGTGACTTTGAGATTTGTTGTTAGCTTAACAGACTTGTTGGCTAATAATAATAATAATAATAATAATAATAATAATAATAATAAAATCATAGCCCACTTTTGGAAAAGTACTGGGCTGTTGAATATATTTTTGTTGGTTATTTGACTACAGTAGATAATTAATTATTGGTGTGTATCAAGCTCAAAAAACTGCAAATGGATAGATAAATAGAAAAAGGACATATTATTATATGTATTATTAGTTTTCTAATAAATTGATCCAACTAAACACAGTGTAACCTGTTTTATAAACCAGGCAGTGCAACTGAAACAGTTTATCATTAAATCTTACAAACCTTTGGTGGAAAGGTGAAATAATGTTATTTAAACTCTTAAGCTTCAGAGAATGCTGATTTGTTTCCGATCACATAACGACAAGGTGGGCATAATTTAGGTAACTTGAAAAGAAGCTTCACACCTCATTCAGTGCTTCTTCCTGGTAGAAAACTAAGCTCTTTGTAAAATGCCTGGTATGGCTGCTGTGTGGGAGAATAAATGTCCTGGGGGAAGATGGCCAGGCAGGCACTTGAAGCATGCATTAAAAAAATGTGGATTTTTCCTTCACTTTTGGCTCCACTCTTCTGGTCCAGTCTTCCAGAAAATAGTGAGCTTGTTTGTGGCACCCATAGATTTAGTCATGGAAGACTTTGAGAAGACAATTGCAGACAATGTCAAACAGTGTTTGTCTTCCATGCCCAGTCATTTTGGATTACAGTTTTTGTAGCCATGCCAAAGAGCAGTAGAGAGCAAATGGGCTCTCAGCCCATTTACCAAGGCTCATGCATCAAAAATGGCAGTTGGTCAGTTCAAAAACCACTCAGAGATTTTTTCCACACATATTTATATTTTACCTGTTACCAAAGTTTTGCAAGTGTCTACCTGGATTTGTATAGAAAAAAATGAAAAAAAATATAAAATGTCTTTGAGGGGAAAGAAAGCTTAGTCAGAAAAACAATGCAAAAGACTTTGATGCCTGGTCAGGCTCACCTTTCTGTGGCTCATTATAGTAAACCTACAAGATAATCTACACAGAGAGAACTAAACAAGAATGCACAATATAAAGATGTGGTAATCTACTTATTGTTGTCTGAGTAGAGGAGGTAGTTCTGTTGAGAAAAGTGAGAAATTTAGGTAAAGAAGTTGATCAGGGTGTAACAAGCACCCTGATCAATGGAGAATGCAGAATGGAGCAATATATGTATTGCTCCATTCTGCACCGCTTTTATCAATCACAAATCCAGATAGATTAGCATTTGATTCACCTTGTGATTGCAACAAGTAACAAAATGGAGTTGAGAGAAATTGTATCGGGCTCAGGCATAATGTCTATTGGCTCGGGTCAGGCCGGATTCTCCACTCCTGAATTCTAGGTTGTGCTTATTTACCAATTTTCAGTTGGTACTAAAGGGCCCAGGTGTGGACTTCTGTTGCTGTATTCATTCCATCTATTTCAAGGTTTTGTTTAAGAGATGCTGTGGCATCCATTGCACTGTTTTCCTTTTGTCATCTTTAGCCATTCTGCTAGTTCTCAGACATCAACAAGACATCTCTGTAAGAGGTATAGAACAGTATAGAAATGCGATTAGTGAAGGATGGAGAGGCAAGATTTATATTTATGTATATACAAGTTTTTTTTGTTTTTTTTAACTTGCATTCAAGGCCAATCTCTTGGACTTGCATCAGGTGCTTGAAAAGGGAAATATCTTTTTCATCGCTCCTCACTGCTGGTGGGTTAGGCGAGCTTCTGTTCCTGTTATTGCCATCATGCTCTCACAAGAGAGCATTGTGTGTGAAAATCCAAGAAGTTGAGCTGAGTCCAGTTTCTCTGCTTGTGTGACACATCGCCTCTGCCTCCAAGATGTTTCTCACAGATTGTCCTTGCAGCTGTATCAGAGGGTTTATGAGCATAGTGGGCGATATGAAGGCCCCTGAAGAATTCTTCTCACGCCTCCTCCACCAGGCTTTGAATGTCTTCGAAATTTTGCCAGGTTGGGATTGTCTATGTGTGACTTACAGATGTGGAACTAAAATCCTCTTATGCATTTTATACGTTTCATTTTTATAATTCTGAGAGGAGATATTTGTATTTGCTCACTTCAAGCATTAGTGGGAACAGCTTTTCCAATATTTCTGCTTTATTAGATGGTAATCACAAAGAATTACCATCTAAATTTGCAAGACTAGGTCTTGCAAATTTTTTTGGGCTGAAAATGCTGGACATTGTCTGAAATGCCTATAACCTCCTATTTTAATAGTTCGAACACCATAATCAATCTTATCAATCATCTCATCTCCGCTCTTAGGGTGCAAATAATTAGCACCAAGGAAAATGAATGGTTCTCCTGCACTGGCTGCTTTGGAAATGCCAGACGGTGACATGCCAAGGTATTTTAGTTTACCAAGCTGCATTGTCTTTAGAATACAATACATATGACCTACAATGAAAACTATAAATAGGTACATCCATGAATACTGAACAGCAAATAGCACAATCTCCATGTACAAACTGATTGCTACAGATTCCCTGATAGATATTTTTGTTTCATGTATTTTTTTCAACTGATAGAGTCCAAACCTAAAAAGACTGAGAGTCTTGACCAACCAACCAAACTATTATCTTCCCTATCAGATCTTCATGTAGAGTCATATCCACTATTTTGAAAAATATCAGTGGAAATTTATCTTTATTCAAATTAGTGTCAAATGACACTTGCAGTGAAATAGAACCTGTTTCACCTCATCCTGCAAAGCATTTAGGGTGAGTTGTGACCAGTCTTTCTCCTATGCGACCATTTGAATGTCAAACTGTTGGAATGTGGTAATCGTGTTTGTTCTTGCGCATGCAATTCTTTAAAAGTATATTCCAGGTTAGCCGGAGATAAGTTGATGGTAGAGCTGGAGGCTGGTGACCTGCAGGTGGGGTTGAGTTCAAACCGTTATTGAGGGCTCTTTATATTGATGGATGGATAACTTTAACACCACAGGCGTGACTCGCCCCCACAAGACTTGGAGTAAAGGTCAAACTTGTATGTGAACTTGAGTGAAGTTCCAAAGTGAGCAAAAACAGTGTCTTATGCTGTCAACTCCCTTTTACTTGAGATCAAACTGATATTTGCTGTCTTAATGTGTTAGCTTAATACTGACTCTCCAATCAGTGTAGGTTTGTGAAGGTTAGTGCCCAGATGGCATCCAACATGTCCAGATCATACCTCATCCCAACGAAGCGGGAAGCAGGAGATGATCACGCCAATGCTTGGTCGGCACAACTGAAAAGAATTTGGTCAGTCAGCAGTTTCCTTTTGCGAAAGGCCCGGGAGTGTTGTTGTATGGGTGTTCACTCAGGGGAGAGAGGATTCGGGGGGTAGGTTTAGTTATTTATTAGCTGGAGCTATTGAAATGGGAAAACTTGCATGACAGAGTATGGTGGAAATAGGAACTGGCAGGCCATGCCGACTGGAAATGCTTGGGGTGGCATTCTGCCAGTGGTGTCTGAGCTTATGGGCAGAATATGGGCAGCCTGGGTGCTGAGATGGTGAGAGCACAGTTAAACTCATGCTGTGTTTCACTACCTGAAACACAGCATGAAATATCTATTGTATCAAGATGACCAGATATGAGAGAGGCTGGCCAAGCTTTGTGCCTCCTTACTGAGTGTTGAAGGTGTTTGTTGGTTAAACCACAGGAAGATGTTTTTTTTTTCCTCATTGCTTTTGTATTTTTATGGATTTGTATGTTATTGCTTTTGAAACAGTAAAGTGAGAGAAATCATTGTCTGTTGAGGTTTCACTAGCTAGCTAAATGTCCTATGGACATTGCATATCTCACATCTCATTTACAGCACTGGTCTTCTGTTAGAATAAAGATGCTAAGCTAAAATGTGGCACTAAGATTATAAAACTAAACTAATGTGTAATATTTACATTGCATATTCAAGATAAAGGAATTCATTTTGACCTAGTTTTGGCATTAAGTTAGGTGAAGGAATATCTCCCAAGATGTTTATCTTCCTTTAAGGGAAGATACAGTTTTCGGGGCTTACCTCCACTCAAGTAGGCGTTATTAATATCTGTATCAATCAGCTGCTGATTTCTTTTAGTCTAAAATGTAATAGAAATATATTTTATTGTCTCACAGTCCAGATCGTACCTGCTGGGGAGTGCTGATGTTGTGCATCTGCTAACCGATACTGTGGTGACTGTAAAATATACTTTATACATTAAGCAGTCTTGCTGGATACTATGCAGCAGGAATACATTGTTTCAAACATAAACATGATTTTGTCACCATAACTAAACAACACAGAATTATAGTTGCATACTATTTGGTCCCCTATTCACCTTACTTTAGATTTGTGTTTGGTATTTTGAGTAAAATGAGTAATCGGTAAAGTTATTAGCTTGTATGACATGATGCATGAGATTAATTTGGTCAGTGAACATATGTTCTCACATTTTTATAACACTGGCTTTATAATAACTGAAATGTAATGGTAATCAATTTTTGAGGATGGATCTCATATGTTTCCGCTGCTGCTCCAGGTGACATAATGCTTTAGCTGTACACCCTTCATGAGTCCAGAATACTGATGTAGTTGTAAAGAACTGGGCTTGGTATGCTGGATATTCTCACTTGCCCTGGGGACATGGAGTTTAAAGCATACTAGGATTTGTGTCATTTGGGTCTCCACTGCAGCTGCTTGTTCTGGCTTTCTGTCTGCTCATACATGAGCCGTCGTAATCAGCTGTTAACATCTGTTGCAAGAGTCCACATTGAGATGGGAAAATTGGATAACATTTTGGAATATGTCCAGTCGCATTTTATTTTATTTGCATGCAAAGCCTTGAGGGCGACTTCAAGTGATAATAGATAGTAAAAATAAACATGTCACAATGCCCGTTTTCCTGTCTCTGCTTTTGTTTTCCGTCCACCCGTCTAGACCCCATGCATACAGAGCCTTTCTCTGTGGAGACTTAAACCCCAATAAATCAAATCTCTTTGTTTGTCCCAGGTGAGTCAGGCCTCCAAGGTGTGGGGAGAGGTTCCGCTTCCAGAAGATTTGGAGTCAGAAAAAGATGTCCGGGCAGCTCCGAGTTTACTGGATGACGACGAGGACTTTGCAGCTGATGAAGCTTCAGGAGGTGGGCTTGCTAACCCTAAGAGGAAGGATACCCGCAAACCACAGCAACAGCTGCTCTTAATTCAGTGGAGTCATGTTTTTATTATGCTGTTCTTATTTAACTCATCCCATATTTTTTAAAAAAGGAAATGTTGCCTAAGGAATTATAATGAAACTTTTTAAGATTTTGGCTTTCTTTAAAAATATAGCCCTCCTGTGAAATTACACAATTAAGTGAAGAAAATGTGTGTTTTCCTGTAATTTATTCAACTGCTGATCTCATCCTCGCATCTGTTTTTTCCTCCTTAGACCGGCCCAGTGGGGATGAGGATGGCAGCACTCCAGAGCCTGACAGCACAAGTAAGCATCCGGAAAATCTGATAGATATGTTAAAAATTACATTTCTGAGTGGTAGATCAGTCAACCTTTTTACACTCTGGCATCTGTGATTCTGATTTTTGCAATTTGTATGTGTGCGTGTGTGTGTGTGTATGTGTTTGCCTGAGTCCTGAATAATGAAACCTTCTCTTCCTGATGCACCTTCTCCTCCCTCGTCGCCAGTTTGCCAGAGTATGGTCATAACATGGGGCTCAGGGTTTGTCTCTGAGACATAAACACCCCTTCTTCTCTTGTATCTTTTTAACTCAGGCCAAAGGTGACAGCGAAATTAAAAAAAAAAAACTTAACAGCCAGATTAACATAGACCACTCCATAAGAGCCCTATACTTTTCCAACTTGCTCTCTCCTTTGCTGCTTTTTTATGTCAGCTTGAAAAGTGTTTATTTGTGGGAAGCCATCACATAATGGCCTCCACGCTCACCAAAACCCTTTTTAAAAAAAAAAAAAATAACAGGCTTGACGGTTGTCATCCTTCATTATTTTCCCACTTCTGTGCTGCTTGTGCTCACAGTTTTGGACCCTGAACAGCTTAATGACTCAAACACAGACTGAAACAGATACTTCATCATGGATAGATTTTCATGTCATGCTTTGTAAGTTAGAGGTGAAAATCAAATGTGGCTTACAGATGAAACACTTTGTGAAATCCAATGAGCCCCAAGTGACTGTGCTTCACTGGACTGTAATTACAGTACACACCAGAAAGAGCCATGGAGAGTTGGTTAACGAGCTCTGTTTTTGAGTTTATTGGGTGGGTGTGCTGGCTTCTGCTTTTAGCTAACGATCCATTCAGATACAGGTGGTATAGTGGGATATTTAGCTTCTCTCAACATTTGAATGTCAGTAATTTGAAGTGTACCGTTATTAATATCTGTATTAATCCTGATAATGAAAAAGGTTCTAGATTGGGTATCGGTGACAATGTGTCCGACCCATAAGAGCAGACTTATATTGTCTGTGTTGAAAAAAAGAAACATGTTAAGTCAATTCAGCACTGTTTTTCTGTCTCGTTTCAGTATTGGCCAATGCTAAACCTCAGATATCTGTAGTGGTATTGGAAGTGGAAAAAAGTGGATCAGTGCATCCCCATCGGTAACATTTTATCAAGTAAATTGTTCATTGTTTGTTCTGAATATGAGGAAGATTGATTTTAGCTTGAATTCCTCTTGTATTTATGTCTTAGATTCTCATTTTAAAGTTAAGAAGCGGAGAGCTTTTTGTTTTGCTTTCTCTGTTCTGCAGACGTTTAAGTTGTTTTTGGTTATAAACAATGACGTTTAATTGAGGTGTATTTTTAAGAGATTCAATGGAAGTTCTTCAGGCAAAGATCAAACATGATGGGACTGCTTACGGAACAATCATTTATCAATAACTGATTGAACCACATTACCCAGCATACTTTGAGAACTGCTTATTATGCTCTGCAATACTCAATTGCATCAAAGCCCAAAAAATTCCTCAACACCACCTCAGTTGCAGGGGAAATAAGTCAAGATACACCTTAAATGCTTTAATGTAGTATCTGTAAAGCCAGAATGGAAGTAAGTGACCATGAAGGAATGGATAAATGTCAGTGTAAAATATTAGTTTCATACATCTGCAAGGAATTAAGCACTTCACAACAAAGGAGTTTGTGGTTATTGAGAAAGACATTATATATTTTTTTCTTTATTAAAGAAAAAGATCTTGTTATATCAAACATCCTGCTTTTCTTTGTTGGCACTTCAAGCTTTAGACGCTGATTACATCATGGTGGTAAGATTTGTTTTGTTAGTGGCACTGGAAGCTGACATCAGAGTCACAGCACAGCATCATGTGCTTCGTCTCTTAGAAATAGCTCTGACATGAGGCCTTCCATGAAGCTGAGCAGTTTAAAGAGCTGCAGGAAATTTTATCCTGTCTGACTTTAATGAGAAGGGTGCTGACAGGATGTGATTGTAACAGATGAGAATAGTAAGGTCCAGATTGTTTTCAGTCCCTCTGTTGGAAAGAAAACAGAAACAGAAACTGAAGGAGATCTGTCTTGTCAACTGAGCTTTTTAGTTATTTTCAACCTCAGGCAGCTCACTTTGAGAAGTGTTTTAGTATCTGCTAATCTCAGATTAACAGTTTGTAAATATGAACCCAGTTCTTGTTAGTTTATTCACATTTATTGTTTTCATAGACATTTCTGTCCACATGTAACTCAAAAATGCTTAAAAAGAGGAGAACTTTCTAGCAGAAAAGTTATTTTCTGAAGGGTGGCTTTCAGGCCAGCATTCTGCTCAGTGTGATCACTGCTCTATGACTGGAAGAGGCAGAATAATTCCATATATAGATCTGGGCTGCACAGTCCTGGGAAGGAAATTCAGCTTCCGGTGCTGAATGTGGAATAATTTGCTGAGTGGCTCTGTCCTGAGGACTGACCACGCTGCCCACCCAAGCCTCTGCCTTCCTTCCCTTTTCAGTGCGATAAAATAGGAGACACAGTTGCCACATTTGCCCCCATTATGCTGAGTTTCCTGTTTTGTGTCTATTTGATGAGGGTTAAGGCATGTCCATTTCCCTTTGTCTTTCCAAATCAGTGTGAAACATCTGGGATTTTAACTTGTCAAAATGAGACTATTTTAAAGCATTCTTTGTTCATTGTTACTATTAGTCCAATGTAATCACAGTCTCCTCCAGAAACATGAAAGCAGTGTCTCGTGTCTTCCTAACCTTTCATCCTGACCTCTGATCACTTAGAACCCAACAAGATTTTTGGACGACAGATCAGACCCCCTTCATCCGTGAGAGCCTTTCCTTGTTCCATAGACTCTCTGAAGGACTTTCCCAGTGGACTAATAATGTTGGCCATTATTGTTGGAAATTTAAGACACAAAGGTTACCATGTTGCCATTGGATGGAGATGGGAACTGTGGGATTTAATAATTGTTTTTTCTTGAAACAACACACTGGCTCTTCATTGCTGATAAATAAGAAATGAATGAAGCTAATGCATAAACATGTTTCAAAATTTGAGTTAATGTTTTTGCTGTCATTCCAACTATGTAGTCACAGAAAAACACCTATTGCATCCATTGATTCAAAATCAGTGGAACCATACACGAATGGAACACGTCAGCGTTGGTCTGGGAGTGGGGCTAATGACCGAGGTGTTTATACCCAAATAATAAAGCTCATGATAATATCACTCTACAACATAGACATGCCTACCACAGAGAGACTTACAAGCTTCACCACCAGAGAGTGACTCTATCATTGTGAAATACATTAAATAGACATGAAGATAGCAAACCAAGAGACCAATAGAACAATTTAGCTATTGGTCACTGATGATGAAATAACACAAATTCAAAGCAGCTCAGCACCAAGGATAGCATCGAATCATTTTGACACTTTATAAATTTCAACTCAGAGCCTGGACCACCTAGCAACTGCTGGAGCTTTAGGTTTATTGTTGATGCGTTGAAGTGGACATGCAGCAGCGCGCATCGATCCTGGCGCATGCGCAGCCTGTTGCAGCGTCTCGTGCACCGCTCTCTGGATCTCATGCGCACTGCCGTACATACCAACTGAACGATCTGGAAGATGCTCTTGCAGGTCACTCCAACGTGTGCGTTAACTATAAAGGCCATACTGTTGGCTCATTCACAAATGGCCCTCAGACTACACTTTGGACACTCCTGATATAAAAATGTGCATTTTGTTGCAATCTAAAAAAAAGAGCACAAAAAATATAAATCTTTATTGATTTTTTGAGAAACAAATAATCTGTTTTCAGCTAACTAAAGAAGCTGAAGGCCCAGATGACTAAATTCCTAGTCATCAAATAGTTTAGCAGTGGATTCTTCCTGACATAATGCAGCCAAAGTTTGGATTGTTCCATTATCTCTTAAAGAGAAATGTTACGTTATGTAGTTGTCACTTTGACCAGGCCACCTATGTGGCTTGGCTGCTAGTAGTGGGAAGAGAGGGATGTGTGTCACAGTGACATTACCTTTATGAGTGAGAGATTCAGGCTGGCTCTCGGGCAGCAGCAGGATGAATGGAGGCAGCTGCAGTTACTTTGGAGAGAGGTCTTTGTTGTTGTTCTGATGGGGGGCCTCAAGGTGGCTTCAAATTTATTTAAAATGCCTTTAGTCTCTACTGTAGACTAAGCAGACATAATGAAGCAGACCAAACAGAGTATCTGAAGGACAAATTAGTGTTGCGTCACATCCACTCTTCACAAACAGCTGATTGGACGTGTGGGTATGTACAGTTTATTCCAGCTGAATGGTCTTAGTCTCCAATTTGAGTCCTCAGACTCAATCCAGCTTCATGATCCTCTTCTTTGTTGTGCCAACAACAAATCAGTTGCCGTGGAGTGGTTCAGTGTGCCACTCCTCATGAGGAAAAATATGTTTGGGGATCTGCTGCAGATTTAAGGCTTCTAGCTTCCAGCTTTTATATATTTAAGTATCTCCCACGTTATGATTTACAGTACAGTACAAACTAACACATGAAAACAGAGCACGGATTACAGCTTGTGGCTAGAATTTGTTGTTGTTGAGTGGATTAAACTCTTGTTTATCCCAAATTTTCAAGTTTATTTGGATAAAGCTTGACAGTTGATCAGTAGCTTCCTGTTTAAACACAAGGGAGTAACCATATCAAGTAGAGCCTCCCATGAGGGTTTTAGGCGCTTAATGGGACTGGCTACATTTTTCTTATTATTATAAGTAATTAGGCTTGCAGTCATCAAGTACTATGTAGTTTTAGATGTGAATTACCTTTCTTCCATTAGGAACTGAGTTTGTAGAAAAGTGAAGAAATTCTCAGAGTGGTTGATGGATGGTTAACTGGTAGTCAGATGGCATCAACTTCTTTAGTTGATTTTAGCTGATTTAAAAGTAATTTAGCTAATTTAATTTGGGAGTCACAGAAAAATCTGTGAATACCTAACCACAAAAAGATGAGTGTTCACCATATGAAATCTGTTAATGGGCATGTTTAGTTTTTAAATACGTAAAATAGTTACATTGATATTGTCTTGACTACTCAACACCACAAGGATTAGGCAAAGCCCTCACTTTTTTGGAACTACAACCAGAAAGAGCCCAACTCAGGTATGATATCAATTGCAGATCCAAGCTCAAAAGTCTAAGAATCATCTAAATCAAGCATTTTGACAGGGACACGTCAAAATTCAGGAACACATTGGGTAAGAAACCCACAAAAAAAACCTCAGTTATAGTTTTCTCAAAGTTTACACAATAAAAATTCCCTAATGTAGTGTTATATCACTCAGATATTAATAATTTGAGTATTAAGTAGTTTTAAAGTTATAAAACTGCTGTAATATCTAACAGAAATAAAGAAGCAGTTATCCTTTTAAAACATTTCTGTTGGAAAAAAGGCAGTTTATGTGCTTCCTACTTCATTGATTTGTTTCACTCATAAATGGTGTCCCAATGAACACGTAAATCAGTTAATAAAGCTGGTGTGCTTTATGTGGCTGTTGCTAATTCTCAGATTTGCAAAAGACCACATTGTATAAGCAAACTTTAAAGTACAAAGGGGTTATTCGTTGTAATTAGTTTGGACCTCTGTTCTTGAGGCTTAGATCTTTTGGAGAAACCATGCTTTCGGTCATAATTTCTTAGATGGTCTGCAGATTTAAAGTGTGTGGTATTTAGTATCTTTGGTCTAACAGCCTTATCTTGACTTGTTGTTTGCACAGGACTGGTGAGGTACAGTCAGTGTATAGTTATAGTATATTTTTCTCAACTCACTTCCAAATATGTCAGTAATGAGCTTCAGAAGCCATATGGTTTGCTGCATGTGCAGTTGTGAAACAGCTGGATCCAACAACAAATGAGCTGTTGTTTACTGATGTCTGTTGAAGTTTATGGAGTGGACTGCTAGACTCCGGATTGGAGCATAAACATCTGTCTTTACCGTGTCCCATTGTCATCTTTTCTGAAGTTTTAGTTATTTAAAAGATTGAATAAATCATCCAACCGTAAACATCCCTGTCGATGCGTCATAACATCGTCCTTTGTGCAAATCATCTGACTTTCAGAACCCATCTATGTTTCAGAACAACTCAAACCCATTTCATAGGCTCGCTCAATCATCCGAGTGGAAGAACCAGTGAGTCACCACAAAACAAAGAGGGATCTTTGTTGATTGTCCCAATGCAAAGCTTTAAAGAAATTTGTTGGTGCTCAGTTCTTCCATCTGAACAGGAAAACAGGAAGAGCCTTGTCCTTGTGTGGCGGCACCATCTCAAGGTGGATGTTTGTGTCAAGTGGCAAAGATGTTGGAAGTGGTCTGTGTGTTTGTTGAATCAGACCAGTGATGCTTTCCAACCTTTTCTCTTACTTCCTGGTGCACTCCAGACAGACATTTAGCCTATACAAGCCATTGTTCCTTTACTTGGCCTATACAAGATATCTTTAACATGTGGGTGGTGGTGATTGCTGGGATTGTGTCATTTTCCTGTCTTGCCGTTTGAGTTTATCTGTTTTGGCAATCCAACTTCAAATTCTTTATCTGATTGTCACTTTCTGTTTTCTCTCTTTGTTTCCCTCTCCTGAAACTTAAACTTTATAACCCCTCTGCAACCGCCTGGCTAACTTTGACCACTCCTGCCCCTGCTTTGCTTGGCTCATTCCAACCTTTACCCCCTGCCGACTTACCCCCCTCCACCAATTCCCTGCCCTAGCTATTGACCAACTGTTGGAGTCTTGGTATCTGGGACAAATACAGAGCCCAAATGAGGAGCAGTACAGTAAGTCTTCCACCATTTCTCTCTGTCTTTTTTGTCTTTGGCACACTCTACCAGTCACCTGCTCCACTCCGTTAAGCTCACATTTCCAAAAGCATTCAGAGATGTTTGTATGAAAGCTCGGGCATGTTGAGTTCTGTTTCCGGCTTTTCTGTTTTTCCAAGTGCTTTTCTCTCTCTGTGACTCCTAATGCCAATGGAAAAAATGATGGGTATGTTCCATAGCGCAACAAGGAGCTCATCACGCTCGAGTGACAACACTTTCAATCACAGCTGTAAAAGATGTTTTGGCAACTTGCAAAAAAATGCGCTCGTCTTTAATTAAAAAATTAACTATTTCTTTCTTATCCCAGTGTGATGAACCAGCTGTTAATCTTTATGCACAGTGGTGGTTTTGCTTCCAATTGTGACACTGTGCTGTGGGAGAGCGCAAAGTCAGAATTCATCTCCAAAAGTCTCCCAAAGGGCATGAAGGAGAGTCTGAGACAGTTTTTTGGCTGTGGTCCAGGGTGAGGGTTAATAGTAGGGATCTTTTCGGCAGGAACTGAGCTAAGACAGAGCCAGCTGGCAAATTAATATGTGAGATGCATAGACTATGACTGATTTTATGACTTTCAGTTTTAGTGAAGTTTTTGACTGATTCCAAGAAAGATGAGCTTCAGAATATTTTTTTTGCCTTCCATTCATGCGGCTCTGTAATTATATCTATTGAGAACAAAGGTGATATCACAATATGTGTGAAAAGCCTTCACTAAAACTTTTTTTCCTGTCCTTTTCTCTTTTTTTAATATATATTCCTCAATTAGGTTTTGGAGCCAAAAGGAAAAATTCTGGCAAGATTGAATATTTAAATATTATTTCTGGGTAGTCTAATTTTTTTGTAACAAGTAAGCTAGTAAAGCAGTAAACCATTCAGTAGTGGCTTTTTGCAAATCATTCATAGCATGTAAGTAGAATAGTACGCTAACCATCAATATAAATCTATGTAAATTCCAAACATATTCCTATTTATGCCCCCAAATTTCTTTCCATATACATTTGCATTACTGTGTGTCTAGAAAGTGGAACTTTACCTAAAATCTTCCACTCCTTTGCAGTCCTGCTTCTTACATCCCCGTGCTTCCTTTAGCTGTGTTTGAAACATCTGGTTGAGACTGAAAAATGCTACTTTAAATGTTTTTCTCTTAGTAATGGGCTTTTCTCACAGAACAACCTGGGACTTCTTACGTATGTACAGTAAGAGTGTGATATGTTCACTTACCAGCAACAATCTGATTTTGACTTTTCCTATTCATTGGATATTGGTTAATTAAACTGAAAATAATTTTGCAGTATATATTTGTGACAAAATCCATAGATTAAAATGTTGAATTTAGTTTAGACACTTAAAATTTAACTTTTTGCTTTCTCTTTAAATGGTTTTACTGTTGCTGTGGGTTCTAGTGTTGGGGTTAAAGGTCAAGCCCCGTGTGGCTGAGCTATAAAGGCCAAACTCGGCTTGCTGCTCAATCATTTCTTTGTCTTCTGCGTAGGCCTCTATGTGTTAAGAGGGGGCCCTTTTCACAATGCTTCCACAGTTCTGCTGAACAACTTTAATAGCTAAATCAGATTCTGAATTAAAAGTGTGGAATGCTTCTTTTTCAGACTTATTTTCGCCCCTTTCTTTCTTGTTCCCACTCGTCACGCCTGCAAATTGACAGTTTCATCACCTTTTAATGCTGGCGTAGCTCAACAAGGGAATTTCTCTGTTAAAAACAGAGGGATGCACAGAAGAGAATGGGTCTTGGAATAAAAGCACCGCTCATTAGCCGCGGGGCACATCCTGGCGCCCCAATCAAAGGAACCCAATCACGCTCACCAGTCTGTGGCGGTAGGCTCAGAAAGAGAGGGAGCTATGAACCGCTGTTGACCGGGCAGCAAGTACCCACCCAAGTGATTAGATTATATGCGGGTCAAATAAAATGCTTTCATGACCAACTTTGATGTTGCTCGTCTTTCAGGACAACAATCAGGATGAACTATTGTACTATAAATCTAAAAGTTGCAGCCGGAGATGCAGCGACTCGAGGCTGTGCTAACACTCACATCTCTGTTGATACATGTTCACCTCAGTATGTTTTCATAGGCAATGCACCGTTTACATTGCCATAAATGAGGCTTTTCTTCTCCTAAAATAAGGTGTCTTGAGGAGGTAATGCTGTTTTGGAAGAAAAACGGGCCTAGTAATGTTCAGAGACCACACAGTCTGCCTCTGAGGCACATCATCTTTTTAATTAAAACACTCTCCCTAGAAGAGGTATATGATTATTTACAGTTGGATCTTCAAATATATGTTTTAAATTAGTGATTTTAATATGAATGGTTTGATGTGTGCTTCAGCTGTAATTAGAGAATTCAGTAAACAGCTGTCACATAAGAATATTGGATATCTTCTCATTATATTTCCAAACAATGTAGTTGGAAAAGGATCTTTATTTCAAATGTGGCATTTGCATTTGGGTGTCATCCAAGGAGCTCTCAGTGGATGCTAAATGAGCCATTTGAAAACTGAACAAAACAAAACAAATCAACAACCCAAACACTAGGAGTAGCCTAATTATAATTTTTCATTCAGTAGTGTAAAAAAAAAGAAAAAAGAATGGAAACAATAGGGCTCTTTGGTCAAAGACAATAGAAGCCTTTTATTGAAATAACTCGCTAAATAACCCTTTCCAGTTGGTAGATATAATTTTTTTTGTCACCTTATTAATGATGCACTGGTCAGCGATTCGCAGTTATCAAAATTTGGCTCTGATCTCTAGGTCAAAACTCATCATTTAGTTAATCAATAAATGGTAAATGGACTGAACTTATATAGCGCTTTTCCAGTCATTTACACTAGAGTCACATTCACCCATTCACACACACATTCATACACCGATACGCAGACCGGTAGGCAATTTGGGGTTAAGTGCCTTGCCCAGAGGCACATCGACATGTGGCAGGAGGAAGCTGGAATCGAACCTACAACCTTCCGATTGCAAGATGATAACTCTGCCACACAACCACAGTCGATACTGAACACTGTATTTATTTTGTTTAATCACAAATTTGTTCACAAAAAAGTAAAGAAATACGGAGGTTGAACAAACTCTGTCCTTCTCAGAATCAAAAGGATCAGGACAAATATTTGATGCATTTTGGTTAAGTGTTACATATACCAGGTAAGCTCATAGTCCCTTTTTTGGACTATGAGAGGAGACAGAGTACCCAGAGAGAATCACGCATGCAGGGGGAAAAAATGCCAGTGATGTACAGAAAGATGAGGATTTGTACCTACAGCCTTCTTGCTTTAAGGCAACAATGCTGCCACCTGGGTCAACATGCAGCACAAAATTTTTCCATTTAATTAAAAAAAATGTTTCTACAAATTCAAATTTATTTGTTAGAGGCCAAAATTTTGAATCAGTAAAAGAAAACTTAAAATGGGTATTAAACACAGAAAGCCTTATCGGTGCATTTCAATTTATTATATAGTAAAATTATGAGATACAAATTGTAAAAATATGAATTTCTGTCTTACATCTTCCCACAAAACAGCCGAACTTTACGCTAAACTTTTAAAGTGGTCCTTCATATTTTGAAGTCTTTTTGGTTTCTACTTGGAGGGAGGTTGTTTTTCTATTACATTCTGTCTAGAACCTTAACTTTTCAAGTGACATGTTCATTTTTTAAAATAGGCACTGAAGCAGCATTTCTTTACACACTTTCTTTGTATGGAGATGTCTTAAACATACCAGTTTTTATACACTTTCTACACAAAATAACAATGTTTCAGAGACATAAACAGCCTTTGTACAAATGTTGGGTAATTTCCAAAGTCCATGAAATTTCTTGGCACATCTCAGTGTGGTGTGCTGTGATCTTTTATGAGCATAAATAGATTATTGGACAAGTGGAAAACAAAAGGAACTGCAGCATGCCTGAAAATATGTGCAGTGAGTAAAAAGGATGAAACAAGAAAAAGCCAGCAACTGCCTGAATGACTTGAGGATTTACTCATCCTTCAGTTGATGAACTATTTATCTGCCAAGATGTTGGCTCAGTTCTCACTAGGAAATCCCACTGCTGATGCAAAAATAATCTTTAATGTCAGTCAAACTGTTTTACCCTCTACATTTTTATATAACATCAACAGTAGAAGCAAGCATGTTTCAGCATCTCTAAAAATGAAGTGTAAAACACATTTATAAAAGCTTGGCTTTTGTTTGAATTATTATTTATTTTCCCAGACAAAGTCCCATGAACTAATAATAAAAACAGGTGGGCATCTACAACTAGAAAAAAAAATTCTTCTGAATATACAAAATACAAGAACTGAATCATTGTTTTCTGAATAAATAGCAGCACATGTTCAATTTAAGTGATCTTTATAAACCCTGAATAAATCTGTTGTATGACTAATTTAAAAAGGTAAATGAAAGTCTTACTACTTTAAAAACAAAATATAAAACAAACGAGTGCTATAACCTTTATGAATAGAGACACCTTAATAAATTGTGTCAGATAATGTTTGAAGCCTATAAAAAGTCATAGAAGTGCATTGATTGGTCAGAGGAAACTGACTGGAACAAAGTTGTGCAGAAGTAATAAGTCATCTGTAAACCACATTGGATAAATAAGAGAGGGTGACTTGGCGTTTCATGACATCCGGTGGCAGCGTGTCAGTCATAATAATATTTATGATCTGAAAAGATCAGATGCAGATGAAAGAACTGGAGATGTATATGTGGCCTTGCTCAGATTTTGCAGCCATGCTAACTTGCCATGTAGCACAGATGATGAATTAAAGAAATGCAATAGCATACCTGCAGGTGATAAAATGTCCCCTTGATGGGATCCATACAGAACTAATTCATAAAGGCCCCTAAACAAAGATAAAGCCCATTATTTGCTGGCATCCATAGTTTCCAGACCTGTTAATGAATATGGAGCTGTTTATGCATGCTTGCTCTTAATGTCCACACAGCTTATTTCCTTTTCTGACCCAGCAGACTCCTCAGAATTTAAGTCCTTGCCTTTGGCTTGACAAGTTGCATGTCAATCCAAGAAGCAGCACAAATATTGCCCCTCTCCATAATCTTCCTGCTTTCAGTCTGAATTCAGAGGCTGGACGGCCGGTCCAAACAAAATGTTGGCAGCTGACTAAAAATGGGGCACCCTGCGGGCCACTGGCTATTTTAAGTTTCACAGACTTGGCCTGTGACATTGGAATTATAATAGTACCGTTGACATTTCAGCTTATAATGAGAAACGCATAAAACACATCAATATACATTATAGCAGAGATCTGTAGGCTTGCCTGTAAGGAGAGTAATTAGCTGAAAACTGTGATGAAAAGGTCATCGGGTCAGCACAACTTTGGAAACAGTTAATCCTTTAAAATGCCAGGCTACATTAATTTGTTTCTCATGGGGTCATAAAAGCTTACTGCGACAGCTTATTTTCCATTGAATTTAGAGAAATGTAGACCTTTTCACACTTTATCGTGTTAGAACTGCAAATTTAAGTGTAGTACCTTGGGAAAAAGTTGTGTATTTCTATATTTTCTAGATGTAAAAAGCCAAATATTGACACCCCTAAATAATATGCACAATTATGTACTACTTTCTTTCTGTCACATGAATACCCAATATACACAGGAATCTTTTGTTGTAGTTAGGATTGGACAATAAATCAATAATATATATCGCAATAGACGCACGATTCATATAATTGATAACTCATCTGATGGAATATTCAACAATTTCACCGAAATCCAGAATTGCAGAATTTGCTGCTCAATCTCTCACAGTCAGCTACGCTACCTGAGTGGCATCGACCATAAGTCACTCTCTCTTTGGTTATCTAGCAACAACCTGTTGAGTGACTTCAGCTGTTTAAGGTTTCACCACTGTGTGTCAAACTGCCTAAAATTCAAAAACAAGTGAAAAACGTGGATAAAACAGGAAATGGCACGCCACCAGCTTGGCAGTATATCAAATATTTTAAACAGAAAATAATAATCAGCAATAACTGATATCGTACAATATCAGTTGCTTATGGGTTTCCACTATGTCGTTCAACCCAAAATACTAAAAGGTGTAACTGGTATGAATACCACCAAACTGATAAAAATTACTTTTTTGATTCAGTTCATTTAAATCTATGTTGTGATCCCTTAATATAAGTGTGTGAAATACAAAGTTTTACTGTAATTGGTAATGAAAAAGAAGCTTCTTTTTTTGCTTGTTTGTTTTAACAACAGCTACTGTGTAAAGGTTCACCTATCTGAAGCTAAAACTATCTTCTAAACCACCTCTAGAGCAGCTGGATCAATCTGAATTGTAATCCTCAAAAACCTACCATTCTATGCTGCTTAAAACACAGGTCATCACAGCTATCTGTAGCCAGTGTTTGAGTTTAGAGTGCTTTAACCTACACCGGCTGACCTATATGTTCAATGACCCAGTCGTTCCAGCTAATAAAAAACCACTGAGAGGAATGGCTATAATCCCTGCTGCATTCCCCTTCAATGCTCTCTCACCTTCCTGCCTCGTATGTTCGAGTTGGTTGATGTGGAGGGAATGCTGAGGCCCTCTTCCAGAGGCATTCACAGAGGATTTACTTCTTCCTCACTGCCGCTCGCACAGCAGCGATATAGACTTGGAAGTCTGACTCACCAACCGCAAGAGTTGCTGCAGGCCTTATTTTATTGGCCACATTTTTGTCTGATTTCTGCCACTATTTAGGAATGTTGACAGTTTGTCTCCTTCTGCACCATAGAAATCAGAATTTACCTAAGATACCCTCTTAGTATGCTGTGTGTGTGTTCACTATATAGACACATACGTACAGAAGTAGATGCTATAATTTGTGGCTTTCTAAAATATTCAGCCAAAGGGAAATAAATGTCAAACATTATGACACCACTTGATTATAACATGTAAACTAGTAGTGAGTCTGTGGTCCTAGTTTGTTAGTGTGGTTTGATTTTCTCCTCCCCTCTCTCCAACTCCAGTTTATTACCGAGCTCTTGTCAACTTCACAAACTCCGTGGTTTACGGCCCTGAACTCGAAGACATCTTCTCTCCAGAGTATAAGGAAATTTCTGAAGCAGTGATGGACACGGTACGTCTTCTGACCATTTGAGAAGTCCGTGCTTCATATGTCAGAACCTGTTGATTTAAATATTTGTGAGTTGGTTGCTTACTTGTTTAAGTATTTTCTTTTCCCTCAACAGCTCGAGTCTGAGTACAATAGGATTCCAGGTGTTCAGACGGTTAATGTGGTCCTGATCAAGTAAGAGCACAAACTTTCTGAATCCACCCTACTGAAAACCAAATTACATATCCTGCTACTGCTGCTACCTGTTTGGGTTATTCTGGCCTGGTCACTTTCTTTGTTTTCTGAAAAAAAAAGTGCTACATAAATAAAATTACCTTTACCTTTACTTTCTGCAGAAAAATGATAAGAGAGGATGGAGTTGATATCTTTGTGGAACTTGATGTGGGCTCTGAATACAACAGCAATGAAGAACAGATCCGCACTGTCCTCTACAACGTGGTGAAGGAAGGAGCTATTGCCTCCTACATCACATCAGTCCAGGGTTTTCAGTTCAGGCAGCTTGGGAAAGGTAAGAACAACAATACCTCCATGTTTTAGCAACTTACGGCCTACCGGGACAATAGGCAGTTTCTTCAATGTTTGCATTTTTTCTAGTAGAAACTCTGCCATCAGTGGACCCCATAGCAGTGCCAGGTTTGTACGGTACCATGCCTGCTGCATGGTGAGGAAGCTGATTGTGCTGTAGAAACTGTAGAATGACTGTAGTGCATTTATTCTGCTGATATTTTATGATGCCCCTTACTTCGACATGTACATGCGGTCTGGGGAATGTTTTGCATGGAAGCACCAAGGTAGAGTTTTGGCTGCGATCCCTGAGGTCCAGTAGTGCACAGAGAACATAAAGGACCTTTGCATGGCATGGGTTTGATGAAAAGATGCTTCTGTTCTCTGCAACGTGAGGCGGCATTCGATATCTGCAAGTTCCACTGGCCAGGAGAACAAGCATGACACCTGATAGGATTTTTACTGGACATGTTAATTGCTGAATGGGTGGATTTTCTGTAGAGCTGTTTTCACACATGAACACTGAAAATTGTCCAGAAGATGATTCTGAATTCACAGTGCACATGTTTTATAAATAAAAACATTAATAATTAAATTTAAGGCCAATTTAAAGTCATATTCAATAAATTACAATATGCGTTCTGATGAAGTAAAAATACCTGTAAGCTGGTATTAAACATACTGAGGAGGCAGTATTTCTGGATTAAACATATTTTTCTTTTTTATTGGTCTGATTTAGTATTATGACGTTATATTGCTGTCTAATCATCAGTGTGTGTGAATCTGTCTGTTTCACTGAGCTAAAGACATAAATAAACTTTTCAATAATATTCAGATTTATTCAATATTACTGTACTTCAGAAATACAGTAAAATATTTCTAATTACAAAAAAATCCTATTCAATCTGATTCAGATCAAGCAACATACAGATTAATTATAATTATACACTATAACAATGAAACTGAGTTAATCACATATGGCCAATTGGTAAAAAAAAGAGTTATCTGAGAAAGCTCTGCTTATTGCAATGACTTATTGACTGCAATAATTCCTAATTCAAGGCAAGAATTTGGTCACAGTGGGAAGGAATAACCCCATTTTAATAGGATGGAGCTTCCGTATGGTCTTTGAAAGGAGAGAAAGGGGACAAAAACAGAGAATCACCCAGCCAGGCATACTCTCCATGGGAAATAAAAAGAAAAGAAGAACAGAGTTGACTGCAGCAGCAGTTCCATAAATGGCTTTGTCTAGGAGTGTAACTCAGTCAAAAACACTTTCTATGAGGAGGAACAAAAGCCTCTTTCACAAGGAATGTTGATTTAATATTCACTTCAACTTAGCAAGAACTGTTTTAGATTTTTACATGTTTAAAACTCTTAACAGGTGTTCTCGTGTGAAAATGGCTGATATGTGTCTTATCTGGCTTTATCAAAGCTGTTGGGGTTACCCAGGAAACCTGTGTTATCTTGTCTTTCTCTCATAGCCTGGCCTGTATAGTTTGTCTGTTGTCCAATCCTGTCTTTTTATGTTGGCCAGTCTGTACAATTTGCCAAATTTAATGATTTGTTGGTATGGCTGGTTTTACTTGCTTTTTGATCTTAAATTGTATGTGACTTTTTTTTTAATATATTTCCCATCTACTTTTGCATACTTATCAACTTGTCTATCTTTTTTTTTCTTTTGTCTGTGCTTCAGGCCTTTCCAGTATGACCACTTAGAATAATGTTTCTTGAGTGGAAATGATTTATTTTTTTTGACGCCACATATGGTTTGCTTCAGATAGTCTGTCAATGTGTTATATGTGCTTAAATGTGAAACTAGAATAGTCTGTTGGCTCTTTGCTCTGCATGTTTTGATCCTTGTTTGTACTACCCTTTTGCATTTGTCACAGTAACGCCCATTAAAAGGCCTTGCATGGCTGACGAGTTCAGGTGTGGTGATGGAACATGCATCCTGATGGACTATGTGTGTGACAACAGACCCGATTGCACAGACTTGAGTGATGAAACTAATTGTGGTGAGTGCTTTCAAGTGACTGGTTGAGCTTTGTGTTATGGCTGTCTGATGTGCCACACCTTCACTGACTGACAAGTAACTTTATATTAAACCTATATTCATTTACAAAGTTTAATTGAAAATCTGTTCTTAGATCTGATGAGGTCAATCCCTGTGGTCGCCACAGCTCCTGCTGCTGTCACTCCCACTCCTGGCCCTGGACTTCCAGGCCCCGGGCCTCCCATCCCACCTCTTCGGTGCAAAGCAGATCAAGCTAGATGCCAGAGTGGAGAATGTATTTCTCGAATTTTTATTTGTGATGGAGAACGGGACTGCCAAGATGGTAGTGATGAACTGAGATGTGGTAAGTCAGATTTCTTCATAGATTTATTTGAAAACCATTCTGTTTCAGACTTGCCTTTGCCCTTTCATAACCCCATGACTTCCTCATCTTCACCACGTTGCACTTGCTTGCAATTTCCTCCAAACCCATTGACCATGTGGTACACATGTACTTACCCTACTCCTACCCTTACTCTAAATGGTTTATTTCTATTGCCAATAAAAACATCTACATATGAAAATTTTGTGTTTTTATCCTGAATAGTTATCGAAGCCCAGAGACATTTTTTGTGTTATAAATATTAATCATAGATGCCAAGACTTGATAGATACAGGTAGATATTTGGTTTAAAAGTTACTTTAATATCTAGATTTGGTTTTAAACATTAATTAGAAGTTTAGTAGTCTAGTCAAGATTAAGTAGTGTGCAAAAAAAAGATAAAATTAGTTTATAATGAATTAAATGAAATGACATTATACTTAGTTAACAGTTTTCTAGATACTCAATGTTAAATCCAATAAAGCTTTGGATTCATGCTTTTTATCCCTGATTAACAAAATTTTTCTCAGGCACTCCGTCTCCCTGTGAGCCCAATGAGTTCAAGTGTAAAAATGGCCGCTGCGCCCTCAAGTTGTGGCGTTGTGACGGCGACAATGACTGCGAAGATAACTCTGATGAGACCAACTGCCGTGAGTCGTCATTACTTTTATGAGAAAAATATTCTGGTATTTAATTTTGTTGTTAAAAGGTTGGTATCAACCAGAAAGTTAGAAGTCATTAATCTTTTTTATTGCCACAGCTACCAAAGGTCCCAATGACAGATGCAGTCCTGAGCAGTTTGAATGCCGCATTGATAAAAATTGCATCCCAGCCAGTTACCAATGTGATGAAGAGCCAGACTGCGCAGATCGCTCCGATGAGATCGGCTGCAGTAAGTCATACTTGAGCAGCCAACAATCTTTCTTTTGCTTGTACATATGTATTTCACTTTTTTCTGTAAGTTTCTGAATCTTTACTTAGAGCACCAACTAATTTGTTGGGAAATCTAACTCTCCTCAAACGAAACAGCTTTTCTCAAAGTTTTCATCTGTCAGAATTGTCCATCTGCTGCAGAGGCTTACACTGCTTGTCAAAGCTATCCATGGCACTCAAACCTTTTCAAATATTTGCATTAACTAAAATGTTTTATATTAAGGTATTGTCTGAGAGACTGACACAAAGTAGTGTATAAATGTGAAACAGAAAATAAAATATAATCACAAATACAAAACAAATACTGAAAACTCAAAAGTCCTATGAATAATGGCAAATATGTCCGCCCTAAAGAAAACAACCCCCCTTATTGGCTAGTTTTCTAGTATAGAAAACTATACTAGTATTTATAGTATATAAATACTATATATATATATATATATATATATATATATATATATATATATATATATATATACTATAATGATATATTATATCATTGAAGATTTAAATGTATTTGTAGTTGTTCACAACTCTTTCCACTTTCAGAAGATGAAATTAACTAAAATGAGAAAGCATGATTCTGTTGACCATCTGAGGCCTTCACAGAACAGATATCTGTCTTTGTACTGAAACTGACTGAGGCAGTCAACAAATTAAAAAAATCTTTTTAAATGTTTATGGATACAATATATACATAAAGCAAAATAGTTATGTGCTGTTTTGTATTGATTTAGTAATAAAATACATGGACGTTTGAGATTGATTCATGACAAAATGTCAGCATATAAACATGTAGAGACATGAGTATTTTTGCAAGCTCATGATGACTTTCCTGGGTTCCCAAGCTTCAGTCATTTTTATGTGATGGTGCTTTTGGTGCTTTGTG
Source organism: Poeciliopsis prolifica (assembly GCF_027474105.1). Taxonomy (NCBI): domain Eukaryota; kingdom Metazoa; phylum Chordata; class Actinopteri; order Cyprinodontiformes; family Poeciliidae; genus Poeciliopsis; species Poeciliopsis prolifica. Next base: position 982,700 of record NW_026562421.1, on the reverse strand, counting down.
CTGTGGTTTTGACTCTTTGCAGCCCCTCCTACTGTGGTGAGCCCACCAGAGGAGTCAGTCGAGGCAGCGCGGGGGTCGACTGTGATGTTCACCTGTCAGGCTGTTGGCGTTCCAACACCCATCATCACCTGGAGACTCAACTGGGGACATATTCCTAAAAGCGACAGGTTGGACTTTTTGAGACACTCTCGCCTTCTGTAAACTATATTCTTTGTACCTTTGTTAGTCAACAAAAAAGCACTACATTCCTTTGGGAATGTTTTTTTATTGGTGCAACTGGCATGTTGCTAAGTAACTAACAGGAAGTCATTTTTTCCAGCAGCAAACTACAATTATGGATTTATTTGCCTGTTCTTGGTTTTTGACATGAACCCCTCCTACTTTTAAGTTTCATTGCTCACTCCATGCTTCAAGGCCTATGATTTTAATTAGTGAGAAATTTGCTGTGCACTCTAACTGCGATAGCTGCGGTTTCAGGCTGTTGACTTCCACAACGCCCTGCAGTGTGTGTGGTTAGGAAATTGCAGGAGAATTCTGGGGATTTTTTCCTAGAACACTCCTGCTATGTTTTGTTGATGTACTGTGTGAAGCTATGGGTGGGAAAGCATTAATTTGTGCTCTTTATCCCAAGATTTGTTATGACCAATGACAATGGCCGCGGAACCCTCACTATTTACGATGTGAAAGAGGCAGACCAGGGGGCCTACACCTGTGAGGCCATCAATGCCAAAGGCTTGGTGTTTGGTATTCCTGATGGAGTATTGACTCTCATCTCTAATCCAAACCCAGGTATAGAAAATGAACTACAATGAAATCAAAACACATAAATTAAAAAGCTTTCTGTAAACAAAATTTTGTCGGGTTTATTCCAGATAATTGTCCCGATGGTCACTTCAGGGTGAATGACCGCTGCATCTCCTGCTTCTGTGCTGGAGTCTCAAAGAACTGCAAGAGAACCGGACGCTACCGAAACCAGATCAGCCTGCGCTTCACTGAGGAGGATGACTTCAAAGGTATATAAGTTTATTATTTTTGAACCAATGAAGAACCTTACCTAGGTAGGTACTCTTACAACGTTAAGGTGTGCCATTTTGCTTCCCTGATCAAGTTAGGAAAGGAAGAGACTATAAAAAACATGTTCATTAGATTTTTTGCTCAATTGCAAAATCTGCTCAGTTTCACCTCTGAGCTCCTTTCAGAATTAGCTTTTTAGGGCCTCTTGTCACCTTAAATCCAAATAAACTGCTGCTGGCCTCCTAACTCAACATTTAAACTTAAATATGAAAATGGCTAAAAACAGATGGGCAAATATACAAATTTTTTTTAAAAAACATTAGTGGAGCCTCCTGCACAACCAACAAGAATACAACTAATTTCTGAATAAGAATAAGACACATGTATTTTCCAGCAGCCATTGTACAGCCCATACAGCAACAAACCAACTGACCAAACACACTGGAGCTCTGCTTGAGTTTTTAGGTAACAGTGCAGTGCCTGTGGAATATGACTTGGCAATTGAGAGGTTCAATTTCCAGACACCAAAAAGCACTAACTTAAGCAGTGGAGACCCAAATGGAAGTATAAAACATACAAAATGTGGGAGTTCAATGTGATGAATACTTTTGTAGGGAACTGTAGATTTTTTTTTCAACTTAATTGCCTTTTTTAAGAATTTTGTAGATTTCACAATTAAATCTGATGTAGAATCTGATTTTTTTCTTGCAGGAGTTAATGTCACCTTCCCCATCAGGCCTGGTACTCCACCCCTCTCTTCCACTCAGCTCCTCATTAACCCCGAGATGGAAGAGTTCCAGCTTGTTGACTTGTCTCGCCGGTTCCTCAACCTTGAATCCTACTGGACTTTACCTCGGCGGTTCCTTGGCAACAAAGTTGGTATAAAAAGAAGTTGGTTTTTTAATGTGATCAATTACTTTAATTTCATTTCATCCTCTGTTAGATTGACTCATATGGAGGATCCCTGAGATTCAAGGTGCGATACACACTTGCTCGCGGCCTTTCTGAGCCAGTGGCGAGATCGGATGTGATCATAGTAGGAAACGGACGCAGGCTTATGTATCGCAGAGGCAATGGCACCCCTCCCAATGTGGTCTCCCAGAAAGAGATCATATTCACTGAAGTAAGTCTGAATGAAAACATCCAAAGATCAGCAATCAAAGTGAAATCAACTTGAAAGAGTAAATCCGCTGCTTAATGTTTTCCAGGACCACTGGCAGCACTCCAGCGGCCTCCCCGTCAGGCGCGAGGAGCTGATGATGACGCTGGCTGACCTGGAGAGCATCAGCATCCGCACCGTCTATGATAACCACATGGTCAGCGCAGCGCTCAGTCACATCGTTATGGATACCACCACAGTGGAGTTCAGCACTCTTGGCCATGCTAAGGATGTTGAAGAATGCAGGTAAGAAACAGAGGTTCTCAGATGAAACCTGAGACATTATTTTTTTACGTTTTTAATTTTGCAAGCTGTATTTTGATGGTTATTTATTAATCATTTCATCTTATGTTCATTTGTCTGCTCTTCCCACACATGTTTCCTCTCTACCACACACTAAGGAAGTTGTAACTGGCCTCATCACAGTTTGTTTCAGAAACCTTGGATGATGGTGCTTATGTTTCTCACTTCCAGATGTCCTCCCGGATATACAGGCCTGTCTTGTGAAATGTGTCTCTCTGGTTTCGAGCGCGTCCCCGGTGGTCGCTATCTTGGTACCTGTGCAGGTTGTAACTGTAACGGACATGCAACAGCTTGCGATCCAATCAGTGGGTACTGTCTGGTAAGTTATTTCTGTAAGGTTGTCTTTATTTGAAACGTGAAAGTAAAAATGTTTTATTTTGCTTAATTTTATCTTCTTAAAACACACACGCAGGCTGTGTGCATTGGTTTGTATTAAATTAATCAAAGATTTACTCTAAATTGAGTCCTAACTCATACACTGAAGTCTTAATGAAAAAAACTCTCTTAATCTTAATCTTTTGGTGATGACAGCCAGAGAGAAATAGTTTTTCCAAATACAATACATTTTCAAACGCTTACTCATTCATTTTATGAACTGAATTCAGGTGTTTTAATCACTTTCATCCCCATAAGTTGGAGCAAAGCACATTCTAGCTGTATAGATTTGGGAAAGAATGGGTAAAATTTAAAATTTAGCATGGTAGCCTGTAAAGATGCCACCTGTGCACGAAATTTCTGCTTTGTTAAATACCTCAGACAACTCCTTGGGTTATTATAACAAAGTGAAGGTTACTTAGAACAACAGCACATGCAAGAACTTGACTGGCCTGAACACAACCAGATAAATCAACTTGAAGAGGATTTAAAGCAGAAAGTACGAGCCAGAGATTCTCATCCAACATCAGTGTCTCACCTCAAACATCATTTAAATTTTTTTCCATTTAAAAATGGAGAAAAATTACAATAGATAACATTAAAACTTGTGAAAAACATTCCTTTAACAATCGAGTGAATACTTTTGCAAATAGAGGTTATCTCATAGTGCTCATTTTAGGACACTTTAAGGGCGGTAGAAGTGAATGAATTGCACGTCTTCCTCCATCACAGAGCTGCCAACACAACACAGAGGGCCCCCAGTGTGACAAGTGTCGCTCTGGCTACTTTGGCAATCCAACCCGAGGTCGTCCTGATGACTGCAAACCCTGCCCCTGTCCATACACCGAGACATCACGGCGGTAAGCCTACCTCCCATAAAAACATAGTGAGGCTACACTAAAGGGACCACAGATGCATTAAGAGTATATTTAGAGCTTTACTGGTTTAAACAAAAAGCTGTTTCCACTTCATTGTTAAAATCCACAGGATGCTTAGCTCATTACATTGTCTCTCTTCTGCTAATTTTTCATTTATTACCCTCTCTATGGTCTGCATAGGTTTTCCGACACCTGCTTCCTGAACGTTGACCAGCAGCCCACGTGTGACGCCTGCAGGCCAGGATACACAGGAAGACGCTGTGAAAAGTGAGGAAATTAATGTCATTAATTCTACTGTACAGTTGAGACCAATTCAAAGAATAAAGGAACTTCTATAAAGGGTCAGTATTATGTTGGATCAGCCTTAAAAAAAAGTCCCTCGTCAAAATTATACTTGTTTTGCCTTGATTCTTTCATGAATGTTTGAGAGATCCTTTAAACTCCCGTAGCAACCATTCAGTTGTGCAAAACACCTGGTTGGACCTCCATGGAGCTGCAGTTTCCAAACTTCACAGAGTACCCCTCTCCTGTGATTATTTCACTCAGCTCCTTCAGATTAGCCAGCACCAATTTGAAAATACACAATGGAACTACACACCTGCTCAGCTCATTATACAAGCTAATTGTATGCAATGCTGTTGAAGGGCTAATAAGAGAAGCTCTGTTGTGATGGCTTCAGAAAGTGATGGAGCTTTTAAAGAGACAGAGACCCAATTTCAAGGCAATTAAAATCCAAGCAAAATTTATTGTTAATCATATTCGATATGTAGTGTAACTGCTGAATGTAGCTTGATTGTGCTACAAAATGGCCCTATGTGCCTGAAAATCACATACTACTGCCCCTTTCAGACTTTGAAGTTTTAAAGACAGATCATTAAGAAAGCAATTTTAGGTAATTGATTTTCTAAACTTTATGGTTTATCTCTTTTGATTTTTTTTTTTATTTCAGGTGTGCTCCTGGTTACCAGGGTAACCCCCTCCTGCCTAATGGAAGATGTGTTCAGATTTGTAAGTCTAATTTTAATACCTAAGTGACAGACAAGTGAATGAACAGAAGCTGCTCAGGGAGTTGCTTCAGTAGAGTGACAGTGAGATGCTGACTGTGTAATGGTTGCCAGGGTTGTGCTGCAGTCTTATTTAGTCATTGCTCAGGTATGCAGCATAGCTGGAGCCCTACCAGGTGCACTTCAGTCCCCACATCATCTTTCCAATGTGCTCTCTCTGCAGCTCCCTCCACTTCCACTTGTGATAACAGAGGAACTATCAGCTTCAGCAGCAGGCCGTGCAGCTGCAAGGTACGGCAGTTTATCTTAAAGGGAAAGACAGACATGCCATGCAGATGGATTCCATATGTGCAAGTCTTTGTTTTGTTTTTGTGTGTGCGTTGCAGAACAACGTGGCAGGCGATCTTTGTGATGAGTGTAAGGCTGGATTCTTCCACCTCTCAGAGGCCAATCCTGAAGGCTGTTTGCGCTGTTTCTGCATGGGGGTGTCTTCACAGTGTGCCAGCTCCTCCTGGAGTAGAGATCAGGTGAGTTGCAGGGTGGAAGGCAGAATATTAATCATATCTGTTTGAGCATTTCTCTTTTTTAATAGTGTCCACCTAAATGTTTACCTACTTTTGTGATGGACATGAGTGCCATAATGTTTTACATTGGCGGTGTCAAAAAATAGAAATATAATATAAATATCCTTATTGTTCCACAGTGGAAAAATTCTGTTCAACAGAAGCAAACTGACAGGCACTTGGCTGCTGCTGGAGCTCGTTACTGGTCCACAATACCAGTAATTAGCTGCTAGTATACTCTTGCTTGCCAGCTAGTAGGCATTGCACCAAGTAGTGGACTAGTCACCTGTAAATGTAGCTCAAGCTGCATTGTAAGGATCTGACAGGGTCTATTTCTGCTGTGGTCTGCATGTCGCTTTATCCTGCAAAATCATAGAGCCGCTGCTGAGTCAGCGGAGCATCCTGCTGCACATTGGGTTAGAGGAGCAACAGGTGGGTGCGCTAAATTTAATTGTAATCAAAGGGGATCCATTCATAAGAAGTTTACGATGTTCCAACATGCACAGTTGTGGCCAACGTCATAATTTGACTCCGATATGTGCAGCTGTTCTAGATGAGCATATTGATCATAAGTCCCAGCTGGTGTTGAGGGAAAAAAAAATAAAATTAGACTTTTTGTAACTTTTTTGATCCACAATGACAGTGAAACATTTTCTCTTATGCATTTGCGATGTCACAATGACTATTCAACTTTTATCATGTTGACATCAACTTTAAGAAAATATTAATTTACTAACTATCCAGTTTTTCATGTCTGTTATGAGTGACTGCAATTTTTTTCCCCAAAAAAAGTGACTTTGTACATTCCTGTCATAATTCTTGTCTTAAATTTATGTCACAGTGGTCTTAAAAAGTATTTAGAAGTCTTAAGTTATAGTTAGTGAAGGCTGCAGAAACTGGTATGAATAATATTGAGAATTAGAGAAAATGTACAATAAATTCAGTCCCATCCACCCATGGTTTTGCTTTTAAGAAATGCAGTTTGTATTTTAGAATCATACCATCCAGGGAAAACAACAGGGAAATCTTAAGATTCATCCCTGAAAGCTATAATATGTGCATAAACATTTGACAGGAGCTGGAGATGATTTCTGATATGAGTGTGTGAAGATCTGTGCTGTTTCTGTTTCTCAGGTGCAAGGAGGAGTGAATGGGCAGCTCTACACTCTCTCAAACAGTGCCAACACCAAAACAATTTCTGATGGCATCCTCCAGAGGGGCTCCTCTGTCGTCTACCGCCCCTACTCAAGCGGCTCCGGCGATGTCTTCTTCTGGGTGTTGCCTGAGAGCTTTAGAGGAGATAAGGTAAGAGAAATAAGCTTCTCTCGAGGTCGAGGTCAGGATGAAGATGGACTAAATAAATCTTGGCATCTGTTAGTAGGAGGTGGGCATTTATCATATCATTTAACATTTGGATAGATTTAGACTATACAACTTTTCTACAAGTTTAAAAAGAAAGAGGGGAAAAATTGCAGATAAGAATTTTGATTTATTATCACAATAAATTCCAATTGATGATGTTTAAAAACCCACAAAACTGTCCATTTTATCAAGACTGATACTGTATTTTTTATTTGTTAACTTTGTTCAAAGAAGGCATCAATAAGTTATGCTTTCGACTTCTATTTCCTTTGAATTTTGAAATAGAGTTACTGTGTGCTGTTTAGTGATACAAATCATACTTCAGCAAAGAACCACATTACAAATGGGAATGTTTTTCAAAAGCATAATTTATGATAAAGTTTAAGTCCATCACTCACTCCTAATTGTTAGTCAGTGTTGTATTTTTCTTACCTACTATGTAAAAAGGTTGAACATCTTTGAAAAGTCAATTTACTGTTAAATTATTGTGAGTGTCTTGTGACTATCCATGCTAAACCACAGGGTCAAATGCCTTTCCACCATTTACGTTAGTCAAGTGTCCTCTCTGTTCTGCCACCAGGTGACGGCTTATGGCGGGGAGCTCAGCTACACCGTGACCTTTGAACCTTATCAGCGCTCACTGGTGGTTGACGGACAGCCGGACGTGGTTCTCCAGGGCAACGACATCTTCCTGGAACACTACTCTCAGACGAAGCCCCTCCCACGAGTACCTCAAGCTATGACTGTGACGTTCAGAGAGGTGTGTATTTTTGGTAATTAATGTGAACTTTTAGTTAAAACTAAACGCTAACTCTAATTTTTTTCCTCCTGTTGCTATCAGTCTTCATGGCGTCGCTCTGATGGGCAGCCATGTACTCGAGAGCACCTGCTGATGGCGCTCGCTGATGTTTCTCTGTTCATGATCCGAGCCACTTATGTTGACAGCATGGCAGAGACCAGGTAAAAATAGAAGACTCATTCACATACTCACAAATAACCCAGAGAAAACTGATCTCAGTGCAAAGAGATCAGTACATCTTTGTGTTCATATATTTTGCTCATGTTGTGCAGCATCTCAGATATCAAGATGGACATCGCTGTTCCTCATGTCACTGGTGGTGAACAAGCCCTGGAGGTAGAGGAATGTGCCTGCCCAGTAGGATACAGAGGAGCATCTTGTCAGGTAGATGTTCAGACAACTTCAGCTAACAGAATTCAGAGTGCATAAAAGAATGACATTGATTACAAATATTACATTTGAACTATAATTTTGTCTTATCTGCAATACATACTTTTGTTTTTGACTCTCAAAAAGAAGCTGGGCTGGATTCAGACTCTCATCTCAGTAAATCAACAGATGTAAGAATAAGCACTACAGGCACAGCATCATTAAATGTCAGGACTTATTCTGGTATACTGGCACTTACAGTGAAGTCTGTTTGTGAAAGTGTCAATGAGTTAAGACTTTGGAATTCACCAAACTAAAATCGTCAAAAGATGAGCTAACTGTGGTCACTCCCTTAATGTCTGAGACTAAATTGGACTCTATATGTCTGGGTCCATTTTGAGCCACAGAAACAAATGACGATTCCTCTGAGAGTGAGCTAATGTTAACAACAGCTTCTGTATGATCTCAGTCAGATTACAGGATGCTCTTCTGGACTCTATGTAGGTTGTGGGCCAAACCAAGTCACATGAATGAACAACCTATGTTAGAAATTATCTTAGTTTTCAGTGTTATTACAAAAAAACTGTCCCCAGGTGTATTTCTAAAATGTAGATTCTAACCTCAACTTTGAGATTTCCACCAGGTAAAGTGAAGCAGAGCATCTTTCCTGTTACCTTCTGAAAGTCTTGCTCTCTCCCATACAGTTGTCAGCAACTGTTTTCTTTGTGTGTCTCTTTAAAGAATCATATTTTAGAATTGGAAGATGGTATTGTATTAGTCCTCTATCTGCACCTTAACCCACGCAGGGCACTGCACTGTAACTGATTTATATAAGTATCTTCCCCTTTGACTTGGATAGATTTAGACTATGCAACTTCTTTATACAAATTTAATAAGAAAGAGGGGAACAGTTGCAGATGTGCCCTTGCTTGTTTCAAATAAACCTTTGCTTTCCATTAGCTCTTGATGGTAATTACTGTGTCTCCTGGCTACAGTGGCACAAAGACATAGAACTGTGTTATCACAAGTCTGAGGTGGTTTTTCCATATTTTTTGTCACAGGAGTGTGATGTGGGTTATGCGCGGACCACCTCTGGTCTTTACCTTGGCACGTGTGAGAGGTGCAACTGCAACGGCTACGCCAGCAGCTGTGACCCAGAGACCGGCAGGTGTCTGGTAGGTTCTGTACCTCTCTTCCTCCCTCCGAACTCTCCACCGCTTGCAAACATGCTTTGATCCCTCCGGTGGAATGTGCTAATGATTTCTTGGCTCAGCCTGACATGTGAAAACACGAGTACTGTGCTGTGAATTGTTCCAACTCACCTTTGTGTGTGTGTGTTCCCTCCAGCAATGTCTTCACAACACTGATGGAGAGAGATGCGAAAAATGCCTGTCTGGATTCTACGGAGACCCTACAAGGGGTGGTCCGGAGCCCTGTAAGCGCTGTCCCTGCTATGGAGTCACATCCAATGCTCAGTGAGTTTACATCTTCACTTGGGTTTGCATGTTTAAGTAGTTGTAAAAGTAGTCCTTAACAAACTTTAATGTATTACCTTCCATTCGTCCGTCCGTCCCTTCGTCACCTTACACCGTAGTGGTCAGATCCCCAGTCCATCTCTGGGCAGCACAGAGAAAAACAGGACAATTAATCATCCAGACCCAAGGAGAATTTAGAGACCTAAAAGATATTTTGTTCTAAAATGGCCTTGTAGCTCTATATATCTTCCTATCAACAGTTTTGTACTGGTGTGTCATGTAAAATGGCCGTAATTCAGCTGAAGTTTGTGATTATTTGAAAAACTGTGAAAAAATATTATTACTTTCAGAGTCCCGATTTCAGAAAAAAGGATTAGAACAAAGTAAACTTTGTGCAGTAAAAGAGAACTCTTCAGTAATGTTTTATTCTCTTTTCTTAAAGATTCTCCCCAGAGTGCCACCTGGGCTCTGATGGTCAACCAGTCTGTGATACCTGTCCTCCTGGATTGACAGGCTTACGCTGTGAAAGGTACATCACACTCTCCTGTACTTGTCGTCTCTTCTTACTTGTTTGTTTTCCTCTCAGTCTTCTTGATTCTATTTGTGGGGTTTGCTGGCTGTTTGGCAGCGAGGTGAACTTGGTCTGACATTAGCATCGTTCTGCTTCATTCACATGCAGGAAAAGCAATATGGGCATGTCCATATCTGCTATTTTTTGTGGAAGCTGTCACTGGTCGGGGAGATGCTGACTTGTGCAACCCAGAATTTACTGTACTTTCAGAGTTTTTAACTTTTCCTCTTTAACTTTTATTCTTCTTGTTTTTTATGATCTATTTGTAGATTCACAGAGCATACTTTTCAATTGAATAATGTGTCTTATACACTTTTGGTGTTTTTAATAATAGAATTATTCAATCTTTATTTTTTGTTGCAAATATATTTGTTCCTGAATTTGGCAATATATAGACAAACCAATCAAGGGGTTTGTGACCAGAGATAGATCTCCTGAAATCAATTTTAACCAATTTTGATTTAACTTCAGGTACTGTTATTGTCTAGATCTAAAATATATTTTGTGGCCTTCCTGGTGTTTACCATTTTTACTATTTGAAAAACAAAAATAAAATCAAAATAGATCTTTTGTGTTTCTCAAGCAGTCATGTGCAAAACAATCAACACTGCAAAACTGCAAACTGACATTGTAGAAACTGGTCAGCTTTGGTCCAGATTTCTGGTGTAGCAGCCTAGATTAAAAGCTAATTCTGTAGAAAATACATTATTCTTTTAAACAGGACATTACACTTTTTATTCTTCCTCTGAATTGACTTTTAAACGCTTATCTAGAATATAAAAAATAGCAAACTGAATATCAATGATTAGCAGAATTAACCTGACCAAGGGTAAACGTCTGTCTCCATGTGAACGTCCTAAAGAATGTAAAGAATGCACCTTGACTATGAGATTTCAAAAGGGTTACTTAGTCTTTTTGCTAAAGTCGGCTACAGAACAAACCTCCTCTTCAGTAGCTGGTAATCGTAAATTCATATTCAGTGACATACGGGTCTCTTTAGTACACCAAAAAAAGTTGTATTCTCGCAGAATGTGCTGTAGGGACCTGAATAAACAAGGAATAAACAGTTTCCTCTTTACGAAACTGTTTGAAATAGTTTCCTACTTCATTTGTTTTTCTTAAGTCTTCTGACTTAATTTAAAATGTTTGACTGGTAACAAAATGGGATTACTTTGAGTATTTCTTCCTCCATAAGAGTGTCCATACCTGATAATGCTTGGGTATTTTTGTGTCTTGTGATTAACTAAAAAGATTTGATTTTTAGGTTTCCAACTGGTCTTTTAAGACAGCATTGCACAGTTCGGTCAACAACCAATTTCTCAGTGCATCGCTTACTAAAAATCTTACTTTTGCTTCATCCTGTCCTTTTACCTTCAATAACCTTTAACAGATATTTTTTTTTCTGCTTCAGTTTTGCTGGTAGAAAAGTGTTGAGGTGAAAATTCTGTCCGCGCACAGACCCTGTGTCCTGTGGATCATAAATGTAAATGTGGCATTTATGAGGACTCCTGTCTGGCTGTCAAATCTTTGCCACAGCAAGGGCAAAGATGACCAGGTGACATTGGGAATAAGTAATTTATTTTTCACTTGACGTCTCTGCTTGCAACACGCCTGATTTTGCTGTTTTGATGTTAAGAGAAGACAAGCCGGCTGCTGACAGTTGTGGGGATCCTCTCCTGGAAGAGCACATTGGCAGCCTCCTACCTGTGGGATGTGGAGCAGAGCCAGTATTCAATTTCAGCTTGGATAAAGAGATAGAGCCCTATGGTAGTGGGAATGATGATGATGATGATGATGATGATGATGATATTTATCATCCAGAAAAAGGCACTACTGCTATCCCTACTCGGACATTAATGTGGACTTCATCTCTCCATGACAAATCAAAATTTACTGAAGGCATTAAGGTCCCAGTCAATTCGAACAGGTCATCTCCCAGACTGCCACCCCGTTTCACTCCCAGCCCTGAAATAAGGCACTCCAGCTTTCAACACCTGCTCCGAATTCACCTCAATGCCTTCAACAAGCGCTTGAGCATGCTAGAAGGCAACACATTAGATATGAAGGAAAGTATTCGTCGTATGGAGAACCAGCAGAGTCGCCTCAACACCCATTTGATGAAGCTTATTGCTGTCTATTCACTCCAAGAGAAGGACAAGAAGATATCTGAGCTGGAGAAAAACTACACAGACATGGATACTCGACTTAAAAGACTGGAGGGACGGCTGGAGATTTTAATTGATGGCTTCACGGCACTCACTCAACAGATGAACAAGATGAAACGTGCAAGACACGTATCCCGTCGACTCCAAGAAAAGAGGTTTCTGCCTCCATTCAGTACAGTCATTGCTGTTCCGCCGTATTCAACTCCTCGGTCTGTGATCAGGGCTGAACCCACTGAATCGCCACTTGCTGTAAAAGCTACAGTGCCCCAAAGCATACCCACTCCAAGTGTTGTTTTAACCAAGCGAAGTCATCTCGTAAGCCCTCAGAGAAACAGAAAGCTGAAATCAGGAGTGATCACTACTACCAAGTCCCTAGCTGTAACAAAATCAGCCAAAACTCATGTCCCACCCAAGCAAACAAACAAATTTAAGACCACCCTTGGTAAGGAGAGCAAGATTGTTCCAAAGTCTACATTGGAAACTCCAGTAAAGCCTCAAACCAAAAGGCCAAAGGGTAGCAGGTCATCTGTGACCGCAAAACATATTTCACAGCCAAAGCAAACAAAGTCCAGGAAAACTAAACAAGAGGCAGCCGTCACTAAATTTCAACTTGAACCCCCAGCTCACAAATCAAAGCCTTCAGCGACCTCTCAGCTGCATAAACAGTCTGGCCAAGCCAAGAAAAAAGATTCTTTGCCGCTTATCAAAAACAGTGGACGAGACAAGACTGTAAGATCAGATGCACCTGTCCAGAAAACGTCTAAAGGCAAGAAACTCTCAGAGCCACACAAGGGAAACTCTAAGCAAAATGACAAATTGACTAAAAAATCTTCCAAAAAAGTCTCCACAAACACACAACAGACAAAACCTTATGCTGTCAGGAAGTCCCAATCCTCAGCAAAAAGAACGAGTAACTCTAACAGCAAATCTATTTCTCTTAAGAAGTCTGACACAACAGTACATAATAAAGTCAGATCTTCCATTGTCCACAAAACAAACAAGAAAAGAGAACCTAAGGAAAAAGCTAACTCAAAATCTGGAGTTATGGATCTGCTGAAGCTCTTAAATGGAGATTACAAGTCTTCAAAAAGAAGAAAGGATCAAGAGGGTTCTCTTCATATTGTTTTAGGAAAAGTTGCTATTCCTATTAAAATCATCCCAGATGACTAAGCAGCACTATGTTGTGTTGAACTGTTTTTTATTTTTATCCAAAGCTGAAATTCTGGATCTCATATTTATGTCCTCACGCCGTGAATAGTTATTAATGAAGGGGTTTTATTTTTGCCATGTTGATAGAGGGACACGTGCTTAAAGTTTTATGTATTTTGATACGTTCTTTAAAGGTGTACTCTCTAGAAAAATATTGCCGTAACTGTTGCACAAAAATATGCTATGAAGAAATGGCAAAATATTCTATTGTTACTGCTTGGGACTGATTTTTGTTTTAAGGCAGACTACCTCAGGTCTGGCATCATTGCATTCTTTCATCCTCTACATCTTCTGTCATTCGATTTCTGTGGGATATTGTGTGAGTGTCATTTATTTGATGATCCAGACCAGGGAATTTAAAATTCAGGCCTTGAGGTATGGTGTTGCGCAACTTTTAGATGTGTTGCTAGTCCAACGTACCTTAAACAAATTACTAATTACTTTTTCAGTATGCAGTGAAGTTCTCCAGGGTCCTACTAATAACCTCATTATTTGACTCAGGTTTGTTGCGGCATGGACATTTCTAAAGATTGCAGGAACCTGGCCCTTGAGGTCTGGATATGAAGACCCTGATCTTGTCTATGCTCTAGAAAAATAAGATTTTAACTTGTTGAATAAGGGGTAAAAGTGAGGAGGGAACATTTTTCTGAAATATTATAAACATGTTGGAGCTTTTATTAATTTACATTAATTTGTTTCTTTTTTCAATTTAGGCAGTTGGAACTAAAATCTTGCAGACATTACAGTTTTTTTGTCAGAATGGTCAGAGTGAAATATTTTAATAAACCTTGGTTGATTTATTTGCAGGGTTTTTTTTTATCTAGAAATACAGCTAGAATTTTTTTTATATTAGGAAATAGCTTAATGTTTCTTGTCAGTCATATTATATCGATCCATTACATAGAAAGGAAAATATTTTATGTCATTACTTATTAGAATTTTGAAGATTGTGGCTTACAGATAATAAAACCCCAAAATGTTGTGTTTCAGAAAATTAGAATACTAAATAGTATCAATAAGAAAAAGGATGTTTTAGACAGAAATATCAAGCTTCTGAAAAGGTTGTTTTAAATTTACAGATTCTCTTTGGGGATCAGTCACTTTGCTAACTAACAACAGGGTCATTGAACCAGCTTTTGGTACTTTTGTCAGTTTGGAAAGGTCTCAAAATCACTGACTTCAAAACTTCACACTTGACTTAGATCAATAAAGGATTCTGTGCTGATTTCATTTTCTAGAAGGATTTTAAGACCTTTCAATATGCAAAAAGAGATTTTCAATCAAAAACTATGTGCATACAAAAGCAATATTTTCAGACACCTTGCATTTCTGTTAAACCTGTAATTTATTTTAATTGATCTGTAGTATTAAAATTTTATGAAATACTAAATTTTGGGTTTTTATTACCTGTAAGCTCTAATTATCCAAATTTCAAGAAATAAAGGCTTGAAACATTTCGGTGTAACAGATCTATAAATTTTATGAGTTTTAATTTCTAAGATGAGTGGCAAGAAATATTGAACATTTCCATATTCAGATTTTTGGAGCTGTAACCGTACACCCATGTTTCCTCCAGGATGAAATCTTTGCACTTTAGCAATTTCCCCTCAATTCCTTTAAATCAAATGTTAACATGACTGGCATAAAATTAGATGTTTTAACATTTATTGAAAATATTGTGTTCACATTATAATCCATTAGATTTTCTTATATTACCATTGTCAATGTAAAATGTACACTCACCCCGATGGAGTCATGCAAATTAAATTAAATTAAATTAAATTGTTGGGTTAAATGCTTATCTGACTGTATTGGATGTATTATAGAATCCCCCACCTTGTTGATTGTATTATATGATTAGCACGGTTGGTTGGCATAAAACATGCAGTGATGTTCTTTTGGTGGAGTCTGGTCTCATCCAACCACACCCTTTACATGAGTTATCATAGAAACACATGGAGGTTGTTCGACTGAAAACTTTGTAAGAAAATACATTTAAATAGTTGTTTATTGTGTTTAATTTTATTGTAGTGAAATACTTCCTTGTTATGTTATATGCTTACATTTTCTGACAGGTTATAATCAAGACATATTCACAATACAAATGTAAATGCACAATCCAACCATGCTTCGTAAAAACCCACAGTGTAATAATGTACTGCTATTTCAGTCTTATTGTTGTACAAGACATCATTTGTGCTGAGCGATCTTCACTGACTCTTTTTGCTGAGTGTTGGGCTTTCCGCCAGCCATCCGATGCTAGGATTGGCATGCCAGCTTCCCGAATTGTCATAGAAACGCTTGGAGGTTGTTAAACTAAAAACTTAAGAAAATGCATTCAAATTCTTTTATTTTCATTTGAGTGAAATAGAACTTCACTAGGAATGTACTTATTTTCTGACAGACTTTAGATATGATGTATTTATCATTTTTATACATTACTTTTAAATATGTACTGTTGTTCTGAATGATATACATTTGTTTATAAACGTACAAAACACCATGAAGTGCCGAATGAGCTATATTTAAAGGCAGTTGGTTTTTAAAACGCAAGTTTATGACATGGAAGCCCTCTTTGTTGACCACTGACCTGTGGACCTGCCAGAGTACAGGTGAGGTAAGCAAGACTGCAGCGCCGAAAGTAGCAGATTCAGGTTTACTTTGCTTTGGTTGCAGCACAAATCTTTGCCTGGGTTCTTGCTACATTTCTTTCCTACTGAAAGTATCATTTTATTTTCAATTGCATTCTCAATATTTTCACCTGCAGTGCTATACTTGCTATGCTTACCTCTGCTTTGTTTTGTTCTGGTGTCAGTCCTTTACCTATAAAACCTGTAGTTTTATGAAAATGGTGATACTTTTCTAACTGTATACGAGTCTTGTCATTTGTGATTCTGTGAAAGGAAAACTTTTTCTGTTCAGTTGTGCATTCATGTGAGAGATGGAGTCAACATATGAGACATGTTGAACAGTTTAACTGCACCCATGCTTCATCCATCTCCAGGGCTGCTTGCAGTGTCAAATCATCTTTTGTTTCATTTTGTCTTGAAAGCCTGTTGGGATATGGTGAAAAGACTATCTATAATTTATCTGGGGTCATTACTTTAAGACTAGTGTAAATTGTAGATCTGTACAAATTAGCAGTAGTTTGAAGGGGTTCTCCAAACAAACTCTGCACTCCAGGACTTTCCTAGGGGTCAGGAACCTACACTTTTTTCAGATTTTGGGCTATTGGTATTTAACTTCAAACCTTCAAATATATTTTATTGGAAATATTTTGTTTAACAGATAATTTTTCTTTAGATGTGCCCCAGGATATATTGGCAACCCATTGCGGGGACAGGAATGTGTGCCTGACAATAATGTCAATGGTAAGTCATTTGTTTTATTCCTGATGTTCTATTTTTATGGTGCAACTTCTTTTTTTTTTTTTTATTAAATTCTATTGCCTCGCAAAAATAATCACAGCCAATTGGAATTTAGAACAATCTCAGACACTTGTTGGAGAACATAAAGAAGACCAAGAAGCCTAACAGACAGGATATTGAAAAACTTTTGGAGAAATAAATGTACAAAATGGCAAAATGTAAATTCATAGCACACTTTTTAGACTTTTTGCTTCTCTTTCACTGCTTTTGTTGTCCAATAAATGCACATAAATTTGTGGTTTTAAGTTGACTAAATGGTACTTTACATTAATCCCTTTACTGGTGGTGAAAAAGGCAGAGTATTCAAACAAACCAAATTTGCTCCATTGATGGAATACCACCAGTTAAGGGGTTAATAAAGGTGTTGCATACCATAACCATGTTATTTGCTACCTTGTTACAGGCAATTGTTATAACTGTGACCAATATGGCAGAGAAAGCTGCTCTGGTGGTGTGTGCCTGTGCAAGGTGATGGAAACATGCAGAATATTTGTTTGGACAAATATTTTCTTATCTGACCTTGGCTGATTGTTATTGTTGCAGACGAATGTTGAAGGTCCTTCTTGCTCCACCTGTAAAGCTGGAACCTTCCATCTCAGCCAGGAAAACAAAGATGGCTGCTTGTCCTGTTTCTGTATGGGTGTCACTCAGCAGTGCACCAGTTCTACATACTACAGAGATGTGGTAAGCTCTTTAACTTGTTTTACACACAATTTTGAAGCAATGCAGGTAAGAATCATTCAGTTTTTCTCAGATTCTGCATGACTTAATTTTAAAGTTCATAACAGTACGTTCAAGAAATATTAGGTTGCCAGAAGAAAGCTTCTTCTTATTGGCAAATTTCCATCTGAACTAAAAAGACTTTTTGTGTCTGCAGGTCTCTTCTGTCTTTACTCCAAGAAACTTTCAGGGATTTGCTCTGGTAAACCGCCAGAGAACCAGTCGGGTTTCTACTGGTTTCACTGTGGAGATTTCCACCGAAGGCACTCAGCTATCCTACAGCAACTTTAACTACCTGGGACAGGGCCCACACTACTGGCAGCTTCCAGATGCTTACCAAGGAGATAAGGTCAGTAGCCAACAAGAGAAGTTAGATCAGTGAATCAACTTAAGTGAGATGTGCAGATAGCAGCAGTGCTGGTACATGGGACTGTGCGAAGCATCAGAAACTTGTAGACCATTTTCTGACCTGCAGCCTTTTTATGTTGCTCCCTTTCCTTGCCTTATATCTCTGCAAGTCTTGAAAAACATACTGAAAACTTTTTCAGTATGTGTGCAGTTTCTTTATCTCCATTTCTGCATTGATCTTGCTGTTAAATCTTTGCCAGTCTTATGACAAAATATGCATAAATGGTAACTGCAATGATCATTTATATGACTTTGCTCTCCAATTTTTGTTTGCATTTCCCTCCATTTTCTGTAGAGAGATTCTTACTTTTCTCGTATCAAACGAGCAGATCAGGTATAGTGACCACAATGAATGGCGGATTTTTGCTCATCAAATCATCTAAAAAGATTAAAAGCCCTTATTATTAACTTTTATTTGATATCTGTGGCTGATGGGTCTGGCATGGTCATGGTTGGTACATAAAGGTACAGTGAGTGAGCATGAGGCCAGTGAACCTGCATATTCCATGAATTGCTTTCTGCATCACATCACATGAGCCATGTTAATAGATTTATCATTAATGGTCCATTTCAGAGATTCAGAAAGTTTAACTTTCCTTCAGTAACACTGCCATAACACTAGCAAATACCATGAACTCAGTGAAACAGACAGTGATCAAAGGGCTTCCTTCATCCACATCAATAGAGTGACTCGTATTCGCCAGAGGAACAGCTAAGGAAGGATGCCTCTGTTTGGAGCCTAATGGCCGCTGAACGTAAGGCCAAACAAAGACCCAAAAGAGACAGCCAGGTATTTTGTTTGAGCTGCACTGTAGTTTAGACCACCTAACACTTCTATTTTGTTTGATTTTTTTTTAGTTTTCCTTTAGTTTTTTATTTTTGTTCTGATGTAAACTTTGGCACGTTTATAGGTGTAACCATTGTGTTGGAGTCACTTCCTGACTTACGAAGATCAACACAGAACTGTTTTTCTTCAATAGCAAGTTCTCATGTTTTTCTCAGTTTAGAAATTGGGGTCCTTTAGTTTCACTTTGCATAATATTTACATTTCAGAGAACTGAGGTCATGAGCTAAAAATGTAGAGTTTATGGACTTGGTTCAACCTAAAAAAGGTAAAATAAATTTACATTTTTAAATTTTTTTTAAAATATATTTACTTTATGATTATTAGGAGGGGGGGGGGGATTACCAGTAACTGTGGCTTCTCTTACAATGGAGCTTCCCTCCCTCCAAATGAAAATACACAAATTAATGGTTAGATTTTCCTGAATTTTCCTTGTGAGTATATGATTTTCTGATAAAAGACTAATTACTTAGTATTTTATGCATCTTTAAAACATACAACTGTAAGTATATAGGGTGCTGTATTTGGCACAGACTGTAGATAATTTTTTAGTGCATGTGTTTGACATGTGATGAGTTGAAGACGTGTTTGATGTTTGCTCTTGGTGTGACCCTTGATAGATGAGACGTTAGACCATTTAAGATTCCCAAACATCACAGGCTCCTGTGACAGCATGCTCACTTAATCAGTGTGTCACACAGTTGAGGAAGAACTAAAATTCTAATCTCCACCTTTTTCCTGCTAACTGTCCCACCATTACCTCTCCACTCTGTTTCTGGTGCCCTGCTTCCTCAGAATGATGTCAAAAAGCTGGATGATGAGGTCTGGGCACTTCTGTCTAACTTCTCCAACGGACAAGCCGGTTTCCCTCCATTTCTCCCCCCTCCTAAATCCTCTTCATTTCCCTCCTCACGGGTCCCGAACTCTTCTTCTCCTCAATGGTCTTTGCATAACCTGAGCCCCCCCTCTCCCGCATCCGGTGTTTCTTCCCCTGTTAGACCAACCCGGCCCCAGTCTTACTCACCAGGCCACGCCCCTCGTCTGCAGGTACACTCTGTCGGAGTCGGCCAGAGATGTGATGTTAGGGTTTAAACTTTTGAGTTAGTCATTGCTGTTGGTGACTTTTTGGCTTTTCTTTTTGTGGTCTGGGTCTGCTGTGGGTGACCAGAGCAAGAACACTTTCAGCAAGTCTGCTGGTTCTTCTGGAGGCAGCAGTAAGGTAGATGGTAACAAGAAAGCATGAAATAATTTGGTGTTTCTCACCATTAAAAAAAAAAAAAAAAAAAAAACGTAATACAGTAGATTTTGAATAAAATCTACTTCACAAACTGACCAGACCAGATTTACTTTGAGTAAACATTTCACAGACGAAATCAGTATCAAAGGCCAGACAATTTTTGTAAGTCTGAAAAGACAGACTTTAAATTGTTTGTTTTATGTTTTAGAAAGAGCCAAATCTGACATATCCATGGGAAGAAATTTAATTTAAGACTAAAAAGCTCGTTTTAAATGTCTTTATTGCAATTTTCAAATTGGACTTGATTTTTAGAAATCTGTAATAACACAAAACAAACAGTAGTTTCTGGCTTGAAATAATTTATGTTTGTCAGGCTTTCTCTGTGCCCTGCTTGCCTACTTTTTTCTGTTCGTCTGCGTGCTTGCCAGTTGCACTCCCTGCCTTTCTGTTTGTGGCTTATTCTCTAAAGCCTTTTTCTCCATCTTTGGCCTCTCAGTACGCTTTGGTCTACAAAGGTTTCAGCTCGCAGCAAGACGATGTGCTGTACTGGCAGCTCCCTGAGCAGTTCACGGGGGAAAAGGTAACTGGAAAGACTTCTGGGCTGGACTCAGCAAAACACTTAGCAGACTTTTTTCTACTCCATTGAGCCATTCCCATTGTCCTTCCATGATTCTTTTTGATTTCCTGCACATCTGTCTTGCAAAAAGAAATTATTTGCAGTCTTAAAATATCAAATATAATTTGATCTGACTGAAAATAAGAACTTAATTTAACAGAATAATAGAATATAATAAGAGTAATAGAACACATTTGTGGACAAGAAAGACACAAAAGTAAATATAATTTATACATATCCAATTGAAGAATGGGTATAATAGTAAGTGGTAGGACTATGCTGATTATAACAGGGTTTCTGTCCAATTGATTAAACTATTTTTTTGCTCTCCATATACTTTGTGGAAACAAAAAAGAAAGAACAAATATTCTTCGTCTAGACATCGTTCCCCATGCAGTTATCCACTTTTTGACAATTACAAATTTCCAAACTAAATCACCCTGCACTTTGTCCTTGTTTATGCATAATATGCACATTGCTACCATATGAGTGTCTTTTTCTCTTCAGCAACAATTAAGTTCTTTTTGCACTCATGTTACACATGTAAAGGTTCTATGTGCACATTGGGTGGATGATATATCACTTGTGTTATCACAAATGGTAATAGGGTCAATCCAGGATTTTCACAAGACAGATTTGTTGGGAAACAGGTGACAGTTTCCAGTTTTCCATCCATCCATTCATACATCCATCAATCCATCCCACTCTCTTCCTTTACATCAATGTCTGTATTTAAATATTTAAATTCTGACTACTGTAAAAATATATTTTGTAATTTTATGATGAACTTGTCTACTTATACCTAGAGCCTAAAAGAGATGGCATTTTTAACTTTGATATTATAAGAACGTGCAATATATATACACAAAACTACATTAAATAAGATAATTTATAAAATGTTACGATTGCTTTATAAAAAAAAAGTATGAATGTCCTAGTGTGAGTTACTTGTTTGTTTATTCCTGTTGTTTTAAATTAATATGTTATTTTGTGTTGAATCACACTGGATGTTTTAGAAGAGGGTTTCCTCTTACACAGGTCTTCAAGTGTCACTATGTACATTGCTGTTGCTCAAACAGCCATGCTGCAGTATTTAAATAAACTAACTCATCAATTGGTTCCAATGCTTCAGGTGGGTTCTTATGGTGGCAAACTGAAATACACCATAACCTATGTGACCGGTTCCAGAGGAACAGAACTCGAAGATGCTGACGTTCAGATCATTGTGAGTATGCCCTGCAGCTGGTATGCTGGTTTCCAATCACAGCTCCCAACATTTGCTGGATTTACTCACCCGCCCTTGTTGTCCGCCGTAGGGTAATGACATCACACTGGTAGCCCGTCAGGCATGGCAGAGGAACCAGCCAGGCGGCAGAGAAAGAAAACAATTCGAGATCATCTTTAGGGAGGTGAGTACATCCTTACCTCACCTAAACTACAGTAAAAACATTATTTAATAAAGTTAACTACAACATATTGTAGAATTATTACATGTGTTATTAGCAATGGGTCTGCTAAACCTAAATTGGAGAACTGAAATGTTTTGAGAGCACATTTCAATCATCAGAGATCTGTCCTAAATGTGTTGGCATAAACCTGATTGAGGTTTTTATTTCTGTTTCATAGGAATACTGGCGTAGACCTGATGGCATGCCTGCCACCAGAGAACACCTGATGATGGTTCTGGCTGATCTGGATGATATTCTGATCCGAGCTTCCTACTCCACTGAAATGCGCTCGTCCAGCATCTCTGACGTCAGTATGGAGGTGGCTGTGCCCAACTACAGTGGCTTGGCACAGGCCTTTGAGGTGGAGCAGTGTCGCTGCCCGCCTGGCTACCAAGGACTTTCCTGCCAGGTATATGTAGATATAGTTTGTATAAAAAATAAAGTATAATGAAACCTCTTCACCATTTTGCGTAAATGAAATGGATACAGCAGAATACTGTAGTTCAGAAACACAAGATCTTAGCAAGTATTTTTATCTAGTCTGTAGAACAAATATCTTTGTATAGCAAATAACTTTCCAGCAATAGAGGAGCTTGTTATAAATTAGAAATACCTTAATATTGATGAAAAAGTACCAGTTCCACTGCCAGATTGTTTTGCTTGTAACATGAAAAATGTCTTATTTTAAGTTTAACAAGACCGAACTAGTTATTTTTGTATCAATATTAAGGAATTATTGACTTAAAATAAGCTCCAATATATTGCTGAAAAGTAATGTGTAAGTTAGTTTTGTCTTGCTTCAAATGTACTAAGATATTTCCATTAGAAAGTTAAGATTTTGTGTTTTGCAGTTTGTTCTCTTTAGTTAAAAAAAAAACAAAAAACCACTCCATTCCTCTTCCAGGATTGTGCACCTGGCTACACCCGTACTGGAGGAGGTTTGTACTTGGGTCACTGTGAGCCCTGTGATTGCAATGACCACTCTGACTCCTGCCACCCGGAAACTGGCACCTGCACAGTATGGAGCCTAAGTTTATCATGTGACTAATATCAGTTTCTAGGTTTCTCTGTTAACACAGTTGGCTTCTTTGCAGAGCTGCCTGCACAACACACAGGGAGATTTCTGTGAGCAGTGCGCCCCTGGCTTCTTTGGCGACCCAACTGCTGGCACCCCGGAAGACTGCCAGAGATGTGGCTGCCCTCACACTGACCCAGACAACCAGTAAGTGCTTGCACACATACCAAGAGCTCTTATTTCAGCTCCATTTATAGCAGCAGACTGATCTGTGTCCAGCTCCTCTGTTTACAGAAAATAGAGTTCAGCTTCTAGGCTTCTGATTCAACACCAGTAGATTTATCAAAGCAACTTGCATGTAACTGACTTCACACTTGCTGTTAGGATTAGATTGAATGCTGGGATTTCCCAAGCCCAGTTTCTGTAAAGCTTTGATGTTTATATTCTGAGTGGATAAGAGGCCTTGTTAAATGTCTTAGAGTGAAGTTGCTGTTAGACTGAGCAAAACGAAGATCAAAGGGTTCAAGTTCATTTAAAATTGCCCACATCTTATGTTTCCAATTAGTTAGCATTAACCACGAGGAAGTCGTACTTTACCTTAACTCTAAGATCTCCAAGGGGCTTCCGACATTTTTAGTTCTTGCACAAATCAATTGGCTTTTTATTTAAGTCCTCTATAGTATGAATTTAAAGACATTTGGGTCAGGCTTAACATTTAAAGTTTCACCTGCAACTTAAGCTAAATAGGACTCCCACTGTTCTGACTTTCAGTGTGCCACCCCAAGATGTTTTTTTTCCTTTGAACAATTTTACTGCGCATTTTTCTTGTTCCACCAAAGACAAAAACAATATTGCAACAACAAATCGCCCCAAAAATGATCACAGTAGAACACAATGACAATAACAAATAGCAAAACAAACAAGACAACATTGTATTCTGTATGCAACAAAATATCCACTACATGAGACACTATCCCAAAGTACAATGTTTAAGCATTTTCAACAACCCAATATTTGACCCCCATATCATGAGGTTACAATTATCTTGCAACCCCAAGATAATTAGTGGCTCTTTTCATACTGGATATTTTTCTGGTAGTACCCCTGATTCATGGTGCATTAACTGACCAGAAAAAAACAAACAAACAAAAAAAAAAATTTTTTTCTACACTGCTAAAGGCTGAACGAAAAGAATCATCTGATAGTGATCAGATGAAAACTGATGTTTGTGCGTTTTTATACTGCATATGTATTTTGCCAGACACAATATTTTTTAGTTGATTTTAAACTTTGTGTGTAACGTGTGTGACAGATTCTCTCCTACATGCGAGAGCCTTGGTAATGGAGACTATCAGTGCACTTCCTGCCAGCCTGGTTATGCTGGCCAATACTGTGAACGGTGAGGCGGTTGTTCTTTCTGTCATGGAGAAAATTCAACCAGTTGTTTAAATATTTCTAATATAGTTTCAATAAAAGGAGGGGGTTTTTTGTGCCAAAAAATCCCTTATATAAGTAAAAACAGTTTTTTTTCCATTCTTCATAGTTGTGCTGCAGGATATGTTGGCAACCCACAAGACAGAAACAAGTGTCGACCAAATGACGGTAATGCAAAATGCTGCTATTCACTTGAAAAAACCCTGTGTGGTGAAGTTAGAAAAATAGTGGATATTAAAGGATATTTTGTTTAAAATGTGTACTGGTACTATTGAATTTTACAGCAGCCCACCTGGAGGTGAAAGTGTATCCAGAGCGGTTTGTAGCCACACCGGGCAGCTCTGTCACACTGCGCTGTCAGGTCTCTGGATCTCCTCCACACTACTTCTTCTGGTCCAGACAGGATGGACGGCCCATCTCCAGCAGCGCTGACAGACGCAGACAAGGTGTGGGAAGGCAGCTTTGAAACAAACTTCATATCAACTTTCACTTTAGACTGTCATAAGGCGGGAGTGTTGAAATAATGATGTATGGCCCCTGACCGCAATTCAACAGTGGTCTAAATTTGTCTCTCCCGCGATAGGAGCTGATGTAGATGGACCCTTTTGTAATGTTTCAGGCTTTATAAAAATAAATCTGTGTATTTTTGGAATGCATTAGGTACAGCACATAATATTTGCTTTAATTAGCCATGCTTTGCATTAAGCATGACAATTTTTTGTTGTTGTTGTTGCTGTGAAAGGCCAGAAGATGTTTCTCAGATGAATAAAATAAAAAAAAGTCAACCCAAAAAGACAGGAAGATGTTATTTATTTATTTTACTTAAGTCAAAAGTCTGATGACCATAATTGGGCCTACAATAATTTGTTCACTTGTTCTTTATTTGAAAAATATATTTTTTTGCAATTTTAATGGAGTTTAATGGGAGTGCAATTTCAGGATTTGGTGCAAAATGTTTAGATACCACTGAACTGGAAAGAGATTGTTACAATATGAGAAATCTGGAGAAAATTATGTGGTTTTACAGTATGATTGTGTCGACAACATTTCTAATTTTTTTTTTTATAGCTTGGGTGAAATGGGTTATTCTTGATGGATGCCAAAACATTACAAGCTTTGCTTTAACCAGCTTACCAAAAGTGTGCAGAAACAGGTGCAGGAGGGGCAGAACTGCACTAATCTATGAATTCATGATCCCTTTGTCTCTTTCAAAGGCAGCTCTTTAAGGCACAGTTAAGCAGAAAACATTACAAGTTTGAAACCTCTGTATACCGTTATGCCAGTTTAAGCCCGTTGTTAGTTTGGCACATTTTGATAGTTGTAAAAAAAAAAAGTCCACGTGATGACAACTTTAACAGTACCCAACTTACTTCTGTTCACAGGAGCAGAGCTGTATTTCTCCAGTGTGCAGCCGAGTGACGCTGGCATCTACATCTGCACCTGCCAAGACCAGCGTGGCTCCAACAGGAGCCATGCTGAGATTATTGTCGGAGGTGCCACTTTAATTTAAACAATTTCAACAATTTGCAGTTCATTTAATTAACCTTCATAGAAATCAGACGTCATTCAACACAGAACACAGAACTTTTGGACTGTGTTTTTTTATTTTCTGAACAATCATTGTAACTTGTTGTGTATTCCTTCAGGTGGCCCAACTAAACCAATAGAGGTTACAGTTGAGGAGCCTAAATCTCAGACCGTGAGGGTCGGCTCCACTGTCAACTTCATTTGTACTGCAAGGAGCAAGGTAACTCTGCTGTCTGGATGTTAATGTTCGTGATTTTCTCCAGCTTTTAATGTAGTGATTGTCAAGCCGCTTACCTTGCATTTCATGTCAGGGACTTAGTAAGATTTGCACAGGTGTGACATCTTAAATGCAGGAAAGTCTTGTCAAACACAGTTGATCATTTCAGAACTCCATTGGTCAATTTATTAGAATTTAAAATTATTGACTTTGCAACTTTATATGAACCACTAACGGGTTCCATTTTGGATAAAATGGCATCCCCTGCAGACATAATCAGACTGTGTGATGGCACCAAGAGGCAGATATAGAATTGTAATTCAAACATTATAAGCAAACCGTAGTGCTGACTTGTCAAATGGGAATCTACAGTTAAGTCTTGGTGGCTCTGTGAGTGCATCTTTAATCACTGATTTAAACAAAGGCTTTAGGAGGTAGTGAATTTGCAATCTTTACACACATCCTACTCATTGGATAAGACAGAGTTTTACATTTTATATGACATAAAACCTTAGCTGCGGGAGACTCGCCTGTCTTCAAAATGATAAATGACGTATAAAAATCCTGGAAGATGAACACAGAAAAGTCATTGGCAAGTCTTCCAGACTTCTTTCAGTCTTCTTTCAGACTTGCCAATGATGACCTTTTAAGGTTATTCTTCAAAAGGTGAAAGCCATTTATTATACAGAGTGATATATATCAGGCATTATCTTTATATGTGTTGATTTTAATTATCACAGCTTACAGCTAATCAAAATTTAAAGTTTTAATTAGACAGAGAATTTTAATATTTCATAACCCCAATAAATATATTCTTAATAAGTTCATGCTTTGCAATGACACACACATTGCATAGCATGGGAAAGGCAACTACCTCAGAAGTTGTCCATCAGACACTTTCCACCAATAAATATACTATGCTATCATATACATGCATTTCATAGACTGATGTTTCTGTAACATACTGAATTAGGATTTTTATGTTTTGGATTGAATTAGTAAAAAAAAAAACCCTGACCTCTGAGCATGAAAAATAAAAATGTTTAATTCGCTTTTTAAATAAAAATAAAAATCTGGTATCAACATAACTGGCGAGGGACACCTTTAAGGCTTCCAGTCGGTCTACATAGAGACCAACCGCTCTCAGTCTGTCCGTCAGTCTTTTGAGACATCATCCTCCTTCCTGTGATGTCCGTGTCTTCTCTGGTCTCCCCTTCACAGTCACCGGCCTACACACTGGTCTGGATCAGGAAAGGCAACAGGAAGCTTCCCAACCGTGCCACAGACTTCAATGGCATCCTGACGATTCAGAACGTCCAGCCTGAGGATGCGGGCGTTTACGTTTGCACGGGCTCCAACATGTTTGCTATGGATGAAAGTAGTGCCACCCTCTACGTGCCAGGTTTGTGATCCTTCGGCATGGCATTCCACTTCCCATCATCCTCATCCCTGCTTCTGCACCCCAGCTTTGACTCCTATAGTGTCTCTCACTAAATATAAGCCCCCTCTCTTCTGCTTGGAATGATGTATGCATGGCTGTTTTAGTGTGTTGTGTTATTGTGCGACATCAGTGTTGATCAATGGGTTAACAGCTTGCATGTCTAACTCCTAACGCTTCTACGGTCAGCATATATGTGCTTTGTTCACTGGCATGTTATTATTCTAGCTTCTTAACATGTATATCTTATATGACTTGAGTTTCCTGGACTGCATAAAGAGTACAGCTTGTGGGTTTAGGCAATATTCGCACAGCAAGTCTTGATGCTCAATTCCAATTTTTTGCTGAAATCAGATTTTTTTTTCCCTTTTGCCGTGTCGTTTATACTGCTAATTAAATGTGAGCGCAATGAGAATTGTGTGTGAACGGGTTACGACCCCAACATGACTCTCATGCGCAGAAGAAGAACGTTGATGTCACATTACGGAAGTAACAATGGATGGAGGCGTTTCTGGATCGCTTTTAATCCATAAATGAGAGCCTGCAGCATCGTCACAAGATCATAGCAACATGAAGAAAGCCAATGAAAAAAGCACAGCCAATAGCAATGACCTTATGTGGAGCATTCACTGGAATTTCTGTGGATAAATCTGTTTTTATGTGTAGTCAGAACCAGAGTAGTGAGATTGTGATGTGATTCGCTTTAGTGACACAGACTTCTTTCATAAGTTCATAATCATAATTTTCAGCCTTTGTTTATGTCCTTATTTACCACGTCTGATTTCTTCTGGTACAAATTTATGTTGCATGTCTCACATCAATTGCATAAATGCCGGATAAAATGCGACATGACTGTTCAGACTGCAAATGCTTTGAAAATAATCTGGTACCTATCCGAGTTAGAACCACTTATGTAAGTGGCACAGACTGAATTCTGGCGGGGTGAAAAGATTCAAACTGGGCTGTTCAGATTATCTATAGGTCGCATTTAGACAAATAAGGTGGATTTGGGTGGTTTTTGCCTGGTGTCTGAACGCAGTTTCAGGGAACAAGTAAAATGTACAATGTGCTACCTTTCTGCAACATTTACGGTCAAGTACAAAGTACACTCAAACAACAAAACAACAAAAAAACAAACCTCCTGGATATCGGATTTGTAAGTATAGCTTTCTGCCATCTCTGTACTGGGAGCTACAGCGGGTTCTTATTTTTCATTTGGGTTGAATTAATTGGTGGTGGTTCAGTCACTTCTTGATCGCTGATGGATCTTTGCCTTGGTGCTATGTGCCAGTTGCTGGATTCTTGGATTTGTTTTTAATCCTGGGCTCCTCTTGCCTGAGTGGGGTGTTACACGATGGGATGAAATGCAAATGCCACGATGGGATAAGTAATTGTGCACCTCGGACTTCTTCAGTTCACCTGCAATAAGACGGGAATCAGAAGAAATGTGCACTTTCCTGTCTTATTTCTTATAGTTGTGTTATTTACAGTATTCCTTTTACACTCAAACACCTGTTTGTAACTTGTTATTTTTACCTGACAATGAATGTCAATGAACATGTTGGTGCTATTAGCCAGGAAGTTGTTATACTCCTGCAATGCAATGCCTTGAGAAATTATTGGTAGCCTTTGATTTTTGTCACTTTAGAGCCACAAACTTCAAAGTATATTAATGGTATTTTATTTAACAGGCAAATCAATTAATCTCCAGGTAAAGCATTTTGAAAACAATGTGTAATTTTCCTTCCACCTCACTGAAAAGTGCTACATTGTGTTGGTCAGCCACATAAAATTAAAATAAAATGGATTGATATTTGTGGTTTTAATTTCAAGAAAGTGTATGAGTTTAAAGGTATTAATATTTTTTCAAGGTATTTTCCCTTACTTAAAGTCAGTTCTGTTTATACATTTATTTTCAAAATTCAGATAAAATATTTTAGATACAAAAAGTGGATGAAAGTATTTCAGTCTGTATTATGTTGATATTCACCTGTCATTATATGTTTTTTTATCTACAATGTATCAATGTTTAGTTTTAAAGGACTGAAATCATATTCTGATAATCTATCATTTACTTTGCTTTCAGTTATTTTATGTTGAATTGTCTGTATATGCACTAGCCTTGTATGCTCTGTGTTTACATTAAGTTCATTTATAAGAAAATATTTCACAAGAAATATTCATATTCTTAACCGCACGTCACATTGTTAAACTAGACATTTTTTATGTATTCAATCCCATTTATTTGTATGATAGCATACAGTAAATGGGATTTATTCGTCCCATTTATTTGTCATTATTTCTGTTAAAATTACAAAAATGAAATGTACACATCATATTTTGTGTATTTATCTTAACTGTGAAACCATTTTGTGATAAAGAAGCAATGGATTAAAAATATAACAGTCGAAAATGAATTGTGAATTGGCCTGTGTCATCTACAGTTTTCTTCAGGAAAACCACAAGCTGTATGTCTTGGTTTAGTTGAGATGAAATTACTTTTTTATTGTTTACAAGTGCTTTTTTCTACTAACCTGCATGACTAATATGGAGATGTTCTTCTTTTGTTGCTAAACAGCTTCCACAGCAAGTATATGTGTGTATGTTTGTGCATTTCTATGTAGAGCAAATTGGCACATTTTTATTGGGTAAAAATGTTTTATGCTTAAATATTTTGTTTATAATCGTGTCTGCAATATATACTAATTCTGATATTTGTCAGTTAAACATGAGCTCTAAACCCATCAAACTAGGTTTGTCGGGCATCGCTCTGAACACATTATATCGACAAGATGAATAGGAACTTCTATACCACAAACAGGTCTTAATTAGAGTCCAGAGTCGTTGACTCTAATGATTTCTCTCCCGTTTTATCAAATGTTTGAATCAAATATGTTCAATTTTATCCAAATCAAATAATTTGATTACACAGAGAGCCAAGCTCATCACATCATTTCAGGAGTACTTTCTAAAAACAAAGACTGCTCAGACATAATTCCACAAATAGCTCTATCAATTGGCTACTTGTCCAGCAACTCCAACACAGTTAAACAATGATTGAGCTAGGCATACTTTCTATAAAAAATAGAGAGACATAGACCTAATGGCAGCAGTAGTTATGCCAGTGACTTTATTAAGGTAAAAAAAACACAGCTTAATGTAGAAAGATTGGAGCAGGTGTCCTTTCCATGAGTAGAAGAAATGTGACAAGAAGTTTAACACAGAAATCCTGAGTCAGATTTACTTTCTACATAAAAGAGATTAAATGAAAAGTTAGTCACAGCATTAGCTCCATCTATGGCTCTGTTTAGGGAAAAAGATATAACTAAAAAAATGCCATGCCAAAGAAGCACTAAGCCAGGTGAACTTTCTATGGGAAAGAAAAACAGAGAGAGTGGCATAGTAATGACCTTAACTCTTAAATTAATGGGTTGAACTTGGCAAGAGACATGGCTATCACAGAAAAAAATATAATAGGAGTACTTTCCATGGTAAAAATAAACAAAAACCAAGATAACACAAAAACAAAAATAATGGCAGCTATATCAATAACTTCACTTAGAAGCCACACATGGCTGAATGTTGAAACCCTGAGCCAAGCATGCTCAAAAATCCCTAAAACTAATGGCAGCAATAATGTGAATTACTTTTTATAGGAAGAAAACTCAACTGAACACTAAAGTACTGACTCAAGGGTTCGTCACATGAATAAAAACATCAGAAACAAAAACAGTGGTAGCAATAATATCAATACTAATAGTTTTAAAACACTTGAATCAAAGCTGTGCCAAAGGTTCACGATTTAAGCGTGTTTTAAAATGTGTGTGGTGTTTTATTGAGCCCAACTCAACATAAATCACAGCAGCCCACGTGTGGAGAAGGATGTACAGTAAACTGGAGGTACAGTAAACTGCTGTTGATTTGAAGAGCTGATCTGT
Organism: Poeciliopsis prolifica; assembly: GCF_027474105.1. Lineage (NCBI taxonomy): Eukaryota > Metazoa > Chordata > Actinopteri > Cyprinodontiformes > Poeciliidae > Poeciliopsis > Poeciliopsis prolifica. The sequence goes on along the minus strand of NW_026562421.1, from coordinate 951,184 downwards.
CAGTTTACTTGTTCCCCTTCCTCCCTCCGTCTCCAGAGGCCTCACAGACTCAGATGTTTTACACAGCCTATGAAATGTTTGAAGGACACAGAAAGCGTAAGTCTGCGATGTTTCCTCACTGGTCGGACCCAACTCTCCCTCTATTCGTCATGCATGCTCTTATCTTCCACAGCATGGAGACATGTGTGGCCTGCTGATGCCCATGTACAATCAGCTGATCTTGAGGTCCAGAAACCAGATGAAACTATGCTCAAGTCTGGAGCTCCCATGTTGTCCAATATACCAGTCTGTAGCTTGTTAAAATTAACTTTTGTGGTTATGTAGAGCCAAACCTAATTGTACATGAGCATTACTTGTCACCATCTGCCTCTTTGGGTTCATTGTGGTCCATCACTGCAGGAAAAAGTGCATGTTCATTTTTATGGGCATCTCCTCACGAATGTCAACTCTATTTTCCATCTTTCTGAAAGATCACATCGGGCTATTCTGGGGGGAACTGTCAAATTTTATGACTCTTAGACTTTTTTTCCAAAACAAATCCCATTTCTTGATCTTTGACTCCTCTCTTTTCGTATCCCCTCCTACCTTTCAAGGAAACATGCTGTCGTCTGGGCTTCAAACATCATAACTGTGCTCAATACATCCCATTGCAATTTCTTTGCATCATTCTTGAATGTGTTTTTCAGACTGGTCTTCACACTTTTATTTATGGCAAAAGATACCTTAAATAACTCACCTTAAGTATTTTAAATGCTTAAATAAATAATCATGTATCCTGATGGTAAACCGTAGTAAAAGCATGAAAAAGTAAATTGCACCAAGCAGAAGAACCATGAGAGTGCAACACAGGCTTAGTTTATTTTGTATCACAGACAAGTCTTACATTTTTTTTATAATTTGTCACAAACCCTGCCTTCAGTTCGACAGGTAAATTTAAATATGCCCTGTTCTTTGATTTATGGTGTAATATGTTCCATTATTCAAACCCTGCTAGGTAAACGGGTAGCTTTAGAGTACTTCCCTCCTCACATTAATTGGCATTCCTGGTAAAGTTTGTAGAAATATATTTGTTAAATTGTTGCTTTTAGAAGAAACAATTTACAATTTACTTTAGGTTTACAAGAGTTTCTAGGAAGTTCTAATTGATGTAGACTTTCTGTTCCTTGTGGTGTAATTACTGCAAGTCCCAGTTTCTTTAGCCAGGCAGAACAATAATCCATGTTTATTTTGTCACCTCTCTTAAACAAGTATATTGTTAAAGCATCTCCAGAATATTGGAATATTCATTATGCTGTAAGATCCAGAGTTTTAATGTTACAATATTACATCAAGCAAATTTAAAATGTTTCTATTGTCCATAACTTCTTATTATTTCTTACAGAGATAGAAACTAAAACATTGCTTTTAATCTGGATTTTGCTTGCCTTCAGGGTCAAACAATCAAAGCCTCACAGAGACTCTGATAGGTTTTCAGCTCCCTCTGAACTGAAAGAGGTCTTTATGAAGCTCTGTTCCTGCCAAATATTGAAGTGGACAGAAGCGATCCAAGCTCTTGCAGAGAGAAATATGCCAAGGAGCAATGCCAAGGAGTGCCTCGCACATCTATTCCGTCTACAGAAAGATTCTCTCAGACTGTCATCTTTAAGGGTGGGAGTCACAGCTCTGTCTTTCTGAAAGATCATATCCCAAAGCTCAAAGTGACTTCCAATTTAACAGGATTCCCCTGTCCCTACTGTTAAACTTTACTGCTACCCTGAAACCAGTCTGTATTATCTGGATTTACTTCCAGTTAACATGTCTCTGCATTAGAGCTATGCTTCATTGCCTCATATCCTTCTGTAGCTGCGGAGGAGGCCCAACCCGTGGCAACCATCACCCCCTCGGTACTAAACGTCCGGCAGGGTCAGCGGGCAGAACTTCGCTGCACCGTGACTGGGAACCCAACACCAGCTGTAGAATGGATCGGTAAGGCCAGTTTAGGGATTGTTTGGATGTTGACTCTTTTTTTTTTTCTCTAGGGAAAGGCAGTATTTGATTATTAAATCTCTACAGGTGGTCCAGGATACAGGATGAGTCCAAGAGCTGTGATAAGAAACGGCATCCTCACAATCGCAGCTGTGGATCCGGCTGATGAAGGGGAGTACACCTGCAAGGCCCTGAACACTCACGGCGAGCACACAGCCCGGGCCTCCCTCCATGTCCAAAGTATGCTCAGAGTTTGTCAGTGAGAGCGATTGACTCGTGAATCATTTTTTTCCTTACATAAACTTAAGTCTGCTGTCTATCTTAAACAACAAGGTGAAGGTACAATGATTAACAAAGGTTTTCAAACTCTGTGGAATTGTTCATATTTAATTCAAATGTGAACATCTACTCACCCCAGATTCTCAGTTGGATTTAGATCAGAACTTTGACTAGTCCATTCTAATACATAAATATATCTTGATTTAAACCAGCCAATTACATGCCTTGCACTGATCTAGACTTTTTCAAGTTATCGCTGATTGACTATCTAAAGTCATCAGAGCAAATTCAAGCTTTGGTAACAACACACGTTTTAGACTTTAAATGATATTTTTTTTAAGTAATCATTGAGAAATTTCTCTTCCACTTTACTATAACGCTGCTTTGTGTAGTTCTGCAATATAAATTTTCATTATTGATGCCTTTGTAAGGCACTTTGTGTGGAATTTTCCAAATATTTTCTAAAAGACAAAAAAATGTCTTCTGTGATGATTGTTGTGGCTGTCATTTAGGAAACACCGCCAGTGGTATTGGCACTCAGCCCCAAGTCCAAGTCAGTCCTCAAAGTGTCGACATCCGTGAAGGGGAACCCTTGAGGTTGTACTGTAGAGCGACAGGTTCGCCCACCCCAAAGCTCACCTGGCTGAAAAATGGAGGACAGCTCCCCCCAGAGGTGAGACATCTGGTGCCGACTGTGGACGATAAAATCTGGAACCATAATCAAAGCTTGAATGTTGTCCCAGTGGAATAAAGTGCTTGTAAAATGTAATGTTTCTGCATTTACATTCATCTGTGCTGTATCTCCACTTACGCCTCAGGGTTTGTCCAGTGCCGATGGTATTTCATCCGACTCTTCAGCATGTTGACCACTGACCTTTATTTTCCCCTCCCTCCCTTCTTGTTTGCCCCCCTCCTGCCCTGTTCTGCCGTTTGCTCAGGCCATTCCCTCTCACGGTTTCCATCAGTTTAAAAGCAACAGTCTCGATGTGTTACACAGACGTATTGAGGAGCTGCAGGTCTGTCCATTTGTCTGCGTGTCTGTCCCTGTCTCATAGTTCACATCCATTGTCTCCCACTGACCTCGTCCTCACATCACGTCAACTAAATGCATGTTCTTCATTCACGCTCTGTAAATCTGTGGTAATGTCCCACAGCTGCTCACGTTCAGTCCATGTGTCGATGGTGTCAAATGTTTAAACCAACAAGCTGGGTCTGTTGAACGTCCCGCATGCAGTCCCTGTTTCTGCGTAGCGTTTCATTCATATAGGTGTTTCATAGTCTCTCGTTTTGTGCTGTCAAGAAATCATCCCTGACATTGGGCTTCCAGCTCCCGAATAAACCCACATTCCACTAAATGTATTAACAGCACCAAGTATGCAGATAGGAAGTTTAGGTGCAGTGCCTCACAAAGGTTTTCATAATATTTTGACACATGACAGCCACAAACTTCATTGCATTTTTTTTTTAGTATTTAATGTGATAGATCAGGACAAAGTCACATCCCATTGCAGCTTTAGCTGGATGTTTATAATAGATTATCTATTAGAACAGGAATCTGAAACTTTACATCCTAAGGAGACTTTTTGTTCTCAAGCCAGCCAAAGAAAACTTTGTCACATAACTTTTTGAAGAAAGAAAACTTTTTAGCTAGTTATCTAATTTGAGAAATCTCTTCTAATTTTTCAGAGAACCACTGAGTTTTTTTTCTTTCTTTGTTTTTAGGATTTAAAATAAAGACAAAAGAGGATGGTCATTTCTTTAAAGGGGCAATATTATGTAAAATTGACTTTTTTGGGCTTTAGATTATGTTATAATCTTATTCCCTCAAAACAAATCTGAAATGTTTCTTTGATTCTTTCATCCATGTTTGAACATTTTTTTAATCTCCAATGGCAAACAATCAGCTGTGCAACATCATAGCTCCTCCTCAGAGCTACAGTTTCGAAGCTTCTGGGATTCCCCCTCACAGAACAGTCGTCCCTTGTGACTCCCCCAGCAGCAATAAGCAAACACCTGCTGGACCTATGCAGATAGTGAAATTATGTCTTTCTTCTCAGTGCAACGCTGATTAAAATTGTGGCTAAAGGGTCAAAAGAGGAGCAATGTTGTGATAACTTCCTGAAGCCAGAGTTTCATAAAGAGCAGCACTTGCTTAAAGAGACAGAGGCCCAATTTCCAGGTGTTAAATTACAATGTTAGATTACTTTTAAGACATATTTGCATTGTTAACACTACTGAAGTTAGCATCATTGTGCTATAAAATGCAACTATATGCCTGGAAAATACATAATGTTGCCACTTTGAAAAGGTGTATAGATGCCTTCCAAGGAAACAGAACTAAGAAAAATGTCAATAGTACTTTTAGTGTCATTCTAAAATTGAACAACTTTTAAAAATCTTCATTTGTTATTATATTTGTAATTAAGAACATTAACTGGTTCCTTTTAATTTTTATCCAAAGTTATAAAGAGCAGTTGTGGGATGTCTGAAGGAGATAAACCTCTGCCCTGCTCTCAAGTTTTTTTCTTAAGATGTTAGAATCAGGTTTTCTACCATGATGCTGCGACAACCTGCAGTGTCAGTTTTGCACAACTCATATTTTGTATAGGCAAACAAAAGTCAGTTCTGGTCTTGTCTGACATTAAAGCAGCTTCTTCTTCATGTTTCGCTTACCTCCTATCTGGCTTGTGGAAAATTGCAAAATTGGACTTAATAACTAGATTGTCTCCTTTCTCACAAATATAAACTACTTTCACATGACATTTCAATGAAATACAATGAAGTTTATAATTGAAAGGTAAAATGTGAAAAGGGTTAAGAAGTACTAATATTTTGTGCACGGACTTATATTTTGAAATACGTTTTGCTCTGTGCGCGGCTGCAGCCTCAAACGGGTTTGTGCTGTTCCGGGTTCAGTGTGGCCCTTCTTTGCTCGACAAGGCCTGTTTAGTTCTGCCTCAGAGAGCGACTGGGTTGTGTCAGCCTTTCCCATGGGGAAGTCGGGCTGGGCGGTGCCGTGCGACCACGCAGAAATTCTGTATGCTCTAGCAAACGGCTTGCTTTGAAAACTCGTCAATGGGCTCAGACGCACATTGAGGCACGACCCGCCTCGAACACTGCTTGCTTTAGCGTCCTACACGGTTGATTTGGCTGCAGCTAAGCAGCTGTGTCCATGGATGCCACGACATTGGCCCCCTCCCACAGTACAGTAATCCGTCCCCAGACTGTGACCCTGCTGAATCCTTTCCACTCTGATGTGATCAAAGCTTCATAAAAAATTAACTGCAGCCACTGACTTGGAGTGCAGGAGTTCAAAACAGGTGCAGTTGTTCTTTAGCTTGGAAAGTTAATATAGTCAATGGACCTGGTTCAGTTTTTTTGTTCTTTGATGCCAAATATTTCGACCTGCTGCTGGGATTTTATTGCCACAACCTGCTTTGTAATGTTAACTAACCTTTGATTCAGAGTTCACCTTGCATAATCAAAACTGTCCTAATTCCTTCAGTTTAAAAAATAAGTATCAATCATAGATATACACATTATAAAACGATTAATTACAGAGATGCACTGATCAGAGGTTTGTGGCTAATTTCTGATTTTCGGCTTTAGCCAATTTCCTTTGAAATTGGCTAAAGCCATTAGCCATTAAATTCTTGTTTGTTTGTTTTTTTTAATCAAATTTAGCATGTCTTTTTGATCTTTTTCTGGAAATCTGTAAAGTTGCAACTTCTAACTCGCAACTTTTCTGTACTGGTAAGGTCTGCACTGGAGATGCAGTCCTTGCCTTAAATGTTAGATTTGCAAAATGCTGCAAGCATTTAAAAAAAAACCACACTGTTCTATGAGCTCATGAGATAAAACAACAGCAACTTTGCTGTATATTTTCAGCCATTTCTCTCGCTGCTAACATTACAGTTTTCTATGACATGTCACAGAAAGTACAGTTTCCTTTTAAACATATTTGGTGTTTTCTCTGACTTGGTATTTAAATACATTACGGAAACTAGAAGTGGCTACGTTTGAGTCTTTTTCTTTCAATAACTTCCACACAGAAGAGTGTTGCAGTTGCTAGAAGTTTACAATTTCTCAGTTTCTGTACATTTACTGATAAGAAAAGAATTATGAGTTGAAAATCATCTGACTACAGTCATAAGTCAATTTCTCAGTGCATCTCTGTTAAATTTAATTCTTACTATCACAAAGTAACTGCTCTAACTTCACCGATCACTGTGTAAATAATGGCCAGGCTTTATCAAATCCTTTTGTCACTCGGGGCAATGACACCGAAATCACAAACAATGATCCAACTGTTTCAATAACAGCTTCTGTCCTGTCTGAAAAGTCTGCACCATAGTGCATTTTGTGTCGCTAGTAGTAGTTATGTCATCTTGTTGGCAATGTTATATTTGTAATGTATCCAGAGACTGGGAAGGTGAGTGCTTCACTTTCTGTCAAAACACAAAAAACCCTTAAATATTTGTTTTTCAGACTGCTATGTTTTTCTCCTCTCAGGCCCAAACGGACCGCACCGACATTGGGACTCTCTTCATCCCTAACATTAAACTCTCCGACGCTGGCACTTACATGTGCGTTGGTAGCAATAGCGTCGGCTCAAACAGTGCTCCAATTCGGGTCACTGTTCTCAGAGGTGAGATGACTTCAGATTCATTTTGTCACGTTACATTTTTCAAACATGTAACGTCATCAACAATGTTTTTATATGGCTATAAAAACACTGTCAGATTGGCTAATTTTCTTGTTTTTGTTCAAGCAGCAGAGCATTCCTTTTCTGTTGTCACCATCCAGCCGTCTATCGCTGATGTCCAAGAGGGTCAGACTCTGGAACTGAACTGCTTTCCTCCAGGAAATCCTCCCCCCAGGGTCATCTGGACGAGAGCCAGCGGACACTTCTCTGCCAACCATCAGGTTTTCATAAAAATATCTGCGCTTTAATTTGCCTAAATATGACTTATATGCACAATCTTGTTTTCAACTTGTAGCCCAGCAGACTTTGCTGTTTAATCAGGTATCTTATCATTCATTCTCAAATGTTCTTATTTGTGAGGAACAAAAAATTATATGTGATTTTGCTCCTTCCCTCATTCCCCCCAAAAATGTTCAAGTCTGACCCTTTAAGTTGGGTCAGACTTGTTGATCCTCCACTGCCCACATACGCTTATTTAGATTGGAGAATTTGGCACTGGTTTGTGGTTTCTTTATTTCCAGTGGTGAAACGCTCAGAAACAGAAGTTCACATGCTTAGAAAAAAAAACAAAGACTATTCATATAAGTTAAATTTCTTTTTTACACTGCAAAATTGCAATATTTCTAATTTGCAACATTTGTTGCAGGCTAACAGTAAAGTCTTAAAACTATTTCAATAACAGCTATAACCAATAATAAATCAGTCTTTAACACATAAATATTTCAATGAATTAAAATTTTTCCAAGGTAATATTTTACATTTTGTCCATTTCCCATCTGCAGATTGTTGGCAATCAGCTTCGTATCCTTTCCGCCACTTCAGAGGACTCGGGAGAGTACATCTGTCGGGTACAGGGAGCAGGGAGCTCAGGCCCGGTCCATCAAGCCTCTGTCTCCGTCTCTGTCACTTCATCTTCTTCACGTAAGGATGTTTAACACTTGAGTTTTTCCTGCAGGGCATATATTTATTATCCTGCTTCTCAGGCGAGCAGAGGCTTTTTGATCTTCTCTAAGTGTTTAATGTAACTACACTTAGCTGCCCTTGAAGTGAGACAGTTTCAATAAACCCAACAGACCTTTCTATTTGGAATATTACACAAGGCCAGATCAGTGAGCAGCAGGGAAAGTCGATTTAAGGTCAGGGCGTTAGATTGCAGGGAGTTGCTCACACATCCTCACTTCTTTTCCTCTTCTCACTTGTGACCTCAGGATTGAATGTTTTTCCTTGCTGCTGTCCCATGATCTCATCCTCATTCACTCCCTGAAGGAGCTGCCAGTGGCCACGCTCAACATGGGATTTATTTCTCACACAAAAGAAACAAAACAAAAAACACTGCTTTCATATCAAAGACCGTCTGTTTAATTAAAAATGATCCAGATTCCAAACTGTTGGTTTCTGCTGCAGGCCTACAGAGTCCCATCATCGGCGTTGAGCCCCACAGCTCTGCAGTGCGTGTCGGGGAGTCAGCCAGCTTCAGATGCCAGGTGTACAGTGGAGCCCAGCCGGTCAGGCTGGAGTGGAAACTTGCCAACAACCAGCCTCTGCCAGGTAACAACCGAGCCCACGCTGCTGGAAAAGAACAGAGCAGGTCAATGAAAGTACGCTCTCTTTCAATTCAAGGTTTTCTTGTCAGATCATCGTAAAAAAAAGATCTGGTCTGTAGCAGTTTTAAAGTTGTTTAAAATACGTAAAAATACACAACAGATTTCAAACTGCCAGTATTTATTAAACAATAAAAAAGCCAAGATGGAAAAACTGTGTGGAAAAAGTCCACCCTCTTTGATTTTTGAAATATTGCAACCAGATGCTGATAATCAAATTCACTTGAGTTAATGATCATTAACATGTGTGACCTGCCCCATAAAAGCAGGAGATTTAGCACATTACTGGAGCAAACAGACGTGTGCTAACACAATGCCACGAAGGGAAGACATTGGCAATGACCTTAGAGAATCGAGAGCTGTTGCCAGTCTTTACTTTCACTGAACATATCTAGAACATATCAAATCTATATTTGGCACAGGGGCCAAATATAGATTAAAGATAAATTAAAGATAACAGTTGTTTGCTTTACATAAATAAGGTTGTAGGTTTTTATCTATATATTACTAAATTACATCAATGTGAAGATATATTGAATGTAATTTATTTCAAGAAGTAGTCATCGAATGCAGACACAGCTGTTCATTAATATCTTAGCAGTTTGTATACACCAATACGCAGATCAGTAGGCAACTTGGAGTTAAGTGCCTTGCCCAGAGGCACATTGACATGTGACAGGAGGAAGCTTAAACTGAACCTACGAAAAAATTTAAGAGTAGACGACTTCAAATAAGAAGGGTTTTAACCTTGTTTTAAATAAACTCAAGGAAGGGGCAGTCTTACAATGAGTATGAAGCTTATTCCAGAGCACTGGAGCATAAAAACTAAAAGCTGCTTCACCATGTTTAGTTCTGACTCTCTGAATAGCTAGTAGGTTTGATTCTGATAATCTTAAAGGTCTCAGTGGTATATAGGGTAAAAGAAGATCAGAAACATAGTCTGGGTTTCTATGAAGTGCTTTGTAAACTATTAAGGAGATTTTAAATTCTATTCGTTGAGCAACAGGCAGTCAGTGCAGGCATCTTCGAACTGGACTGATATGCTGATCTATTTTTGTTTTAGTTAGGACTCGAGCAGCAGCATTCTGGAGGAGCTGGAGCTGTCATTGCTTTTTTTGATAATCCACTAAAAATAGCATTTCAAGTTACTGCGATGGCCTAATTAAAGTACAAACCTTAGCTAACTTGAATTAAAATGCAGCGCTAAAATTTTCAGAGAGCTGTGGGGTTGTGAAGGAACAAATGAACACAACCTCAGTGAACTCAACCAATGTTGTAAAAAAAGAGTGAGGAAAAAGTTGCTGTAGTCTGATGTAATGTTTGGAAAGATCTCTCAGTATTTTGCAACCTCAATATTGGGGTTAAAATCATTTCTTTGAAATTCCTTTATTAAAAGGATTCAATAAATTTTATTCTTTTTAACCTATCTGCTTTGTTTAAGTATTTTCTTTAGTTTTTTGGCAGAACAAACTAATCAATCTGTCCTTTACAGGCTGACTGTTACTGAGTGAGTAGAGCTGCATTTGAAAGGTTGTAGGTTAAATTCCAGCTTTCTCTTGTCACATGTTGATGGTCCCTTGAGCTGGACCTCAGATTTTCTCTCAATCTGCATATAACTTGTGTGTGCTCGTTTGTGTGTGAATGTGGCTCCGGTGTGAGTGTAATAAGAAAAGTGCTATCTGAATTCAAATCCTTTCAACGTTTATGCCCACAATCATCTCTAAATGCCTCCTTTTTGGATTTCTGGTGTGTTTCCAGCCTGTGCTGTATCCTGTGTGATGTTTGGTTGCCGTCTGTTTTCTGTAGATAACGTCCGAGTTAACTCTGATGGCTCTGTTATCACCATCGTCAACGCTCGCCCAATAAACCACGGAGCCTACCGCTGTGTGGCGAGCAATCCGTTTGGCATCACTCAAACCATAGTGTCTTTGCTTGTTAAAGGTAAAATTTTCAGTCATGTATTCTTAATGGAACGGTTCCCTCCAGTGGCCAAATACTGTATATTTGTACCATCAGAGTCTCCAGGGGCCATTGTTACCCCTGTTGGGCCCCTTCGGGTCAGGGTGGGTGAGCCCATTAACCTGGAGTGCCAAGCTTCAGGAGAACCCCGCCCTTCAGTGTCATGGCACAGACTGGATAACAACCGGAAGATCACCCTGACCAGTCCTGTACCCATGGACTCCAACGCAGTCATGCAGGTACATTATCAGGTCATATCAAAACATTTTAAATGACTTTATTCTACAAGTTCATCTGGCAAATAGAATGAAATCAATGCTTATCATTGCATTTTGAATAAGCTTGGTCTTTAACAGGGCCTCTGGTTCCTTTTTCGTGGTGCTCTTTACACATCCAGCTTTCCACCAATCAGCAAACTCTTAGACTCTACTGCTCAGTTTATGTAGTGTAGTTTCACCACTTTTGTTTTGATGTTGTAGATTCTTGTTGCCCGTCCAGAAGACAGTGGGACGTATGTTTGCGTGGCTCGTAACACTGAGGGAACCACTGAGACCAGAGTAGAAGTGATCATAGAGGGAGGATCTCAAATGCCCTCAGTGCCGAGAGCCTTGGTTCCTGAGCCACTCATGGTGGTGGTGGAGGGACAGACTGCGACTCTGCGCTGTGATGTCTACGGTAACAGAAACCAAAACTTTTAAATGTGTTTTGTGTGCAATTTCAACTTTTAGTTGTGAAATAAAAAATAAATGAAAACATAAACTAAAATATATATTAGTTTTTGTAAAGTCTTTTTTTAGTTTTCTGTATTTATATTTTGTAGGATTTCCCTCTCCGGTGATTAAGTGGTCCAAACTGCGCTCCACACTGCCTTGGAGGCACAAGGTGGTGAACAACAGCTTGGTGCTGCAATCTGTCGGTCGACAAGACTCTGGAGAATACATCTGCAGTGCCACAAACAACATGGGAACTAGTGAAGTCACCATCATGCTAGAAGTGGAGAGTGAGTGCCTTTTGTGCATCTTTTTTTTACTGAGAAATATTGTATTGATCTTTTCAAAGTTACTCAGATTTACTTTGATGCAAATTGATTTCATAACATGGAAAGAGTAACTACATATTAAATAAAATACAATAAAGCATCAGTGCAAAATGAAATGCTCTGCTAAGTGTTGCCTCTCTGAATGCCCTGAATGTGTCTTTAGCTTTAGAAGTATAATATCAGCATGTTGATAATCAATAGATTTCAAAATTTTTTAATGTTTTTTTTTTCTTTTTCTGACTTTGCAGTTCCTCCTTATGCCACATCGGTGCCCGATGACGTGGCTGTGCGGGTCGGAGAGGTGATCAGGTTGCAATGCCTGGCCCATGGTACTCCTCCCTTGACCTACACTTGGACCAAACTGGATGGTGTCCTGCCTTCCAGAGCTCAGGCCAGTGAAGGCGATCTGCAGATCGACCTGGCCACTTCTGAGGATGCTGGGAGCTACAAGTGTGTGGCCAGCAACAGAGTTGGCAACAGCGAAGTAGTTGCTAAAGTCACAGTCAGATGTAAGTTGCTGCTTATTCCAATGCAGGATTGATTTATGTCAACAATCTGAATTATTCCACTCTTGTCTGTGTCTTTTCCCCTTGCAGCACCGCTGGCGGTGCGTGTTTCACCCCAGGTTGAGGTGAAAGCTCAGGGCAGCGCTGTGGAGTTCACCTGCTCTGCAGCTGGAGGAGTTCATACCAAGATTGAATGGCTGAAGGAAGGAGGAGCCTTGCCTCCAAACCACGACATAAAGGACGGTGTTCTCAGGTGACTAACTCTCCTTTAGCGGATAAGGCAGAAGTTAAACTAAAGGTGGCCGTACAAACACCGTAAAGCATGTTTCGTCTTCTCAGTTGATCACATGTCATTATTCATTTAAAAATACAAAAATATTCCAAATAAACTTATTTATATTTTGTCCTGTTACAACTGCAATTTATTTTATTAGTATTTTCTGTGATAAACCAAGAAAACATAGTACATAAATGCTAAAGGAAGGAAAATCATTCATGGGTTTCCCACATTATCTACAGATAAAAATGTAAGAAGAGTTGTGTACATCTTAATTTACATGAGTTAATACCTACTATTCAACTTCCATAAATGAATGCTTTGCAGTACACAAGCATAATTTGATTCAATCTATTCTATTTTAGCCCTGGTGGTAAGCTTAAGGTTGTTGCCTTGCTGGAGGGTTAACTTTCATTCCCGGCTCAGCTCTTTTGAGACTAACCAATCTGCTTTCAGGTTTTTCATGTCTTTAGTGCCATCCATCTTTCCAAAATCAAAGTTTTATTCCAGAAGGAAAGCGAACTCACAAAATTATGCTGTTTAAAATGGTGTTTTAAAGGGGTGTACTGGTTTTTATTTAGGGGCGTCATGGTGAAACAGCTAGAAGTCTATGTCACTTTGGATATATTTACCTTTTAATGTTAAAATTATAACAACATATCTTCTACTTCACATCTATGTTCTACTTTGTAATGAAATATAAATGAAATTTATTGGAGTTTGTGGCTGTAACTGGGCAAAATGTAATTTTTCTTGCAGGAAAAGCACATGAGGTGTAGTTTTTTAAGTGGATATCTGAAATGCAACTTCTCCTTGCAGAATTGAAAACTTGGAGCAGGGCAATGAAGGTGTTTACATCTGCAGAGCAACAAGTGCATATGGTCAAGCACAGGACACTGCGAGACTAACCATTCAAGGTTTGAAACATCCTGCTGTTTATAAAGTTAACGGATAATGTTTGCCTTCAAGGTTCTGTTTACAGAAATAGCTCAGATAAGAAGAAGCTATCTGGAATAGCTCAAAACCTTGAAGACAAAGTTTTCCCGTATTCGTAAATATCTGTACAGCTCCATTTGCTTTATTTATTTAGTCCACATTTCTCTTCTTTTCCGCAGCTCTGCCAAAGGTGATGATTAATGTACGAACCTCAATGCAGACCGTGATGATTGGGAACGCTGTGGAGTTTGAGTGCCATGCTGTCGGTGATCCAGAGCCCACAGTCAGGTGGAGTAAAGTTGGAGGCCCACTTCCATCACACATCATGGTGAAGGACGGCATGTTGAGAATCAGTCAGGTGACCGAGGCAGACGCCGGCCATTACCGCTGCACAGCCACCAACGACGTAGGCTCAGTTCAGTCTCAAGTGCTGCTCAACGTCCAGTGTGAGTAATAATAAACAATCTTTTTTATCATAGAAACGTCCATGCAGATATGCATTTAAGTATAAATTATTCTTACAATTCAGGTTCTTATGTATTCACGGTGTCCACTCATTCTTAATAAGTCTTGAATTCATTCATGTAAAATTAAGGCCTTAAAATGTCTTGATTTGTTTCAAGAAAATGTTAGTTTGCCATAAATACATTCATCACAGGTCTTAAGTTTTATCGTGACTATGTTGTGCGGCTTTTGTATTAGACAAATGATTGAGTTGCACCTCAATAATACATTTTGTTTCTCAAAGTTTTTAAGGCTATCTATAACAAGCTGCTAACACATGCTAGCTTTCTAACTAACCTTTTGCATATATCATGGGAATGTATAAATTTATCAACAGCTGGTTGGATACCATTCACAAAAACAACCCAAAACAGCTCTTTAGCTAAAAGACTACAGAAATTTAACAGTTTTGGTCTCCTGAAAAAAAGTATTGCTTTGTACATTTATGTTGTGATATAACTCTTACATCTTATTCATAGTGGTTTTTAAAGGTTTTAAGAAGACATAAATGTGAGTTGGTGAAGCCTGCAGAAATCCTGTACAATCAGTACTATAATCATAATTTAATCATTGGTCTGCTTTCTCAGCTCTTCCGCAAATTTCTGCACTGCCAGAAACAAAGGAGGTGACCGTTGGGTCTGATGCAGTCATGCCCTGCTTGGCTTCAGGATATCCAGTCCCTGATATCAAGTGGACAAAGGTAACTAATGCTACCCACATTTCTTGTTGCCACAACTTTATTTGAACTGTTTTGGGACTCAGTGGTTTGTTTTATTTTAACTTGTTTTGTTATAATAGGGAAACATTTATTTCTGGCATTTAACAGTTTTTCCAGTGTAGAGTGTGCTGTGTTTGACCTTCTGTACAGAAGAGAGTTGTCCAAACTTTGTGTCAGGTGATCTAAAAACTAAAATTACCCAAAATGTTTCTTTTTTTTTCTTTTTTTTTAACCTAAAACTAGGCATGAACTATTTTAATTAAACTATTTTTAATTTATTTGCTAAATGAAAAGCAATCAGTAAGCAGATTTTGATTAAAAGTTGTAGTTTTGTCCTAATTAGTTTAATTTATTCTTGAATTGTGGTTGGGGTGTGCCACATAAAATCAGTTCAGTGACCTCAAATGGTCCCCGGTTCCCCTTTCAACGCTCTTGACATAAATGGCAACAGTTGGGAGAAAAAACTGTAACTCAAACTGCAAAAACATAAAATATTGCCAACTATTTTTGGTTTACGTGAAACTAGACCAAAATTGTGACATTAGAGATCTAAGCTATTTTATTTACAACCATTTTTTCCTCTGGAGAGTAAAACATAAATCCAAATGGATGGATGGGCTTGTCCATAGCCACGATTGAATGGTTGAAAATTATTTATGGTGGCACAAAAGCCAGAAGAGAAGCTGGCAACTCAACTTCCTGTTTTGATTCTTATAGATGGTAGCTAAAATATTTTAAGAGGTTCCTTCCAGACTAAATCACAGTTGTTTGTTTACCTGTTGGATGTCGCCCTTCTGCATTTTTTTCCTACTTTCCTTTTCCAAGTCGGAAGGAGAACTTCCTCCTAAGTGCTTCCAGGAAGCCAACGTGCTGACAGTTCCTCAGGTCACCCACGAGGACTCCGGCACATACATCTGCACCGCCTCTAACGAGCACGGCAAAGTGGCAGCTTTCACCAATCTTGAAGTCCATGGTGAGTGCGAGAAGTGAATAGTGCGTCACAGAGGCACCTTCAACTACAGGACTATTGGTGTCTCACTGTGATGTATTTTTTTCAGAGAGAGTGATGCCATACTTTGCCCAGGAACCTGTGTCGTACCTCACACTGCCCACCATTAAAAATGCCTACAAGGCTTTCAACATAAAGATAAACTTCAGACCTGATAATGTTGATGGTAAGAGTGTACTTCTCTAAATCGTAGTATTTCAATTATAAAATGTATTAATTTAGATTTTATAAATTTTTTAAAAATTGCATACTTGGTACTTTTGTGTAATATGGTTTGTCTCATATGTAATTTCACTGGATGTTGTGTTCCTCCTTTTCCTCCCTCCTGCCTCACCCCTGGGGTGGGAAGGTCTCATATTGTATGCTGGTGAGTCTCAGGAAGTCAAGGCTGTTGTTGGCAGCACTATGCTTTCTGCCTGCACTAGATTTTTTTCCCCATCATGCTCAGAGCTGATTTATGGGCTGTGCAAGAGAAATGCAACATGATGCATGAGCAATGTTTTCAGTCATTATTACAAATCCACAAAATAAAGGGAAAGAAATTAGGGAAGAGCTACTGCATTTACATCAGAGAGAGAGAAAACAGATTTAGAAATGTGTCCAACAGCAAAAAGCAAAAATTTAAAACCACACATAGCAAAATAAACAAGTATTAATCTTTCACCTTTTGTTTTTAGCCATCATCCTTCAAAGAAATCCAGTGTAGAATTATAAGTGCAAAAAACACAAATCATAAGTATTTCTGTTCTGATTTGTAGTGCAAATATCTTAGTCCAAATGAAACAGGACAAAACTAGCGGCCCAGTAACTTTTCAACAACATAATATTTCACTTTTAACATGGAGAAAATGTTATAAGTGTCAAAAATCTGTCAGTGGAACTTTTGCCTTTTTTTAATCAGTATTAGAAAGTGTTTTGTGTTTTTTGTTCCTTTTTTTCTTAGATGTATTCATTAAAACATTGTCTCACATTTTGCACATCAAAATCTCCCCCACTCCTACATGACAAGAGGGCTCCACAGATCAAGCTGGAGAATCTATTAGTTCAGAAGAAATTTAATCTTAATTAAAAATTCTTCAGGCACTCTCAACATTTCAGTGTGTGTGAGGTGACAACAAAATAGTGAAAGATTTCAGAAAAAACTGATGTTTTTCTCATTTACTTTCTGCCAACTTGCCTTGAACAGATTTTTGTTTCTGTTGCATCTTTTCTCCCTCCAGTAACAAACACAATGGATATTCATGCCTTCTCCATGAGAATGCACCGCTCATATTATGCATGTGAATTTCCAGCATGTGATGGAAGAAAAATAGCAAATTTGCATTATGATTCAGCAAGTTGTATTTTGCAGCCCAGTGATTTGACAGCAGTTTTTGACATGGCTTTGTTTTGCTTTAAAGCTGTGACTCCCTGGCATGCTGCTTCACCATCCAGCTGTGATGGGCAAAATCCCAAAGAATATCTATCCTAATAAGTCTCTCATATTCAATATAGAATATTACATTCCTTGAGCAAGAACAAATTTACAGTTGTTTTGGGTGAGAGTTTTTTTATTCTCCTCTTAAAACACTTTGACGAGTTTTGGACCTATTAGGATGGATGTTATCAAAGGGACACCATCAGGATCTGCTATGTGTTTATTTTTGCTGATTTCTTTTGTTTCGCCCGTGGCAGGCATGATCCTCTACAACGGCCAGAGAAGAACAACAGGAGCCGACTTCATCTCTCTGGGACTTGTGAGTGGACGCTTGGAGTTCAGGTCAGGGCTTGAAATATTGCATAATGAGGACCATTGTTGATGATAAAAGTAATTCAAGAATTATGTCTCATCCCAGGTTTGATGTGGGCTCTGGCATGGCCACCATTCGTGACCCCAACCCCATTAAACTTGGAGAGTTTCACACAGTGGAGCTGTTTCGCAACCTTACTCAGGGTTATATCACTGTGGACGGCGGGGAGCCCATCGGTGGAAAATCACAGGTAATTTACTATGTTCAGAGATAGTGGTGGGCAATATGGAGTTAAAGTTTTATCACGGTATTCTGTGCTATTATTGCAATAACAATAAAAGTGATGCTGGGAACAATTTTTTTGCTTCTTTTTTTTAGGTAACTATATATATATATATATATATATATATATATATATATATATATATATATATATATATAGAGAGAGAGAGAGAGAGAGAGAGAGAGAGAGAGAGAGAGAGAGAGAGAGAATAGTGGACAAATTGTGCATGTGATAAGGAGTAGAGTAGTGTATCATCATTACGCTATTCATTAATAATACTGAAAACTGCATGTTTTCTGATATTGATCAGCCCTACCTTTTTATTTTTGTAAGACAAATAGATCAAAATTCAAAGAAAATATCAATATTTAAAACAGGTAAATCCTAGAATGACGCCTTGAGGCATACCAGATGCAAAAGTAGTCAAACTGAAAATTGCTAAAACTGAATGTACTCTGGTCATCAGGGAAAGTTCCAGGGCCTTGATCTGAATGAGGAGCTGCATGTGGGTGGTTACCCCAACTACACCTCAATCGTAAAAACAGCTGGCATTAAGACCGGTTTTGTGGGTAAGATATTGTTTACTGTCTTTGATTATCACAGGATGAAGAAAGCTATCGCTCGTGTGATTTTATTTATTTATTTATTTATGATTTTAACGCAGGCTGTATTCGTCAGCTGGTCATCCAGGGTGAGGAAGTAATCTTTAAAAACCTCGACCGCAGCTCTACTGGCGTCACAAACTGTCCCACCTGCAAAGATTATCCATGCCAGGTCAATTTAAATCATCTAAATAAATCCTCTACATCTGGTTACTCTGCATCTTGCAACTTATTTGATTTTATTTTATAGAATGGAGGACGGTGTAAGGATTCAGAGACCAGTTTGTACAAGTGCACCTGCCCCCGAGGATTCACAGGCAGCAACTGCCAGCATCACTCGTCTCTACATTGCCACTCAGGTGGATGTGAATCACCAATAGAGCCTATTAAAAAGAATATCCATTTGTATACATTTTTTAAAGTTCAAACCTTAAATAAGATGGATTACTTCTGTTTGTAACGTTTTGCAAATATGGCTCCCTCAGAGGCCTGTGGACCCGATGCTACTTGCATCAACAGGCCGAATGGTCTGGGCTACGACTGTCGCTGCCATCTGGGCAAGTTTGGAGAGAAATGCATGGAAGGTAAAACCAGCTGTAGGCTTCATTTTTCCTAACATGTCTCCATCAGTCCCATCCATGAAAAATCTTTTCTTTTTTTTAAACATTTGTAATGGATTCTTACCAGGTGAGCTGGTGATGACTCCACTGTTTGATGGGGATGAGTCCTACATAGCCTACCCACCCCTGACTATTGTCCATGATGACCTGCGTGTTGAACTGGAATTCAAACCACTGGAAAGGAATGGCCTGATGTTCTTCTGTGGTGGTAAAAAAACCAAGGTGGAGGACTTTGTGGCCGTTTCAATGGTGGAGGGTCATGTGGAGTTCAGATATGAACTCGGCACAGGTAAACATCGAGTATTGGAGGCAAAAGAAATTTGAATACTTTTGAAAGGTTCTGTGTTGCAAATGAAGAAGAACTTTTGTTATTTCATACTTTTTGCATTTTTTTTATATTTAAAAGTTTTTAATCTGCCTTGACATCCAGGACAGGCAGTCCTTCTCAGTCCTCAGCCAGTCTCCCTGGGTCAGTGGCACAGAGTTGTAGCTGAGAGAAACAAGAGGTCTGGTCACTTGAAGGTGGACCAGGGCCCAGTGCAAAGGAGGATGTCGCCAGGAAAGGCCCAGGGCCTCAATATCCACACTCCAATGTACCTGGGAGGAGTGCCGAGCATGGACATCCTGCCCAAACCTGCAAATGTCACTCAGATGTTTGACGGTTGCATCGGAGAGGTGAGGATTCTCTGTTTGGAAGTAGCGGAACGAAGGTCGCTGGTTATTTTTCTAGTTGTGGAAAATCAGACTTGTTTACGTCTCGACTGTAGGTTTCCATTAACAACAAGAAGGTGGACTTGTCCTACAGCTTCACAGAGAGCAAATCAATTAGCAAATGTGTGGACAACAGCCCCTGTGACCATCGACCCTGCCTAAACGGTGGGGATTGCATGTCCAATGCAGAGTATGAGTACCAGTGCCTGTGCAAAGATGGATTTGAAGGTCAGTGTCTTAAAATACAACTTCTAGGATCTGTTCAGCAGTCAGGTTTTTATTTTTTAGTGGATTTTCATAGCAATGTGTGGGTAAAACATTCTTCAAATATGGAATTCCTTTTTTTGCAACGAAAGGTTTAATTTCTTACGTAAAAAGGAACTGAATTATTTGACTATTTGCACCTTTTGAAATATTTCCAGTATTGTACAATATTTTAAAACTTGTTTGAAAAGATTAGTTTATATCCATTCAGCTCCATCTGACACTGAGACTGTGTCCTTAAGAAATATTAAGAGAAGTACAAGTTTTGATTATACTTCTCGAATGGTCAGATAAAAAATTTACCATTTTTTTATCTGATTATTCAATTAACCATCAGAATAATCGATTACTAAAATGTTAGTTGAAGCCCCACTGTCTATGTGCCAATATGTTGTTCAAGAGGTATTTCAATTGAACCTTCTGTCTTCTATCAAAAACAAAAAATAAACTTGCAATTTGTCTCAGTCTGACTGGAAGTGTGTCTTTTGGTCAAGTGAGAGTAAGATTGGACTTTTTAGCAGCAAGCAACAGCAGTGGCAGCATCACCAGCTACATAAGCACATTTAAATTAAGATACATTTATTTGCATATGTTTTGTAAGTGAAAGATTATAGAACTAGAATTATTTTTTTTTCCAGCGTACTTTACATGCCTTTCCCAGGGATGTCATGGTCAGGCTTAAAGCCATAGTGAGCATGACTCAACTTTTCTCCTCTGACTCTCTCTTGGTCTGTGGTTCTGCAGGTGAACGTTGTGAGGTGGTGAAATTTGTGTGCCAGAGTGACATCCAGTGCCAAAACGGAGGAACTTGTGTTGAAGGCAAATGTGTATGCATGCCTGGACACACAGGCCTCAGCTGTGAGGAAAGTAAGTATTCACAAGACATTAACCATTGAATTATTAAATACACCAAATCGAAGCCACAGGTTTAAAAGTGAAATATGTTCTTGCATGTTTTTGACGGTTTCCTGGAAGCACAACACGTGTCTCTATGCAGCACACATGTCAGCTGATCTGTAAATCAGCTGGAAGTAATAATTATCAAAGCAAAAAAGCCAAGGTGGAAACTTGAAGCCTATATGGCCTGAATTTTCTCCAAATTGAGCTCTTTGGTGACTCCCAGCACTGAAGAGCATGCTGGGAGAGATAACCCTAAATGACTGCGCATGCCATTTTTCTGCACTCTCATGGCTGTATCCTACACACAGGCCAGGTCTTCAGCTTCGCCGAGGCCCTGCGGAGTTCAGAAACCAGCGAGGCGAATGGTACAGTATCTCAATGTTGAGTCTGCCTGAAATGACCGAGACTAACAGGGCCCTGGCTTCAGTTCGAGGGCCCCGGCGTCCCAACAAAGCTCAAACTCAACTGTCCATTTTCTTAACACACGTGCACACGGAAAGAGAAAATATGTGTCTGTCTTCAATCCTTAGCTGAAACTCTTATCTGCATTTCAAAGTTGGGAGAGGGGAATTGTGCTTTGCAGATAAAAAGGAGCAGACTGCGGACAGGAAGCAGAGTTCTCTTGCCAGTTTCCTACAGGAAAGGGCAGAATCATGGAATTCCCCTTTTTTTCATGTCTGTAAAATGCCTACTCACAACTCACAAGTCTCGTTGCTTCAAACTGCCTGCTCAACTCTCAACTCTGGACAAACCATATACTTGTTCTCTTTGAAGCTCTCAACGTCATGTCATTCAGTCTTCTTCATGTGGAAATGTTTGCAGTCAAACTACTACTAATAACTTCAGGTGTCTTCTGTGGAAAAACTGATTATTGTCAGAATGATTTAGCTGTACATGCATTTAGTTGTTGCAAAGTTTATTTCACAACCGTGGCCAAACGTTTTGATACTGACAAACTTTACTGCTTCAATAAAATCTGAACTTATGTCGTATATCTCTAGGGTAAACTGATGTCTAAATGTCCTATAATCAACATTTAATAGATTTAAAATGATTATTATTGGATAATTCATCAAGTTTTATGAAATAGGTTCTCACTGGGATTACAGTCTGGTGAGTTTGCACATAGCGGACATATAATTTTTATGTTTTTATCCCCAAGTCAGTTTTTTCTTGCAACACGTTGTTCCGTTGTGTTTATCACCAAATTACTCCTGGATTTTTCCTCCATTCTGCATTCATAGCAGTGAGGCAAGCCCAAACATAAATGGTTTTGGGATACTTCAATGTCTGCATGACAGGGATTTATGGAAGTGTTTACCTTTTTTTCCCTGGATGCTACATTTTCATTATGTCTATCATAATCTAAAGGGGTCTCATGAAATACATTTTTTGCAATCCAGTCCTGGTACTTCCTCCAAAGTCATTATTCTTGATGAACTGTGGCTTCTTTGGTGCTATGACATTAAAAGGTCTCTGCAAATTTCTCCTTTGCATCAATAGCTCCTGCAAAGGCAGCAGCACATCATATAGAAGAATAATAAGAACATTATTATTAATCATTAATCTTATATATGCATATAAGACTAATGATTTGCAGTACCGGTACTTCTTAAAACATCGGTTCTGCCTTGTAAACCAATCAAAACTACAAAGTGATGTTTTCTGCTAGCTTTTCTTTCTAATACTATAGACTCATTTTAAATTCCCACCACAAAAAACTGTAGCTGAAGCTGTAAAGTTAATAAGAATTTCTATCAGCATCAAACTGTTTGGCCAAGGATGCAATCCTTGTGAGAAGTCAAAAATGATGCAACCAGTTAGGAATGGTGATTATGTGCTGATGACTGATATCTGCATCCTGGAGCTTTGCAATGACATATTTCCATATAAGTTCTATAAATAAGGTGAAATGCAGGATTGTGGTTTTGGATTACAAATACAAGTTTAACATGGGCCTTTGCAGTTTTTGAGAAAATAAATAACTTGTTACCTCATGCAAATGAAAATTTGTTCACCGAAACTAAATTATAACTTGAATATTCCTATAAATGTACAATGGAACATAAAAAATGTATTCTGCTCTGTATTTGTATGAGGTATAACATTTTATTTGTTTTCCTAAAAGTTATACAGTCTTACTTTCAGTAACATTAACAGAAAAAATTGTCTGTCAAGGGATTTTGATGGCATTATACATTTTGTCTATAAATGTATCTAACCAAACCAACCAAAACATGGAGTCCTCTTTCCTTTCACCACTAGAGGGAGCCATAACAATGCTGTGAATAAACTTCAACCTAAACATTTTTTTTCATGTCTCTCTAGATTCCCCCTATCTGTACGCAGCTCATTTCCAAAGTGACGGGTACATTGCCCTGCCTAAATCAATTTTCCCAAGAAGGTAACTTCATTTTAGCGCTTTTTACATGTTTTTTTTTCTCTCTTTTTCATAGATAATGTCAATGAAAAATGTACTATGGCTTTGTATATAAATGTGATTTTTTTTTTCCAAATGAGAAATTGTTAATATTATTATTTAATCTGTTTTAGTGTCCATGATGCTCCAGAGACAATAGAAATGGAAATTAACACCAGCTCCTCTGAGGGCCTGATCTTATGGCAGGGAGTGGTAAGTCCTGCCCCTCCCTCACCTGATGCTGCACCTTAACTCTGACAACTTTCATCAGAATATTAGATTTTCTGCTCACCGCCCTCCCCCCTAACTTTACCTAAAAACTCCTGCACTGTTAATCATAATGATTACCTCATTTTAATATTGTTACCATCACAATAATTTTTTTCATAACATTTGATGTCAGTTTTCTTTGCATAATCCTTACGAAATATTGCATTTTTATTTATTTATTTACTTACTTATTTATTTGTTTATCATCATCGTCATCGCATTGTAAACTTAATTTGCTGCTGACGCTGTGACCTTGCTGGGCATGCTGGCTGAGATCAACGGCTGTGTCTTACACCACTAAATACATGCATGTGCTTCAATTAACTCACCCTCCATTTTCCTCAGGAGACGAAAAGCGCACGAAATTTGCGAAAGGTGCATGCTAGTGAAAAGGTATCCACTCGAACACAAGACACATCACTGTTTTTGTTTTTTTGTTTTTTTATGGAAGATTTTGTGACATTTGGGGAATGTTCCCTCAACATATTGCATCATGCTTGTTATAAGTAAAGTACAGCCCTTAATGTGGAAAGTTACCAAAAGCCACTTTGTCAGGGGCCAGAAGTTTATAGGACTAAATAACTAAACAAATACCCTTCTATTGACTTCACATGTTTGTTTTCAGGTACCTGGAGAACATAGCAAAGGAAAGGACTTTATCAGCCTTGGCCTACAGAACGGACACCTAGTTTTCAGGTGATTCTACACCACAATCCTTTTGTTTGGCTGAACTCTAGATGATGTGGTTAAAATAATTTTAAGTTGGTGTATTTTACAGTAATGATGATTATTTATATTATATCTAGTTACCAGCTGGGCAGTGGAGAGGCAAGAATAAGATCAACATCCGCCATCAACGATGGAAAGTGGCATAAGATCACAGCAGCCAGGTGTGTATCTTCAGTTTCATTGGATGTAGAAAGATTAATCTTCAACACTTCACTCCGATTTTTCATGAAATGCTTTGTCTGTCAGTTAATGCTTTAATATACCTGCACTTTTCTTCTGTTTTTTGTCTGAACTCAGTTGTTTCCCTTTTCTTCCAGAGTTGGAAAAGATGGTTTCATCCAAATTGATGGAGGAGACAAACAGCATGGACAATCTAAAGGCAAAAGCCTCATGGTTAACACCAAAGGCAGCATATACCTGGGTGAGCAAACCTGAGCATATTAATCCTTTTCAGTGCTTTTCACTGAAGGCTTTTCAGTGCAAAATCCCAATATTTAAAATGATTTGGCCAATATGTTTTTATCGGTTTTATTTTCACCTGTATCTTTAAGAATAACACAGTATTAGACTGAACAACAATGTCATTGACGGATATGGAAAGTCTCCAACTGCAATAATCTAGGACCAGTTCAATTTTGACATTATAAATCGAATGTTCCATAACACCTTCAGATATTGTACTTTAATCTACGTCTGGTGTCTATGTTTTGTTTTATTCATATATATCCATCGGGATAAAGTTATTGGGGGGAAAAAAAGAGAAAACATAAAAAGAGAAAATAGAACTGTATAAACAATCTTCACCCAATTCAAAATAAGAGCATGAATATAAACATCTATTTTAAGGATTCTTAACCATTAATAATGAAAAACTTCAAAGCACATATGGAACTTTATTCAGTTAAATGTTCACAAAACGGCCAAGTAAATTAACACTTCAGAAATCATACAGAAAAATGTATTTAATTAAAGCTAAGTATGCTAAACATTTTCAAAGTTAGTAAAAGCACTAAACAAAAGATTATCTTTGCTTTTAGGGGATTAGAGAAAGTGTGCCCAACACTGACTATCACCAATGACATATTAATTTATTTCTAAGTTTTTCATATTACTTTTTTCCAAATATCAAGGCTTAAATAGATATTTAAAAATCAATTATTGATATTAGTTTCTGTTTTGAGGAATCTTAATAGATACTGTCAGCTCATAAAAAAATATGTTGATATTTTAATGTGGAGAACAAGGGATTCTACCTGTATGAAGAATTTTTTTATGTTTTTTTTTTTTTTATCATCACCTATGATCGATCCATCCAGGTCATTTTAAAGAGATTTTTGAGAATTGCACTTCTCGTGTGGCCAGCAGGTCAAATGTGAGGCAAGGTTTAAATCTGTGTTTGTTGTCACACACAGGTGGAGCTCCAGATATGACCGCTATGACAGGGGGAAAATTTTCATCAGGAATCAGCGGCTGTGTTCGGAACCTGATGCTGACGAACGCTCGGCCTGGACTGCAGCCTGGACAGCCGATTGATTTGCAGACTCACGCTGCCCACGGCATCAACGTTCAGCCCTGCTCTTCATAGACATACATACACCAGGACACGCACTCACACAAGCACACGCACACATTGAGAGACTACGGAGTGATTACACATGCAGCAGACTCCCTCGGAGAGACTTAACACTCATACAGCCTGAAACAAACTCGGTGCTTTGCTGCAAGCAAAAAAACCCCACAAAATTAAAGAAAACAAACCAACTGATGCTTTTCTCTGTGTGCAGCAAAACCAAAAAGAGAGGAAAATTTAAAACAATATTAACAAGTCTTCTCTGTCTCAGTGTTGTATTCTGAATGAAGGACTGGTAAAGGATCAGTAGTAAGGTTTTCATACTTTCAGCAGTACTTTTAGCCATGAGAAGATTATTAGTAGAGCTCAATAGCCCTTCTACGATAGGTCAGGTCCTCTGGAGTTGGAGATATTTTGACAGCACTGAATTTTTTTTATTTATATACATTTAAATATATATAATGTTTGTGGGGAAAAACATGCAAACTAATATTACAACTGCTTTTTATCTTTCCTAGCATTTGTTCTGGGTTATTATACTGTGTGTCTGAGGCTTTTTACAGGCCTAACTCTACTGTTACTTGAATATATGTAGGCCTTTTTTTCTTCACTTCTGTAGGGAAACCTTTATTTGCGAGCATGCTTGGCAAATTGTTGGGAGATGAACACACATGGTCACAGTCACATTCAACTCCAGTACACAACTCAGGATGCCAAATACAAACAAATAATTGTTAAATATATAACTTTATTTGATTTTTTTTCTTCCACTTTTAAGTAACTCAACACTTTTTTATGTCTTTTCTTTCTTTATTTGTTCTTTTTTATGAACAGAAATGAAACTTGGTGCTAATTTTCACACATGAAGATGCAACGTGTGTCTGTTACATGCAGAGGTCTTTTTTTCTAGTAATTTGGATTTATTTGTAGTTTTAAAAAATTAAGAAGCAGGAGTTTATTTGTTGATATGCATGACATTTCACATAGCTCTAAAATATGGCATGGTTTGTTGCTTCACTTGCCTTTTATGATTGAGTAGATCTCAAAAAGAAGTAAAAATTTTTTTTTTTTAGTGTTTTTTTTTTTTTATGTGTGATTGTGTTGAATTTGTTATTTTATGTGTTTAGATTATCTGCCAGCCAGGTAGATAACAATGTCAGTTGAGGAAGTGCTTGTATTCAAAGAAAATATGTTGCTCAAGTATGTTTTAACTTTATCTGTTTGCAGCAGGTCACTCCATTTTAAGACAGTAGTGTTTATGTGTCTGTATCCACATCCTCAGGAGGGTCAACCCAGAACGGCCTGCCTCAGGTTTTTAACCCTAATGTCAGGTTTGGTAACTTTAAATTCAACATGGGAAGGTAAAAACCTCTGTTGGCACTGTGGGCTGTTTACTCTGCAGAGATAGATTCATCTATTCATGTTCAGTCAGAAGAAACCTCCTGCAGCGTGCTGTGATCTGTAGTGTAGCTCCGATAAGCATGCTCCCACGCTTCCTTTCACTCACATGGCAAACCACAATCACACAATTATTTGGGGGTTTGGATTTTTTTCTTACTGTTAGCCGAAAATATTTGTTTTGATAATCCTAAAATGAGCATCGTTTCATTTTATTTATTTCATTCATTTTGTTCTGCTTTCTTGCCTGTTTTTCCAACGCTTTTGTTGTTGATTAGCTTTTTAATATCTGGAGTTCTTGCCTATTGTCTCCAATATTCTATTGTCGTTCCCCCACTCTACAAATTCCTCTCAAATTGCCCACACAAAGTGCTAGACTGGAGCTTCCCTGTCACAGTGGATTAAAACTGGTCTTATTCTTTGAAACAATAAGTCTTAGGCATCTAGTGCATGAATGCATGAGATTGGTGTTATCATGAATGAGCAGGAGCTATGGTCCAGCCGTGGTTGTTGCCTGCATTTTGGGTATCTGACCTTAAACTGGATTGTTACATATATGATATCAATTAATACAAAGTTGTCTAGAAACAGTTGCTGTTTATTGGTTTAGAATTTTTGTTTTTACCTCTATTATGTTGAAAAGTCCACTTTAAGTAATGACTGAAATTTTTATGTTGGTTCCATGAAAAAAGGGTATTTTTTACTTTTGAACACAATTTGGGAATTAACTTAATGAAAATACTGGAATATAATTTTGATGTCATTAAGATCTGACTTTTTCATTACCCATGTTGGAAAGATTCTCCCGTTCACTTTGTTTCCTAAATAAAAACAAAACTCATGTTCTCTTTGTCATCTTGGGATTTCTTTTTTCACGCCACATTGCTGTCTTTTGCATTATAGTCCAGATTTGTTTAAGAGTTTCTTATTTAATTTTCTGAATCAATTTAAGCAAATATCCTCTTTGATCTTTACAAATATTGTTTTCCTAAATTGTTTTAGATGTTCCTCAGTTAAACTGAATGCAGACTACTCCAAATAGTGACACCAATCCTTTCTTGAGTTTTGACCTAAATACGCCATTTTAGTGTAACATTGTAACTTTGTAGGCTGAACATAACTGTTCAGCTAACAAAGTAGGGTTTTACTAATGTTGGTGTGTTTATGGGCTTTCCTGTTTGTAATCCTGTCTTTCTTTTAATGATTATTTGAAATTGTTTTACCGGCTCCTTGTCATGTTTATCTATCTTAAAAGTTACAACAATCTTTAAAAATAATATAAAAATAGTTCGTCACTTGAAAAAAAAAATATTAATTCACTCTGAAAGCAAATTGAACAATACACACTAGCTGTGTTGTCTGTACACTGCAGTTACATAACAAGATTAGAGAGCCTATCAGCACATTGACCTCACTGTTCATTGTAATTGGCTACATGAAATCCGAGCTGGAGACATGGAGCTTTTCACTGTCTGTCTGTCACAGAATGATTTTTAGACAGGGCTACATAGAGGCTAAATTTCCATGAGCACCCTGCTCACCTGAAGCTGCTTTTCAAAACGAGATCATGAGAAAAATCAAGACAATTTCCGATATGTCAACATATATTTGTTTTGGTTTCTGTTGTCCTACTTTTATTGTTTTGTGTTATGTGGGAGAAAAATTACTTTATCAACCTCTATGTGGTCATAAGAGCAGGAGTTGATACAAGGGTATCAAGTGTAAGGAAATGTACATTTAATAGTTTGTAAACTAACATAAGCCAAAATTAAAATACAACCTTCTTGTTCTACTAAATTGACTGCCATGACTAAAGAAGTTTTTGCTGATATCTCAATTTCAGCAACTGCTGTGTGTCTGTTTGGTTTATTTAATTAGTTATTGATTTATTTAGGTGGCCTGATTTATCTTTTCATTTCATTTCCGTTTTCACCTGTTTCTGAGCTTCAGCGTCACCATTATCTTCCTCAGCATGCAGTACATAATTCTGGGTTTTGTTGGCTTTTTGTCTGCACAATACATAGTAAAAAAAAAATCACAAAGGAACATCTGAAAAGTGTTGCCTCCATTTGTATTTAGACCTTTTGCTCTGATGTTCAAAGGAAAACCCAATGTAATTCACCCTATTTCTAACTGCTGAAACGCATCAAATTCTTCTAAAAGGCCTAACACTGACAGTGACAGCCATCAGGGGAAGCAATGAATCTGTAAAGGAGACAAAAAAACATAGTTTGCTGATCAGCACTAAGAAAACACTGTAAAAGAAGCCATTCATGGTGCTGATAAAACTTGTACTTGTTTCTGCTGTGTTAGAAGTGACCAGATTAGGTAACAGCCGCAGTTCACTGGCAGCAAAAGATTCTAAAGTCCCAGTGAAATTCCACCTGCATCTAAGAATTGTACCACGCTATGTATTTCTTGCAAAACTAAACTATGGATTCACATGCAGATTCTTTTCTCCAAAAGAGGATTATCAAGAAGACACAAATATATCAGATTCTTTTCATACGTCTGTTGCAACAGAGACGAGGTTTCCGGACTTAATTTAGGGTATTGCTTAATATTCCTAAATATCTACTATAATACAGTAAATATATTTTTGGAGTAGCAATCGTGATTATTTGGGTTTCTAACTGGAAAAATGAGAGATTACAGAGCAGCCCTGAGTTCAGTATGAAAGGGTTGATCCTAACCCAAACCTTCTTCTTTCATGATGATTTTATAAGATTTTGATTAATTCACAACATCTTAGCTAAACTTGAAAAACACAATTTATTTGAGTGACATCATGGGAAAAAATTGTGGATAGAGCTGAAAATGCATGTGTGCGTGTGTGTGTGTGTGTGTGTGTGTGTGTGTGTGTGTGTGTGTGTGTGTGTGTGTGTGTGGGTGGGTGGGTGTGTGTGTGTGTGTGAATGTGATAGCCTGTGAACCTGAATAGCTACACCAGTTCTCCAGAGGAATCCAGCAGAATTCCAGTAAACTGTTGTGGGAGCCTTGTAGAGTGATACACAAAATATTTAACCCAAGTCCTACAGTTTAATCAGCACGTTTACCAAAGCCAGGAATGAAAAAGCTACCGGTAATTAAAAGTAATTAAAAAGTTTATGGAGGTTACTATGATTAACTTGGATCATGTATGAAATACAACCATTAATCAGATTAGTACAAACTATTTTGAAACTTACAGAAGCTATGCGTTTTCTGAACAGCACAGGCTCAATAAAAAGAAAAAAAATGGTTCAGGCAAATTATTGAAAGACCAAAATAATTTTTCTGGAACAGAATGAATAATGGAAACTTCAGAACAAAACTGACTCTGGCTTTCACTCATTCAACCTCAATGTGTTTACATTTGAGCCTAAAAGCCTCTACATTTTGAAACTATTGAAGCAGCATTAGGCTAGTAATTGACTGAGTGGATTCTGCAGCATGCCAATAGTAAGTATTGTCAAACTGAAAAATCTGACTCATCACCAAAACTGCTTTCTATTCATGGTCTGAGAAATATCACAAGTTGCCATTTTCATTCCCTTTTCTCTTGAGATTATTTTAGTTGGAGTGAAGCTATATGTTATGGAAGGCATCAGAAAGGAGTTTCCTGCAATGTTATGTTTCATTACAGGATTTGCAACAGAGTTTGCAACTCTTTTTTCAAACTACCATATTTCTTCTAAGTACTAGATTAAGAGGGGTAGCTATTGATGAAATATATTTTCTTTAATTATCATTTTGTGAAAATCTATATTTAGTTTAACGAAAGGTTTTTTTTTGTATAGTAAATTTGTCAAAAAGCCAAATTTTATTGATCATGACTTTTTGCAAAAGCTGTAAAAACAGTAAAACATTGAAGAAATAAACTATATATTTTTGGTTTATCAATTGCTGAAAAAACTCATTTTTATAATGAACAATTAAATCCAGATTTGATTGTTTTTTTTCATAAAAGAAAAATTTTAAAAAGTTTTTAAAATGGAATCAAGTTAATGTAAAGTCTGATAAGAAGTAGATTAATATTAAGACTATTTTTGCTTTGTTTTCCCACCAAATTGCTTTGAATAAATGCGTCAGCAGCTAATGCTTACAGGTGAAACAAAGTCCCTGTTTTTGTTGCATTATCAATCTCTTGCATATGTGATTTTGGAAATGTACTTTTTGTAAATTGTGTCCATTTACTCGTTTTACAAACATGACTCTATCTGATCATAAAAATATGATCAGATAGAGTAGAAGAATGTAACACTGACTTGTGGGACCGACGATTCAACTTTGTTGCATTCTGTATTGAAAACGTTCATTGTTTCTAGAAAATACTACACTGGATGACAAACTGTAATATTTGTGATTCTGAGCAGAAGTTCAACTATAAGATCAACTTTTTTTCTAATGCTTTCAAACATTAAATATATTCATAAACCGAGGTTATACAGTCAGTGTATGTTCTTCTGAGTTAATACAATAATAGCTAACAAAAGTGCTAATTAATAGTTTGTCACTAACTTTCACTGCATAGAGTTAAATGATCATTAATCTGATTCAATGTCAGACAGCAGAAAAAACAAATGTTTCTTTCTACTCAGTCTGGGTATATCTGACTGCCTGAATACCCAGGTTTTGTAACTCACACTAACCTCACCAGCTTTGGGGGGGGAAAAACAAGTGGGGAGGAGGGGGATCTACGTCATTTCCGCTTGGAATATTCCAGCGGATTTGTCACTGCTGCTACTTTAAAAGGACGCGCTTAAACAGCGGTCACCAAGCACACAGGCAGGTGGTCTGCTCAGTGCGTTCATTCGTTTATTTAACGATATTGACACAGAAAACAGAATAATATTAAGCGGTAGGTACTTTGCATTGCAAAAAGAAGGGAAGAAGAAATAAATTAAGTAGCCTACAATAAATTTTGGCATGAAGTGTGCGCACATTTTTCACGCCTCCGTCATTTGATTAAAGTAAACTAAGAAAACTGTGGAGCTCCTTTCGGGTAAGATAAAAAACAAACAAACTTTTTTTTTTTTTTTTTTTTTAAATAAACTAGAACTGTTTTCTCACGTCTCATATGAGCGCAGTTTGACAGGATTCTTAACGATGGTGTTGGAATGAAATTTTTCTCCGCTGCTGATGGAGGTCTAGTGCACGGTGCGCGTTACAGCCTCCAGCAAAGCGGAAGTTTTTATTTTACTGTTTGGAATTTTAAAAAACAGAGTTTTTTTTTTCTTTCAAAAAATAGAGTATTTTGCACCTAGGATAATGTGATGTTTTTCATCAAGCAGTTACTACGCTACGGGTGATTGTCATTAGAAGCATTTTTTCTAAAAAAAAGTTTCAAACAGATATGTCATTGCAGATTTGGGGATATGTCATGCAATGACATATCTCATGCAATATGTCATGCAATGACATTTCTCCAAAAGTATACCTATTTATCCATTTGAAACTAAATATTGTTTAAATTTAATAAGCACAAATGTTTACAACTGCACAACAATAACTGGAACTTTGTTTTTCTTTCAGCTGCTGAATTGTGAACCATGATCCTCCTGACCCCTTCCTCTGGTATGTACTTTATTCTCATCTCAACTCCTAATCAGAACCACTGCACAGTAAAATAATTCTGCTTGTGGCTAAATAACCTGATTCTTTAGCAGTGACCCTTTATAGCTACCCTCTTTGCACAGGTTGCCAGTAACTTTATCCTGGATGTAAGTAAAGTCAGCAGCCCTCCCCATCATCATGGGATCCGCCACTGTAACAGCGTTTTTGTATAAAATAGATTTTCTATTGATATTAATTCATATTCTAATCATCTGAGAAGTTGAATTTAGAGGTTTTCTTACTTAATAATCAGAATTTATAGAAAAAAACATGTTGAATTTCTTGCAGTCAAACTATATATAATTATTTATATGATTTTCAGTTTTTCTGTTGAATTATTGGGATAAATAAACTAATTTGTTAAGATACACCTGCATAATGCATTTGATAAATATGGTCCTAAATGCATTTAGTATCCATGTCATGGATGATTATTACAATTGTGTACTTCGTCTGTTTGTTGCATTCATTAATATACAGAGAACAGTTGGATGACAGATGCATACAAACTGTAATGTATAATATTTTATAGCTAAGCCTGTCAGCTGCTTGATAATATGTTTAATTAATGAAACTCGTAGACATGGCAATAGTGCAGTTTAATAAAGAAAACGTAGTTTGTTTAGTTAGCTCAGTAAGTTCATTTCTGTTTGTTCTGGTTGTGCACTCTGAGTTGAGAGTTTTTCTTGTTTTTCCATGCACTCTCTTTAGCTGTTACCTGGTAACATGGCTGGGTATTACATAACAAGGGCCTACCCATCATGCTTTGCACTAATTAGGCAAGAATCCAGAAATAGAGACCTGCTTCAAATTGGCACCGTTTGGTTCTGGATTTGTCTTTTGCTTTTAATATCCAGCCAAGTGATCACAACAAAGCCCATTGAGTTTTATACACCTTTGCTGGCATTCACTTTGTTTAAAGATAAAATATATTAACTTCTTCTCTGCAGCTACTATTGTTCTGTTTTCCTATAAAAACAGTTATTTAACATGCCAAGTGGTAACTTTAGGATAAAGTCCAACATGAGATAGTGAAAAAAGCATGCTATCAAGTGAAAGTTGTTGTTGGCTGTGTGTGTGTGTTGGCTTTGTCTCATACACTGTTTTCTTTCAGATGCATTCGCCTGGCTTTGGAATCAAAGGAAGTTCAGGGAGAAAATCTCGTGAAGGGTTGCTACTGCAACAATAAAAAAAAATATTTAAAAAATGCAGGTCAATATCTGTGCATACTCTCTTGGATCAGCACCATGACTTGAGAGATTACTGTTAGCTTAGAAGAGAGGAAATTGAGAAAACAGAGTATTCTTTTACTTGATTTATGTAAAAAAAAAAAAAAAAGAATAGCATATGCATAATATTTGTGATGGTCATTTTTTGTCTGGAATCAGCCAGTCTCAGCAAATTTGTATCTTACTGACAATAATTGTAAATGGCGAATCGTAAATATACATACTGAAAATTAATAGCTGTATGCATCATTGCTCGTTAACTAAAGATAAAACTCTGTGGAAAAAAGTTTTCAATTCCTCTGGCTTTCATACTTTTTGTATGCTATCACATGCTAACAGTGCCAGTGTTATCAGGGAAAATGTAGTCAAAGAATATTAATCAATTTTTTTTAAATCAAAACTTTATCTTTATAGTTGTGCTTGTAGCTTATGGTATGTACATTTATTTCAATATATGTATGTACCATAATTATGTTTCAAAAGGTAATGCTATATATACCTTATGAAATTTAGATTTATTTACCTTATGTGATAAATTTGACAATTTATCAATTAAGAAAAAGGATATATGGAGAAATGTTCTGTAAATACAGTAACTTGGAGACATAAAAGTAATGACATGAAATAAATGGATTATTCATTTAATTTCTAAGTCAGTCAAAGTTTTTTGCTGCCAAAGAGTGTAATGAAGAAGGAAACGTCACAGTAAAACAACATATCTTCTTGTCCATGAAACTGTTTGTTCACAAATAACACCTGCAAGCTGTTCAGTCCAGTTAAGCATCACCCAGTGCAGTGGCATAAACAATGTTGTTTTGTATTCCCTCAGCCTTGGATTGTTCAATCCCTCTAACCTACAAGCTTAATAATCCTGCGAAAAAATGTTTTAAGAAGACAGTCAGTGTTTAAGGCTGACAAGAGGGTTGTCCACCTCATTTTTATGTTGTTCACTCACCATGTGTCGAGGATTTTTGGAGAAAGTAATAGTGCTCACTCAGTCTATTTCTGTACTCCCAATAAGCAGCCACACAGCCATTAGAAATATTCTAGTTAAAATGCTTTTTCTCTTTACAAAAATGTTTTCTATTTACAATATGCATTTCTACATTCAATGCCATCATTGATATATCGTAGCACCCTTCCTATCTTAGAGACACATGGCTCCAAAGACTTATTTTGTGTGAAAATGACATATAAAAATCTGCTGTTTGCTTTGAGAACAAATAAAATATGGACTGTGACCTAGGAATGTAACATTTTTAGGGGTTTTTTGAGTTCCTGCATTAATATGTGTTTCAATTTGCTTTTGACTAAAGATAAAATGTAACAAACTGAAATGTTCAGTTCAACAATCTCTAGAGTAACATGTGAAAAGCAGTTCAAGTTTTAACTTCAATCAAAAATGCTAAGAATTTCTCAAATAGATGAGAGTTTTTTGGCCTTCAAAGTTGCTGTCTGAGAAAGTTCACAAAGCTACACAAATCAATTGTTAGAAACAGTTTAAAAGGACCTAATAATAAACAACCTAATAATAAACATTTTTTACAGTAAGTGGCCCAAAATCGAGGAGTCCTGCTTCGTACTACAGCAAAAAGTGGCACAAATTAATATTAGGTTCACTGCATTCTGTCTGTACTGCCAGTGTAGCTTAAATCCAAACATAAAACACAACTAGATGTTAGATTTTCAGCACAAAAGTAGAATACCTCAGATGGAGTTGAATCCTTTTTCCACAGTCCTGTGTTTACCTACCCTACTGTCACTCCCTCCATTAATAGTCCACACATCAGCTATTAATTGATCTAAACAATCAGTCAGCTATTTGAACCCTGCTGCCACATCCTTTTGCTAGGTCAGTGTTAACAGGCTAATCGATCTCATGTTGTGTATATGTCAGTTTAGTAGGTCCAGCTCTCTGTCGTCAGATGTGTGCACAGTAACACCCCACACATTGTTAGTATGTCTCCCACACCAGCATTTGGTCCCCGATATATTAATTTGTAAATGCTGACCAGTAACATGTACTTATACTTCCCTTTCTACAAATTAGAACATGTTCTTGCATGCCATTGTGTTTGAAAAAAAAAAAATCTTCTAACACATGCTGAGATTGCACCAAAGATTGGATGTGCAATCTTTGGTGCACATCCAATACCAAAGATTGGTGCTGGATGTGCAAATTGAACTGCGTGATTTTATGGTAACACGTGTTTTTGAACTGAAAACGGATGAATGTATCATAAGGTCGATGTCCGTCCAATAAACAAACAGCTTGGTAAGTCATACTTCTTTTACATCAGACGGGGTCATCAGTTTGGGAGTAATGTTTTTTTCCCTATTAACTGGTGTGTAATATTCTTATATTGTAATGGGTACTGAAGTATTTACAGCACCTAACCCTCTCTAAGGTTTGATTCAGACTCAGATAAAATCAGTAATCTATTCCCACTGAGAAGGTCGGCTGGTGTGCTCATCTGATCAAAGTGGGGTGTTGTTGATTCAACAAGAACTGCTACTAACTGCTGCTGTTGTTTGCTCTCAGATTTCTTCCAGTATGCCAACAAGCTCCTCCTGAGCGATCATGCTACAAGGCTCCAAATCAAGGAGTTTGCACGGAAAAATGCTGCTAATGCTCTATCTATGGCCAACATGATCATGGGCATGGCCTCTATCCTCAGCAGCCTGAACGGGTGAGTAAACACACCATTAATAGTCCAGACAATCAAAGTGTGCTCAGAAGGACAAAAGCAAAACACAGTGAAAAACTGAACATAGAATTTGTCAATATTGTGCTGATGTCATAAATTCCAATTTTGCAATTCCAGAGTTTACATTAAATAAGAACTTAAACTAAAATCCAATCTGAATAAATTTTTTCATGCAATAAATCATTAAGAAATCAGCAACTCCATGATTCTCCAAATACGTCCTGTTGTCCTCATCTTCATGGTTTGTGCCAATGGTAATATCTGGTTGTTCATCAAGTGACGTATGTGATACAAAACAAGTGTTTTCATTGCAGTTTTGGAAAATAAACCAATTTTGATATGGCCAAAAATACCCAAAAACAAAACACTACATCCTAACTGGAAATGAAAGTTACTGCCACAGCATGATGCTATCACCGATGTTTTTACATTGGTGATAGCATCATGTTGATCTGGGTGATTTTCAGTGCTAGTTTTCCACCTGACATGTAAACTAAATAGTAAAATCTCTGCACTTTTTCCACATTTGCTCTGCAGCAAGACAGAAAAAAAAAACTTTAGACCTTGGAGCACTTTGCAAGTAAATTGTCTTCACCACATTCATCAACAACATTTTGCCTACATAAACAGAATTAGCTTTTCAGACTTGGCATACATTTTACCTCTAGAAAAAAAGCTTTTTGTCAACAAATAGAAGAACTTCACTCTCACTTGTTTTGTTCAGGCACCATCATGCGGCGTGTTGGCTGGTTCTGATTGGGTACCTGCTAGATTTGGCAGATGGAGCGGTTGCCAGGCGACTCAATGCCTGCTCGGCACTGGGTAAGTGGAAGCTTGTGGTCAATAAACTTTTACCAAAGATTAACTTCAGTAGGGCTGTTGGCAGTGTCTGTTGCAGTCTTTTGTCTGCACTTTTTTTTAAATTTGGCCTCACAAAGGGATTCGGTGAAAGGAAACTCTGCTTGTGAAAACCTCTG
Source organism: Poeciliopsis prolifica (assembly GCF_027474105.1). Taxonomy (NCBI): domain Eukaryota; kingdom Metazoa; phylum Chordata; class Actinopteri; order Cyprinodontiformes; family Poeciliidae; genus Poeciliopsis; species Poeciliopsis prolifica. The sequence goes on along the minus strand of NW_026562421.1, from coordinate 913,681 downwards.
GTTACTCTTACAGAGCTTCCAAGATTAGAATCATGTATATTTTATATAATGTCATTTGAACTCTTTTGAAAACCTCTCTGCTCTTTTGGATAAATAAGTTCTAAGTGTTTGAAATAGATGTAAATGCACATTTATAATTCAAAAATTCGAATTTTTTGAATAAATGTTGTAAATGCTAACTTGCAATATAAATAACACCTGCACCTGAATTGTGTCAATATTATCCCCAAAACTTAAAATAGCTCCCAGGTGCATCATTGTTAGCCGCTTTATGTCTCAACAAGCCGTTTTCTGCATGACTTTGCAGGTTTCACATTGTTGTTTTTGGAAAGTGAACAATCACTTTCCGATTAAGCAGCCTAAGTCTATGGCATCCAGTTCCAATTGTCTGTTTTATCCTGTTGCTTTGGCTTCTCCGCATTTCTGAAATTGCTAAAATTGTTGACCCCCGGCTGCGGGATTCCAACCCGTTCATTCGAGGGCTACAGGCTGAATCACCTCATCGTCATCCGCTGAAAACATACTATGGGCTCCTGAGGGATAAAAAGACAAGCAAGCAGAGAATGTTGTTTATTGAACAGCTGTTTGTTGGGCTGACACTGATGTTTCCAGTTTCAGATTTTTGCATGCAACACATTACTATCACATGGCAGGAATGTTATCCATCTTCACCCTGAAGAGCTGAAAAAGTAGCTCAAGTGCCTTGCAAAAATATTTATTCCACTTGAAACACTGTTTCTCATATTACAACCGCAAACGTCAGAGTATTTTGTAGAAATTTTATGTCAGAAATTGCATGATGGAATGAGGAATTTTTGTTTTATAGGGAATGAAATATACTTGTCTGAAAGTGTATTTCATGACATAAGCAAATAATGTTGTGAAACAGCAAATAATTAGATGGAATCAATTGATGCATGTCCAAAAGGTCGGGGGCGCCTAGTGTCAAAATATGAATCCAAAAGATTTAGAAGAGAGTTTAGTGATATTTAAATAACCTTTATCACTTTTATTACATTTAAAATAGAAGTGTCTAAAATCTGTTATATTTTACCATTTTATGAAATTTTGAAAAATCTAAATGGTAAATCTAAACCTATTAAATCTAAATTTAAATATTCAATCTAAATCTGAATGTTACATTTATATTGAAATCTAAATCAACAAAGAAATTGAGAAAAACTGTAAGTGAAGTCCAGGTGTCAGCAGTTCTGGTGTTTTGTTTTTCATGTCTAGGTGCAAAGCTGGATGATTTTGCTGACTTCACCACTTTTGGGATCGCCACATCTCTGCTGCTGAGGACTTCCGACTTGCTGGACAACGTCCTGTGCATGTGCTATGTGCTGTCTGTGTTTGTCCGTCTCTGTTTCTTCTCAAGCGGTGAGTTACGATAATCAAATGTTTACAGTACACTAGAGTCTAATCAAGTTCAGAGTTCTTAATCAAAACACACTTTGGTTTTGGATCAGGTATTCCATTTGTGTATCGCGGACTCCCCTGTATCTACTCATCAGCCATCCTAGCCAGTGCCTCTTTGCTGTCAGGAGGAAACCTGAGTGTGCTGCGGGTCCTCGCAGTGGCCATGATCCTATTTATGATCAGTCAGAACTTCTATCCCCACGACAAAATCCTGGAGTCTCAAACTTGGAAGAAAGTAGTGTACGCTGGAGGTAAACTCATTTAAAAACTATAACAGCTCCAAAAAAGTAAAAAAAAAAAAAAGAAAAGAAAAAAATAAAATGCTTGCAGACTTGTGGAAATTTGACCATATTAGTCCATTTTGGACTTGACAGTGTGGCTCACTGCCCAGGGCAACAAAACTTAGGGAGTGCAACAAACATTCAAATTAACAATATGTCTGTCTATCTATCTAGCTACCTAGTTATCTATCTAAATTACTAATGTTAAATTATTAAAGGCTATTTTGTTTAATCTGTTTCAGACAGACAGAAGGTTAAATGAATAGATAGAATTTCTGACATTCAATTTCTCATTTTCCTTTACCTTCTCTGTTTCAGGAGTTGCGATGGTGTTCTGTTCTCCCTTCCCCCCTGCGTGCGTGTACTACCTGCTCTGGTCCTGCTCCTATATTTTGTTCCCCACATCACTTTGGAGCTGCAAACTGTAAAGTGAAACACAGGTTTACAGACTGCTATTGCTGCTGCTCCTTGTTGCCATCGGAGTATCCAAGATGGAAAAAAAAAACACCTGTTAATTCATGGGAAACAGTCTCTTTATTACACCTTTTATTTTGATGTGACACCTGACTGAGAGGACTTAGAAAAAAGAAACGAGAATGGGTTGTTTTTCAGTGTTATTGGTGAAAATTAACATGTATTCTGTCTTCTTTGTTGTATTAACAACAATCAACCAATATGTGGCAGGCTCTGAAAACAGAATAGTCATCAGGTTTGCATCCTTGTTTTATCTTCTTTCATCAGTATTATTTATCAGCAGTGTTGAGAACATGTAGCAGCAGGGGAACATCACATTCTTCTAAGGATGATAGAAAAAGAAAACTTTCTATAGGACAAAAATAACACATTATCTTTCCTTTATGTTAACTAGTTTTATGTGTTTTTACATCACAAATAGTTCAAAAGGTTTCTCTAAAGAAGAGAACCTGTGACAGCAGATTTCTGCTGCATTTATTTATACATATGTGACTGGGAATTTTTTGCAAGTCTGACTTCTTCCATTCTAAAGGGATCATAAATGTATGGTAGTTCAAAAGAACTGATTTAACATACTGGTTCTGTTATTCATAATATTTTATTTGCTGTTTGTACACATCCATTTGTTGTCATAACTCTCACATTTACATATTGCAAACATTTCTTTACCTACAAACTTTCTACTTTTTCTTAGGTCTATGAAATGCTATGTCAGCTCCTGCTATTCCTTCCGTATCTGCCTCTGTTTTAGGAGGCATCATAACAACACTCCATCATTCATATATCTTTCTCTGATAAATCACTGATTTCACTTTGAGAGCTTTTGGTCAATTTTCAGTTGTAAATTAATTCCACTTGGTGTTGATTTACCGCTTTGAATTACATTACAGGGTACGTTAAAAACGGTTTCTGCTGCCATCTAGTGGACATGGCACAATATTTCACCTTTGCAGAAACAGGTGAAAATTATTGCCAGTCTGCTTTATGAGGTGGACTACTTCTTTAGTTTCAAAGTGTGTTTTTTGCCTTTGCACTGTGAGAAGGAAATTGAGAAAATATATTGTTTGTCCAAAAGCCTAAAATCTAAGCAAAGTGTAACTGGGTGAAATGTGTCTGTTCTGAGACCTGAAGGATCTATTTTTCTTTTAGCTTCCTTATTCAAATTACCTAGCTCATCTTTAAGCCATGAATTGTAATTTGTTCGGTTTCTGAAGTAGATTAATTTACAAAGGAATGGCTCTAATGTGGAGAATCCTGGCTAATTTAAAATATTAATTTCAACTTACTGATAACCAGCGTTTAAAGAAAGTCTCCAAAAACGACATAAAGACTTACTGCAGTACATTTGGTTGTGCATACGGTTTTCCAGTGTGGATGTTTTTGGTTTTCAGAAAGTAAAAGGCACTCTAATGTACAACATAGCGGAAGGAAAAACAGTATATTTTGAGAAAGAAATCTTTTAGTGAAATGGGATATGTGCATTTGAGGTTGTATATTTGAAAATAAAAAATGAGAATGAAATTACTTTGTGTCATCATGTGTAGTCATTATCATTTCAGTGAATAACATCTTGAGCTTGAATATTAAGTTCAACATTTTTAATTACCTGGAGATGAATTCAAAAAGTGCCTGCTGGGATATGTCTTGTTGTGTTAATCCTATTAAATTCAGTGTCTTTTAATTTTTTGACAGCAGCGCTGGTTCTCTTGTACCTTTGTTGATTATACATATTTGTTCATTTAAAACCAAACAGTTTTGATAGATAATGACACACCAAATTAACATTTGTTAATAAAATATATCAAAAACAAACCTATGAATAAAAAAAGTCAAATTTTCAACATTATTTCCAAAACACCATAAAATGAACTCCTGACAAAGCTCCAAAAATACATTCTTTGAAGTCAAATATATTTAAGGTTTTGCATTTTCACAGTAAGAAGCCTTTAAAATGACTGCCTTTAGGTAAACAGAGCTGAGGTAAGGATGAAAGAAAAAGGAAATTTTGAGTTTGTGTGATTTGCTTTCTCAGCCATCCTTCTGCCCTTCCGCGTTGCTCCTGTCGATACTGAACTGCATCAAAATCCCGTCTGCAACCTGTCATTTGACACCCACCTCCGCTGCTTTCTCCATCAATACTGAATCCATTCTGCATCTTGAAAATGCCATAACCACTACAGACAATCCAACTCAGAGGTTTGCGCCAATTAATTCAGTTTCAAATGAGTTCTCATTTATTTGCTTAGTTTTTCTGAATTCTATGTTCCTGTGTGTGTGTGTGTGTGTGTATATATATATATATATATATATATATATATATATATATATATATATAATATATATATATATATTATATATATATATATATATATATACACACAACATTTTTTTGTTGTTGTTTTGTTTTGCTCCTGTTTTGGCCTGCAAGCTACTACCAAACCAGTCCATTGGGCATCATAGCAAAAAAGGAAAAAAAAAAATCATAGTATATATATATATATATATATATATATATATATATATATATATAATATATATATATATATAAATCATAGTATATATATATACTATATGGTTTGGTAGTACTATATATATATATATATATATATATACTATAATTTTTTTTTCCTTTTTTGCTATGATGCCCAATGGACTGGTTTGGTAGTAGCTTGCAGGCCAAAACAGGAGCAAAACAAAACAACAACAAAAAAAATAGAATAATCATCAGGTTCTTCAAAGTTATTGGTAACCTCCCCCCCCCAAAAAAAACTCTATCTCACATTATCAGGAGGGCAGTGCAGGTCTACATGCCGCAGGTGGAGATGTCATACAAACTTTTTAATGTTTTATCCCAACATATGAAGACACAAACTAGTTTATTGTACAAAAAATAGACACTTGGTTTTAAATAATTTCCAAATGAAAGTTAGAAAAATGTGGTGTGGCCCAGGCTTAATTCTGCCCACAACAGTTTTCTTCAAGACTATTTTAAATTTGACTTCCCTCTACCTTCCTCTCTACTCTGACAGGTTTTCCTGACCTTACTGAAGTTGCCCACAACATCTCATGATGCTGCCACCACCATGCTTAGAAGAATTTCTGCACTTTACAGTGATAATGAACTTGGACGAATCTCTCTTTACTTGATGTTTGAAGCAACCAGTGAGACGTCTATAGAAGTCTATAGAAGCAGCTCTAATTCCGTCCACTTTCCATATCTGACCAGAACCAGTTACCGCTTTACGTTACTGCCACGAGGTGGCAGCAATCTACAAAGAAAAGACGACATAAGGCATCAACGTGTTGTTTCAGTTTTCCAAACTGCTCTCATGAAAGTTAAATTAAGTTATAAAGTTTTAAACCGGTCAAAACGCGGCCTATTGTTTCAGGAAGGCATCACAACATTCAACCAATTAAATACGAGGCTCTAAGCTATAATGTTGCGCGTGTAAACACGGGCCCCAAGTGCGGGAATCTCCGTATGGACAATACTCCATGGAAACCAAACGCAACCTCGACGCCCGCCTCTGGTCACCCGCCATTGGCCCGATCCAAAACTTGCTGAGTCCGCCCCGCAGGCTGCAATTGGACAGAACTCCCTGCCGTCAGGAGAAAAACGCGGAAAAGGATATATATATTTATTTAAAAAAAGTTATGGAGCGAAGCGTAATCGGATCACGTCGGTGGCATACTGCTGCGTAGTTTTCCAGCATCAAAACGCCTCCCACGGTGAGCGCGGAAAGGCAGCGTGAGAGTGCAGAGCGGGAAGAGGGGAGCCTGGGTGAATACGAGCGGGTTCTGCTGGCGGATCGGGCCAGGTGTGTTTGCCCGTTTCCAGGGGTTTCCTCGCTGATGTCACCGTGGAGGAAGAGGAGGAGGGAGGGAAGAAGGAAGAACAGGTGCGCTGGGTAGTTACCTCTTTTGAGTTGAAGAGACCGACCTTTACGAGAAACTAGTTTTATAAGTTTTCTTGAAATTCCTCTCCAAACTCCTTCTGGCAGGATCCACTAATCTCTTGGAACCAGAACTGGATTTTAGCATAGATTTTTGGGGCGCAGGATTTACGCACAATCTGGGCTCACGGTGGGCTCGTCAGCAGTGGGAGTGCGCTGGTTTTTGTTTTCCAGGTGCTGTAAATTGGGGTGGAGGTGGAGGGGGGATCGAGCCGCCCCAGCATCAGAAGCAGCGCTCTCCGCTCCACTGCGGCACTGACGCAGCTGGTGTCACGCTCCAGACGATGCTCCTGTAATTCAGAGGAAGGATCGCGCACACAGGGAGCTCGGAGGGGTTACACAGAGAAGGGTTTTTGTTTATTTCCCCCTCTGGAATGGAATACTACTCGAAACGCAGGCTCAACTTCTCTGGTCCGGAATGATCGAGCCGTGCGTCAGAGCGCTCTGAGGGTCCAAATAGGATTTTGCTTCTAAGAAGACGCTCGTTCCCCGGGTCTTCCAACTCCTAAGCGACCCCCCAAAAAGCCCAGCGGCGATGTCCAAGACACTGAAGAAGAAAAAGCACTGGTTGGTCAAAGTGCAGGAGTGCTCCGTGTCCTGGGGGGGCGTGGAGCTGACCGCTGTCCTGGAGGTGCGAGGCGGCGCCGAGCTCGGAGAGTTCCCCCACATCGGACGCGTGATTCCGGAGGCGGTGGTGTGCCACAGCGGGCGGCTGCCTGGCAGCGGGGACGTGCTGCTGGAGGTCAACGGCACTCCGGTGAGCGGACTCACCAACAGAGACACGCTGGCTGTCATTAGACACTTCCGGGAGCCCATTCGCCTGAAGACCGTGAGACCAGGTGGGTGTCCACTCGTCATTTCTCCACCAGCTGTGTGAAGAGAGTGTGCAAACTGAAAATGGGTCTGATGCAGGATGAATAAGACGCGCTCTCTCTGTCTGTTCGCCTGTTGCTGCTGCTGCTGCTGCTGGTGGTGAATTTGCTTGCGTGTGCGCCCTGACTCATATTGCGGGTATAAATGGGGGTCGATCATTAAAGTCAGAACTGTTTTCACTTTAAACCAAATACAATACCTTGCCAAACATATTCTTATTCCTTAAACTTTTCCCTCCCTCCACATGTATTTTATTGGGATTTTATGACGGGTCAACATAAAGTGGACTATTGTGAAGTAGAAGGAAAATAAAAATAAAACATGGTTTCAGTTTTTTTTTCTCTTGTAAAGTTCAGCTCCTCTGAGTCATGTTTAGCAGAACCACCTGGTTTAGTTGCAGGTGTTTCGGGGGAATGTCTCTAACAGATGTATAGCCTTCTGTACAAATAACTTCTCTTTCTTACTGTACAGAAAACGTATATAAACACAAATTGTTCATTCCTTCCACATTTTCTCATTTGGATTAATGTCTGGACTTTGACTAAGCCATTCTGTCATGGATGTGCTGTGATCCAAACCATTCTTTTGTAGTTCTGGTTGTTTGTCGGGTCATCATGCTGACCGCACAGTCCTAGTGTTTCTGTTATTCTTTCTTATCATCAAGCTCTGTCAGGTTTCTAAAAAGTCAATAAATTGGGCCAAAAAGCTCAGTTTTAGGGCTCAGCTTACCAGAGCACCTTTTTTCCACTTGTTTGCTGTGTTTGCGACAAGGCTTAACAAAAGAATGGGACTTCGTACATTTATCTTCTTCATGCTCTTCCATTTAGGCCAGATTGGCAGAGGTTGTCCTCTTTATAGCCCCCACCTGGTTTGTGCAGCTCCTCCTGAGTAACTATTTGCTTCTTAACTGCTTCTTTGAATAATTGTCTCCTTTCCCAGCTGGCTGGATAGTGTCAGTCTTCTTACTGTGTTTATAGTTGTACCATACTCTTAACTATTTTGAGATGGAGGATTCAACAGAGCTCTGCAGAATGTTCAAGCCTCAGAATATTATTTTATAACCTCGCTCTGCTTTAAAAATCTACCTCAGACATGTCTTCTTTTGCGTTTTAGCCTTTATGATGCAGTTTTTTTTCTCTGATGTTCTCCAACAGACCTCTGGGCTCTTCCACAGAACAGCAATATTTCAACGCGAATTGAATTACACACATGTAGATTATAAACTAGATGTTTCTGAAGGCAGTGTGTCTAATTCAGATGACTGAGATAGAGAAGGGATACTTTTCAAGTATTTATTTTAAAATAATTAATTATATTTTTTTTGTTCTGTATCACAGTTATCAATTCTGGTCTCCCATCATCATGATAAAGTATGTTAAGATTTGGGCTAAAGGGCTACCAACATTTTTGCAAGGCAGTATTTTGTTCTTCATAAAAATGGAACAAGCTGACTCTAAGCATGCTCACCCTGTGAAATTTGTCTTGATGTAAAAGTGCCCTTCCTGCGTGTGACACGCATTTACTTAAAAATCCAGCTTGAAAGTTTATTGATCTGCCCCTCTTTATTACCGTTCTTTACTTACTGGCTTGTAATTCTTCCTACACGGTCCCACAGACAAGCCTAATGAATAGCATGGCACTAAATGTGCCATAGCATATCGACGGTCAAACTCCAGCAGTCATGTGGGGCAGGAGGCAGGTGTGTGCGTGTGTGTGTGTGTGTGTGTGTAGATGGATTTAATAGAGGCACTGCTGAGTGCGGCACTTTGGAACCTCGTCCAGAGGATTTGCTAACAGTCGCCTTGCCAGCACAGACAGTGTTGAGGTGTCCAAGTGTAATTGAATCAATCAGGCCCATGTACTTAAATCCCTCAGGATGTTGCCAGCTTGGCAGCAGAGTTTGACACTTTCACTTCCAGGTATTTCCTCTTAGAATATTGTTTGGCACAATTTTGGCTAGAAATTTTGCTTTGATAGAAGATTTATAATTTTAATACAAATGCACTGAGATATGACTCCTAAATTCACTCGGCTGGGAGTCATTGATGTGTTTGCTTATGTCTGGTAAAGTGCTGCGTGCTTGCAGAGCCTTTAACATTTTCTCTCAATCCAACGTTACATAATGTTAAGTTAAGCGACGCTCAGAGGTCCCCAGCTTGTTTACCATTGGTCGCCCTTTTCCCACTTGAGACTGTGTGTTTAGATCGCTCCGTCTTCTCGTTCATGATTAATGCGTACATCATCCATCATTGATATCCGCCGCATGCCAGAATGATGTGGCTGGTGACTGGAGTGAGAGCGCAAAACGGGGAAGTTGGGATAAAAGTAAGCTCAAGTGGGGAAGTTAGGCCTTTGTTGAAATGGGATTAACGTGACTCATTTGTATACTAGTCACAATGCCGTTAAAGTTACAAGGGTGTTTCTGGAATTTTTCCTAATGATTTCCCTCAAAAACTTAATAAAATACATTGAAGTTTATGATTGCAACATGAAAACAATAGAAAAAATTTTGATATGGTTTTATAAGACAGATTGATGTACCTGCATTAAGCCCTGTTGACTTTTCATTTGGTCTCGCTATTTTCATTGCTTTGTTGTTTATCTCTCTTTGGCTAGACTGTCACTTTGGTACATTTATTTTCTCTGTTTTGTAACAGATAACATCTGTTACCTTTTATTCTCACTAATTTTAGAATGTTATCTTATATACTTATTGTTCTGCGATTCTTCTTCTTTTTTTCTTTTGTTCAGTTCAACGCAAATCCTTTTTTTTGTCCAGCCAGCACATCTTTTACCCACCTGCCTTTATAATTACACTTGCAGATTCAAAACCAGTCGCTGTTTTTTTACCTCCTCATCGCAGCTGAGACCTTTTTGGGGCTGAAACCTGAAGTGTGTCCTGCCTGGCGTTGGACCAGCAGATGCACTCAGCATGCAGCTCTTATCCTGTTAGGAAGGCAAGGAAATAGGCAGTAACCTTGAGGGGACGATTGAGAGTATAGAGGCAGAATGATGGCAGGTACTCTCACAAGCTCAGGGACCTGAACAGTCTGATGATTGATGCTAGCACAGGATGCAAATCTGCTTGTTTTTACCCTGTGGAGTTCAATGAATGAATCATTTAACTCCGAAGTCCTGGAGGACCCATGTTTTTTCACATTAAGTCTACAGAAATTCATAAAAAGTATTATTTTTTTCCTGTTTTGTGAGTCAAAAAGGACGTAATAAACTCTATGTATCAATCTCAGCACTCATTTCTGCAAAGTAAGGGCTTATCAGAGTAGCAAGTTTCCTCCTCTGCAAACCTTCAGCTGGGGAAAATGTTTATCAAATAACAAACTAAATAATTAACTGACTCTAAACTGTGGGTAGTGACTAACAGAATGAGATTGGGAATTTCTTTTGAAGGACGGCTGGTTTCACCCTTAGGAATAGGAAAGAATTCAGCTGTTTGGCTTGTTTTGGCATCTGGCAAGAATGACTCCCAGTAGGCATTTTTAGTAAGAGTACAAGAAGCTGTAGCATAATAGTTTCCCTCAGTGACTTCATCCTGTCACCTTGTATTATAATCTTAAAATTGAAAAGTTTAGAAATGATGAAAACAGGCCTATGTGTACTGACAATACCAAGATACACTCAGGTTTTTTTTTAAAGCGACTTCTATTGTGCACAAATTGTTGTTCATGTACTGTTCCTATTTTTTAAACTCCCTTTACTGAGATCCAGTAATGCCCCTTCCCCACTTGTTGTTGCACACTGCCAGCGTTTTGGCCAATAGAAAGCTTGTATGTACTTCCCTCATTAACAAGAAAAACAGATTTGGCTGTTTATGATTATTTCTGGTTGTGAAAGACCAGAAATGCATTAATTACATCTTTCACCAAGATGGACCAATTAACAGTGGATGCTAGAGATGAATTTTTTTAAGTTTTTGCGTTAACTTCAAAGTTACAATTACAGACAATTTCACACCGGCTTTTTTGAAATCACATGCAAATTTGATTAACAACACTGAGGCACAGGCAATCAAAACATTGAAAGGAGTTTGCATGTTGAAACCCTTGTGGTTGTGCAGCTGGAGGGTCTGTTTTGCCTCATTCTGCAGACTGAAACATCAGCATTCAGTTAAGCTTGGCGGAAAATCATACAGTGCAACATGCACCAGTAAGGTCTGCAAAAACATCCATCACATACTCTGTTCGATGATATTTCCTTTTGAATCATCGACAGATGGAATAATTCCATATTTTTTCTGAGCTCTGTCTCTCTTGGCACAGTTTGATAATATCAGTAACAAACAAGACGTCTGCCAGCACCTCTCAACTGCTTTCCCCTTTGTTGGAATCTCAAACATTTCGTTTGTTTTTCTTAAAGTTCTTTTGCCATCTGACTTTTTTCTCCAACTAAATGAAGCAGGAAAAGGAAAGTATTTTTGTATTTTTGCATCACCCATTTTCATTGGTGGCTTACACATAAACCTATCCGATACAATGCACACCATTAGCTTACCACAATCTTTATTTCTTCTAAAACAATATGTTTCAGAACAAAACTTGTTTAATCTTTTCCAATGTTTTTTTATTGATTGATGGATATGGTACAAAACCATGTATAGTACTCAAATTTGAACACATTTTAAATCAGAAGTCTTCATACAGTAGATGCCACCTAAAACTAAACGATGATAAAATAAAAAAAAACATGCTAACCCCTATACTTTGTAGTTAGCAATGCTAGAATTGGAAAAATAAGCTGTATCAAATACAATATCAGTATTTAGTGTTAGATAAATAATTAATGATTATACTACAAAAAATATCATATTTTTCTGATATCTTCTGCCATTACAGAATGGACATTTTTCTTTTTGATGCACTCCACCCTACCTGTGTGTTGCAACCTTAACACCATCCTGTCATTTGCAAAGTTTTTCTATTTAAATTGGTCTCTCTCAGCACCTCTTTTCTTTTTTTTTAAATTTCCATCCTGGTGGTGTTATGTTGATGTTAACACTTTATACTTGCTATCTGCAGAGCAGCAGAGCTGTAATCTCACAGTTTCTGTTAATGTGGTGCCCCATGGTGCATCCAGGGCTGCAATGACTAAGCTGCTCGAAACCAGCACAGAGTAGCTGTCAGTGGGTCTCTGCGTCGTGGATTCTTTTCCCTTTGGTAATGGATCTTTTTCTGTTATCACCTCCAGGGTCACGTCACAATTTGAATTTAGTTTTTCTCAGAAGGTTTTTTTTTTTTTTTTTTTTTGTTTTGCTATTCCCATGAATATTTTAGTATATTTGCTGGGGAAAAAATAGATTTTCTTAAACCTATCAGGAGGATGCCTGCACAATTAAGTAGGACTCACATCCTTTGAAATTTACTCTGTTGCATCCTGTGTTTTTGTATGTCCACTTATGCATATTACAGATTTCCATTCATGTCTTCTGCTTTATTTCGCCAACTTGTTACACTCCTTCTATACCTCTTTTTTTAATCACCAGTTTGCCTTTCCAATCTGCCTTCAATGCAAAATGGGGCTTGGCCTTCCTGGAGACAGAAGCAGTTCCTGTCTATGGTTAGTCTTTCGATCTTTAAATGGTCTGCTGTCTCTGGTCCTTACCAAGCATGGGAACGTGAGATGATCTGAAAAAATGTAGTCTTTTATCACAGAATTTTAACAAGCCTCTTTTGGTTTTTCAGACTGGAAAAAAAACAAAAAAAAACAACAAAACGATGCCTTCTTTGTTGTCAATTACCATCAAATAAATGTGGGGTGGGAAAGCATATCAGATTTTTCAGTATTCAATATCTTCCAGTTGCTGATCAGAGCTGACTAGCATATTACTATCCATTCTTTATTGCTGGATTTCTATGTGTAGATCATTTACTGCCATAAAGACAGCTCTATATTGCCTCAGAAACCTTTTGTCCACGTTTCTCCAATAGCAGGAAACTCCTGCATTTACCTTCCTTTTGTCATCATGCGCTGGCCGTATATAATAACCGATTCTCTTTCATTGATTTCCACAATAGTTTTAGTGTGTCTAGCGGATGGCAGAGTTTTTCTCCAGATGTGCATCAAACACTACTGTATTGTCCGTCATTAGTCTACCTTATTAATTGGCGTCCTTCAAAGCCGCATTGCGGTTCGGAATCAGCCGGCAGCAGAGATGGGATCTTCGCATAAACCATGGCTCTCGCTGGCAGGCATCGGGGCTTGGCAGGCAGGTTGTTGGAAGACGGGGAAGATGAGTGTGAGTGCTGATTCACAAAGACTGCCTCTTTGTACTCGCTGAGTGGTCATGCTGCGATGTCAGCAGCAAGAGTGTCTCCGGGTTACTGCCAGTGGAAATGGACGTTGCAGTTTACAGATGAAGATGTGCACACACATACACACGCATGTGCACGCATTTTCCCAAAGAATCCTTCTTTCCCCAGCTTGTCTCCTAATTGGCCTCTCTCTAAGATAGTTGTCTATGCAGCTGTTTATCCTTGTGATATAAGATGAGGTCAGCTTTCTAACGGTGCAACAGCATTGCAGGCACCACATCCTTGCTGCTGCCCACACTCAGCAGTTAGAACCTCCACGAGGCATCTCACTAATGAGATTCTCGTTTTTTGTTTGTTTTTGCTGGGGGAGTTGTACATTTTCGCTGGAAGATACACATTGTTAAAGATGATTTTCAATGTTGCCAGGTCAACCTGCTCTCACACCCATCATGAAAATAAGGCTTAGTTTGGAGCACACCGAGTCATTCTTAAATCTACCACTGTGTCCTGGGTGTAGTGTGGTTTCTAAGGACGTTGACAAAGCAGAAATAAAGTACAGTTTTATGGAAGATTTACTTTTTGAAGCAAATTGCTCGGAGACGATTGTGTAGATGGGTGCTAATTGGGTGAAAGAATATGCCAATCCGTTAACATGAGTGATAAAGATTTGTTTCAATTTTAGTTTGTCTAAGCAGACAATAAACATCGAGATTCAAAATATTTTTATTTACTTCTCTGCTGAAAACTCTTATGCAAAATATCTCAAGAGAGCCTGTCTGCTCAAGTGGAAATATACAGAATCAATACATTTATCTATGTTCGTACCTCAAAACACAAAACTTCAGTATGAAAAGTTTTTTGTTCTTCATGATCCATGTAAATTAAATATAGGACTGTCCAATGGGTTTGATGTATTATTACAAGTGTTAGAATGTTTAAGGAGCCAGATTATGGATCTGTGGTAAACAATCATTATTATTTATGTTAGAAGCAGAAGGGATGTTGCACCGTGAGAGTGGACTGCCTGTAAAACAAGCATTTAATGAAATTGGTGATCAGAATTTAATCATTTTCAGGTTCCTCTGTCATGGACAGTAATCAACCAGTGTGAAACTCAAAACTCTGACCTTTTTCTAATCAATGAAAACTTAATATTTGAAACCAATTTTAAGCTTTCAAATAGCAATCACTGAACAGACTCCTGTTCAGTGATTGACCTGGTTGAAATTTCACCGAAGAAATCGAGGCTAATGGGAGAAATACAAGATGAAGAAATGAAGGAAGATGAGAATGAAATGTAAATGTGTTGGAAGACAATGGCCAGGCTACATTTAACCAGGCGAGGCAGGTAAAACTGCTAAACAGGTTCAAAGGAAAGAAAATGGGGTCAAATAAGGTAGGAGTCTCATTGTAAGACTGAGCACAAGCAGAAAGAGGTAAAATGCAGGAAAACACAGGGAGGGAGGTGAAAGCAATAATAATCTCAGGACTGAAAGTGATTATGTTACCATTAATCTCTATAACAGTATTGATTCTTCCCTGTAAGTGTCTTAAATGATTATGGTGGCAGTTCGTCAAACCAGCGGTTTCTATTTCAAACCTGGAGAAGAAGCAGTGTTTCTAATCATAGCTGCAAGCATGAAGGATTATAAAAACTCCAGGTAAATTGGAATTGCTATCCCTCTGTTTCAGTTCTGTTTCAGGCAACACAGAGAGAGCAACGGCTCTTATTTCCACAATTGCTGCTGGGGCATCTTTATTTAAATTTTACTGCTATACCTTAGACTTAGACTTAGACTTGACTTTATTGATCCCTTGGGAAGACTCCCTCAGGAAATTATAGCAATGGGAGTAGTAGTTGCTGTATTGTTGTTTAGACTTCATTTTGGGAAGGATCCCAAGGATTTGTTTCAGTGGACATTTATAGGAGCGAGACAAATGGCCCGTCTGTGTGAATTGGACATGTGCATTCTTCTGTTCATCCAGTTGGGATCTATCTTTACTTTCGCTGTGATAAATCAGCTGAGAAGACCTAATCTCAGAGTTTAGTCTTCCATTTGGCTGCAGTTCTTCAGACTTGGCTCTCCTCCCACATTTGATGGGTCTAGGTCAGTGTTTGCTCTGCTAGTGCAGCGCAACTCTCGGGTGTTTTCGTTGTGGCGCTCCACCTCAAAGAATCGATTTCAACCCATTCGGCTGGTGCCCATGACAACATCTCCAATCAAACAAATATTACAGTCTATCGTGTAACTACCAACTCCACCAGCTGCTCCCCTGGCCTCTTTTCCTTATCATGGTTGCATTACTACTCCTGCTTTTCTGTCGGAGAATTGCAGTGGGAGTTTTTCTAATCTGCATTGTGTGTTTTACTTCCTAAAATGAAAATAGAATGTGCAACTCCTTGCAAAAGTACGGAGTCGCACATTTAAACACTTTACAAACACAAAGTTTGATGTATTTTGTTGGGATGAATGTGTTAGATCAGCATAAAGTAGTGCTTCATTGTCAAGTGAAAGAAAATGATACCTTATCTATAAATAAAATCTCCACCATGATTCTCTGATACCCTAAAATAAAATCCAGTGCAACTACTTGCCATTAAACAACTATGATCGGGGAAAAAAATGCTCTAACAATTCCTGTTTGAAATTTTCCAAGGAAACCTGTTAAATGCTGCAAAAGACTTTAGATTGGGATAGAGGTTCAGTTTACACTAGAATAATAACATACAACTAATGCTAATAGCAGATTCATTTCTTAGTGAAACTCTACATCTATATTCAGTGTATAATCTGTTGCTGCTCACAGATACTGTCCATAAAATCTTACCGGACTTGAGCGATTTTGTGAAGAATAAGCATTTGCTACAAGATTCTAAATATTTAGTCCCTATTTACACTTTTTATGTTTTCATTTGTGAAAGATTGTTTTTTATTATTTTTTTTTCTTCCACTTCATAATTAGGCACTAATTTTTGTTGTGCTGTCACAAAAAACTCCAGAAATGGATTGAGAATTGAAGTTCTAACATTAAAATATGTCCAAAAGCTAAAAGGGTGTGCATACTTTTGCAAGTCAACATATAGCTGTTTGTTGACAAGGTTAAGGCTTTAAAAAGTGCATTAATTAACTTAATACCTCAGACAATTTTTTTCCCAGTGACATGAGAGGTAGCTATTTTCCTGTTTGGGTATGTTAGTAATTCATCATGTGTGCTCTGTAGAGACGAGCTCCATAAAGACTTCTCATTAGAATTCATGGGTGTCAGAGTCTGAAGCCAGAAAATTTAGATTGCTTTCCTTTCAAAGCTGCCCTAACAGGTTATTGATCTGGCCCAATCTCATCCTGGTTAACGCAGCGTCGCTTCCGGAGCCGCTGCACTCAGCCGAGGGCCCAGTCCTTACAAGTAGCTGAGGACGCAGCGAGGACGTTTTGTGGACAGCATGCTTGACTCGCGGTCTGATTCACAAGGCTGATGCAGAAGGAAGAGGCTGTGCATTGGTCTCACCAGACTTCTTTCTGTGTTTGCTGCATCTGCATTCATGCCCTATTTGTCTGGTAGTAAACTAGTTTCAGGTCACAAATGGTGGAACATAAAAGGCTCTTACAATTGGAAGGTTTGTGATTTTTTTTTTCCTTTTGGCCTTCATTTTGCAGCAGGTACTTTGAGCAAATATACTCAAGCGGTCACATGCACATTACTCACTGTTTAAAGAAAGCAGAGGGACGTGTGGCGCTGCAATCCTGACATTTTTGTGATGCAAACACTGGAGCATCCGCTGTTTCCATTCACTGAGACCTGTCACACCACATGCAGTCCGGTTCAGACAGGTTTCACATGAGAAGTACAGTCAGCACTCCAGAGAGGCATTTAGGAAAACCAGTTTGTCCTGCTTGAGCAGAGGTCTTCATCAGTAATGCTGCTTCCCAAGTTCAACAACCCACTGACCCGAAGACACAAGTAGAATCTGGCTAAATAAGAATATGTGCTCATCTTCAGCATTTCTTTGTTGTTACAGTTTTCCATGTAATGTGTCGGCAGTTTCTCTCTGCTTCTTACTTTTTTAGGTTGTGAAATATTCAACCTCAGTTTCTATTCCCAGAAAGAAGCAGTACTTTAAAGGAACAAGCGCAGATAGTAATGGTCTATTTTCTTGTATACTGAAGTGAATTACAAATTTAGTCATTTAGATCCAACCATTTAAGTCCATCTAGGCCATAAATGTTATATTATTTTCATACTTTCAAATATTTTCTGAACTATTCTTTTTCCAGGATGGAATGATATAAAAACAGACTATTGTGTTATGATTTTGTTTTGTATACCCGACAGAAGCTTTTGAATGTTTTTGGTATTTTTTTAAAATTGATTGCAAAACTCTTGGTTTTAGTTTTAAAATGAATAGATAACCAGAACCAGACCAAGCTTTATAGGTAGATAAAAGTTTCTAGTCAAACATATTTTTTTACAAGTCATTTTGTCGGAGCATCCACTTAGTTTCCAGAATTTTAGCTGAAGTTGAACAATTTCAAATTTATCCATTTCCAGTTATTGCATTCACTGGCAGTAAAACAGTCCCACAGCATGATGCCACCACCCAATTCTTGACAGTTTACTCTTCTAAGGTGTGGCAAAATAGCTGCTTATCTGACCACAAAAAATTTCTTGTTCTTGTCCATGTCCATTGGGCATCTCCAAATCTCAGTTCAGATGTAAAAGTTCCATTTCTTTTGCAATTTTTTTTTACTGCGAATAATGAATTTTATTTTTTCCCAACTGTTTCGAGTTCATGGCAGGCTTGAGCTTTGGTGGTTTCGTAGTTGTTATTCAACGTCCTAATTAATTTGGTTTCATCTCTGTGGTTTTTCATTTAGACTGTAACAAAGGTGTGGCTCATTTGAATAACTTATATTTTGTCATAGTCGTTTGAAATAATTTTAAAACTCGCACATCTTGGCAACAGAAGTCTTTGTTTAATTTTATTAAAACGAGTTTTCTTTCTCAGATCTTAACTGAGTTATTTCAACATTTTCATGTTGAAAGGTTGGAAAAACATTTCTACTATTGTTCATAATCTGAACAATATGACGTATTGTTCAGATTGGTCATAATCTGAACAATATGACGTATTGTTCAGTCCAAATGACCACTCAGTAGATATCTTTATTGGGTTTATAAAATAGAACATGTGTTAAATGTTAAACTCTTAAGCCTGGCTTGTTGGGGAATGTAGAAGCCTGCATGGATGCAAACTGAAGGATTGCTGCAAGGTAAATTCCACTATGCAAGCGATTATTCAATGTTGCAGGTTTTATAAAGTGCCATGAGATGACGTGTTTATTGTGAATTGGTGGATAAAAATATAAACTGAATTTAATTTGAATTGAAGACAACAAAAATGTTAACCTAGTTTAAACTTTAATATTTCTCCTTTAGTTTAAAGTTCCTTAAGACATTGCATCACTGTTGTCAGGTTGCTGCAAGAGGACTGGTGTTTTAGGAAGGAACGCTGAACGTCTTCGGAATGTAGTTATCTTAAATAAATGACATGTTTAATAAGCTCCAGCTCAGTGCGTTGTCAGCAACAGGTGCTGGTTTTGTCAGAAGTTTCACATAGTTTCTATGTTGCCTCTCCCTTTTTTTTTTTTTGCATAATTGAAACCTTGGCAGACATTTCAATTTTAGTGTTTTTAAGAAATGTTCTACTTTTTTCTTATTTTGCTTTCTGGCTTGTTTGCTTATTTGTAAGGAAGGTTATACATAACTACGCAGTTACAGCACGGACACAGGTAGAACAGATTTTAAATATTGATTCAGACTGTGATGGCTCTTTTTAAAGTTGTTGAACACAAGGTTGGCCTTGTTAGGGGACACAGAAAACTCTTGTTTGAATTTTTACGTGTTTATTTGATTTCATCACCCTTTTTATCACAGCGATTCAACTGAGGTGAGTCACACTTCTCTCAAGGCTCACAAATTGTGTGCTACTCAGTATCATATTTATGGTCTTAGTAAATGTGTTGAGTGAAAAGTGGATTCAAGGCAGTTCTGCTTTAGTCTATAATCTATTGTGAACACTGTAAGGTTGTCAATCTGAGCCAAAAGCCAATCTCAAGTGGATGCATTGTTCGCATTCAGTCAAGAGGAATGTGGTCCAAGTGTAATGCTGCACTGCAACCTTTTTCCTCTACCCTCATTAGTTGAAAAGAAGTGTGTTAAAGCAAACCACACTTAAGGCCCTAATCGAAGAACAATGAAATTAAATCTCTGCAAATGATCTTAAAGGGAAAAAGAAAACACCTTGGCTTGGGAAAAATAGAAGCACAAGCTTAGAGTTTTGGCTGTAAACAGGTCGAACATCTGGCTGTAGAAAAGGGAGCCGCAGCACTTTAATCTCTGAAGAGCTGTTGGCCAGCCTCACTGTGCTTTTTATGACAAATTAGACTTTCTATGGACAGATCTGGGGCTTAGCGGGACTGTTATGTAATGACACTGATACAACACTTATGGTGAAAGGCTGGCTGGAAAATCAACACCGATGCAGAGGGCTCAAAGCTCACATACAACTGCACTCACAGGTATAAATGATAGATAAACTTCATATTTTAGTCCCATAAAGCTAAAGAAAAAATTCAATTTGGCATTTTACATTAATTTAGGACCCCACGTTTTTGCATTTGTTTTGCATTTGTTTTGCATTATTTGGAACGCATGCCTTTAAAACAAATAGCATTTGTTGTAGTTAAATAAAGTTTTCCTCAATCGTTTCCTTTATTTCCAGGACTTGATGACCCTACTACTTTCTGTAAACATCTCCACATCAGACTTTGAAATCTATATCAGACTTGAGAATCAAAAGCATTTTGATAAATAACTCAACTTCAACCAGCTTGACAAATATTTTATTTGTCTGCAGAGCATGACTGCTGGCAGTTGAAATATAATTGCCTGCCAATATTGCACCCAAGCACTCCCTTGTGATTGCTATAAATTGCAAACTGAAATGTGATCTAGATTGGATTCCATTTATTGTGCAGCTAATATGTTTAGAGTAAAAAATAAGTCACCAACAAAAAATGTCAATCAGTAAACACACTCAGAAAATAAAGTCAACATCATCATGCTGAACATTTCCTGTTTGACGAAAGCTAGCGGAGGCAAGGAAATGTGAAATTAAAGACTTCACTGGTAGCTTGGAGGGAATTCTTGGAACTGAATGAGTGAGCACTTCATGAAGGTATACATCTCAGTCATTTCATACGTCCCCTGAGTCCAGATTCTTGGACAAACTACTTGAAGAACCTATCATCAAAACTGTTGTGTTTCGTGTCACACACTCAGTCCAATGAAGGTTGAGTCCAGAAGCCGCTGTAAGTGTTGGTTCTGCATCACAAATGTAAAGAATAAGCTTGAATTCCTTTTCAGTTTAATTTACTGTTTGATGCTTGAAGCACTTAATTAAAATTTTCAAAGGGAGATTAGCTTATAACACAGTCAGATTCTTAATAGAAACCCTTTTTACCCTGGAGGTTTTTTTTTTTTTTATTACTCAATAGATTAAGTGAAACCTTTAAAATCTTCTATATTAAGGCTTTATGCTTGTTTTTTTCTATTATACATGTTACATGTGTGTAAGATCACATGGACGACGGTGTTTTAGTTGCTTCATTGGTCTGTTGTTAAAAAAGATTAAATCTTTCAGTCTTTGGTCTAAAAATACATCAATAAACAGCATGTGGGGCAGTGTGTGTCAATGTTGTGTTGAACTACACAGTTCAATCCCATTGTATGCTACATCACAAATACAAAATACATGTTTGGATTCAATACTTACTGAGTTATTTTATTTCAAATGAAATACAGTCACAGTAAAATAGCAACAAACTTGTCTATTTGAATTAACTGGCCCTAATTCTGGGTATCTTTTTGTCTTAGGCAGTTTATCTGACTTGAAAGCAACAGCTTTTGTCTTTGGATGTCCTGTTTGTCCTGCTCAGGTTGAAGGAAGACTGCATCACACTCTCTTCTTTCCTGTGAAACACCCAGGATGTTTTTTTAAAGAAATCTCCATGCCACGGTAACCTAGTTTGTAGCTCTCAGGAGTGAACAGAGTGGACCTGTTTTACATTTTCTGTGACTTTCAGTGGCTGAGAAGCCTTTGTGGTTTTCTAGTCCTGCAGCTGATGACCTACTCATCTCTGTAATGAGAGGGAGGCTCTTGTGCAAAGACTAGAAGTTTGTGCACCATTGTGAACTTTAAACCACAGTGACTTACAGGAAACTGACATCACTGATGCTCTCATGCAGCTGCTCATAGTAGAAAATCGTTCAGTGGGTTACCACAACACAAACTCATCCAACTTAAGGAATACGTTATTCCCCCCCCGTTTTAGCTCTTACACCACGACTTAATTTCTTACTGATTTCAGGCTGTCATTAGACATAAAAGACTGCCACTGGCTTCAAATATCATCACTGTGACTGATAAAAAATAAATTGGTTTGACTTGCTTGGACATTTTTTAGTCTTTATTCACTTCAATTTATTTCAAAGTTGTGACCTCATGAAGTGTTGAGGCAGTTAAAAGCAGATTTCTGATGTGTTCAAAGATTTTCCAACATCAGACATTTGAGAATCAGTCGCTGAGAAACAAAATCACATAAGACTGACTGTATCAAGGCTGAAAGAGTCTATCTCACTTGGTTTGGTCTGTTATTATTGAGAAAGTTCAATAGCTAATCCTAACTGTCTGGCACCAGATGTGGCATAAGTGCAACTCAGATTTCTACACAACAAAAGTGGAGACTTATTTATTCTGCATCTTACACCTGCTTGTCTTTTGCAAAAGAGCTTTCATAAACCGATGAAGTTATCAAAGTTAATGGTCCAAAACACAGAAAAGCAATGCTGCGCTGTCGGACTTTAATGGTCTGTGCAGATGAAAGCTAGAACAGTGTGATCTCCAGGCAGTGCAGCTCCTTGGTACCTGTGTTTTCTCTTCCATCTCGACCCATCTGTTCCCCAACTGCTCTGTTTGCTCCAACCATCTGAATATTTACCCATTTTTATCTCAACACAGCAGCCAACTCTGCCACCACTGTATGCAAATACATATACGATGGGCTCCGTCTCTGGCAAATAACGGCATGATTCCAAGTTTGCATAAATAGCTGACGATCGGGTGTAATAACAGGGGTAAATATACAGCAGTGCAATCTGTGTTTGTTGTCTTTGTGGCTGCAAAAAGAGATGATTCAAGTTTTATGCTTGACAAGTATGTCTTTACCTGCTGTTTTAGAGATAATTAAATCTTTTCCCTAAAAAAGACTGACTTTTAACAATGCATAGAGGGATATTTTAGCTTCTTTTTAAAGTGTGGTGCTGTGGAGAGGTTTTGAGCAAGCAGTATGAGTCAGAGTAAAAATCAATAAGCACATTTGTTTTAACATTTCTGTTTGTTACACTGTATTACTTTTGCATTGATTGCATGATTTTTTGTTTTGTTTTCTACCCTTCTCAACATTATTCTTTTGTGCCACGTGAAGGGAATAGACTTATATACAGAACATTGTCAGATATAAAGATTTGTAGTCATAGTGTTTCTTAAACAATTTCAAAAATTTTAAAAAGGCAGAAATCTTCTGTTGTTGAAATAAGTGTCAGTAGTTAATATCAACACAGTGTTACTTATGAGACCAAGACTGATATGTTAAAAATCACTAAAGTCGGCCAGTATTGATATTAATGCCAATATGCCAGTACCTAATACTTTTTAAGTGAGAGTAAAATAATACGTAATATTGACATTTTTTTACAAATGAAAATCTGAAAAAATGTGGTTTAAGTTGGAGAGAAATGCTTTTTCATATTTTTATGTACTACTCTGTTCTGGTGTGTCACGTAAAAGTTATTAACTTTGACCTATTGTGATTCCTTGAACAGGTTAGGGCTACATTTTTTGCACAAAATCATTCTAAGATGATGAGATTTCAGTCTGTTCAGTTCTGCCTGTTTTTACTGAGCTGTTTTAGGGCCTTTTGTCATTTTATTCTAAATAAGCTGCTGCTGGGTGATTTGTGATGTTACATTCGGAAGTTTTTTGACACGGCTCATTTTACAGACGTCAAAAAATATCAACTTATTTCCAAAACACAGCTGGGTGGTTTTTAGAAGCAGTTGATACCCTGATGTAAGTACAAAAACGTGCAAAATGTGAGTTTTGGATTATAGATCCCCTTTAATGTTTGTGACAAAATATAAAAACATTGAAGGTGCTGCACATTAGTCAGTGTTGTTTCCCCATCAATGGAAGATTTAGTAGCAGGGGTTTAATTTCCGCCCTTTCCATAGGTTACAGTACTTTCTTCTGTAATTGTGACAGGCAATTTAAGCTAGTTATTTAATTCTGAACCTATTTAATTTTTGTAAAGTAATACAACACTCTTCCACATTAGTTGAAAGCAACAGCCTTGCCGTGTTCTCCGGTACATCATGTTCTTTTGCTGAGAAGGTTCAGATTGCTTTACCTTGTCACACTTGAGCTGTAATAGGCTACTTATCTTTTCTGCTGTAGCTTAGGTCTTGGCAAATATCCACAAAGATAAAACTAGACACTCTTGTTTGTTGGTTTCGGTGGAGTTTTCGAAACACTGCTGCATTTCCAACTCAGCCAGTTTTTCCAGATGGAAGGATAATGGTGTATGTCACTGCAGGACTGCAAAGCTATCATGCTGACCATAAAAATGCTAGAAACTAAATCGGAAAGTTTGCCACATCCTAAATTAGACATTATTGCTTTTTGTGTGTGACTCCCCTTGGCAACCACTACTAACAATATGGAGGATGAAAGTATTGAGCCTCGTTGCCTAACTACCAACCGGTGTCGGTTACACCGACTGACATGTAAGCCCTGGGAACGGAGGTATTTTCTTTCGCCCTTTTAAAGATTTAAAGAGAACAGCTCGCAGTGCAGGGTTTAAAATGACACGGGAGGCTTCTGCCTGCTTTAACCCCGCTCACCTGAGAATAAGGTAAACAAGATCCTCTCCACTCAGGCCACCATCATCATGCAGGGTTTTAAAGGAGGGAGGCTTACAGGAAAAAAATAATAATTCTCTTGCAAAAACTACACGTTCAAAGTACCAAGTGAGTTCAGGAACACGGAGAAAGGGGTAGGACACTGCGGAGAGACTAATTAGCTGGCTCCTGTTGTGGTTCTATCTGGGAGCAATGTCTGACTTCTCTTGCTGCACACAAACCTGCAGTAATTAAAAAAAATATCCTGGAAAAACACAAACTTTAAGTTTTTTTTGTTTCTTCATTTTGCTTTCTTCCTTCCTATTTTAAGTCTTCAGAGTTGAACCTGTCGAATCAACGACCATTTGATCACGTCTAATTTGTATCCTTTGTTTTCTCCCTGCCATTGCTGTTCTTTAGTTAAGAGATCCTATCACTGGCAAGTCACTTAGCAAAAGTTGGAAAATGGCACTTTATTTGGGGGGCAGAGGGGGAGCAAATGTAAATCGCATAAGAAAGTGAAGTTTTTGTGTTTTCAATAGGAACATGGGCTGAGCGCTTTGGAAGCGCATGAGAAATGAGCGCTTTTTGGAGGAAAGAAAGAGGGTTGCCTCGAGAGAGTCTGTAACGAGTGGTGGGGTAGGAGGGCGGAGGGCCGTTTGACATTTTCAGTCACAGGCTGTTTCAGTTCAGAGCAGAAGTCGTATAATGGAGTGAGAGAGGAGACTAAAAACAGCGAAGAGGGGTAACTATAATAATATATATATATATATATATATATATATATATATATATATATATATATATATATATATATATTATATAGATCGACGAAGGAAGGATGAGAGGAGAGGCAAAAAGAAGAGCATCAGGAGGGGAGCGGGTTTGAGCTAAGCCTTACATCCCATCTGGAAGCAGATCAGCCATGCTGTCTAGTCATTCAGTCTGCATGTGTGTGTGTGTCTCTGTGTGTGGAAGGGGGTTATACTAAGCCATCGGCAGCTCCATTGAATTACAGCCAATTGTGGATAATGGCTAGTTGGAAATGTCACAACAATCATGTGTTGATTAGCATCTCCAGATACTTAGCAGTGTCTATCTGCTGTTGGGTCGTTAAGCTGTAGAGCAATAAGAAGTGGACTTTGAACTTAGTGTTAGTGTGCAGTGTTGGTGTTCAGTTTGTCTTGTGCAGAGTAATAAACGGAGCACACACTGACTGCAATAAAATCAGGTTAGTTGTGTCAACTTTAAAGCATAATTTCAAAATCAGTGCCCTGGTTTCAAACAGAGTTGTGCATTTATTGCCACCTTCCATTACCTGCTTCCTGCGTGGAGCCTAAGTAGGCTAGTGTGTTTGTTATTGTTTGCCAAAGGTCAAGTGTTGCCTTTAATTTCTTCATTCAATGACAAGTAATGAAATGTACATTTTTAAAGGGACTAATTTTCAAAAATGAGCAAAAAGCCTTAAAATAAATTAATTTTTTAATGGAGTAGCATAATCTAGGAAATAAAAGTCTTCACTGTTTAAACAGAGGCTTCATTTAATTATATGTAAAACTTCATGATTTTCTGTTTCTACAAGATAAGTTGACATGCAGGTTAATTTCTCCTAGCCTGTACTATAAATAAGATAAGAAGACAGATCTCAACTGATTTATTACAAAAAAATTCTACTAATCTTGTCCATATCTACAGTCATTAAAATTTTAAGATTTAAGTTTTAAAAAAATGCTCAAGATTGTCTTGTCACTTCTCATGAGGATGATTGGAGGGTGAAAAATCTGCAAAGTGTGCTATTAAGGAGCTGCAGATGGTTTGTGTAATAATGTTCCACCTTAATAAAAGATTTATTTCAAGGTTTTTTTGCAAACCTTTACTGTGAGCAGCAAAAATGACTGATAACTCTATTCTTTAACTATTGAATCTGCTATGCAAAATAGTATTCACTTTCTAAATCTTCAGTTTGTTGTCAGCAAAAATGAGTATTTGGAAGCAAGTTAACACCATAGGTTCCTCAGAAATGTATATAGAATCAATCAATCAATCAAAAAACTTTGAAGGTGCTCGAACAATCGCATCACACAGCATAAAAAATGATAAAATGAATAACAACCAGTCATATTGAAAACCTGTTAACCAAATCGCAAACATCAATACAGTAAAAAAAAAATCAATACAAAAAAAACAATTCATCAACAGTCTCCTGTATTCCAGCTCATCTCACAGCCTTAAATCATTTTTAAGGTCGATTAACAAAGAGATTAATACAGTTTTACATTGACTATTTGTATAATCCTGCATGGTCTTTCTGAATTCAGTAGAATCAAAACATGAGAAAGCGTGGTTGCACATTACAGGTGAATACGTCATGCAACAATGCACCATTGAACTGTTGAACATGTATGTTTTTGGTCTGTTTTCAAAACTGATTTGAGTTTATTCATCTTGGCAGCGATTATTAAAGTCTGCTCCTGTGGCTGGACTTTGTCTTGTTGGAGTTGAACAGATTGAGGCCTTCCTGATTCATATGATCATGAATCTTTTTTAGATTAATCTACACTGCCTTAGCTCAGCAAGAGAGCAGCATGTGATTATGAAGCACGTCTCGTCTTTAATGTTTGTGCCAGTCACGACAGATTACCTCTGACTGGTTAAGCACGAGCTGAGCATGTGAGGCTTTAAGTCGGCGTTCTGTCGATCACATGCTGGGCCGAGAGGCTTGAGCTTTTGCCCAAAGAGTGCAAAAAAACAGGGTCAGTGTTTACACACTTCACTTCACAGTTGGCCATATTAGAACTGTACAGTGTTTGAGAATCATCTGAGTTATTTCAAATCCCTTTGATGCAATAAGCCTGTTTGTTTCTGCTGTACTTTTAAATGACTTACAGAAGATTTGGCTCAAGGGGAATTGTATTCAATTTATAGACTTTCATCCCCCTCCTTTCTGCTTTTTGGTACAAGTTTTCTTGTTGAGCTAAAATAGTCTGACCAACAAAAAGCAGAGGAAAATAGTGGCCTGATGCCTTCCTTTTAAGTCGGAGCCATTGAAAATATCCTTAAGCTGCTGTCACACTGCTTCTTATCTTGCAATGTAAGCTGTTGAATAGAGGACAAATGTATTGTTGGTCCAAACATGAGGAAATGTAACAGATTTAGAAAGAAATCAATTTCTGTCATGTTTTTAAAGCACTTTGTCACTTTTTCAATGCACTTTCATCCTGAATGGTGCATCAGTATTAGGATCAGAGGTATGGAACTACAAGTTTTTCTGTTTCATAATCAGGTACATCATCTTGGCTGAGATTTAGCTCTTTTTCTGACTGCTCCCATGTCGTCAGATAATTCTTAGTTGAATTATTTACTAATAAATATTATTAATTTCAAGCTATCGGGTTCACTTTTCATAACATGCACCAGGCATGATGAGATGAGTATTAGTGCTGACAGATTTTGGTATTTATTTTCCAAATTCAATAAATTTGCTATCTGTTTCTGACCTTTGACTTAATCTAGAAATCAAATCTGAGCCTCTGAACAAAATGTTCTGAGCTGCGGTTGGAGGCCACAACTCCAAAATGACTTGATCCTCTGGCAATCTGCTCATTGTGGAGACCAGGAGGAGTGACTCCTGCGCTATGGCAACCAAACAATCAGCGATGCTGCCTCTGAGCCAAGAAGTCTTCCTCTGGTCAAAGTTACACGCTTTTTAGACCTTGGGGAGTTATTATTCATTCAGAGTAATTACTGAGCCAAAGGAAATGTCTCTCTTGAGAAAGGGAGGGAACAGAGAGCGGACTGGTGGAGTCTATTGTTCTCTTGATCCATGTTCAGACATCAGGGAGAGATGGAGCACTTAGGAGCAGAGTGTGTGTGTGTGTGTGTGTGTGTGTGTTGATATCAACACACACACACCTATCTCCCAGCCATGTCTTTAGGGTCAGAAGGAATAACATCCGAGTGTTATGCTGCTCTCTGCTGGACCCCAGCTGGGGTGTTACTTTATCCGATGAATACACACACAAACATGCACACATGTATTCTCCACCCAGTCACACATAGTTTTCATAGTTCAGTGAGTTCCAGGTCATTGTTTAGTGAACAATAGCATGTTTGTGTTTGTGCAATGGAGGAGAGGGCGTAACCATGTGCTGGATAGACGTGCATTTTTTTTTTTTTTGCAAATATGTAGCAGCACCTGGAGGAAAACATGTTTAAAAACATGTGGCGTGACAACTTAGATAGCTGACTGGCTTTTTGATGATATTTCTTCCTGTGAATCAGCTAAGATGAGGCCATATCAGGCCAAAAATAAATAAATAAATAATAATAATAAAAAACGTTTGTCTTTTTACTTTGTAGATTCATTAAAATTTCTTGTTTGCGTTCTCTTATTGCCCCAAAAATCCAAATGTTTCAATTATTCTATCTTTTAATTCATCTTTTTATATAATTGCTCTATAGGTCCATTGTTACAATGTCAATAAAATTATTAGACTTTTTAAAACTTCTAAACAGTTTGAACTTTATCTTCCAAATAGTTTTTTTTGTTTTTGTCAATACAGTTTTAAGACTACATTAGAAAACCAACACAGTCTATGGTTAAAATGATCTCACACTCTTCTTTTTTGCTGAAAGTGTTGAAATAAAACGTATGTGTTGTTAAATATAAGCTAACAGCAAATCTCTGTTAGATCTGCAGTCTGTATCTCAGGATCAGAGACTGCAAATATCAATACGTTTATATCAGTAAACCTCTGAGGGCAGATAGGGCAGCAAACCATAATCTAATCACCAAAATGGCCAGAGCCATCTCTGATAAGTGTACACATCATATATTTGCTAGCTAAAAGAACAAAGCTTTAATGTTTGAGACTGAACCCTAATAGTCTGTCTAAAAACTTTGGGGGCCATCTTTGATGCAGACCAGAACCAGATCTAATTGTGACAGTTTTTGAGTTGCAACATGATCAAATCCCTCTTCTCTAACAAACATTTAAGATCATTTGGGACAAGATGCATGGAGAGATAAAATGGTAGTTTTAAGTCACTGTTGATGGAGAAATCTTTTCCTTCTTTCCTGTAATATCATTTTGTCCCTGCCTTTGTGAAGAAATGCCAGAAATAACACTTCTGACAGACTTCCATTCCTTTGATATATTCATGAGCTTTGTGTTATTGTTGGAACTCTTTCCCTCTACCTCTGATGTTCCACATTGTTGTTTTCTGTTACATTATTGCATCATTTTTGAGAATTGAAGACGATATGAGGTTAGGAATACTTCTGAAAATCACCTCAGAAGGGAGCCTTAGCGTCTGCAGTTCAGTGCAGCATCCGACACGCCTGCACACATTCGGTGTAGACGCATCCGATTGTGATTGGGTCATCAAAGATGCATGTTGATGCCATTTTCAAACAAGGTCAGGTCTTGTTGTATCCAGCGGCGGCCTGCAGTTTGGTTCTTTCCCCCTTCTCAGTGTCTCCACTTCTTCCTTTCCACTTACTAAACAAACCCAGGCACACTGATTATTTAAAATCATGTAAAGCTCCTGCCTTTCATGCAGCTTGTCGGTGGAGGCATGCATCCACTCTGATATCTTTATCTAGCTCTGCCCAGAGCTTCCCAAAGCTGTCAGCTCCCAGCTCTACCCACCTCTTCTCTTTGTCGTGCTGCACAGTGAGATATGAGCAAGTCACAGGGCTCAGGAGAATTTTTCTTTTCTGTAATTTGAACTTGTACACAGTATGAATTTTAACTTTATGAGGCTGTGGTCACTCTGTCGCATGGAAACGGAGCGCTAAAAGAAACAATCAGCGGGAAAACTGCTCAGCGCAGGATTCTGAACAATGGTGCTTTATGTTTGTCTAAACTTCCCATGTCGACCAAATGTTTAGCATAATTGGGCTCTCATTTAAATATTTTTGATTAATCACAGCTCCAATAGGTGGTAAATGACTATTTGTAATAAAATCTAAATGAAAAAGTATAATTATTTATCCATTTATTACCTGAGCACTCAGTGGGCATCAGTGGCTCAGGGATCGAGAAGGAAGGCATCGTCGAGTCGTTGATCTCTTAATGCCTTTCCTGCAGCTTCTGTCGGTGGAGGAATGCAATTTTGGTAGAAACATTTTTCAAAAGTTACATTTCCAAAACCATCACCTCCCACTACCCTCTATCCACAGCTGCAGATTCCTAAAAAAAACAAATATCTGAGATCTTAAATCGGACTCAAAATCCTGACTCAGAGACACTGAGCTTCAAGTTACAAAAATTCACACGACCAGTCGCCATGACAGTGTGGAAGGCCGACGCATGGGGTTGGGAACAGCGTATTTGGCGCTCGCCCCCTCTTGCATGGTTCTATTAGTCAACTATTAACCTACCTTAAGGCTACTACACTTTACATTCCAATAACGGCATTTTATGATGCCTGTATGTTTTTTTTTTCATTGCCATGTGTAAAACGCCAAAATATATCACAAATATATAGTCTTTCTAATATGAGAGTGTGCAGCATTCAGACATATTGGTTTTCCCAGGACGGTTACCATGCCCACTGCAGAATGTACATCTGCTTTTATTGTTCCTAAACAGAAATCTTGGGTACAATTCCTATTATTTAGCCTCAGTTTGCACTTTGGTTCAGAAGCAGCTCTTATTATCGCAACAGCATCGTGTTGTTTGGACAGAACTCTCCACACAGCACAGATTGACGATGAAATTTGACAGCATGTAGAAAATGGAACAGACAGCAGAAATGATAAAACATTAGATGTTCTGAGTGTTAGACAGTTGAGAGAAAAGTGAGAACAGATGTTGTTTTGGGACGGTGCCTGACTGGTCGAGATCCAGGACACATCAGGAGGGACTCTGTCCTCTTCCTTTGTATGCTCTCTAATTACTTTCTTTCTCTTCACTTGAATAAGAAAAACAGCATAAAAGGGAGTTTGCATAATTTCAAAGAACTCTCACCAGGAAAACAACAAAAACTCAGGCATATTTTTGTGGAATATGCAGGTGAAAGCAGAGCTCTGTGGATGACTCAGACAGGGAGGATCCAAAAGTCTCTGTTTTCATGTCAGAGTGAGAAAATTGCAACAATCCAATTCACCGTCATTCCTTCTTCAACCATAACATGCTTGTTTATGAAGAGCCCCTCCATGGCATAACAGCTTCACCTCCCACTGCCCTTTAAACACAGCTGCGGAGTCATAAAAATACAAACATCTGAGATCGGAAATCGGACTTAAAATCCTGCGTCTGGTAAAACTTCTACCTGCTGAAAATGATTTTTAACTGACTTTGATTTCTCAGAAGGATTCAGTTAGTTGACGATTATTTCAGTAATCAATTAGCCTCGATTAATCTGATTAATGGTTTCATCCCTATCTTAAACACTTCACTGAAATTGTTGATATTGAAGTCCTTTTCTTGTAGTATTAACTTATGCACTGAAGAGTTCAACCTGATTGTTTTTGTTGTTGAGATGGTGACATGTTATTCCTGTGCATACTTAGGTTTGATCTAATAGTCCAAAGGATGACTGTTAGGTTAATTGGTAACATTTAGATATGAATGGTTGTTTTTCCTATATTGCTCTGTGTTGCCCTGTGACTGATAGGCAACCTGTCCAAGTTGTACACCGGCTCTCGCCAAATAGCAGCCAGACATAGGCACTTGCCCCTGCGTCCCTGCAAGGATAAACAACCATAAAGAATGGATGCTTTTTTTCCCCATTTGATGCCATGTGAAACAAAAACCTTAAGCATCCTTTCACTTTCATGCTGACAAAGGTTTATCAAAAAAGGATTTCTGGAGGTCTTTTTCTTGCTTGTTTTTGTGTGTCTGCTCCCTCCCTCCCTTTCCTCGCTGCTTGTGTTTCCACATCATCTGTCATCCACTGGCTGTGGCTGTGGGGGAGTGGGGTCAGGAGCAGGGGCAGGGGAGACGCCAGAGCATATGTCCTCTTCCTGATCCCTTTATGTAACAGGTTTTGTGAGAGAGGAAGTTCTAATATGCGTGAGTCATAAGCTAAGGCTAATTGGCGGCAGGCGACTAGGGTCTATTGAGGACGGCAGGAGCCAACATTTGCACGATAAAATTGATTATAAAGTTCAATTGATGTAAAGAAAAACATTTTGTGATGTAAAATAATACAGGTGATTGTAAATAGTTTCAGAACTTCTTCCCAGCTTTAACTTGGAAGAGATTCTGCACATTTCAACCGAAAAAAAATAAAAATAAAATAAAATTTGTTTATTTTTGTAGCATGTATGAGACATTGTCTTGGGATATTTTCCACTGTACCTAAAGTTATCTGAATTTCTATGAAATTGTCAGGATTCTCTTCTCTTCAGATTTTAGACCAGAATTCTATTATTCAGAATTATATTAGCCTTGAAAAAAAACACAGATTCCATCCAAAGAAAAATAATCCTTGAGTGCTTTGGGAATGATGCCCAGGAAGTGAAAATCAGTCATCACAAATACTTTTATGGCTAAAAAATGTGAAGAATTGGTTACTGGTACTTATTTGTTTCACATGCTTCTGCACAGTCTTTGGGAAACTTTTGCTTTGATGTTTTCTTTGAAAGTTAATAATCTACAGTTGGAGACTACTGGCGATTGCTGTTGCACGTAGAACAAAACTCAAAGTTTGCTATGCATTCCGGCAATTTCTTCATTGTAGTTGACATCCTCCTGGTCTTTTTGCCATATTTGGAGGTGAGTCAGAATTTTTTTCTGTCCTTCTGCTGACTAATACTTTTATATACTGCCAAGAATCACTTGTGTTAAAGAATGCAAATGATCAAATCTTAATTGGAAGCACTGAGTTTTGCTTCAGGTAACTGATCTGAGGGAGACTGAATGGAAAAACATATTTCAAAAGTCCTTCAGGATTGTATAAGATCAATGTGTCAAATGTGGAAAAATGATCACTTCATAAAAGAAGTTACTGAAAAAATCTTTCTGTAGACGTGGCTCACTTAAGATAAAAAAAAAAATGTAACATGGTCTGTGTCATGAATTCACTGTCTGTGTGGAGGATTTACATAATTGTGAATGTATAAATTCACATTTTTTCCTGAACTGTAGTTCTCTATCCTGGAATTGCAGGGTAGGAAGCTTATGTTACGTAAACTCTGGAGCATTTAGCAGCCTTCATTGTCACAGCAGAAAATTCAGTTGATTCCATGGAGGTTTAATTACTTGAACCGTGCAACTGTCCTGGAGTAACAACATTCTTACAGGGAGTCTTAACAGAGCTGAAACTAACTGTAAGGAAGGCAGAAAGAGTGAGGTTTTAAATCACTATCCGCCCAGTTTTTAGACTTCAAGCTAATGTATTATAGATAAATAAATTTATGAATCAGCATTACTAATCTTAGCAACATGAACATTCAAGCAGGTTAAGACTAACTGAATTAAAGGCATTTTGTAGATCACACATAATCAGTAATTTGAAAAATGTAAGCCTTTGGTCTACTTTTACTTCTGAAATCAACAACAGCTGTACAAATTGTCATTCACTTACCATCTGAGAATAGTTACTTACATTGCAACTCTAATTCTTCTCTTATAAAGTTAATCCTACTTTGGTTTATACAGTACTTGGATTAATATCTGCAGGTCGCAGCCAGCGAAGCATAAGAATGAAGGATTTGTGTATTCAGGTGGTAAAAAGGATAGTCTCCGTGAGTGATGAAGTGTGTGAGCGTACCCAACCAGATTTGTTTTGGATTAGACGATGTTCCTTCAAGATGCTGGCTTTAAGCCTTTTTCACAAGCTGCAGAGGCACAATCTGTTCGACATCGTTCTGCATTTCTGCTAATCATCTGGTTCACTTCAAAGTAACCTAAGTACCTTAAATAGTGCTTACATTATGTACTTCCTTTGTACATACTGTATCTTGTATTTAAAGGAAAACTATAACTCCAAAATAGGATCTGCCTTTGCTTCACATGGGCTGACTGTTACCGTTTTGTGTTGTATAATACCATTCTTCAAGTCATTTTAACATGACATTACACCTGTAGTATTAATATTTACATTTTCATGAAGTGTGAAGACTTCTGTTTTCTTGGACGTACTCAGCTTGAGTCACTTCCTGTTCTGCTGTTGCTCTCCATTTCTTCTGCCCACCTTGTCTTTATCTCTCACCCTGGCTGTCTAACTATCTATACATTCCCATGTCCCTTCTGCCCATGCAAACATCCATAATCCGTGCTTTGTCTGACACCCTGAATCAAATCGATTGAACATTTTTTTTTCCCCACCACAGCTTCCTGCACCTTGGGCCTGTCTTCCACACTCGAATCGATGCGACATCATAATCCTCCCCTTTTTCCTTCTGTCTTTCTCCCCCTAACCCTTCCTGATGTGGCAGCGGCACCTCTTCCACACATCTTTGTCTATCCCAAAGCATCTGCGTTTTTTTTTTTTTTTTTTTTTGCAGGCGAGTGAGTCTCTTCTGACAAAGGCCAGATTGATTTTTCCCAAGCCACGTGCAGTTCTGGGGAGCATCGATCTTCACAGTGTTCAAATAGTGCTATTTATTGAGATGATTATATGCTAAATGGAGCTGTTCATAATGGACCGTTTAGACTTGCATTAGGCCACTGTCGTGTGTAAATGCTACATCAAGGTGGGACACTCTTACCCTAAGTTCTTAGGGGGTTAAAAAAGGTGCTGAATATAAGTTTACAAATGATGCCGGTTCGAGTCTTGAGAAGATTTATGTTTGGATTGAGTGAGACGCAAGATGTGCATCAACTTCTGACTGGTTCCTGGCTCCTGATTAATAGTGATGTGACAGTCAATTGGCCTGTGATGGATTATTTCCTGATTGGTGGCCTGGTGATCAAAAGGTCAAACACTTATAAAAAATTGGAAGGATTCTTTGATACCAGTGTACACTGAGAATTTAGTAGGAATGTAGTTTGCTTTCACATGGCACTTTTTAAAATGAACCAAAATTTCTAGACACTATGACAGAGTTATAACAGTGACTGCTTAGGTTGCAGAAGAACCAAAAACAACCAAAATACCTGAGCTGATTGAGGTTGTTAAGTTGAGCTAATATAGTGTAAATATGGCTGTATGGTTTAGTTGTCCATGACTGGCAATATTTTCCGTCAATTTGATTTGTCTTTTATGTATGCAATGGAAAACCTTCATTTGCTGCAATAGGTTGGGGAGGGACAGGCCAGTGTTCTTTTATGCTCCATACTTCCTGAGAAACTTAATGTGTTGAAAGTTTTAGCTGTTCTAAAACCATAATTAATTAACTATATTCAGTTCT
Organism: Poeciliopsis prolifica; assembly: GCF_027474105.1. Taxonomy (NCBI): domain Eukaryota; kingdom Metazoa; phylum Chordata; class Actinopteri; order Cyprinodontiformes; family Poeciliidae; genus Poeciliopsis; species Poeciliopsis prolifica. The sequence continues at coordinate 878,094 of NW_026562421.1, read as the reverse complement.
ACCAATATTTACAGTATTCAGGATAGACTTGGAGGAAGTTCCCTGTGCCACGTTCATTGTGTATTCTCTCTCTTTACTGATTCAGGTCAGGAAACACCATGGCCCATTTTGCAAGTAGCTTTCTATCCTTTATTTATTAGTGCACAGAAAGTAAAAAGGCCCAAGCACACTACACGTTGGCTGATTTCTTTGACTTTGGAGCTTTCCACCACCTCCATTTACTCTTCATTCTTTGTCACCATTTGTCGCCCTTTTTTACTGGCCTTTAAATTTCTTGGTACATTCTATTGTCTTTCCAGGCAGGTCTGTGTGTCTCTGAAATTCCCTGGACTACTCCGTTGACCCGTTTTAGATGCATCCCCATACTCACCTAATAACCTATCTTTCTCAATCCCCTCTGGCTTCCACCTGAGGTATTCTTCACCAGCAATTGTATAAAAATTCAAGACATCCATGGCAATTCTGTCGATATCTTACACTGTATGGGACGCATCGTTAAATATAATAAAGTTGACCTGAATTTTATCAACATTTCTTCTTTTGTTTGCAAAATCTGTGCTCTTTAACCTTGATACTTACGGACCATTCTGCAGATGGAAAATTGCTCCTAACATTTAAGGCATTAGGCGAAGATCAATACTCTTACAACAACCCCTTTCAGGCCTCGGTAAACAACTCCAATGTCAAATCAATCTTTGAATGGCTCTCCAGAGAACCTCCATTTCATTTTTGCCCTTTCCATGCTTCCAGAAAGTATAAACAATGTGATTTTCTTCTATTATTTGTGTTTCAAGGATATATGCAGGTCAAATCAATAAATGCATTAAAAGTGTTTGTTTTTTCATTAGGTTATTATTCTGAGTTGTTTATAGAGTTTGTCGTATGACATAACGCAGTAAAATTGAGATTCAGAACAATGTTTTTGTGGCATTATTCTGTTAAAAATTAATGTAAGTACAATTTATTCATGTGAAATCATGTTTGTGTTGCAGAAGTTGCGTTCATAACAAACACAGGAGCAATAATTTATATATGTCCTCATTCCTCATTTTCAGGTTGTAGATGCATGGTTTAGCATTTCTGAAACAAGTCTTCCTTTTCCTTTCCTTCTCCTACAGCTGCTGATTAAAAATTTAGTTGAATCTCTGTGGAATGTATTGTGTAGTTCTGTTAAGTTGAGATTCAAGCGTAAGGATGATGTGTATCATAAGGGACTGTACAGCCCTTTGAGAAAGAAGCATTGTGCATTTTTGGGGCTGCATAAACAGATTTAATTTGAAATTAGTGAAGATATATGAAATCCAGAGTAGATGGGAGAATTCACTCTATAAAGTTTGAACGTTAAATATCTTTAAAGAGGAAGGTTGTTTTCATTCCCTGGACTGAAGAAACACAATATTTTCCATCATCAGTAGTGCAAAAACTTCTTTGCTGCAGAAACACACAGTAGCAGCAATAATGTGGTAAACATGACACCTCCTAACTTGACAACGCATTTTCGCTGAAAGCTTGATGCATGATCACTGACGGTGACACAACCTGAAAGTTGTTACCTTAGCTGTCTTTTCCTTCCTGACTCTGTCAGGAACTTTTTGTTTATCTCAAAGGAACATGGTTGGTTCCACATAAGGGGGGCCTGAGCGTCCTGCTGCCATCTCATTATTGGTCTTCAATGATGAGTTTATGCTCACTGCTTAGTGGAGATGGATTTTTTAAAATCTTAAAAATGTCTCCCACTTTGCTGCTGTTGCACAAAAATTTCCCCATTGTGAGACAATAGTGAATATTTAATTTCTATTCTTTCCTCTGTGATTCAGCTGAAAAAGGAGAATTTGTGCTGCAGCAATGAAATAACTGACATCAATACTAACAATGTAAGGCCACCGAATCTGTGTCCTCAGTCACCTAATAGAGCTTCATTCTGCTGCCTATCTGCTCCTCTTCACTCTGTCTTCCACAGGCCACTGCGCCTAGACCTAATCACCGAAGAGCTGCTCATCCGAAACCTTCAGATCACTGGAGTGGGCTCAACCTTTGCCGATCCAGTGACGGGTTGCTGCAGGAACAATGACAATACTTCCAATTTCATAAGATACTAAGAGCAGAAATTATGAATCTGTACTCTGGAAAACATTTATAAACTTTTCAGACAATAAGCAGCACTTAAAGGAAAGCGCCTGGCCTGATGCTGTTGGTGTGAGGGAATCTCTTCTTTATATTTGTCAAATACAGAATCTTGGTCAAAATTCTTTGGGGTTTACGGCTTTTAACAGCTAACACAATTACTCTGTTGGTGAGAATCACTCTCAGAGGACTAAAGGGAGTTTGATGGGGGAACTTACAGACACTTGAAACCACTTGATAAAATAAAACTCAGGATTGTCCCTCTTGTACAGTTCTGTTGATACATGAATGCAGCGCAACAAAGAACAAAGACCTGATTTCTGTTTTCTGATGGCAGGGACTGAGTTGCTTATTACAGATTGATGCTTTTAAGAATTCTGTTTCTTTGTTGCATGTTTTCATTTCACAGAAAATCCTGACATATTTTGATTTCTTTGAACATTTTAAAAGCCTTTCTGCCCATTTTTTTGCACAGCTTTTTCTGTAAGCTTAGGAAATGGATTTGAGTCAAAGATTTGATACAATCTTTTATGTAATATTGTTTATAAATTTGAATTTGCTGATATATTTGCTGATAATACCACTTGATTGATTAATTTGTGCTTAGTTTGACTGTTTTTATTTTGAAATAAAGAGATTACGTCAATTCAAGTTTTTAAAGTTGATCATGTCTGTCTGCTAATACTATTATTTTCCAAACCAGAATAATGTTGCTTAAACATTTAGAATTGCTTTTTGTCATTGGCACCCATTAACCATTATTAGTGTAAGCTATTTTGCTGTAGATTTTACTAATATTTTCAGCTATATTTGTATTTGCAAAACTGAAAACATAGTTAGCCATTGATCTGTATTTCCACATTCTTGCCAGCTGTAAATTTTCTAAATCCAGACTAAAGATTTTACAGATTGAAATGAGAGAGATAGAGGAGAATAAAAGTTGTTTGTCAATTTCTGGATTATTTTTCTGTTTATAGAACAGAGGGGGGGAAATGTTGATAAAATGATATTAAAAGTTGCTACAATCGGAGACTAAATTACTTATTAATTGTGTCATTGTTGGAGCTTTTAATGACCTGAACGGTCATTAATTATAAATGATCAGAAACAATGTTACATGTGTGCATATGAGATATTGAGATAAGTCTCACAAATGCTTCATTAAAGCATTAGTTTCTATTTATGTTAGAGTAAAGTCGATAATCTTTTTGCACATTTGGAAATGACTCTTTCATGTCCAACCAGGCTTGAGTAAAATCTCAGTTCAACATCCCTGCAACGTCGGCCTGTGGCAGGTCTGATTCTGCATTCGGGTAAACACAAACATAAACACAAACAGTGCAAAGTGGGGGAGCAGTTAGATTGACTAGCTGTGAATTTAACAAAAAGGGACTAAGTATCCTGCAGAGTCAGTCATTCAGATAGACTTGCTTAGATAGTTAACCAACTGGTGTAATAAACTGAATTTGACTGCATTGTATTATCACTAACATTGAACAGATTGAATGCATATATTTGAATTTGCAGCTGTCTCTATGATTGGATTGATTTGATTACATCTTACTCTATAAAAAAACTATAATGTTCCTCTGTCTGACATTTCTTGTGCATAAACTGAACTGAGATGAGAAATTGATGAATTTTGATTCTACTTTATATTTCTTTATCCAAGATGATTTGACCTACTAATGTGCTCTGGATAAGCCTGAGGTTTTCTGTCTGACTGGCAGAGACAATTCATATCTGTAGAGGTTTCACAGTGAATCAGTGAGTGAGTGGTCTTTTTGATCCTACTCTCCTGGCTGCATGCCGACTTTCTCCATCATCTCCATCAGAACTCTCATATCTTTCTTTAATATGATCCATAATCTTTCAAGCATTTCATACTCTCATTCCTGCCAAGTTTTGCTGCAGAATCATTATAAGACCTTGTCTTTTTTAAGACGTTTTAAAGCTATGCTCCAGACCCTAGCATTTGCACATCTCATGCCCTTTGTAGTTTCAAAGAATTCACCCCACACCCGACCGTGGCGAGGCATTAATTACCGGTTGAGTGCACAATGTTGAGGCTTATCTCGTTCTGACACGAGGACTCATCAGACACTTGTGACATTTTTGGGAAGGTCATTTCTCAGAGAACAAAAACAAAGACGGTGACACCTTGGTAAAGGCCGAGATCCACAACCTATGATGACACAAAAGTGCTTGTGTCCTAATTACCTGCAGCTCTTTGGGGCTTTATTTGCTTCTTGTACTCTTATGCAGAGCATGCTGCTGCCCTGCTTTATGCTTGACCTCGACTCCTTCTGTCCAAACACGTCTCAGTGAGTGGTAAACAAATGCCCTAGACATAATTTATCTTAACCCTTGCACTAGTGTTTCCATTAAAATTTAATGTGAGAGCAGCCTGGACAGTTGTTGACAGGCTGGTTAGGATAAGAAAGCTGGCAGATTACTGTTTCACAAGTTTTGAGGAGAGGTTGAACTGTTTAAGAGTGCTGGTTCTAGGGATGCAGAATAGGCATTCCTAGGCAAGAACGAGGAGACCTGAGTGGTCTGGACAGTTGATGCACCAACAAATTTTTAGTATATTTTGGTTCTAAGCCAGCCAGGGATTTATAAGCTAACAAACACATGCTTAAGTCTATTGTCTGAGCTGCTGGGAACCTGTGTAAGCAAGTGAAGAGTGTGGGAGTATTTCTTTCGGCTAGCTGACCAAAAGAGCGCAGTAACAAGTGTGGGAGGGGCAAAGCTATGTTACTCTCTGCTTGAGGCAACTCTATTCACTGGGCCATGTCTGGTGTAAGCTTGTAAACAGCTGAGGTAAATTGACAGAGGAGTACTGTGATGTATCAGGGTCCACACAGTAAGAGGAAGATATTCCTTCAGTATGATTTATGTCATCTCATTTAAAGGGTATTAAACTATATCAACAGTGCGACTAAATGTTATGAGTGTGATACTGTAACTTTAAGCCTTGAACCATGGTACCAGATTCTGGTTCATGCTTCTTGACTTCATCTTGTAGGCAACAGGTCCCAACACACAGTTATTCTGAGGTGAGCTCTCTCTTAAAAATGCACTTGTGTCTTAATTGGTAATGAAATCTCCAATAAAATGAGTCAAGAGTTTAAAATGGAAAATGTGGACAGGACTTAAAAATCACTTGAGCATTTTTAGTAATGGTTGACTCCCATAAAATTACCATGATATTAAAAAGATTTTTGCATCTCATCATGTTCTTAAAATAAGTCTTTTTTTCTTGCCAAATGGTTTTCCATCTTTTGGCAATCATTTTTTATTTAATTTGTTTTTATCAAATCACTTTTGGCAAAATATGACTTAGACCATTATTTTATGAAGGTGGCAATAGTTTTAATCTTTCTGTTTTCTTTGAACCAACTGCTTCTTTTGTCGTTGAGGGCCATTTTTTGTTATAAGAAACTTATTCATCATAACTTATTTTTATGGGAGAGAAAACATTTGTTCTTAGACCTTGAAATAAACATTTAAAAGATGAATTTTCTTTAATTAAGAGCATTTTTGTTAGTTAATTTTTACCTGCATTACTTTTATTTGTAAAAAATACATTCTCCTCCTCTGTTTTCCCTTTCTATCTGATCTAGATCTCTTTTGGAAACATTTTGTTTGCAATTGAGGAAGCTAACAGTGCTCTGAATCAGATTGTTATCTAAGGTCAGACTTTCCTTTGCCTGTTTGCCAGCTTTTGTTTCTACGTGGGTAAACGGGGGATATTAGTAAAGCACACCCTCCCCTGAATTAGGTGGGGAACAATGAGAACATTGTCCAGTAGTCCGGTTGTTGTAACTCCTTTTCCCGCCACTTGTGCGCTTGGTTGCTGAGATTGCTAATAAATCTTGCCTTGTTACTGGAAGTCCAGATAAAGAGCTATAGCTCCAGAGTAAACACAGAGGCATGCTTTCATGTCTGCTATCAGCAGAGTGCTTATTGTTTTACCTTTGCCTCAAAACTTTGACTTATACCTCTCTGAGGGAGAGGCAGTCGCAGCGCCGGCCTGTGTTTCCACCTCAAAGAATCCATCAATTTAATTCGGAGAGTTGCAACCTTGAAAACAGCATTCATCTTTTTCCTGCATGGATTTTGTTCTTACTTGACTGCTCTCCAACCTTTTTCTCCACATAATGTTTTTTCCTCTGCCCACCATTTTTCTTCATAACACCAATACTTGGTGGCAGCCAGGCATGTTGAAATTCAGACGGTAGATGGTCGAAGTGCAAGTCTCGGAGAGAGAGTGGGGTGAAAGGACTGTGCGCCTATAGCCAAGCAGTCTTGTTGATAATGGAATGTTGCCGTTCAACAACATTCATAAATATGCAGATGAGGTGACTGAGGCTGCCCAAGAGATAGTGCACACGTTGTCAGCAGCATGCACAATAAGGAACAACACACTGTTGACGTGTACAGAAGAGGCCAGTATTTCTCTCTGCTGTATAGAAACTGTCAGAATTTTAGAATCCAATATTATTCTGGTGATTTCCTTTCACATCATGTGCTTCAGCCTGACAACCACAAAGAACAACTTCACCCCCAGTAATTGCCAAATTCTGCAATTTTAGCTCAAAGTGAGCACATCTGTGGTGTCCATGTTGAGAGAAACACAAACTCTGTGGGTTCGGAAACGATTCAGGATTGTTAATATCGAAGAATATTTGGAAGTTTAAGTTGGGGCGATAAAAAGATAAGTCACTGCTAAGCATGTGCCATAGATCTTGTTCCAAAGAGCTCAGTGTAGTTTTATTAATCAAACTTCCCTATATAATGGCACCCATTTTCATTAAATGGCACAATGGGGTCTACTTTCATTTGGTCTTCTGTACGAGGTATTACCGCTTTAACAGATACCAATATTTTATATTATGCACTTGTGTGTTTGTGCAAAAGGTCTGATCGAGGGAGATTCTTAGCCTACTGGTGAGAGAAACACTGCATCAGTAGTTACAGAGACTCATATTCACTGCTGCCTTCACAGATATGCTGGTATTATGAGGGTTATATAAAGTCTTGCAATTTATAATAAAGCAATGCTATTTGTGTGTTCAGCTTTAATATTGTTGCTTAAGTCCAGATACGTTTCTCCCACTAACACATTAATGCATTTTGTTTCAGTTTGCTGCTTGCCGGGATTCTCTTTGGATACACCAGCTTCCTCCCACAGTCCCAAAACAGTTCAACAGTTCAATTTGTGTTATAATAACACTGTATGGTTCTATTGCTGCGTTTATAATAAGTCAAATATTTGTGTTGTACTGATTAAAGTTGTTAAGAAACCACAGTTTAAGTTAGAACACATACAATTAAGCAGAAAATTATTCATACTCCTGGCAGATTCAGATTATTTAATTATTTAAAATTAATTTAATCCAACAGAGATTGTGTGTGATTAAAACATGAGACCCGTGTCTCTCACAAGATAAAAAGAGAGTAACATGAAAGGAATGTCAATTATTTTTTTATATTGAGAAATCGTATGAAAAACTATGTACACCTTGACTGATTACTGAAAAAAAACCCTACTTTTTTCAATAAAAAAAGTAGCACTTTCAAAATCTTAATATTTATATTAAATAAATATTAATATTTAATATAAATATCACCAAAATCTTTTCCTTCACTATCAGATTCAAATCAGGATTTCGATGGGCCACTAACCACACATTAGTAACATTTTCAGTCAGAAGTTACATGTTGTTAATATTTTGAGATTATTTTACAACTAAATCAGCCAGACATATGAACTAGCCGATTCATATGTCAGAAATATTAGAATATTTTTTAAATTGTTCTAAGAATTAGAAAATAGTGTTATCCCCTTTTGTATAAAGGATTTTTAAATAACTGATCAAGTTTTTTTTTCAACAACTCAAACATTTCACAGCTTTTTTTTTTTTTTTTTTTTTTTGTAATAATAAAAAATTACAAACACAAAAGCCAAAGTAGAAGATGGACTTTTCAATTGGAAAATAAAACGTTGGAAAAATTTACTGGAAAACATCATAAGCTCCTAAATTCCGGCGAAAATATTTCCATCTGTTGAAGTACAAAAGTCTTAGTGAAGGCTTTCAATTTTTCCACATCAGGGTTGCAGTGAAGGCAGCATGATCTGAAACTAGATTTAATTTAAGACGTAGAGACATGGAGGCTCTGTCCCCAGCATCTTGAGGAAAATATAGGCAAATTTGAACATCTGACAGAATAGCATTGTTTTAGTCAGAGTTTTACTTTAGTTACTTCATACACAGATAGATACCATTCTAAAAGTACTTGTTTCATTAGCAGATATTTTCTCTCATAGCAAGACATGTTCTCCAAATATACTTGGTAAGGTTTTGTGTTTTTGCAGTGATCTCTCCATTAATTTATTGTCCCTCTGACACATAGTTACATGAATCACTGTCACTTAATATTGTTTAATGGTGTCAATCTGGGCTGGACACACTCATGTCAATGACTGAGGTGAAAAAATAAGAAGCGTTCTGTTTGTTTACGTTTCTGTATTGTTCTCAGAGTTTGGACCTCGAACAGGCAGAAAATGTGCTGCGGCCTGGATTCAGCCACCCTTAATGCAGCACATTAAGCTGTCATCAGACCTGGAGCTCATGGAAGATTTAGATGTCCTAAACACAGGAAGTGCTTTTTTTTCTTAAGTAGCTAGTAGGAACAATGTGGACTGCGGTGTTATGTTTTTGTGTTCATGGTTTTGTGAGGCCGCTGAGAGAAATATTTGCGCAGACCGCTGCGGTGTGGCTGGCTCCCTGAACCCTGCTGTTGATTATACGTTTTGTCAAAAAAAAAAAAAGAAAAAGCAAGCAAGAAAGAAAAGCCTTTACAGCTCTGCATTCAGAATATTAAATATTCACTCCAAGGTAGAGCTTTTGGTAAATCAGTGACATCGAAAATTTTCAAAATCTTATAAGCTCAGCAGGCGAATTAATGGAAAAAAAGAAAAAAAAGAAAATCTCTCTGCTGCGTTTTAGTTTCAAGTTCCCCTTCATGTTGGACAAAGTCGCGCTGGCACTGAGATAAAGCAGATCAGCTGGCACTGATGAGGTCCATGTCCAATCTCCCGGCTCTGCCTCCCCAGCCCTGTTCTGCTTTTAACTATCAGCTCAGCCTGCTGCAGGCGGAGCAAAAGATCACAGAGAAGGAGGATGTGAAAGAGGAAAAAAAAAAAAAAAGACCTGCCAAGTGAGTCAGCATGCCAGTCCGTCAAGGACGCTGAATCCTCTGGCAGAGGACACTGTCACTCAGAATGCAGTGTGTGTCTGCATCGGCTGGAAGGCGTTGGAGCTTTTGGGTCCTTCCTCTATTTTTATCTTAAGATCCGAGCTATTCCAACTGAGCAAATCCGGAGGCTTAAAGCATCAGGGCGGGGGGGCGCAGTTTGAGAAAGGAGGGGGAAAAAGTGAAAGCATCTCTGGCTGGGTTTGAATGTGGCTTCAGCTGCACAATAATACTCCCTCATTAGCTAATGATGGCTATCAGGCTAGAAATTGAAACCCACTTAAAAAATTATTAGCCGACTGCACTTTTGACTGAGAGCGGCAATGTTTCTGCTAAATACGTTTAATGTCTCTGAATTTGTGGTAATGTCTCACCCATCAGGAGCCATTTATCAGAGCAGAACATAAGCACAATTTTCAACAATGATATGATGAGTCATCTCATAAACTCTGGCTTTCTCATTCAACAAAAAAAAAAAAAAAAAAAAATCAAAGAAAAGCTAGATTCATGTTATTCCACTTGATTTCTGTACACATGAGTAAGGAAAGTTTGCCAGATTGAAGTTTAGGTGGTGTTTTCAATCGAAGGGGTGGGGATCTTTCATTGCAATGAACAATGAGTGAGAATAAAAAGAAAATTGGAGACAGAAATAGGAGGAAAGGTGCGTCATAGAGGGCGCTGAGAGCTCTCCATGCTGCCAACAGCGTGAGCTGAAAAGCAGAGTGACAGCAGATCAGATAGAAGCTGGATCACGGTGCCCTGGCAGAACTCTTGCAGGTCTGTGGAAGAGACTGAAATACATTTGCGCAAGACAAATGTTTTTTTTTTTTTTTTAATGTAAGAAACTCCTGTAAGATTGAGCGAATAGTTGAGCGAGTGTTAGATTTTCACTCGCAGATGTCAGTAATGCAATACATTAGCTTCAGTTAAGTTCAAATTAAGTTCATACACTTTTGTTCTTTTGAATTAGATAGAAATCTGATCAAAGTTGGGGACATATGCATTGACGTATAAATGGAAATAATCACTTTATTCTATTTTCTGTTGCATTAACAGAAAGTTCACAACAAATGTCACTTCGAGGCACTTTGCCAATTCATCAATCTAGCCAACACAATCTAAACATAACCAGATTCAAGTTCATTTCAGTGCTAATGAAATTAATTCTCTTTATGATCAATCTTTGTTGCATGCTTTTATTTCTTAGAAAGTCTGAATTCATCAATGTTAGATTGTGCAGATGAGACCGTAAAGAAAACTCCCAAATCTGCATCAACTCACAAAAACCTAATCACTGCAACGCCACAGCAGACACAGCATATTTCATCCAAACTGCATTGCATTAGATTTAAGTCGTAAAATAGTTTTTGTTGCCAGTATGGTGTCCTGGAATCGCATAGATCCCCCTGGGTCAGAAAAAGTATCAAAACCTCATATTAACAAGAAACCCTTTGTTAAATAGCTGAAATGAGAGCAGGAGTTCAACTTTATCAGCCTTGCTCTTTATTCCATTTAACATGTTTATTGCTGTGTATGACCGTGGAGGGAGAGGTTTTTTTGTTTTGTTTCAGTCCAGAGCCTCGGATGAAAAGCTGAGATTTTACCCATATTTAAACTTCCTGGTAGAATTGTAAAACTTTAAGGATCATATTGAATAATGTGACCTAGATACAGCAAAGGAGCCTCATGTAGGCCTTCAGTAGTTCTTTCTTTGCATCTATCAGTCACAGATTCACCATGCAGCCCATAAATGCTTTCTTTTGCCTCTTTGACTGTCAGCGTGCATCTTTACATCTTTCTCTCCTCCTATGTCGTCGCTCGCTTTTTTCCTCTGCCCTGCTCTCTCTCGTTCTCCCTGATAAACTATTGACAGGGTTGAGAAAACAGTCTAGTGGTGTGTATAATTCCAAAATGGCTCCCGTAATTAAATAGCATCTTGACACTAATTAGTTCTAGCTGTTGATAATTCAGCCAGCCCAAATTATTTTGCGGTGCCTTCAATTTAATTAACCAAATGGACTTATAATTAAGGTGTTGGTTTCCAGCTGATGGTTGGTGGAAAAAGAGAGGTGAGGGTTACTGCTGGCAAATTGCTTTGTCACCTTTTGTTTTTAAATTGTATTTCTCTGAAAAAACAATTCACCTCTTGACTATTTACTACCAGCCTTAAAATCTCAAATGAGAGATTTTTTGCCATTTTAGATTTTTGCCATCTAAAAGTATTTCTCCCACAGTTTTCTCCTGTTCTTGTCACTCTTGAATTCTTCAGCTCATTAAACAGATTTTAATATAAGACAAAAATGATTTGAGCAAATGCAAAATGTTTTTTTTTTAAATAAGGATTTTATTTATTAAGGGAAATTAAGCACTCCCATCCAATCTGGCCTAAAATATGATTGATCCCCGAAGCCTAATGACTGTGTGTGTCATCCTTGGTGGTAACATCTGCTATTAAATGTGTGTGTTAACTCCAATGAATGTTGTTTCACATCACCCACGCTTACATTTTTTTTTTTCATTAAGCTTACTTCTACTGCACAGAAAGGTTCTTGAGCATTTTAATGTCTTACTACAGCATCTATCATATTTAATCCCAGACTCTGAATACTCCAATTACTGATTAATTGTTTACTATTAATTAATCGTTTCAGGCTTTAAATTTTTTTTTTCAGGACATGAAAAATGGAAGCATAACCAAAAAAATCAAAAACCAAAGAATTATGTAAGGTACAAATATGTTTTCACAGTTCTGTTCAGTCTTCAAGTTTACCTTTCAACTTAAAAATTGAACTCATAGTCAGCTCTGTGCTAAGTATCGCTCTTAGAGCTCCATGCGTGACCTTTAAACCATTTGTCTCTGGAAAAGCTTCATCTTAAAGCTAAAAGCTGTGCTGCAGTTTCTATTTTCAGATGTGCATTAACATTGCAAAACCCCCACCTGGCTGACACAGTTAGCGGTTTAAGAATTGAAACAACCTCCATCATGTGAGAAGATGAATGGTTCTCTTTCTCAATAAATAATCCGGAGTCAATTTCCCACTTTCCCTGTAACAGTAAAGTGAAGTCTTTATGGTTAGTTCCTCCTGTAAATATAATTAGACAAGCTGGGAAATTTTAATGTGCTATGAGCTCCCCTTCTGGAGCACATGGCAGAGCGGGAGGGTTTTCTTAGGAGGCTGCTGGCTAACTTCTCACCTTGCTGCATAATGCTAAGAGAAGGCTTAACACAGTGAGGCAGCACCCGCAGCCTCTTTCTCTGAAAAGTAGTCAAGAGTTCTGCAGGCTGTCAGCTGCTGAAGGTAACTGATTTACATCAAACAATGGGCTTACAATCATTTTAAACCCGAGCACAGCGTTGCCGCAGCTCCCGGTCTAATTGATTGTCTTTGACAGGTGTTGGTAGCACTCCAGAATGCCAGCCCAAATGTCTCACCCACATGCCAATTGTCAAAAGCTGTTTTTAGGAGCATGTTACGAGAGATAGCGGCTTTTACTTAGCATTTTACTTATTACGTCACATATAATATCCGTGACATAATAATTAATGCGGTCTAACTGGGAGTCTGATCTCAACCATAATTTAACCACTGCATGATCCATTATAAAGTTTGAAAACTTGACAAACCATTACCCACAAAGCCAATAATAATGAAAGTCAAATACGACATCGAAGTGAAACAATGTTGAATTTATTTTTACCCTTTAATCTGTGACAACGCTGATCACAGAGCCGAGTTAGTGAGCGAGTGTGAAGTAGTTAATCATAATATATTAAATCAAATATTTTGCTTAAAGTAACTTTTTACGCTGTGGGCCTATCTTTGCTTTAAAAAAATGCTAAGATTTTATTGCTACATGATCATATGTAAGAGGATTAGGGCAACTGAAATAAAAAAAAAAGAAAAATAATTTAGACTTTATAGTCTTCATACTTGAGAATCCTAATTATGTGTTAATCTGAGTCAAAATCCAAATATGTCAATTATGTTGTTATAGCTGTTTCATCGTTGTTATAGGATTGGTAACCCTGCACTTGAAAGCCTGTCCCAAATTTATTTGGTAGATTTGAGTTTTAAGACTAAATTTGCCAGATGGCCCATAAACAATTCTGATTCTGAGATTAACATCAGAACTTTGAGACAAAATTATTTTTTTCAGTGGCCTTAATACTCTTCTGTATGAATGGTATTTCACAAAATGCACTGAAAAATCTATTTTGATTTTTGATTTGAGTGCAAGCAGAAAATAAAAGAAGGATAAGACATCAGGAGGCAAAGTTGTAGTAAGGTTTGAATGCATACCCATCATTCCGTTCTGTTTGCACAAGACAATCTGACAATGTGATAGAAATAGCACAGAGTTGTAAAGTGTGCAGGAAAATGATCAGTTACAATTCTGTGGGTGATTTATAGCATGCACTATCTGCTGTTGACTTAACGCTGGCACAGGTGTGTTTCTCCCTTATTCATAAAGATTGCGTTTACAAAATGACAGTTCTTTGCAAGAGCTGTTGTCATAAGTCATTCTTTCCCCTTGTTAAACAAATGCTGCAGACAGCACTTCCAGTGCACCAATCTTAATAAAGAAAAAACAATTTGTGGTTCTTGCAGCTGAGTCAGACAGCTTTGCTTGGTTGAGATCACTCAGATTCTTTATTTCTGCTCTTTAGTGAGTGGGAATTTGAGGGGAGGGGAGGACCATATTTGTTTTCCACTTTTTGGAATGTGTGAAGGCATGAAGAATGCGGAGAGGCTGGCTTGTCACGGTGCAGCTCCTTGCATGCCTTTCTCTTGTTTAGACCAGTTAAAGTTCCATGTGAGTCCACAGAGGCACATGCTTCACATCCTTTGCTCCCCGCTGACGAGGACAGCTTGATGAGACCGGTCAAGGATCGCTGCAGCCGTGCAATAATGAATCACAGCCAGCTCAGATTGCATCTGGGAAATCTGTCATGGTGACAGCCACGGGTGTCATTGAAGAAGTCATTGCACACTATAGAGACACATGTCAACACTACCTTTTCTATCTGAAGAACACCTCAAAAGCAGTAAAAAATCTATTTTATCCCACAATGCCTTTGGCTATCAACATTGCATTTCCATTGTCAATTGTATTCCTATGTGTTCCTGTTTAAAAAATGCTGTTACATAAAAGCAGTTCAGACTCATAGTAATAGGAGGGCAGTAGTGCAAACAGTTCCTGAGCTTAGATTTGCATTGATTTACAACATGCTTTACCACTGCTGGGAGTAGCGTAGTAATCAACAATGACAATATAACCAAATAATACGCAACTGGTGTGTCTGGGACTGTAAGTTTTAGAGTGTAATAGTCAATCATTTATATTCATGACAATGTCAGACACAATACAATATGGGTTTACATAAAAAAATTAAGGACAGAGCCAGACTTCAATGAACTGCAAGAAGATAATCAGGGCTAGCATTCACTCCGTACTAACCTTATGCAAGTTTTTGGTTTGGAAAAGCTGACGTCTTTGCAGAACCCACACTTTCTGTATACAAACTGTTCATTTTTAAAGTCAGTGCTACAGAGTGGCAGAATTTCTTCCTTCTCCCTTTGATGAGCACAATGGAAACCTTACAGCCAGCGTTAGATACTCGTTTGGGAAACAAGCATGTTTGCACTTTCAAAACCTGTCTCTTTTTCTTTTGTGACTGTGCATGCACATACATGTACACTGTTGATTTTATTCTTTATTCTATTTCCTTCACTATAAATATTAATACTTAATATGTGTATTCTTTGAGAGTTGGAAAAAGGAAGTCAAATTCTTTTTTTTGCCAATAAAGCTGGTTCAAGTCTGGCTTTTCTTTTTTAAAATAGAGTAGGACATAGCCAAATATATGTATTCTGATCTAATTTTAAGTGTACCAGTCAGATGTTTTAGTTTTTGATTTGGGGCCAATCAAAGGAAAATTTCTGTTTCACTTTGTCTCAGATTGATTACTGCATTTCTATTTTTAACCCTATGGCTTGTTCGCAAACAACGAATGGACACAGTCACTGCCTATCTCTCCACATTTAAAAAGGCAAATGTTCTTGGAAAGCTGGTGTTATAAATAGATCTTGCTGTTACTAGATCAAGAGAGTCTTGTAATGATGAGCTTAGTACTTTTTGCAAGCGGGTGTCTCACTGTAGCTCTCTGTGTCACATTTGTCCTGATGAAAGATAGCTGTTGTAGAAGAAAACATCATCTGACAACTTGAATATGCTGGATTTTGCTCAAAAACGTCTCAGTCAGCATAAATCCACTTTTCATGTGCAAAAAAGGCTTGTATGTTGCTGAATACGCTCCTTTTATTTGGCACTGTCTAATCTAACACTCTTAAAAAAACGTTTCAGACTGACTCATTTCATGACATCCATGAGAAGTTCTGAGCAGACAGCAAAACGTCTGAGTCCCCTTAAGTCTTAAAAGTGTGGATTCCTAATATTCCACAGCAGTCATCTTGAATACAGTGACATTGCATAACAGCTCAAGGGCTTGTTAGATCTGCTATGGTGAGGTGTAGGCATATTTTTTATTATTAATATGGTAAATAAACTTTGAACATTGCACAAATATAGTAAAAATTTTAGGAGAAGCTTGCATAAACAGTCTCACTACAAACACCCAGATAATTTTAAAAGCTATGCAGAAAGTTGCAGAAAAAAGTATAAAGATAAATGTCCATTAGTAGCTTAACACTCCTGCTTTATGTGGTTGCTGTAGTTTTTATTCTTAATATAACGTGCAGAAATGTCACTAAACCAGTTGCTACACACCTAGTCCTAGTTCAATGAAATGAATTCTGTTGGGAAGTTATGGCTAAATTGCAAAGTGCAGAGGAAAACATGCCAAAATAGCCATAAAATGGATGATCAAAGGACCTGGAACAGCGAGGAGAAAGAGATAAAGGATGAGTGGTGCTAAAATTATTCGGTCTTTAATGCTGCTTCATAAAGCAGAAAATGCTTTGTAATCTGATGACATCTGTGAGCAACACGATTAAACATCATTTGTAACATGATGCTCCTAGTTGGACTTTCAGCTTGCCTAATGGCTCTTTAAAAACAAAGAGGATGTTTTTGGGTGGCCTAGTCAAAGTCTAATAGCCTGAGATATCTGGCTGCATGAGTCTGGTCATTGCACATAATAGTCAGTAAACAAAAGTACCAAAGCTGTGTCTGAGGATGGGGCTTTCTGTAACTTACTGAAACTATAGTTTTTTTAATTTTTTTATTTGAGGCTTGAATTTTAAATCCAGATGTTTTTTTTTTTTTTTTTAATTGCACAATTTCCATTAGCGAGATATACAACCAAACGTCGCCTTCCTTTGAAAAGTTACTGGTTTGCTGGCATTTGATGTTTTGTCGTGCAGCCGGTATATTCAAACAGTTCCTTGCACTTAATGATTGAAAAGACACGTCAGTGTCTTCTTCTCTCTCTCTCTCTGTCTCTCTCTTTTTCTCTATTTCTCTCTCTGTCTCTCTTTCTCTTTCTCTTTCTCTCTCTCTGTCTTCAGCCAGCACTGAGCGGCTCAGGCTTCTATTTATTGCTGGCGGTTCGTCTGGGCTTAATCAAATTGCGACAACGAGCAGCCACCAGGGGATGGGCAGAATTAATGAGTGTGAGGGACAGCCAACAGATGGATGAGGGGCTGAGGACCCCGCTAAGATTGTGCAGCGAATGCATGCTGGTTTGGAAAAAAACTTCCCCACGTTGGCATCACTCTTACTATGCATAATGACTAGGAGATGCTGTATGCCTTTCAACTGATTGGCCCTTTGTGTCCATATCACAGAGAAGAGGGACATCATAGATGTATCCAGGATCTGGACAATGAAAAGGCACTGCTTAATAAAAATCAAGGATGCTAAAATTAAGACTATTAATGTATAGTCACTAGTAGTTTAGCAAGACCTCCAGCTCATACGAAGAATCAATTCATTCTTTTAGGTTCACAATTCAGTCAAAGGAATTGTGGACTCCGTTTTTATAAATCAAAACTGAGTTCTAAAGAATCTTTAATTACTGTTCAATCTTCCTCCCATTTTATTCTAAGGTGGGTGCAATGCTAAAACAACTCTGTAAATACTAAGTCTCCCACTGACCGCCATCTTACCGGGTCAAGACCTGCAGCACTACAACAGGTCTTGCACTTTTCTAGTTTATTAAATAAAAATAAAGCATTGCTTTTTATTTTTACTAGATTCCAAGGAGTCTTTCTTTTAAGACATTTCTGATCATGAATGAAGAAATAAAGATAGATGAATGATAAAAAAAATACATATATCATTTAACTGTTAGCGTTCATTAGCTCCCCGCCACATCTAGTTAGTTTACCCTGCAGATAATTGTGTTAGAATAACACTTCACCAAGCAGAAGTACCATTAGTGGTTATGTTGTGAAAATTTAGGAATCAAAACTTTCGCAACAATTTTTTTTTTAGGTTTTATTGGTTCTAGTGCCCTTTATTTGATAATAAATTGACAGGAAAGAGGGTAATGAGAGAAGACATAAGGCAAAGATTGCCAGGCTGACAATCTAACCTGTGATGGCCAAGTACTAAGGCCTCTCTATATGTGGGTTGTGCTTAGCCCCAGCAGCACCACAGCAACCTAATTATCCAATAGATTTGAACAGTCTTTGCGTTTTAAGATTTTGAGCTTGATAAGCCTAAATGTTTTAGCTCACAACTGAGAAACAGGTGCTAACATTAGCATCATTAGCGGCTAATGGTTAGCCAGTCCTGTTATTTTTACAGATTAGGCTTTAAATAGCTTCAACAACAATGTGTTAATCCTGCTGGCTAAGTCTCATTGTTTTAGTTTTTTTTTGTAATTGTTATTATTCATAAAAATCTTTGCTACATTTACAGGGAAGCAGCTCTTCAGCAACGTATTACTGTTTCAATAAAAATACACGTGTATTTTCCTCCTCAACCAAGTATCAACTGTTTGGCTTGAGTTTGTTGCCAGGAAAAGAGCAACTCTTACTCAGCCTGAATGTATTTTTATGCAGAAGATTTTATAGAGCACTTTTCTTACTTGTGCACTCATGCTGTATGTGAATGTTAGGGCAGTCTGCCAGTTTATAGTAACGATTATAAATGGTTCTCTTCTCCCATAGTACCATTTATACAACCTGTTACATTCCTCCACATTTTTAGGCAGTCATGATTGATATTCATTCAAACCAAGGGAAGGCCACTAAATCATTATGAGACTGGATACTGTGAATAATAAGTATATTTAGGATGCAATGTGTATAGATTTTTAGAGCGAAGTGGGTTGTCATTTTTCTGAATTGAATTGTTTTGTTACAACATTTTGAGTGATTTTCCATCCTTTCTATGGAGCTGATTTTACTATGCCCTTACAATCTTATTTTGACCTTTTGACCAATTTTTCTTCTGTCGTTTGTAAAACATTTCAGTCTACATGATTTTTTACTAATAAATAAAAGAGACCTGCTTTTATTGAATATTTTGTTCCATTATTGACAAAATGCTGTTTTTCTCTTTTGTCTTTCATGTGGAATTTCCTTTTCCATTGTTTCAATATCGGCTGACCCAAAAACAGGTAAGATTAACAGTAATGTAATACTTTTCCTTATTCTATGGTTTCCTGTACATTGTTTGCATTTACAGAAAGGCCAGATTTCAGATTAGTTTGGAAGAATTGCCTTTATTCTCCCCTCTTCACAGTTCTGTCACAGCACAGTTTTATTTATTTGGCCTTTTTTTTCTCTTGGCCATTTGAAAACCAACCAATGCTTTCCTGAAGCAGGTTAACTCGTCATGCTTAAATGACTATTTGCATGCAGTGATGTCCTTGTGTGGTGTTGTGGTGTGAAACACCTGTCGAGAGCAAAACAGTAACAAGCTGTCACGGCCTTCCCCCGGAGGGAAAAATAGCTGAGACTATTTCTCAGGAGAGTGCTGGAAGGGACTGCCAGTTATAATAGCAGGTCTTGAAAAGGTGAAACTTTCTTGAACCCTTAGATGTAGGTAGAATCCAGCTATTGATTGTTGTGTATAACGGAGGAGCCAACTTTCAAGGGGAATCAAAAGATAACTCCATGCAGCATTTTGATTACAGCAAGATCAGCCTCCAAGAAGGTTGTCTTAACATCTATTGTTGGAAATAAAGACGATGAACTTTTTCACCTTGATGCTCATTTTTTGAACAAATTGATTCTATTCTTGCATTTTTGTTACATTTCTAAATTAATATTTAAGAGTAATAACTGTGTGTGCCACCCTTGGCAACAAAGACGAGACGTTTCTTATAAGCAATTATGGTTTGGTCTTCTTTTCAGAAATAATTTAATTGAGACACATTGGCGGGTCACTGAATGACCTTCACTCAGAATTAAGTTTAGACTTTGACTAGGCCACCCAAAACTGTCCTCTTTATTTTTAAAGTCCTTCAGAGATGGGTTTGATGGTATTCTTTGGATCGTTGTCATTACAAAGAACATTAATCTTAATCAAACGTGGTTTAGCTTCATGTCATGGTATTCTCCTTGATGACTTTATGGTTTAGAAAACAGAATTCCTGGTTTCATCAATAAAATAAATTGTTTAGGTCCTAGAGCAACAATGCAGCCCAAGACCACCCGTGTTCTGACTATGCTGTAGTTATGACACTCTTTTTTAAAATGCTATTGGTTTGATAAGAGATTAAATGGGATACAGAACTTCCAAAAAGTTCTTCTGTTGTCAGTTTACAGGAAAATATCCCAAAATGTATTTGGTATTATCAAGACATTTTTGGAAAATGTTAACTAGGTCTGTGAGATCATTTTGGTCAGCAGTTGATTATGCCTTGAAATGCTTCTGTTATGCCATTTTTTGGCACTCTTACTTATTCAATTGTGAAAAATAGCCTTAACAGAGGCAGAGATGATGTTAGATGTGGTTTTGGGTCTTTTATTATCTCCTGACTGACTCATTGATACTCTCTTGCGTTAATTTTGGTAGGCTGGCGTCTGCTGTGAAATTTGACTTCTGTTTGATCATTTCTCCATTTGTGTGTAAAGGCACTTACTGTGGTTTGCTGAACTCCCAATGGCTCAGGTATTTTATGATCTGGAAAAGAAGCAATTATATTTTCACATAAGCTCAGGTTGGTTTGGGTTGCCCTTTTTTCTGCAATAAATAAATGAATCATTTGAAAACTCCAATTTCTTATTACTAAGGTTATTTTTCTCTAATATTAAAATTGGTGTTATAAATTCCATCTGGATAATCATTACTTGAAAGAAATGCCAGTTCTATTTGCATTATTGGATTTTCTGTCTTTTTTTTTTCTGTCACTGCTTCAATACTACAGTCTTTAGACTGAATCTTTTTTAATGAGTTTTCTGAACCTACCATAAAAGTGCTACCCTGACACTTTGGTCCTCATTCTGAATCTGCACTGCATCATTTTCATACTTTGGCAAATTACACCTGGCTCCAACAAAGACCCCTTTTTTACTGACTGAAAAGTTCCCTCCATGTCAATGTCACCGCTGCGCTGCATCAGTAGACATGTTGACGTGTCAGTGAACTGGGTGATAATTCAGTAAATGAAAGCAGGATTTCATTTGACTGTTTTTAGTCTGGGTATGTGCTGTCTCGGTGTCATACAGCTATGACTTTGCTTTGACATTTTAATGAACAGAGTCTCAGTTAATGTTTTTAGGTACACCTATCCCTTTTCCTGCTGTGGAAAGCCAAAATGCTCGCAAAAGAGGAAATTCAGTGAGATATTGAAGTGGAAAGGGCAAACGCATGAATCAGTCTTGGATTCTATTTTTGCTCTTCCTAAAGAGAGAATCCAAACTCAAACTTGCACAGTGTGGAACACACCGGAGAAATTTACTGTTATAAAAATGTTTCCAATAATGTTTTCTACCTCAATAACTTTAACTGTAAACCTTATCCAGATGGATAAGGTTTACAGTGTTTTGCGTGGATCAGATAATTTAGGATAACTTCAGAAACTCCTTTAAACATTAAAAAAAACTATGTTGGAAGAGTGCCTCATTTCTGACTCATGATGAGTTCAATAGCAGGCCGCTTTCAGTGGAATGCTTTTCTGTTAAATTATTTATTGCACACCTGATATCACCAAGGTTTAAACAGACTCCGATGTTTAAAGAGGTTGGAATTTCTTTTTTCTTCTGTCGGATATTTTACTAGAATAGTGACAAAGTGCAACCTGTGGCTTTGGGGTTCTGTGCCACTTTATGCCCTGCACAGTAGCTCTTAAAAAGATTGCACAATTTAATGCGTTTCTCAAATTTGTGCTTTTTAAAATTTACCCTTAACAATTTCCACAACAAAGTGAGACTAGAAACCTGTTATAGACATTTTTTAGGCTCTGATGCTACCCTGGTAACCAATTTATACTGAAATTTATGAAGTGTTGTTTCTTTCCAAATGTCTCCACTGAATTTAACTAAAAACAGAGAAAAACACAAATATTTGACTTCGGCCTCCTTTGGCAACTTCAAATGACGTGAACTAAATGTCAATGATTTGTGGAAGGACGAATTTTCTCTCATTACATGTATTGGAAATATTTAGACGTATGGCAAGTTCTAACATAATATTGCTCGACTGAGAATGACCAGAAAAATCTGCAAATTATTGAAGGGAAGAAAAACTTAAGAATCTAATAAAACACTGAAGTTGTTTTGCATAATTCAAAAAGGAAATCTGACTTCTGGGAGTGAAGATATAATTAAACTAAGGAAGACTGGAGACTTCTGCATAGTCTCTTCTTGTGATATATAGGTACATTGCCTCCCACCAAGTTTTCAATCTTTAACTATTAATCATGCAGCTGCATCTTACTGATTAAGATGTGTTCCAGAGAAAAAATATTCTGAAATATTCTGAAAAGCTAAACTTTCCTAACTTGTAACAGCTGTTGCTCCTATTTTTTGACTGTTTGAGAGACAACTAACAGCAGCTCTCTACCAAACATCAATCGCTTCACATTGTCCCTGTAGACTGAATAACTGTGTCATTACTTCTTGACTAAAAAGCCTGTGCAGCGTACGTGTGTATAGAAATCCCCACGAGGTACCAGGATGATTGATGCTTCTCTCTCTGCTCATTGTCTTACACTGTTTTTCCCCCTCCTTCTCCCAAGCTTCTCAGTGACCTGAATGCAGTGTGGTGAGGAAATGTTTGAAAGCACCCTGACACTAATCTGACATTAGGAACTACTCGAGGCTACTCAGAGCTTTTATGTTTCAGCTGTTGATTGAGGACTACCTGATCTCAATTACGTGGGCAGTCAGATCAGACGTGTGTGTGTGCTGATTTGCTCTGCTCTTTTCCATTCTTGTCCACATGTGTTTGCTGTTCCCCCAGATAGCTTTGCTTGACAGTGATCCTTTTTGCTTTGTGTGAACTGCATTTAGCATTTTTATCAAGGCAGATAACGTACCAGGCATATAAACGATCTGAAAGCCGTTGGAGTCGGATGCAATATATGCAGTGGATTTCACACACCGTGACTTTAGAGTGGCGTAGATGTGAATCTTAAGAGCGGCTTGTGACCACTGTCTGTTTCTTCTGATTAATCTTATTCAAAAGACCTTTCTACAGCGAACTGACTTGGTTTACGGTGACGTCTCAGCATTCATCCTTGCAGAATTCAATTACTGTCATTTCTTTCTGCCTCTCTTTCTCTCTCTCACTCTCATTCATCCAAAGCCTTGATAATGCTTTTTATCATTTTTAATAACAATGCACCGGCGTCATAAATTGAAGTCCCTGTTCCACAGTAAGTAACATCCATCAAACAGAGGTTCACTTGACGTGGCCACAGGCTCGTCACCTTTTCCACATTTTGTTGCTATGCAGCATTATTCCAAACTGTATTAACTTAATCTCCTTCCTTAAGACTCCACACATAAATACTCCATTATGAAAATGTGGAAGACAGTTTTATTGACAATAGAAAACCAAGAAGTCACATTTAGTTACAGTGGTTATGAAGCTCAAAATTGTTTCTACAGTTGAAATGGAATCTACATATGGAAAATTGAATTGACTGAAATTTGTAAAAATATATATGCAAAAGATTCACGTTGCAGAATGGAATATCTGTGTAATAGTTGATGAAAGTGAAATATTTATTACAATTTGGAATAAGTCTGTAACATGAAATGTAGAAAACGTAAAGTAGAAAACGTAAAGCTATGTGTGTATAATATATACACAAATAACTATATATCTAAATATACTTCCTTTCTAAAGAGTTTAAATGAATATTTCTACTCAAGGGCTCGAGCTAATGAAAGAAATTCAAATACTGATAAAGAGCTGGTGACTTTTTGCTGTTACAGTTCAATTATATGAAGAAATGCAACATTATATCTGAAATTTATAAGAGAATTTATGACTATGCACTGTTGCTATGAAAATGTAGCTTGTCGGCCATAAATTATGGGGCTCTTAAGTTTTCCAGTCCAAAGCTTTGATTCAGAGTGCAGTAAGTATGTTTTGTTTAAATAGCTGTTCTGCAGCTATGAATTTGCCTTAAGTTGTTGAATTCATAACAACTTTGGTGATCGTCATATTTTATTCAGATGTGCAATCAGAAGATTTTGTGAGGAACGACCAACTTTGAGGGCACTAATAATCATTTGCTTCCACACAGACAAAGCAAACACCATAATAATATTTTATGATTCCAGATTGGTATCGAGGCATTTTTGTACCATGTTGATTAAAAAGCAACTTGAATGGACAAAAGTCAGTTTGTATACTGCAGAACTTTCTAATAATGATAATAAAAGAAGGGGGGGAAAGTCTTCACACAATTTATGGTCACCATTTGTTTGCCTGTTTCTGTTAAAAATTAGCTGCCAAGGCCAATACTTTTCTCTCTAACAGCTTCAGTTGGATAATCATTGACTTTCTACTGTATTTACAGCCCTGGAATTTGTTGTATAATGTTTTCCCACCAACTTGGGCATTAAACTCAAAAGTTAAACTAGTTAATGTTAAACTGCCTGAGTTAAACAGGAAAGCATGTCGTATTTACTCTGGCACAAAGGCCCCTCCTCTGCTTAAACATATTCCCATGGAATACATGACTTTGGCAGGACTTATTTGAATGCCTGTGAAATTAAGCACTTCTGTGAACCACTGTGTTGGCTGCTACTCGTGTGGAACGACCTCTTTTAACCACTGTCATAATATGAAAGAACAGCACGGTCTGTTGTGTCTTAATAGAAGAGCAAACAGCTGTCAGATGCATTGACTGTACTTCTCGTCTCATATGAAAGTATAAACGCAGAGAAATACTACATGACAAGTTTTGATTACATATGGGTGTCCTCCGGTGTTTCAAGATGTCAGCATTTGATAAAGCTCCTTGGAAAACTGAGATAACAGAGTCAACATGTTGAAAAAATATTGAAATCTTTAGGCAGCAGTATGAAAATACAGTAGCTGTTCCCACTGTCCCTTTTTGGTAGCTGACTATATAGAACCTTATGTCAATAAAACATTGTTAGCAGTAGCTAAAGTAAAAGTTGCACCGCTGAAGCTGAACTTCTGCTTAATGTTTATGTAGGAGCGAATGTGACTTGTGGATTTGTTGCTTTGCAAATGCTAGCGAATAGTAGCCTTATGCCTTTAGCTTCCTAAGATACTCTTCTTGAATATTGTAGATGGTTTCTATGTAGAAATCTGTGAACAGGTTCAGATTCTTCAAATACTGAACTATGAATTGGTGGAGTCCACTGTTTAAAAATCAGTGAGTGTCGCTAATCGTTTTACTGAGCAGCCAAGACAATTTACAGTATTTTTTGCATTCATACAGTAAAGGAACATGTTAATAACCAGATTATGTACTGTATTGTGTAAATGACTGATTTGTTGAAATTCAAAACATTGTCGATAACTATGACTTTTTATGCTGGGTAACTATAATGGATTTAAAGTTTGCATTAGTGAGAAAACTCTGACTTTCTGAATGAATATTGTGACTTGACGTGGCACTCCATTTGATTATCAAGTTGGAGATTCATGTGTCCAAGGACAAATTGAATGAACTGTTAAACTCCTATTAGCCAGCGCTTTAAGTGAAGGCCATAAATTAATATTTTAGCAAGTTTATCCACAACTTCGTCCTTATATTTGAAGACACGATCTGATTTGATACCACTGTTAGAACTGGATCTGATCCAATAGAACGAAAGGGTTAAAACAGATTGCCTATGGTGCTATGTATAATTTACCACAGATTAAAAAAGTGTGACATTTTCTGACTCCTAAACATTTTCCCACAAAGTACTAGGAAAATCTACTATTGATTCATTACAAAGACCACAGCAAACGGCTCCACATTAAGACATACATACATATTTTAAAACATAATGTGTCTCATGAGAATTTTAAATGTCTAGTTTATTGTCTTCCCACTGCGTGTCCTTCACAAATCACTTGTTAGAGGTCCTGGGAATGTTTCTCTTGTCTGTTTAAAGGTGCTGACCTCGTCTTTTTCTAATTTTGAAACTCCACTTTTTACATTGCCATTAGAGTTTCTGCAGGGATTATGTACTATTCATTCAACATTCTGCCTTCTATCAACCATTTGCTGTGGGAATTTAATCACCTGCCTGATGATAATAATTAACAGCAACTTGAGCTTGATGTGGTCCATTGCTGTGGTGCAAAGTAAATGACGTCGCATACTGATTTGCACATTTTTAATGTGATGATGCCCGCCCACTTTTGAGTCAATATTTTGCTCAATAACCAGGCAGAAATCTATTTGGGAGAGGAGATGATCTTGGTTTGACCTGAATTCTGGAGACGATATTTTGAAAAGACATGAAAAAAATATGTTTTTATAGACGCGAGGCAAAACCTGAGATGCTCGCCTTCTCTGGAACGGCTTTGGGAACACTCACTTTATGAATGAAACGGTTGTATTTTTTTTTCTTTTTTTCGTCTTTCACTACCACTTTTACATACTCAGAAATTAAATGGTTCAACAGGTCAAAATCTTCATTTAGCGGCGTTTAAAGTGGTGATAATAAAATGAATTCAACCTTTCACAAAGCTGTGGCCTCTGTAAATTCCTCTTTGGGATAATTACGCCGGCTGTTCATAGTAGTTTTATGGCATTGATCTAAGGATACTGGAGACAGTCAAGCTGTCCTGACAATAAGGTAAAGTCATTAATGTGACAGTGAGTGATGCCTCAATCTAAGCAAGGCCCCTTGATAAAAACTCGCCTGCTCCTCCATATTGTTTCCTTTAGTGCCTGTGCTCAGTTAAATAAAATGTGTTCATTCCTCTGAATTAGCAACTGCTCTCAAATTACCCTCCTTCCTTATTAAGAAGATTGGCTGTGAGCATTAAACTTTGTCCACTCATAGGGGAAATAGCATGATGAGGAAAAACCCTCCTCATTGGTGTGGATTTATGTTGATTAAATGGTAGAAAGTCTTTGAAGTGTCTTAAGTTTAATTTCTCTACATGCGGCAGCTTTACCGGAGAAGTGGCTGCATAGTGTAAGTTCGTTTCAGCACAGCAAATATAGCTTCTAATTGGCTTCCTCTACTCTGCTTTTGTCTTTGTAGCTGATTATGCGTCAAATGGGGAGAACAGTGACGACCCCGACCACTGAACCTTTTCCTGTTCGTCTTCTACTCGGACATATGTTTGGACAAACTTTTCTCATAGAAAGGTGTCCTCGTCACCTCATCTCTCCCTCTCAGGCCTTTCACACGCTGCAGCATGTTATGTTAACAAGTAAAAGCTAGCATGAGGTGTGAAGTGGAACAGATGTCATTTTGCATGCTTCTGTAGATTAGCTAATCACAGGCACCACCTGGGTGTGCTGATTGCCATTAATCCCCTATTGTAATTGAAAATTATGGTTTGAGCAGCAGATTCATGCTGTCTACCCCGTCGACCCACATAGACTGCTTATGATTAGGTGTCATTCACACTGCGAGCAGCCATACAGCTACAATAATGTATTGTTACTTTTTCCCTGTCAAAGCCAACATTACTGCAACCTGTCTGCTCTCCTCAAGAACGGTGAATAATAATAGTTATTATTCACTAAAAACGTCAAACAAAACCAGCAATGGTGGTGATAGCATCATGCTGAATGTTTGACACAATTTACTATCTCTACTATCTCCGACTTGCACAAATTGGAAGTAGTACTGGAAGAGAGCAATCTCCAACCTCTCCTGGTTTACGTCAGATTAACAGCTGGATGTTTGAAACTTGGACACAGTTGGGTGTTACAACATTAAGCTGATTCCAAAAGTTCTATAGAAAATTTGCTGACTTTTGAAAACCAAGCCCATAACAAGAAGCCAACCAATTTAAACAAACTCTACTTTTTAAACGCTCAAACATCTGCCAGGATTAATGCCAGAACTTGGCTGATGGCTACAAAAAGCATGCAGTCAAGGGTCATAATAGCATGTTGTGTATGTAGATGAACCTGTGCAGATTAGAAAAAAATCCAAAATGCATTTGTTTTATTTTTTTTTTGACAATTTCTTTGGTACGTTGTACTTTTACTCGTTTCTGAAGAAATACAATTTTAATACATTAAAAGCCCACCAACTGTAAACTTCATACTGAAATCTTCATTCCCAATAATCTACTATCTTCTGTCTCTATCCCTTCATCTGCATCCATTAAGCTATGCAGTTCCACAGACTCAGATTCTCATCCTGCTGCCAGCTCTTTGCTTCTTCTGCTGGTGATAATCCCGCTCAGAAATATTCTTAAGGAAAGCGGATTACCGCGCGGAGCTCTATGAATTCCCCTGCAGTTGTATCTCACAGCTAATTAAATTCGTTATTGTCTTCGGAAATGGCCTGTATCCTGATTCTCTTCCTTCTCGCTGGGATAGAGGCTTCACTGAAGGGACTTCCGGTTTCCGTAATTAAGCCTATTGGATCCCCCCTCACCTGGTGTTCTTTATTTGATAATCCAGCTGTGCTAGTGTTTGTGTTATCGCCCGTCTCCTGCTGTGGATCATCATACAGTCAGTATCCATTAACTTTAAGCAGGTTTTTTAAGTGACTAGAAGAAAAATTTGGCAAGCCATTTCCTTCCTGTTATGAAACTCAATACTTTCCAGAAAGATGTAGCTGAGTCAGCCCTCTTTGTACCAATCTGCTTAGCAATTTTTATGCACGCATGTTGCTTTTTTTCTATGGATAACAACCCACATTCCTTCTGCGGGACATTTGTTTTCCTACAGATCTTCTGGTAAGGGTACATTTTGATTTTGTACTAAAATTAAAAGACAATACTTTTCTCACATGTAATGACAGTATCAATCTAACGTTTTTAACAATGTGTCTCCATTTTGAGGTTTTCCAGTCATTCTAGAAGCTCCTAAAATCTGGGAGTGAGAAACGTCAGTCTTAAATCAATACTAAAAAGATGGCTGGTAAGGACAAGGAAGGCTTCTGGTATTTACATTAAAGTGGATTTTCAGCTGTCACTCACACTGGCTCTCTCTGACCTCCTGCTGTGCTGCTCAGTCTAAACATAAAAATAGGAGTTAGAGTAAGAGATGCTTCATGTTAAGAGATGCCAAGCCTTTCAATTGTCAACAGGAGTACTAAAAACTCCATTAAAAGGTGTGTGAAGAGAGCCAAGAGAGGTGACAAACACTGGTGCTAAACTTATCGGCGCCCCTGAGCAAAACATGGATGTCAAACAATGACGGGGATGTACACCTGCTTGTATGGTTGCTAATCAATGCAGTAATTAAACATTTTCAAAAATGCTTTATTACTGAAAATTAAGCATTTTTCAGGCAGATACAAAATTTAACCAGAGGCAGAAAATTTGATTCCCCTTTTGTTGTGGTTAAAGAGGCAAGCCTCTTGGGTAAGTCCTTGCAACTTTTGGCACATTTTACCAGCAATGTTTGTGCCAGGTGCTCAAGGCTAAACTGCAGCTTTCTCAAACTGGATAGGTTCCACTTGAAATGTTCTGCAACAAGATTCCCAGACTGGGGATTGTCAAAAGTGGAGGCTGGATTGTCTCTAAGTGGGAGCTGGACCACCATATGGGGGACTCCAAACAGTTTCAGGGGACGTTTGGTAAATGGTCAAAAGAATATTTTAAGTGTTGGTTATATGGTTGAAGAACTAAGTAATGCTAGTTTTAGGAGACTGTTTTCTCCCCTAATATGTTTGATATCTGTAAAGGAATAACAAAAATTGCTTTGACTTCATTGGACTTTTTATTTGATGCTTGTTTTTTTCCACAAATACCCCTGGATTAGACTTCTTTGGGACATTTGAGTCTTTTCCCTTTTAATAAAAAACATGAAACAAGGTAGGATGTTTTCCACAGCACTAAAACCTTCTGTTTCAGACTGAGGTAGAACATAATTTCGACTTGCTTTAAATTTTCTTTTGTATTACATCATTGGCTTTTTTTTTGCCAGAACACTCATAAGTGCATTACACTTTGAGAAGTTTAAAGTGGTTATTTTGACAGAATCTCCTGTATTTGCCCTGTAGCTTTGCAGCTACTTCAAAGTTACCCTTGGTCTCACACCGAGAGCCGCTCCAAGGGATCTTTGTTCTCATTTGTGTCAACTACAAATTTAGAACCGCCAAAACCCTGTCGTGAATGTTTTTAGGTCATTGGGGGTTAAAAACAACATCAAACATTAAAGTGTGAAATTTTCACAGAAGGAGCCCAGCTAATTATACATTTTTCCACTAGATATTGGCATTAGATATGGAATTGTCACACTGTTTTGGTTATTGTGAAAATTACACTGTTTTCTTCAAAGCTTTGCTTCCTTTGGGAGTGACCTTTCACTTTGCCAGCATTACTGAGAACAAATCTCAGTGAGTCAAGCGGAACAACAACATATTGAAAGAATCATCTAGCAGAATCCCAAATCCCTTACACAATGCTCCGATGGGCTGTTTGTGATTACATACTAATATCAAAGATCCATGTATCTACAGAAAGGGGATTCACCTTAATTAAATTGTCTCAGTGAGTGTTTCCCTTGCGGAGCAAAACACCACCATTCAGACTGCTCATCAAAACCATATTCCCTCCTGCTCTGTCCATTTTTAATTATTGAGATGTTATCAAAGTAGTTTATAAAGTTTGGTAGAGGTGTACAGGTTGCCAACTTACAGGCCAGCTTGAGTCTCAAATTTTATTTCCTCTACTTCTTCTAATATTTCTTGAAGACAGCGGCCTCAAACTGCCTTCCAAGGGCCTGTGTCCTGCAACTTTTAGATTTCTCTCTGCTTCAGCACACCTGGCTCCAACATTGGTTCATTAGCAGAACCCTGTAGAGCTTGACTTCACGCTAGTGAAGCAGTTTCACCATTTAATTCAACTGTGTAGACCAGGGAGCACTGCTAAAATGGCAGAACTCTGGCCCTCTAGGAATGCCATTTGAAACTACTGCTTTCCTTTCTACGTTTTTTTCCACCTTTAATGTCTCAGCCAATATGATCTGCAATATTTCATGTATTAAAAATGCAATGAAAAGTGTGACTTAATATTTAGTGTAGTTCTACATAAATACAAATAAATATTTGAATCGCAAACTTTCTGTAGAAATACAGCCATATATCTGCTTTTCATTCTACCTCTTCAAAATTGTCTTTTCCTTTAATTGCACACATTAAAAAAAAAAGATTAGATTCTCTATTTTGATTGATTCTTTATAAAATAAATTACCAACATATAAATTAGAGCAAGTAAGTTTCAATTTACTGTTTGAAACTTATTAAATTACAACATAATATTCATTTATGTTATGCACTTGGCACATAACAGCTGGATCATCATGGAAATGGGTTTCTAAAGTTTTACTTTGATGTCTCCTGAGATAGCAGCTGATATGTCCAATAAAATGATCTGGGGCTGAATATGTCACATGTCCAAGCGGCAGCTGGCACTTTAATTGGAAATGTTCAGCAGTGAAGTGAGCACAAGAGAGATCTTCATCAAAAATTAATTTTCCTTTTAGCATCACTTCTTGTGCAAATACCAGATTGTTTTTCAAACTGTTGACCAGTATAACAAACCAATTGAAACCTGGACAATTTTTGTCGCTGGCCAACCAATTGGTGCATCTCTTTGTGCTATTTTTTTATTGATAAATGCATCCTGGACAGGACCCCACTGATTTAACACCAGGGTCACAAATAAAGGGAACACTTTAAAAACTAACCTTTGTTTGACAAAGAAGATCAGAAATTGTTCTTATGCATCTCCTTTCAAGCTCATTTTTATTTTTCCTGTGTTGAAAATCTATTGTAGAATAACAGAAAGATGCAATTGATCTGCCTCTGATTAATCTCTGAAACTGTAGCGATAGATAATTTTCTTAAGTTCTTTTCAACGCTGATCAGGCATAAACGGATTAATTAACAGGACTACAGTTAGCACCTCAATGGTGCAGTGAGAGTAAAAGCCTCACATGCATGTTTGCATCCTAACTACATACTGAAAGTTGTATGCAGCTGAAGGCCATGAGGACAAAGAGTTGCAACAGACTCAGTCTTCTTATTTACTGTACTTTGATTCACCTCAAACTCAACATACCTCTCCATGCATTTCCTGTTAATCCATCACTGGTCATATGAAGGAATTATTCATAACACATAATTAGCTGGGAAATACCCATGAAAGAACCCAGTGTGTTGGGGTTTTTTTAGGAGCAGCTGTATCAGGTTCTTATTCTGATTCTCGTCATTTCTATTCTCTGGCGTCTGGCTGCTAAAGTCTTTTCATCTGCTGTGAGTGATTGATGTTGTTGCCCTCTTTACGCTGGGCATCTGCCCAGATTATTAAACAGCCCCTTGTGTGTGCCCTCAAAGAAACGCTGATAAATCATGGACTAAATGTCTGCGTCCAGTGGCTGGTCAATGTCCATAAACTGTACTAAGCTAAAGTCTCAGATATGACCTTGTGGACTAGTGTTCAGAAAAATCTTGCTTCATAGTCATTCTCTCCCTACAGTGACACACACATACACACACAAAAAGGATTGTAAAATGGGCAGTAGTCTGAAATGACTGGAGTCCAAGCAGCTGACTCATTTCAGTGATATGCGAGTATCCTTTCCTACTGCCAGAAGCTCTTACACATGATAGATGGATGTTATGTATTAGAGAAGTTTTTCTTCAAGTTCACCCTGCCTGCCAACATCCTGAAGGTAGTTTACAGAAATCAGGCTGTGAATGTGTTCGAGAAATGGTGGATATATAATTCCCCCAGTCATGGAATTGCTTTTTACTCATACTGGATGGGAACACAAATCGAATGACAAGGCGAAGAATCGAATGTGTTTTTCTCTAGTCAAAAAAGCCACTCTAGAGGTCATAGTAGGTATCATTTATATAAACTGGATGCTTTATGCTGCAGTGCTGTTCAGATATATAAAGATATTTACATCCAAGCTCACAATCCAAATAGACCATTTGTGGATGCTACTCATTACAATAGAACTGCATACAAAGAATGCCTAAATGGGTAAAATGAGATCTCCCACCTCTACAGTTTGAGATTTAGGAGAAGAAAGCTCAATTCAGAAAGATCCAAACAGCCTCTATATCCCAAATAATTATCTTTGATATATTTGGGAAGCAGACAGAGTCCAATAACTCCCCAACTCAAAATTCATTAACCGCAAGAACCTCTTATTGGAACCGTGACTAACCTAGAGACACACAGCATAGCGTGTCATGCACACCCACACCTAAGATCAATTTAGAGTAACGAGTTGCCTAAACAGACCTATTTTTGTTATGTGCAGTTAAACATATGCCATGTTTGCTCATTAGCGGGATGCAGAGTGGTTGCAGGACCCGGGCCAGTCAGGAAATGAGAGATACACTCTTGTAATCAGCAGCTACATCTCCTAAGGCAATGCTTTCTAAAACAAATCTGCTCTGCTGTACATATTATAGCATAGAGGCCTAAAACATCACCACTGACTAGCCAGGGTCAATGCAATGCAAACCTTACAGTGACTGATATGCAAGCACTTTTTTAATCACAACAAAGCTTGTCTGTATTTTTAGAACAGCACTCAGATGCAACCCAGGCATTGTAGAAGTCAATGGTTTCGTTCTGCAGCATGAATTGTCTAATTCCACTGCTGTCAAAATCTTCTCAAGTTTTAAATAATTAATATATAACCCTGTCACTCATTTGATTTTTATACCTTTTGGTAGAAATTTGTTTCAGAAAGAGATTGAGGGGAAGAAGATAAAAAAGACAGTCCTGTGTCCCATGGGGTTCTCTGTGACACATCAGAGAGTATATTGTCACTGACAGCCTGAGTTATTGAGGCTAAGAGTCCAACACTTGACTTGATCTGTAGAGTCTGTATCTGTAGAGCTGCACATGCTTCTCCTGCTTGTCTGAAGCAAACTGGTGTGTCATTTGTCTGATTTGTTTTATACAACTTGAGCAAACTATACATACCTCGCACTATTCGTCGATCTAAAAAAATCTAAATGTGTGAAAGTATCTGGGCAACGTGCATAAACTGTTATTTTCTAACAGTAAAGTGAATTGGTAAGGTGCAGAAGCCTTTATGTTTGTCATTTTTTTATTTGACACTCCCTGCTGAGTTTCGAGAGAACATGGTTTTAATCAGTAAGATTCA
This sequence comes from Poeciliopsis prolifica, assembly GCF_027474105.1. Lineage (NCBI taxonomy): Eukaryota > Metazoa > Chordata > Actinopteri > Cyprinodontiformes > Poeciliidae > Poeciliopsis > Poeciliopsis prolifica. Next base: position 844,031 of record NW_026562421.1, on the reverse strand, counting down.
AGTTTTTCTGAAGGTCTTTAAAGATTTTCTTTGAACATCAGTTACTTTTCACTCGTTCCATTATCTTTGGAATGTTTTGTCTTTTCAGCTACTCACCTGTGATTTATTCGCTCAGGCATAAAAGCATCAGGATGCATACTTTATTCTCATTGTTTTAAAGAAACCACAAAATATAAATAGGACAAAAATATATCTATGCATAGGGCTGCAGGAAATTTTTAGCAAATTTTGTATTTTTTAAAGAGAATTGAAGCCCTTCGATTGACCTTGAAGAGTTTTTTGGTTATGCTTTTTTGTTTTTTAAAAAAGACAAATTTTGTCGATCATGATTGGTTTGTCAAAGATTTAAATAGGTAAAACATCCAAGGGAGTAAATATTTTTCATATGAACTGTAGATCAAGACTGAGCAATGTGTTTTCTTTCTCCTTAGCCTGAAACATGACACGAATTGGCACCAGTAGTAAAGCTCTCACACACCTCACATAGATAATCCAACCTTTACTTAAATAACATTTCTTCAGTAGATTAAAAAAAAGCCCATGGTATGACGTAATAATAAAAACTTACTGGTGCCAGTATCGACTTACATACAGTATATGCAGTGTCGTATGCAGAGCAATAGGCTATTCACAAGCTCCTATTTCAGAACTACAGAATGCAAAGTGACTTTTTACAGCAGTATGTGTCACACTGACTCACACACGCAGTCAGGGTGCTGCAACTCTGCAAACTCGTCAGCTTTACCGACGACAATCACCAAAAAGCATTCCTATCTTTTCTCTAAGCTCCCCTGCACAGAAAAACACTTTTTCCCCAAACCCAGTCGGAAAGCGTTTGTGTTGCTCTTTTCTCTAGTAGCTGAAGCTATATGATAGAGTTAAATGCTAAGTAACAATTAGTAGCCTAACAGAAAGCACAGATTTATGCTGAAATTCCTATGTAGAGGATAAAAATCAGCATAAGGGTTTATTTTCTGTGCTGGAAACCTATGTTTTCTTCCAGCTGCTGTTTGCACATTAATTGGTGACATTTAAGAATGTAGCTTTTAAAACCATGACACCTTATTCAAGAGATCCAAACTCCTCCTCATTTGCTCCACAGAAAGAAAGTCAATAGCTTAGTCTTTTATTCCAAATTCCTCCTCTCATCAAGTGACTAAAGAGGTTTGGAAGCTGGATGATTCCTTTCTAAGCTGGATGTGTGATGCCACCAAGCTGACTGGATACAAGAGATCCAGGTCCAGGTAGACCAAAATCCACAGGATTCTCTCCTCCCAATTGTTCCACGATTCCTTGTTCAAGCTCCCTGAGTGACGCATCTTCCATTCTTTCTGATCTCTGCATCACAGGAAAACTCTTTGTCTCCCTCTGCATGGAATAGGGGCTAAAAACAATTCTCTGTCATGGAGATGAAACAAATAACATTCAGGTCCTCTTTGATCTCTTGTTTGTCATCCAGGCTCTTTGGTAGGCTGGATGCTTTGTGATTGAACATGCACGTTTGCTCCACTGCAGTGTGAGTGAGGATTATTTTCCAGTGTGCTTTATGCTTGTATATGTGTGTGTGTATACAACAGGTGTGTGTGTGTGTGTGTGCCTGTATGTTAGGCAGATGTTTCAAACCACAATGATGTCAAACAGCAGCAGGCTTTTGATGATGCTCCTGCAGGGCAAAACTCTTTTCCCCTTCACATTTGGGTAGCCAGAGGACCAGTGGCGTGAAAGAGGAGTGTGCTTTTTAGGGATGATATATGCGGGAGGAAACACGTTCTGCTCCATTTTGTTACCATTTTCTGCAGTCATTCAAGCAGATTTGCATGCCTCACGAAAGATTTGAGCTCACAGTTAAATCTTTGAGAAAGAACATTTACCAGCTTGCAGCTGAGAAGATAAGAGCAAGAATAAGGCATTTAAAAAATAAAGATAAAATTGAACGTTTCAGTGCTTTGCTCCCTCTGTCCTCTGTGTCAGTCTGATGCCCGGTCATAATTCTGGAGGTGCAGAGTTTAGCCTGCAGTAGTGTCTGACAGGTCTTCATGGTTTGATTTAAGAGGACATAGTATAAAATATAACACTTTTCTGGGCTTCAGAGATCACATTTGGGCGTCTGAAGTCACCACCAAGTGGGGAAAAAATAGTAAGAACACAACTGTGGCTTTTTGTTTTGGGTCGTCTGGGTTTTAAAAATATTTTGTGCAGTGAACCATTTAGAATTGATTAGGAGCGGCTCAGCTCAGAAGAGAAAAAGTTCAGCCTTTGCCTCTTTATCTCCGTTAAACTTCAACTTCAAGTCAGCTTGCATTAAGAGAACCGGAAAAGAAGGAAACCAAGGCCTTTTATTCACCTTTTTCTTTGCAATGAACTACAAAGTAAAGTTTATTGAAGAACTATAATTTGTGGCTTTAAAATCAATATAAATTAAAGAAAAACATAAATGATCTTGTCTCTCCATTTTTTTCCCCAAACAGTAGTTAAGGAATTTGATTTTTTACTGATTATATGGAATGTCAGTGCATTTTATACAACTTGTTTAGATTATCTAGCAGAGAAATAATCAACTGTCCTTGGTAAAACTGCAGAAAAATTGAAGTAATCAGTATTTACTAGGAATTTTTACTGCCGATTCCGATACCGATCACCAATGAGGCCGATCTCTGCCGATCACCGATCTTTGCTGATCGGCGATCACCAATCATACACTTTTTCACGGAAATTGGTGGATTATAATCTCTATTGCCAAAAGTGACATTTCTGATACCTTTTTCTTAGTTTCCTTATAAAAAATACATTAAAATTTACAACTAAAAGCATCATGTATCAATTATGTTGTACAAAAAAAAAAACAATAATTCTGAAAACCAGATGATGTAAAAGTTATTTTTTTGTATATCATGCTGGAGGGTTATTCTCTGAATGTTTCTATCTTTGTACAGCAAGACCTGCCATTCTAGTTTTACTAAACTTTCATTAAGACCCCAAGACATGTAAACTATATTAATAGAAAAAGTAAAATATATATTTTTTTATTATAGCCTTTAATATTGACTTTCTTTAGCAGTTCAATTTTAAGTAAAGGGAATAAGCATTTTAATTAAAGTAATCACAATAGTTGTTCTTTGGTTTTATCAGTTCCACTTTGGGTTGTATCAGGTTGGATGTTTTAGATTTGTAACTAGGAACAATCAGATACAATCAGAAGACAAGAGGACTTAATGTAATCCAATTTTTCTTCAATTTGTCACTGTGGGCTCTTTTTTTCTTCTGATATAAAAAAACCCCTTGCTCTTTCCAATAATTTTAGTGGTGAAGTACCCTCAGTGATAATTTAACTGGTCACTATGACATTAGCTAAGCTGTTTAGTTTTGAGACAGGTTTCATGAAGAGAGGACATTTTTAGAAACGTATCAGTTGGACTTATCCTGGCCAGCACTAATTTTACTTTCTTTTTTCTCACTTCCAGTGATGACTGATTTCAATTTTCATTTTTTTAAGAACTAGGATAAAAATTGTGCTTTATGTTCTGTAAAACAGAATTGATAAGTTTATCAAAAGTATATCAAAGTATAGCAACCAACAGGTTAATAAATCAAAATCAAAAGTTATCTTTTAATGCTAAGGGTAAATTGTCTTAACTACAATCTCTGATTGATTTATTTATGTTTTTCTAGAAATACAAGATTATTGTAATTCTGAGAGAAAGATATATTGTTTTGGACGATTGTTAAAGCCATTAGCTAATTATGTTATCGAATACTTTATGGAAACAAAGTTAAGATTCATTCTTTTGATTCCAATATATATACACTATACAAAACAGGTTTGCATCAAAAACGACACATACATTTTCTGTTATATATTTGAAAGAACGTGATGTTATAAAAGATGTGAATCACTTGTTCATATTTTTAGGTAAGCTTTCCTACATGCTAAGATAAGAAATGTGGATTACAAGCAGCATAGGAGCAGCAATTTTCTTTCACAATTTAGTTTGCTCTGATTATTTCTTGAAGAGCGAACCATGAGGTGGTAAACCCTGGATTTATACAGATTCCTTGAAAGGTCTTTTTGAAGTCTAGATTTATTTTGCAGTGCAGACCACAGTGGTCGGTACTTAACCCTGGTCTGCTAATCAAACAATGAAAGGACATTTCCAAGGTCGTCTCTCCCTTGAGAAAAGAAAGTGGTTGATACTTTTGCCATTGCTGTTATCAATTGCCTGTGAAGAAATGGGGGAGCATTAATTTAAAGGAAACTCACCTCATTAAGCAGAAACTGATTATATATATCTACACTGGCTGGCCTTTTGTGAAGTGGAGTATCAACAGTGTAGGTGTGTACTGTTAAATGAGCCAGAAAATGCACCAAGCCCAATTTATCTCACATGTGAGGCCAAATTAATGGGCATCCTGAAGAGTCAGCGATTAAGAGCAAGCACAGCTACTCATAGCAGAGCCCATATTTCTGAACACTGAGTGCCTTGGATGCCATCTGTGTTGCGTGTGCTGATGCTTATGACACAGACACTTTTCCACCCATAATATCAAGTTTCCACAGATTGTGCATCAGGATCATTCCTTTTTAAATATCTTATAAAACAGTTGATTACACATTTCTGCCAAATGTTCGTGGATAATGTCACTCTCCTTATGGCAGAGTAAGCTTAGATAAAGAGTCTCATAGAGCGAGACAGATTGTGTGTGTGTGTGTACTTTTTTTAAGGCATTTCATTTTTTGATTGAAAGTAGCTATAAATACTCTACATCAACATATTCTAACTGCAGTGTAACCTTTCTGACCTTGTTGCTATTAGTTTGAAAGCTGAAACACCTAGCTTGTGCAAAATGACCTTATGTTAAGATAAATTCCCACTAATTGCATTTCAAGATAGATTTGTAAAACTTGAATGGAGGAAAAAGAGCAGCTGAGTGTCCTATGTGACACATTTTATTTCATCCTAAAGTGTACCGTATTACCAAATAAATCTCTTGGGCGCTGTATCTTCTATTAGATTTCTTGCGATTTTCTTTATGACAGCTAGACATTGAAAAAAAAGACTTGATGATAGAAAACACAACTTTCCACTTTAAAGGAATAGTGTTTAAGAGGCTTGGCCACCGTTACTTTTAACTGACCATAAGGATCACTGCTGGAAGAGGCCACTGGTGTTGGAGTTGCCCATAGCTGTGTATATTAAGAAACCAATAGTAAGATTTCCTTTTCCATCATAGGGAACGTATATAACCTGTTGTCCCTATGAGTCTTATGTTGATATTCTGTCTGGATCTTGCCCAGAGTTGCCAAATGAATCTAACAAGGTGGTAATTAACAGATGGTGGGAGTTTCCTCATGGTTTCTGGAGCTGTACTGTCATAGAATGGCTCATTAGACGCCCGCTGCCATCACTGATTGTGACTTCCCTGCACCATCTCTGCACTATTTTAGGAAAAGATCTCAGAACACGGATGCTCATTGTAATTATGCTGCCTGTTAAGTTTGTGCTTTTGTAAATCTTTGTGGTGGTTCTTAGTTCTTTTGGCCCCACTGAGCTAAGAGGTGATGTGCAAAGATTCTCACCAAGTTGAAGGATTCAAGTTGAGAGAAAAATTTAGAGTTCCTCCTTAGAGGTCAGGTAAAAGTAAACTGAATGTTTATTCATCAAACTGTTTCACCTTTAAGGACTATGAATCCCAATACAGTAGTCAAGTAGACGCACCAATTTTTTACATTTCAATTTGACAATCAAATCGAAGGCACATAAATCTGTAAAGGGAAACAAAATATAGACTGTATAGAAAGGGTAAATCCTTCAACTATGACTTTGATTAAATTTTAGCGTTTCATCATCAGTAATTTGAGCAAATCTGAATGATTTTGAAAGTTACCCTGTACTTCTAAAATTCCCCTGACATTAGCTGATCTTCAAAGAGACGATCTAACAAATCTCTCTGTAAAAGACAGCTACACTGCAGGAATTTCTGATATTTTTGGCCATATTCTTTGTCACAATAAGTTCCTGTCTTCTCCACGTTTGGGCTACAAAGAGCTGCTAGAAAACAAAAATTGTGGAAGATAATCTGGAGAATCAAAACTTTTAGATGTCCCATTTCTGTAGGATATGTTTTGTACGCTGCTCATTATTATGTAACGGTAGGCAGTTTAAACCATACGTTTACATACACCAAATGAAAAGACACCTTTTATTGTCACTGTCTAAAGTTAAATCAGACCAAACTTCTCTCTTTTTAGATCAGCTGGAATTGCCTAAATTAATTCTGTTGCTAGATGTTTTATAAAATGAAAAGCATTCTGGCTGAAATGTGGCATTTAATAAACTGTTCTTCTATAGATTGTTCTGATTGTGGGCTGGCTTTTAAAGTGTAATAGTTGAACCAAAATTGTTTAGTCTATGCATTTTACAAAATCCTGTGGGGTGAAGTCCTGCATTTTATTCTCACTGACGCACTTCTCTGTAATTGCTGTGACATCACTTACAGAAATTTGCAGATGGTAAGGCGAGGAAAGGTTTGTCCACTGCCAAGGAGATGATGGGCAGCAGCATGTGCTCTGGTTTCACTCTTGTTTCTGTTTGGGACTGAGAGTTGGAGCTGCCTTATGCAGCATGTTTTTAATTTGCAAATCTTAAAATATTGAGGCTTACAGGGTTATTTTCCAATTAAAGGCACAAAGGGGTTGCAGCAACAGATGCTTAACATGCTCATGTCCTCTGAAAGACAAGATGTCTGATTAAAAATGGGAAATGGGAAATAAAAGGTAGAGGAGCAGGCAGTTTCAGAAAGAAAGATGATCCAGGATGGCGTCTAGTAGGTATAAAAGTGATCTGGGCTCAGGGTGTGGGGAGGCCTGTGGGGGTCTGCTACGGCTGATGAATCTCCGCAGTCAGAGATGGAGCGATAGAGAAGTGATGAAATGGGAAGCGGAGGGAGGTGTGGTGGGCTTCCACATGTGTTCCCATGCATCATCATTACTCCTCTGTGCCGAGACTCTTCTCCACTCCCACCATCCTGCCCTTCCCTGCTCCCTTCGTTTTTAATAACTCTCCGTCCTTGAACTGTTGCCCCCGCTTTTATCCACCGTCTCACCCGCCTGTATGAGAGAGCAGCTCAAAGCCAGATGACCATCCACAAAGCCCTCCATTGTGTCCCACATGCCTTGTAGTTGCATGATGTGCTGCTTTGTAACATAGCAGTTCGCCCCCTACCCCTCCTCTCTTCCCATCTTTGAAGATATGATGCAGTGCACTAACGCAACCCGACAGGCGAGCCACAAAGACTGCACTGTTAGATGCTCTCGAGTTGTCTACTTTGGGCAGCAGGGGTGATTTGCATTTGTTCATGTGCGCGCTCGAATGAGGGTACATGAAAAAAGATTGATTTTACTGCATCAGTGGGGTATCTGCTATTAGCTGCGGCTGATCTCTCGTGACAATTACCTCTTTTGTTGCCTACACTGAAGCCAGCTTATCTCTCCAGGCAAAATGTAAAAAATGGATTTTGGGGGTCTCCTGGTGAAGGAATAATAACTTTCTTCTACTTTAACATGAAAACAGCCTGTGACAGGGAGTGAGGTGTATGTTCTCGTTTCAGAATTTGTGAGGTTTTCATCTCTTTCTGCTTCTGGGAACATAAACCACAGGCCTGTGGCTTTTGAGTTGATGCAAAGCCAGACACGGCTTTTGTTTCCTTGACCCAAATTCCTTGAATTTGTTGCGCCATTTAAAACTCCATGGAGTTGCATAACTGAGAACACTTTGCCCCTGTTTTTACCCTGCCGGTTACTGGACATCAATCTGAACAAAGCAGATGATTAGTTTGTGTGTGCTGCAAATCTAAAGCCCCAAGAGTTGAGTAGACTTCAATCCCTAATGGGCGTAGAGACTGAAATGTTTCCATCAAATTTCAGGACAACCTTTGGGTAAATTCTGAGGCAACATTTTGCTGAAACCACTCACAGCAGGAGGCATTTATTTCTCCAAAATGCTGAAATTCAATTTATTAAGTTTAAGGCATGTTTTAACTTTTTATTTCAATGAAACATAATCTCTCCTGCAGGACTTTACTGCTGAGAAACATTGCTATTAAAAGCTCTGTGTGAGTCTCTCAGGAGAAATCTTGCAACGCGTCAGATGCCTCACACTTAAAACAATTTCATTTCTTTCAGTGTTAGATTCTTTTTTTGCCACCATAAAATTGAGCAGTTTTCCAGCTTCTTTCTGCTATTTTCTTGATATTTTAGCTCATGTTGTATTGATGTATGAGTTTGTCTGAAATAAAGAATGGGCTCAAACTCAGGTGAAGAATATATGACAAAGGAAATCCACAATAACATCTGAAGGAGCAGCTTTTATTTTGTTAGCCTTTCTACAGTAAATGGTCATTAAATTCTATTTGTACCAGAGGTGACGTCACACTGTGTGAAAGAAAACAGTCATTGTAAAGCTATGGTTTGTTTAATTTTCCAGGTCAGAGCACAAGATTAGTCCCCCTCTGCAAATAAATCACTCATTTCTGAGCATATAGCTGGCTTATCAACTTAATCAGGATATTTATTAACACAAAATATAAGTCAAGACATTCCATTTATTATGTAGGCTGTGTACAAATAATCAAGTCTTTGCTTTACTGATTTGTAACCTTTTTTCTGCTTTCTCCTAGATTGTACATAACAATTTCATGCACATGATCAATTTTGTAAATTATGTTTTGCTGTAATTTAGTGATTTTTTTTTTCTTATTGAGGGGTTTGGCAGCACTGTACTTTCTCTGATTTAATTTTTGAATGGATCACTGATTTTGAAAGTAGTTAGATTTTTGTATTCTTTTACACTGAAGAGTGTTACAGCAACCGACTGAGAATTATTTTCTGTTGAAGATCCATTGTGAGACTGCACAACTTGAAAAAGTAGCTTCAGTACATGGAACTACATTCCATGTACTGCTTTCTTTTTTCAAAGTGGCATGCGATGACATTTTGAGATTCTTGTGGTCATTGCCTCATAAAGCTGTAGGGAAAATTCTGCAAAGCAACTTTGAGAAAAGAGTACTTCCAGCTGTTCTCCAGGATGAATGTCTTCTAAATGCTCAGGGAGTCCACACATGTGGCATATTGCAGCAAACACAAGGGACCTCTCTCAGTTTCCCACTTGTCTCTTCATTTGGTTGACATTCCTTCACTCGGGGGACACTGAGAGATCTATTTCTTCTCAAGTGTCTCATGTGCAGCTTGAGCACAGCTGCTGAGGTCCTCAGGACTCTGAGGTGTTAATCCGTTTTACTTTAGTCAACCACACATCCAGCTCATGAGCCAATACAATACTAAAATACTCAATATTAGGTTCAAAGAATGAGGCAAGATCACTAAAAAGGCTATGTGTTTTCACAAATATAAATATATTTTTTTCAATTAGTTTTGCTCAAATAGGAAGCTCTGAAGCTAGAGGCTGGAGGCTGTTTTCCAGACACAGCTTTAACGTAGCCAGATTGTGTTCCTTAAGATACCAATCACATGCCAGAGTTTACCTTAAAGAGCCAAACTGAACATTTTAGATTTCACAACTTATTGAAATGTCAATACCACTGAATAAATGGCTTCTGTGTAGAGTTAATTTGTGATTTCATTCTCTGATGGAGATTTTTATGTCCCTCTTTCTAGGTAAAGTGTTGAACACGGATTTACGTCACTACCTCAGTCTGCAGTTTCAGAAGGGCTCCCTGGACCATAAGCTCCAGCAGGTGATCAGGGACAACCTCTACTTGCGCACAATTCCCTGTGAGTATCTTCCACAGCCTCAGCTTCGCTACATGTTATTGGTATTATTGTCTCAGTTGGAAAATTCAGGTGTACCAGCAGTAATTTAAAGGTATATGGAAGCATAAATAATAACAAATATTGTGAAACATGGATGGATGGATGGATGGATGGATGGATGGATGGATGGATGGATGGATGGATGGATGGATGGATGGATGGATGATGGATGGGATGGATGGATGGATGGATGGATGGATGGATGATGGATGGATGGATGGATGGATGGATGGATGGATGGATGGATGGATGGATGGATGGATGGATGGATGGATGGATGGATGATGGATGGATGGATGGATGGATGGATGGATGGATGGATGGATGGATGGATGGATGGATGGATGGATGGATGGATGGATGGATGGATGGATGGATGGATGGATGGATGGATGATGGGATGGATGGATGGATGGATGGATGGATGGATGGATGGATGGATGGATGGATGGATGGATGGATGGATGGATGGATGGATGGATGGATGATGGATGGATGGATGGATGGATGGATGGATGGATGGATGGATGGATGGATGGATGGATGGATGGATGGATGGATGGATGGATGGAAAAATTCAAATAGGAGTCTGTATAAATAATAATACTGTACTGTTATTAAAGTAGCATACTTTTATTTTTTTAATGTGCAACTGAGTTGAGTGATTTCACATGCAAAAACACGAGAATTTTTACAAGAAATAAAAATAAATTAAATAACTACATGGATGTAGTTATAAAGTCTTACAGCTGCTGAGAAGAAGGATCTCTAATGAGGCTTCTTTGTACTCCCAGGATGCAGCAGTCTGCCACTAATTATATGATTTATAATTAGATAACATTAGATATTAGAGTTTAATATGTCTAGATTTTCCATGCTAAGTCTTAAATTGTTGACATTCCTTCATTTCCTTTTATCACCAAATTACTTCTTAAGAATTACATTCCAGGTCATGAATTTGGAACTGACCTTGTTAATAGACAGCATGTCTTTTTCGACCAGAAGCAGTTTCAAAAAATGTTTCTCACCCTGAGATATTTCCAAAAGATTCAATCTTTTTCTCTTAAATAGTATGTCAAGGTGAAGAAGCATTCTTACTGCTGACTGATACTTGAGGCAACAGGTGGGGAAGGAGCAGTGTTACACCTGCCTGTGCTGAATAAAGCTTTGATGCTGGAAACCAGCTCTACTCTCTGAGATACTGTAATTACTACAACACCTGCTGTTTGGCTTCAAGCAGATCTTAATGCAAAAGTAATGAGAATAAATACCTTATAACAACTTTAAATGGAAGGTTGACATTTTCTATCAAGGCTAAAATACTTTTATCCCATAGGGAAAATGATTGCAGTTTTGACGGATATCATATTTCCTTAGTAGTATATGTTTTACAGTGAACTAAGTTCCTTATTTTCTCTGTACCTTGCACTGGTGGTGTTTTAGCTCCTATATTACAGTGTGTTCAATGCTCCTTGGAAACAAGGAGGTGAAATAAATAACCACTAAAGACCGATTTTCAGTTTACGCCTGAGAGACTTTAAAACAGACAGCGAGGCCAAAAGGTTTAAATAAAAGAAAAGCTGTGATCCTCTTGACTGCACATTGAAGTTATCGACCGTTTCTGCCATTTCTCATTAGAAAGGGACTTTTAAAATGTTTCCCAACACTAATCATTTGGAAAGCTTTCATTTCTGTCAGTCTGCTTTAAGGGAAGGTTACTGCAGAGTCAACTGTGCTGTACTGAATACTTTGGTTATAATCAGCAGGATTTTCTTGTCTTGCTGATGGAGAGATGTGACTCTGCTATGCATGCAAAGCACCCATAGAAGCAGTGTGTTGGGGCCTTATTTCAGCCAGCAGACTGGCAGTGTGCACCCTCAATAAAATCTGCACTATTTTGAAGAGGAAAGGTAAATAATAAGTAACTTCTAATGACCTTATTGAGCAAGTCTGCACACTAATCTAATCGTTTTGAGCATATTTTGATTCAATTTCAGCATTTTTCAGTATCTGCTCCTCAGTATCTTCTGAAAAGGTGCAGACAAAAAGGGATTTTATTTTTTACTGTCACTGTGAGTCCATGCAAAACAACACAAGCTTTACTTCACCTTCAGGTGTTGCCAACATGACAGTAAAAAAAAAAAAAAAAAAAAAAAGATTTCCACACAGTATGAATAATATGAAGGGCTTTGGAAGGGCAGACTGGACAAATGATGCCATTGAGGTCTGAATGCTGAAACTGAATTTAATAATAATTTGCGTTGTTTAATTTAATTTCAAAGTGGTCGTATCAATCAAGAACATGTACTTCAGCGGGTTTTTGCGTACATTTTAGATCCACTTAATGTGAAAATAAAATAACTCACATCCTGAACATTATGACTAATTTCTTCCTGAACTATTTTTAGTGCATGTCGCGTTTTGTCACCTTTCTCACTTTGACATTGTAGAGGACAAAAGAATAAGCCAACATTTTCAATGTGAGACATTTTAGTGTGGCTTCAGTAGCTCAGCATATGCATCCTTTCTCCTCCGCTCATTCAAGCCTTCAGCAGAGCCTCATCACAGAGCGCTGAGCCGCCGTGACCCTGTGAGGAACCTGGATAGCCACTCCAGCATGACGTCTGTGCTCATCGCAGCAGTCGGAATAAGGTCTTGGGGACAAGCAAGCGTGACTTTCCTTCCTGCACCACATGCAGCGAGTCTTCGTTAAGCGTTGCCCTTGTTTCATAGAAAAGGCGACATCAGCTCAATGCCGAGCAGGGCTCCGGGTTAACATGAAATCCTGCAGGCTTTGCTATATCCTGACCCCCCTCCCAAGGCTATATATCCGGCTACATCTCTCTTTCCGTTTGGATGATCGCTGTCACAGCAAGGCAAATCAGCTACACTGGTTTCATCAAAAAATGGAGGAAGAGTTGTACCAATAGAAAATGGAGAAAATGTGCTCCACGATTTCAATTGCAGCAATTTATTGGAAAGATTGAAGAGATTCTCGGTTTGAGTGTGCAGGCTTATCTTAACGTATCACTTTGTCTTTTTACATAGAAAAAAATCAGATTGCATCTCATCCAGAGTGGCCCATAAATGTAATAAATGTAGCCCAGGGAGCTGCAAGATATAAATGAAGGTAAAACCGGGCCAATCCCAGCAAGACGACGCAAACATCAGAGCTATATCTCCAGATCTGCTTCACTTATTACATTTCATTAGCCAGAGCATGCAATTCCATTTTTTCATACAAAAGCAGGTATAGAAAACAAAAAAGGACATTAGGCTGTTTCACTGCCCAGAATGATTGTTAAAACATCAAATGAACCTTTTCCAACCTTCTTTGAGGAAATTCTCATTTCCATGCCATTTAAAGCTTCAGTATGAGGTTCATTAAACTGAAACATTTGACTTGGACCATTTCTGTGCTGTAAGCTCCATATATTAGTTTCACAGCAACATTACATGTCCTCTTGGTCTGATGTCTGAAATCTTAAATCCCAGCAAAGTTTTTTTTGTTTTTTTTTGGTCAATGCTTTGAACAAAAAGGGTATAAACGGCTTATGTGACTGATTCTCTAAAGGACTTTTTCTGGTCTTACAAACTAACACTTTCACACATACTCATGCACCGTAAAGCATACGGATACAAGGGCGTGCAAGGTGGATGAGCAGATGATCGAATGACTGGGAGATTATTTGCGGGATATCTCCACTGTGAAAACCAGCTTACATATGTAATCTTTTTGCTACTTTCCTTATTGCGGTTCCAAAGAATTGTGAAACTCCTGTCATTTTTCATATGAGCAGAATTATGAGAATAAGAGAAAAAGGATTCCCTTGAAAACTTGCATCACTGATGAATTTCAAGAATATTTCTACATCAGCCCAAGGCACCAAACAAATTGGCCTAGACTGAAATTCATCGGCATAAAAATCAGCTGCACCGGTAAACTTGTTGCTTATGTCAACAACAACAGAAAAGTCCAAGAGAAATCAGGTTTTATAATGTCCCAGAATTACCTCAGTATTATTTTTTCGGATAATTTGAGAGATTTTGCTTCAAAAGCCTACAGAATAATGTGCATTCTATTATTTCACTCTGTCAATGTTCATATTAATCCTCATACAAGTGCATGTCAGTATATTAGAAGGTCAATGAAATGTTATTGCAGACAAGTGTTTATTTCCATTGTATTTCGATGAGATTGACTCAACCCTCAAATTTTTGTTACTCAGAAAGTTTTAATATCTTATACGATCAAAATAAGGATTTTTCATTCAGTGATATTGTCCTACCGAAATGTATTCAATAAATTAGTAAGATTAGAACTACCTTTTGGTATTACACATTTAATTAAGCACTTATATCTGTTTTTACATTTTTTAAAAATATTGTCTTATGTAAATTTTTTATGAGAAATGTCATTAGCTAATCACAAAGTCATTACAATTAACAGATAAAAGGCTTTTTAGCATCCATGTAAGTAATCGACATAGTGTATTTTATTTATTGATTAAGTTCCTGAGATAAATGGACATTTCAATGATATTGTCAACTTATATTCCTGTTATCTTGTTAATGAAGAATATTAATTCTTCATTAGTATTCTTGGCTACAGTCATGAGTGAAGAGCCTGCTTCATTCATTTTTTTCTTTTGTAGCTTATTCTCAATGTTGAGCGCTGACTGTGCTCAACAATCAGCTAACAAGCCAGCAGTCTGCCTTTTGAATGTGAAGGCCTTACATTTTTCTATCAATAATCAATTGTTCATTGGTCTTATGCGACATTAAATTTTTCCGAGATACTGGACTTAATTCTCAGTATTTATAATGATTATCTTTTGTTGTTGATCTATATCAGCAAATAATCGGAGGAGAAAACCATTTTCTATTTTTGAAAATGACCCTTTTTCCTTTTGAAAACCCGGTGTAGAAACCAAGGTTGAAAATTGTGTCCAATTTAATGTTTTCAAATAAATTAAAAATGGTGTTGTGAAACTGACTGTATGCTTTCTAAAGTGTCAGCTTGGCTCACCATCATTAGAGATGTAATCTTGGTTTTTCTAGTAACTCTGCTGTCTCTCCACTGCAGGCACATGGGGCTTTAAATCAAGTTTAACATTTTCTTTCTGTCAACAAATATTCTGACTGCAGGAGGATATATTATGTCTGAAACAGACCACTCTGTTACGAAACCATCTTTTATTCTGTCAAACAATATTCCAAGGAGATTTGTGAAACCATAAAAGGGAGATGTGCAAGCTTTATTTGGATTGGACAAATGGGGAATTTAGATATTTAACTTTTTAGAGATGGATTAGCGACCTCAGTCCTGTCTCCCAGCTGCTTCAGACCATCGACACTCCAACAAATGCCACACAATTTTATCTCAATGAACTCTGCGCATTAAGCCAGGACTTATGAGGATGGACATGATCACTGCAAATGTTGTAAACATCAGATTAAGCTTTAATCTGTAGGGTAGTGGAAGCAACTCTGCTCAGTCAGTTTGTGGAGATCATTTTGGGAACTTCTAAATCCATATTTGTCTGACTATTATTAATTTGATCTCATTCTCGTTGAACTAGTTGCTTCACCCTAATCTTTTGCTCCATTACCAAAACTGACTGGGCCACTTGTCAGTTGGCCCAGTCACTTCCAAATACAAAACAACATGTTGGTAAAATTTAGAGATTTCATTCAACTTAAAAGGGTTGGAATAATTTGCATCTTTGCTGTATTTCAATTATTTATTAATTTATATACATCAACTCAGCATTTATTTTTCAGTTAGTTCTTATTGTATTCAATATGTGATTTGCATTTTTATAAACCAAAATAACATGTTCTCATTGTAGATCTGACATTAGCAATAACTCTGTTTTTATTGCTGTAAGTAGTTGTTGAATCTCCTGTTTGCTCCTTTGGGCTGATGTACAAACATTCCTGGTATTCATTAAAAATGCAGAAGTTAAAGAGAAAATATTTCCTTGTTATTGTCTGAATCCTCCTTATAGTGTTGCATTAGTGTCCTTAAAGAATTGTGGTTGCGCTGCTGGGCACAGCGTAACTTCGTGTGAGTAATTAAGACCCTGTTCATTATCATCAGTTACACTCCCTTTGGTTTCTGACAGCTGTGCTGCTGCGTTGAGGCTGTTTTTTTTCCCCCTCTCTGATTCATGTTTGAATAATGAATTCATCGCTTTGCGGTCCCAGCTCTGTTCACTATTCATGATGTAGACACAGACCCTCCCCTGAGTGCTGAATCACATCCCTGTGGGCATGTTGCATATAGTACTGCATCCAAACCCCCGTCCCAAACCCCCGATCCTGACGGTTAGTTCTTGGGTTGTTCTTCTGTCTCACACTTTCCCATTTTTGGCAGGTACCACTCGGCAGCCCAGGGAGGGAGAAGTACCTGGAGTGGACTACAATTTCATCAGCGTGGGGGAGTTTCAGGAGCTGGAAGAAAGTGGGATCTTGCTAGAAAGCGGCACATATGATGGTATGTTCTTCAACCCGGCAACACAAATGGTAATAGATCAAGATGATGACAAAACAATAAATACACATCTGACAAATTCTTACATCGTGTTGACATGGTGCCATCTTCACAATACTGCCCCAAGAGTTTTCTTTCATTTTCAGTTTTGTTTTATTTAAATAAGTTAAAATAAATATCATCTTAAGGCATTTTACAAGACCTACTCATATCCAGTTATATAAACATCAATTTATTCGAATGCAACCCAATCAAATCGTCAGTTTCAGATCCATTTATATACAGTTCATTTCAATGTAACTGTAGCTAGATACAATGGCTCGTTTACAAACTACTAATTCCACTAACAGAAAAAAGATCTGATAATAAAAATATCTGATAGTTTAGTTTTTCATTAGTAGTAGGAAGGTTTTGTACTAAAACAAGTTACTGGACAATGATGTTGTTTTGAGACAATTTTCAAGTAATATAATGGTAATGGCAAAATATTGCAGAACACATCTTCAGAGATCAGAAAACGTTAAATTCTAGTGAACATTTAACACTGGAATTGGAAGATGTTTTAAATTTCTAATGTAAATAAATAGCAGATAAAACTAATTATGTAGTCTCTTTAAAGAAAATTTCCTTCAAAAAATGTCTACTTCAGACCAATACGCTATCCAGCTTTTGGTAGAAATAAAGAGAAACACAATAAATTATGCAAATCGAAATGATTGAGTTTATTTTAATTGATTTATTACTTTTTGTAACAGGCTAACTCCTATATATTACTGAAAAGTTACTTATGAGTTAGTTCTGTCTAAATTCAAGTATGTTAAGAGATTTACATTAGAAAGTAGACAAAAATACTTGGTTAGATGTTGTGTTTTGCAGTTATGATAATTTTTAGTCAACAGTCAGGAGAACATAAAACAGATGTGAAGACTCTGGCAAAAGACCAAGTTGTAAATGTTAGGCAATTACGTAATCAAATGCTAATAGACTCATGAATTCCAGGTCCCTGCATTATTAAAGAATTCATTTCATAAAAAGATTGATAAATGAATCAGAACTAATGAAAAGCAATGAAGTGCTGAACTATGAAGATGAATTATTGCAGTTTAAACAGCGTGGACTGCACTTAGACCCAGTTCTTTATGAAGGTGAACTGGTACAGCACTAGATATGGACAGGAACCAGAGAGATACTACTCCCCGGAGTGACCAGAGAATTACATTGTTGCTATAATTCACAGTCCCAGTCCATCTCTCTGACATGCCTGCTGGAATGAAATTGTCTTGTGAATTTGCTGAGCTGTGCATCAAGCGAAATCAACACATTGCTCATGTCATCAAAATCCCACTGCAGTGATAAAGAACTGGAGGTAATCTTTTCACACATGATTTAGTTTTCTGCAGCAGACTTTACCTCGGTCACCTACACAAATGTGTTGGGAAAGCCGGGCTCCATCCTCTGCACACATATAGCCCAGAGTGACTTGGCTTTCAACCTTGAGCCTCTGAACTTGCCTCCGGGATGAATAATGGATCTGCTTGGCCCTTTCCTGCCTAATGTAATGCATATATATGTGGGGAAGGCAAAGGTCCATAAGCCCTCAGAGAGTTAATTATTAACGCCCCAGCTGGATGACCTCAGAGACTCCACATTGTGATTGTTCAATAAAAATTTCACATGGAAACAGACCTCAGTGTAGATATTTGGTGCTTGATTCTAAACATAATGGATGATATCCGCGTAGTAAGCCAACCAATTGGAAGTCAAAATGCCAAAGTTAACCAAAAAGTAAAGCAAAAACATTCCTTATATGCTTTCATATTAGATTAGAAAGAGTTTTGTTATTTTCCTCTTTGTGACTCGTTTTCTTTACTCTGCAGTTTCTGATTTTCTTGTGAAGTTTTATGTCTGCTTTATGACTTGTCTCATTTATTTGTGACATGTCTTGCTGGCTGAAAAAACAATTTCCTTCCTGCAACTCCAATCTAATGTGTTAAAGGCTCCGGGGAAACCACCCTGTTTTCCAACCTACTACTGTTTTAAAAATTTAATTTTAGTCATTATTTATGGTTGTTTTTCTGCCATCCTTCTTTCTCTTTCCTTGCTTTCTGTATAGCTGATTGAAAGGAAAGATTGACCTGGTCTGTCATGTTTATAGCTGTGACTAATCTTCCAAACCTGGGAGCAACAGAGGCTTCATAGGTGCGCAGTTAATCTACAACCGAAAGCGATACTCTCTCACTGTTGTGTTGGACTTAGTAACTGCAACAGTGGGACTTTTACAGACTGTTTTGTTGTGCTGCTAGTCAATAATAAAAAAAAAGCTTGTTACTGAGGGCTATTATTTTGAAAATGGTTGACCAAGCATCAGGTCAGTGCTGTGCACCACTCCATTAAATGTTCAGTCTTGCATTCCTAAGAATGTATTTTTTTGGCTTAGTTGATTTTAAGCCTCACTAATACATCTAGAGTATAAGCTGCACAATCCATGTTTTTTCACTGTAAAAAAGATAGAATAAGGAAATTATATCCATCCTTTGTTTTTGCTTTCTTATGACCCACTTAAATGTTTCAGATAACCAAACACATTTTACTCGTGGATAAATAAATAACCTGACTTTAAAACTTTTTTTCAAAGTGTTTTTCAAATGATGATTTTATTCATTTAAGGAACAAAGTTATCCAAGCTGACCTGACCCTCTGTGGAAAAATAACCCCCCACCCCTGTTGTAGAATCATAAATCAAATATGATTAAGCTAAATTTTTTAGAAAGCTGAGCTCAATTTCACAAGCCATACCAAACCTGATCAATAACTGACCTGCAGATATGATAAATAATTTAAAGGGAAGCTCTCTGGGAGCTAAAAGGTCTCAAAAAGCAATATATAATCTAAAACACACAGAAAGCTTATAAAATTGACATAAAAGGTGTTACCTTTTCTTCAAAGTGGATTTTTCAGTAATGTGAGCAACAATAACTTCTCTCTGGCAAATCTGTCAAAAGTAGGCATAAGGATTGGAACTATTAAAAAATACTACTTTATCCACATTAGTTATTTCTGCAATGGTTTAATATCTCATTACACTTTGGTGATTAAATATCTTAAGGCTTACTTGCCAGATTAATAGCTGCTAGAAAAATAATAAATCCAACTTTGATTCATGAATAAGTCTAACAATTAGAGTTTCAAAAATGTGTGGCCTTGTTTTGCAGTTTGTAATTGTGTCATTTTTGAGAATTAAAGGGTTTTATAAGTTCTGTGGCAAAGCTACATATCTGTGGATTACAAAACACAGGGTACAAAATTCACTCAGCATCAAGGGTGAAAAGGTTGATGTGTTGGCATCTGAGCCTCACTTCCAAGAATTTGCTTAAAGGGCTTTCATTAATTAAAACAATCATTAGAAATCCTGCAACAGAAAGCATGAAACTCGCATAGCTGCATGAAATGAGGCAATAAAGAAAATTGTAGAAGAAAATTGAATTGAAGCGCCGAAAAGAAAAGTTTAGAGTATGTGCAAACAAAAGAAAAACATTAAAACAAAGGACAATGATTCATTTTGTATGACTTTATACAAACAGAATGAATATAAACTGAAAGGAAAGTTCATTCATGAGAGGCAGCTGAAACTGAACTCTACACAAGGACAGAGAGCAGAGGAACGCAGCGTTTACAAGGTTGGCTTGTGAAGTGCTGGTACTCATGCCAAGCAGTATTGGACCGCTGTGCCAGGGCCACAAAACAAGACGGGCTTCACTCACCTAGGGCACTGGCAGTCAGTGATAGTCTCTCTGGCTGCCAGTCTCACCCAAAGGAGCAGGAAGCTTTCCTTCCTGGTTAATGAGGGTTCGGTGTAAAGGGCTCAGCAACTTTTATCGCAAATTTATCATTATTTACCATGCACTGCATATATTGTACTGCAAAGAATTGCTTGAACTGCAATAAATGCTTGCTAATAATCCATATAGGTTGCAATCAAGGTCTTTATATCTTTGCTATGTTTTTTTAAACATTTTAATGCATCACAAAGCAGGTCACTAATACACCATAATGAAGTTTTTTTTTAGAACAAAAACACAGACACCACCTTATTATATTCGTTTACATTGCTTTTAAAGTAGCCATAGGCTAAAGTGACACCGCAAGTGCTGATGATCAATTCTGATTTGTTTTTGTTGGAATCAAGTTTGTTTTTGTACATTTTTTTTACTTTTTGCATTGTCATTCATTGAGATTTATGTGTGAACAATTTATGTCCCCAAATTTACGTCAGCTGTAAGAACTCAGTGCAGTTTCATAAGCAAGAAGGAAGCTGAGAAAAATAGATCACCTCCACTAGTAACGGCTTTTTGTGGAGCATTGACTCCAATCTCTGTAGAGAAGTCTGTTTGGAAGCAAAGTCAGAGCTAGGAGTGGTGGGATTGTGATGTGATGTGCTTCAGTGACACAAGCTAATTTCGTAAGTTCATAATCATAATTTTCAGCCATTATTTACATCCTGATTTACCACATCTGGCTTCTTCTGGTGCAGAATTTTGATGCATATCTCACATCATAATTTTTTTTCTTTCTACTATTACTGAAATTGACCTCATATTGGTTTGGTCTTGGTTTTGCTCAGTCTCAGAAGCTGAGCATGAGATATAGAGTCGGTTGTCAAGTGAAACAGATGGCATGACATCAATACTGTCTCATGAACATGGAACAGACATGACCACCAATGATCACAAGCCCTAATGGTGAATATTACAGCTTCAAGTCTCTCCGGACCAGTAACCTTCCAATGGGAGACGAGCTTAGAGAAAGGAGATATCCCACTCACATAAAAACACTTCCTTCTTGCAGGGTTCACACCCATGCAGCAGGGGTGAACAGCTGTGCTAGTAGTAGCTCAAACTGATAAAGTGAAAAACAAATTTGCTTTTGGCTGTCCAGCCGTCATTCACCACCCACCCACTAAGAGCTATAATGTAAAAACGCCCCGCTGACATGATCAGCCCTGTGAGCACAACTGGCTCCACTGTGTTTTACCTCTGACAAAACCACCACTTGTCGATTCGCCACCCGTAGGCAAAAGGAAAACAATCAAAATGACATAAGCTGTTGATGACGTCCCACTGCGATAGACTCTGATGTCTGCATCAGCTGTTCTCTGTTGTACTTAAAGCGGACATTCCTCTCTTTACATTGCTCACAGTTTTATTTTGTCTCACTTCTTAAATACTGAAAATCTATGTTCAGTTATTCGATCAGTCTGTTTCTGATTTTATTTTTCTTTCTTATTGTTGCTTGTTGTTGTTTTTGTAGCAGAACACAACATAAGTGGTTGAGTCACTTTCCTCTGATCAACAAGTGTTTATTTTTGCCAGGAAAATATGGTTGCGGGGAGCTGTTAGGATGATGGCTCACTGGCTTTTCTCTCATTTTTGTTGTTTTTTTGTGTGTTTTTTATACTGAACCACACATTGATCCCAAGGAGCCTGTAAAGAGGTGGCCACACTGACTTTCCCATTGGGCTCAAATAAATCATTTTTATTTCTTTTGCAATAATGGCCATTAATGAAGCAGAAAAACATGTGGAACTGATTAAATCAGTGTTTCCTTACTCTCTTCTACTCTTGTGAAAGGCATTCAGCATTATTAATATGTAGAAAGCATACCAATGTACCTAATATTGACACTAACCACTTTTATCACAAACAGAACACTAAAACCTAATATTACCCATGCCATAAACCCATAATATTTTACATTGCCTTTCCAGAAATATATTGTTTTGAAGATAGCCGTTTGCTGTTATGACAAGGTGGTGAACATCTACATCACTTAAGCTTCAGAACAAGTTTTTTGAGTGTCATTTAAGCCTGATTTAAGAAAGTGAAAGAGAGAAACAAAAATTGAAAAACAGACAAACAAAGCTTCTTGCAAAATGTGATGCTTCTACAAGCAAAAGTGGATTTTTGCTGCCATTTATTGTCACAAATAGAATCTTCCAAAAGTGCATGCCATCCTGCAAGTTACATATTTGTGGCCACCAGGCTGTGATTCTACATTATTTTGGAACTGTATATACATTTCCAAACCAAACTGCTGTGAAACTCTTTGCGCTGTTTCCCCAATAACAGGATGGCCAATAAATCTCAGCTACATAATTAAGCAAGTGAGGACTTTCCTGTCTGTCACAGCATCATTAGAACATTACAACTGCAGCTTTTTACTTTCAGTTTTGAAACAGTTCATTACATCATACTTTCTTGCATCCTCCCAATTCGCTGAAAAAGAAACAATGGCCAATATTTGTATGCGTTTACTCTTCTTCCAACCAGCACAAATGTGATGTACTTAATGACTACAATAACAGTTTTTCCTCTGAAATGACATAATGAGAGCAAGCACAAACGTATTGACGACACATTTTCTGAATTCTGAATTACAAACAACAAAAAAGCTGCACCAACGTTATCTTATCAAGCGATAAGCACTATTCTTCCTCATTTACTTCATTGTGTCATCTATGACAAATCCTCTAAAACCAACAGAGTACTCAAGCTGAGTGGAAACAATAGCTTATTTAATGAGATTTCAATATGAGTATAACTATATGTTGAAGTGTCGCTTGACCGACGATGATAAATTGACCTTTCACTAATTTAAAAAATTTTATGGGCCCTTCAGATTTGATTTTGAGTAGCTCTGCTCTAAGACTTTTGTGGAATCATTTGGTGAAATATATTGTATTTCAGGTACAATATAATTGGTAGCAGGTTTCTTTCATGCAAGGCAATTTTGAAGCAAAGAATTATGGCTGCAAACTTTAAAAGGAACTGCTACTAACACAAGATGCAATGATTTCCATTGCATCTACCTCTTTTTTAAGCCATTAGCCCAAAAAGTTGTTTTTTCTTTGTCTTTGAAGTATTGACGACAGCGTGATAAAATGAAGTCCTCTAATGATTAAGTGTCAGGACAGTGATATAAAGTTTTCAGCTAAGAAATCTCTTTATAGGGAATTTAAATTTTGTTTGGTATAATTTGATTACTTTGCTGATCAAATCATCTGGTCTAAGGTAAACTGAACTGTAAATCAGAGTTTAATTAGTTTCAGTAATGAATCAATGCTGATTTATGTATTTTTAACATGTTATTCTTTCACTAATCTCTTTCTGTGTTGATTTATGATCCTTTGTGTTTACTATAATGTAGTTCCGATTTTACTTTAGTGTAAATCCTTTAAAGTCATATTTATTTCCACAGGTTTTATTTTTTCTTTTATTTTGGGTTGTTTTTCACAATAAACTCTAACCCTTATTATAGGAGAGCTGGTTGAAATCTTTGATGTGATTTATGATCACATCATAAATGTGATCAAAACGTCTAGATCAAAAGCAAGTCTAGACATTTTGTCACATTAGAGCCCAATTGGAGATAATGAGAGTTCCCAACTCACATCACAATCAGATCCTCATGTAAAACTTCAAAATTCAGCCTCTTAGGTTTCTTTCAGTTTTGTTTTTTGATTGTATTGTTTGGCATCCTTGCTGGACAATGTTATAGCTCCTCAACAATGGCTGCTTTTCATATTGCGGCTCATTAGTACGGTGTAATTACTATGCGATCCATCTCACTGCACTTTCTTATTGTGGCCTCCATCTTTCTGCTTCCTGCTAATGGGCTCTTACACGGACTACGTGTATGTTTTATGTGAGAGCTTCTGGAGCTACAGAGTGAACAGAACAGATTAGCACTCAAACTCAATTCCCTCCTTTTGCATTCTGTCATTAGGCTTCCTGTTAATTACCAACCTGGTAAAGGATTTAACACTTCTCACATAATTATTTATGGATTAAAACGTGGATTAATGTGATTATGTGACTCAATGATGAAGTATTGTTTAGCAAGACTGAAATTTATTGCATTTCCTGGTTGATTGTTGGTTCATCAGATCAGAATTTGAATTGATGGATCTTGCATTCATGTGTAAAATCTTATGTTATTTATTCTGATATTAATAAAGCACTCATGCAGTTGTTATAGATGCTAAAAGCCTAAAAAGAATTTCCATCTTTTTAGATGCGACAGAAAAATATCACTGAGAAAATTGCAGAAAAAATTCAACCTTAGTTAAGTTATGGGTGGTAAGTTGGGTTAATGCAAAGTAATGTAAATGAACAGCCTTTAACATGCCAAGGCTTCTCTTCAGGTTTGGGGAGCAACCTGGGTGTGTTTTCTCAGAAATCTGCTTTCATGAGTGGCAACATTCAAATAGTCACGTCTTCTTGATTTCTTTAATTTTCATGTGTCCAGAGAAAGCTTAGAATCCACACTTTCAGAATCTACAAATAACTCGAAATTTCCCGAATAGACTTGGGAAATTTTAGGGCTCAAAATTTCAGTTTGAACCCCAAGCACACAAGTAGAATATATGTCCATGTACAAATAACAATCAGTGCATCTCCATTTTTTTTACTATACCTTTTCACCTTTAGTCTTATCTTGCATGCCTTTAAATTCTTGCTTTGTGTTATGTATTATTCCTCTGCTTAGGGGGAAAAGGTGGCGAGTGGTAAAGTGGGTCATCCTGCTCCTAAAGCCGTGTAAAAGACAAGGCTCGCTCTGTAGAGTAGCACTGTTTGATGCCTGGGGCACCAACATGACAGCAACCCAAGCTGATGGACTTAAAGGGGCAATCGAGAATCTTGTGAGGCAATATTTGCATAAATACTGTAAGGACACCCTGAAAACACATGACATAAATGGAACAAGGACAGTTGAAATAAATTAGATTTGGAAAAGTTTCTTCATCACAGTTGGCTCCTGCCACAGATGAGAAACCAAAGCGCGAGTGGGTCTGGTGTGGGACTGAATAAACATATGGAGCTAAAACCGAATTGCTTTTTCTTCTTAACTTAAAAATTGTTCCAAAATCTGAGAGACATGACAGCAAAAGTGAAAAAAGAAAACCCAAACCTTGGCCTCATTTTCTTTGAACTAGTGCAACTCTGACAGATATGATTTGTAGCTATGAACTAGACTCCCTGCTAAGATTCAGGCTCCATTGTGCTTTGAAAACAGCCCGCGCATCTCTTGCACTAAAGTTAAAATTGGTTCTTTTTATGCAATCCACAAAGTAATTCTCTATCTATAGTTGTCTTTCAGTTCTCTCACACACTGTGAAGCGAAGATAGCCGTTCTCATGTTTTGACAGTGTATCTTACTACATTTCTATATTTTCTATTCCTGCAGACAATATTTCTAGGCAGGAAACTTAAAATAAAGATGAAAGAATAAGATATTTCATGAGAAATTACAATGAAAGTATCACTCTCACATATAGATTATTGTATAGTGTTACACCACTTTCACTTCATTGTGGAGGAATAAAAGAGTACCGAATAGAGTGTTTTATTTTGCTGTCCAGTTACTGTTCATTAGAAACCTGTCAGTGAATTTAGTTTGGATGTTGATTGGTATGGAGAATACTTTTTTGTTTAACATACATGTGTTGGGATCAATTGCTGTAGATTATCACAAAATTCATAGTTTTATTTCAACGACTGCATAACTTTTATTTGAAAAACACTAAATATTAAAATAATACATCCTTACTGTCTTTGCCTCCATCCAGGTAACTACTATGGGACCCCCAAACCCCCCGCAGAGCCCAGCCCTGTGCAGCCAGACTTGGTGGATCAGGTTCTGTTTGACGAAGAATTTGACACGGAGGTCCAACGGAAACGAACAACCTCAGTCAGTAAGATGGACAGAATGGACAGCACAGCTCCAGAGGAAGAGGAGGAGGAAGAAAGACCTCCTATGGTTAATGGTGTGGGAGGTGAGAAACCCATCTGTCTTTTGTTATTTTACAGCTTTTTCAGCTCTTGTAGTTTTTTTTTTTGTTTTGTTCTTTTTTTAGCATAGCTGTGCTTGCTTTCTTAAACTTGTTTGTCCTTTTTCCTACAAAGTTGTTTCTGTTGGCTGTTATTATGCAAGGTCAGCTAATCACCTCCATGTTAAGCAGATATGTTGTCAAAACATCTCTGAGGGTAACTACTCTCTGAGGTAGAGATTGACTGTTGTTTTCTGAAGGCTGACCTTACATGGTACACATAATGATTAGAGATCTGTCCTTCAATTGAAATTAGAAAGATTTTAATGCTTTGTTCGTACAAATATATTCATACCAATGGTTATTTTCCACTTAAAATGTGCTTTTAAGAGTCTTTGTTCATTCTAAAATAATCAGTTCACTACTTCTTTTAAATGTCTTCAAATAGAGGTTAACTAATTGTCATATCCATGGCTCATTATGAAACTCACATTTATTGAATCAAAGTCACATAATGGCAATAACAGGATGGAGCTTTCAGTTTGACTTACCACTTAATGACAAAGATCGGAGCCTTTTAATGTTGAAAGACCTAATTACTCCTAGCAAAAATGTCAAAATGAGTTAAGGCTCGGGATTTGTTGATGCCACTGTCACAGCCAGCTCAGAATAGATAAGTGATTATTCAAACGCTGAAAACCATCCATGTGTCCTCATGTAGATGGTTTTGGTAGTCAAACACAGCTGTGTGATAACTTAAAGGTAGTCAACCCAGGCATTACTGCGAGTCCCATTTTTCCTTTGTGGTTCTTTAGAATTCATGTCAGTTTTATGAGGCTCACTTTGTCACTGATTCTCTTCATGTATCTCCACAAGGGCCTAAACCCACTGTAACGTACGGTGCATGTTTGCATCAAGACAAAATAAAGAATAAAAAAAACTCAGTGTAGTAAAACCTCCATGGTTCCGCTATTAAAAAAGGCCCCAGCTTTGGCAAGATCCTTACGTCCTGCAGTCGACAGCCATCACTTTCTGCTTTGTGCCATTCATTCAGTCCTGCCAAACAGAATGAGCATTCAATGTCATGTTAAAGCAAGGTCACACAGAGCCAGATGGAAACCTGAGATAAGACCCTCTTGCATGCAGACTAGGCAAATGCACACACCCAAACACACACACAAAGCAGCAGTGTAATACTAACAGAGCAGAGATGTGGCGCTCCTGGTTGAGCTGAAGCGTTCTGCCCTTGCCTCGGAGGCAGCCCTTGCCTCGGAGGCAGCACATCCTTGCTGACATGCAAATCCTATGGCAGTTGTGGTGCTTTCTTCCTCTTTCTGTATACTCTCTGTGTCTCCCTCTCTCGCTTTCGCTCTCTCTCTCTCAACCCCTATAACTCCTGTTGATGTAAGCGTTCACACAGCGTTGAGGGGAAAGCAGCCCGAGCGGCGGCAGCAGCAGCAACAGAGAGACATGCAAGGAGCCCAGACGAGCTCCAATGGCGCCACAATCTCACCACCTATCTCTTTCTCCTTCTATCACCTCCCACACCCTTACACCCATCCCATTCCTATCACTGTATCCGTCCCCGTGTCCCTGTCTTCCTGTCGGGATGCAGAGCACAAGGACAAGGCAGACTGGAGGAAGACTGTGCCCAGCTACAACCAGTCAGCAGGAGCCATGGACATGCGTGTCTGGAACACTCTGGATGAAAGTCAAGAGCCTTTGCCTAAGAACTGGGAAATGGCCTACACAGAGACTGGCATGGTCTATTTCATAGAGTAAGTAGCCTTTCTGCTGGTGCCTGTCCTCCTTGTTTTTATAACACCTCTGTGTTTATCTACGTTAGCTCCACTTCCTGCTCTCCCAGTTTTTCTTTCATGTCTGTGTTGACCATTGCTGAAAGTTCTGAAAACGAGTCCTTACCAGAGCCTTCCTCTTTCCAGTTTTTGCTTTTAAGGTGCAGAAGGTGCACAAGTTGCTTTTAAAGTTAATATTAATATTTTCCATAGTTACATTTGAATGGTTTAAAACCTGACTTAATGATCTGTCACACAGCCTGGAAATCAGTCAGGAAGGCACTTTAATCTAATCCTATCCACCTGGGTCGAGTCGCCAGCTGTGTGTGATGG
The DNA here is from genome assembly GCF_027474105.1 of Poeciliopsis prolifica. NCBI lineage: Eukaryota > Metazoa > Chordata > Actinopteri > Cyprinodontiformes > Poeciliidae > Poeciliopsis > Poeciliopsis prolifica. The sequence continues at coordinate 815,754 of NW_026562421.1, read as the reverse complement.
CCTAAAATGTGGCAATCCCCTGAAATGTCCTAATTTTTTTCTCACTCTTTAGAAATTGTCTTTTCATGATATAAAATAGAAAACCAACAGACCATACAGACCTTATGTTAATGTAACCCTAGCCCTTTCTTATGACTTTTTTCCTGTAATTGACTCCTTTTTTACTGTTACGGAAAAATGTTATAAAAAATAGACTTTTCATGTAACAAGTCCTATTCAACTGTAGCAGAAACACAATTAAATTTCAGGCAATTTTGTTTAACTCTAACAACATTTCAGCCATCAAAATACACCTTTTCTTGTTTTTATTTTTATTTTTGACACCAACAGCCACGAGGTGACAGTACCACCCAATGGTCAATGGGAAGAGACGTCTTAATCTTTGTCAGTTACTTCACAGAAAGATGGGCAAAGAGGCATTTGTGTATAGTAAATGTCTCAGGGCCTTGAATTGAAGCCACAAAAGCCTTATTGATGAATATAACTTTTATATATCAAGTCAACTAAAGTTTCATTGCCTTCGCTGAGACACTCTGCATCCATATCAGAAGACATCTTTATGTAATTTTGCATGTATCAACCTAAGTTTCTTTGTTTAGATAAACAGTAACAGTAACTTTTCAACAAAATTGACAGTTTTCTCATTTTTACGGCCGGTTATGCTGGAGCGTTGCTATGTTCAGGTGTTTACTTGTGTTGCTTTATCAAGCTCTAATCATATTCTGAGACATTACAGCTGTTTAGATTCCTTCACACCGACCATTGTTGACAAACTACTTGGAGAAGCTGACATCACTTTATATCACTGGCCCTGCAATAAGCTATTTATTGCACTAGCATGTGGCTATATAGTCTGGCTAATTAGGCACATTTGCTTATCAGACTCACAATCTTACTACACAGGTCACACGAAGGTAGAATCATTATTCTGCACAATAATTTCTCCAAATTTAATTGTACAATTACATTTAATGTGCCTGTGCTTGTAAGTCTCACAATTTATCAACAATAAAATAGTTGGATAACTTGGCTGTAGTAAAGTGCTAAATTTGGTTATTTTGAAATGTATTATTGTTTGTATCATGTTTATTTATTGTTTAATAAACTAGATTACATCGTGTATTCAAAAAAAATGAAACCGTTTTATTTTACCTCAGTGTTTTTGTTTTTGTCTCTGGCTAACTTGATGCAGGTCCTTTGGACCACCTGCATTCTCACCGATGGCAGCTACATTTTTCACAATTAAGTTTTCTTTCCCTTTCCCCCCTCTCCCCTGAGTTTGATGTGCAGTTTGATGGCTGACACTGGAAGCAGCAGGCCAGCATTGTTTACCAGGCCCGTTAGAGTGGCGAGCCAGTCAGTGCCGAGCCTCAGAGAGAGCCAGGTGCTCCTGTTTGCTGCTAAATCAATAGCTCATTCTGCCAGTGAGAGAAACAACAGGCTAAGTGGGGCTCACCACCCTTGACCTGCTCTCTCTTTTCTGCTTTTATGATCTCTGCAGTGGCTCAGCCATTCCTTTTCTTCTCTCTTGACTCTTACACTATCTTGCACTTGAAAGCCTATGAGCATTGTTAACATTTTAACAGGTATTGTTAAAAGTGTCCTGAGTGAGCAATTACAAACGTTTGAATAGCTAAAATATGAATCTTTCTCTCTTCTGTTTGTATTATTAGTCACAACACAAAGACCACCACCTGGCTAGATCCCCGTCTTGCCAGGAAAGCCAAGCCTCCAGAGAAGTGCGTTGAAGGAGGTGAGTTTTTGCATCTCTACTCACATTTTTGTAACTTCCCGTCACACATGGCAATCTGCTCGCGATCCCCATCTCTCAGGATGGGAGCGCAGGCCAACAGACGGAGGCTGAGCAGCTGAGCAGCCCCGTTCGCAGCCTTGCTGGTGACACAGCACAAACCTCCCGTCTGCCTGCCTTTCCTCAACGGCTCCACGGACACACGCAGAGAGCTAATCAGTGCAGCATCTCTCAAAAGGCAATTTTCTCCTGCCCTCTCTTGCGTAAAGATCCCCTCTGCTCTGCATGTGTTGTGTCAGACAGTTGTGGAAAGTCAGGATGTTGCACACGTACAGTAAGCACCAGCAGAGAAAGAGCGAGGAAGGGGGTTTGGTATTATTGGAGAATGTGTGGACGTTGGAATGTATTCTTCCTCATTTTGATGGAAAATGGAAATCCACTGGGCAGCTGTACATCCATCCAATAATTTATTCATCCATCAACCCATCTGTCTGCCCATCTCTCCAGTATCCTCTATATTCAAACTTCATTTAACAACTCACACTCCTCACTGATTTCACTAGGTGTATAAATCAGTGAACATGTGGATTTGAGTAAAGACGACCTCTTTTTTATGTGGCTGCACCACCCCTGTTGTTTCAGTTGCAGCTGATTTATTGTCCCTCTATCTGTCTCTTCTGCCCCCTCAGAGCTTCCCTACGGCTGGGAGAAGATTGAGGACCCCCAGTTTGGCACCTACTATGTTGAGTGAGTAAAACCCTGTTCTGTTCTGGGGTTTGGGGAAGGAACCCAAAGGCCTGCAGCTGTGAATCAAGGCTGATGTAGATGAAATAGCATGCTCCTAGTCTGACTTTTTAAGAAAAGCTGCACCTGTGTGAACCCTTTTACAGCTGTTGGGCCAAATCAGGTATCTTTCATTAGGTTAGATTACTTCCAGCTGTTGTTACTAGCTTTTCTTCTCTCTTGACTCTTACACTGCCTTGTACTTGAAAGCATATGAGCATTAACATATTAAGAGGTATTGTTAAAATACCTTTTAACAAAGATACGCAGAGACTTTGTTGATAATCTGCTAATGTGTAAATAGCACAATTTTGAAGTTGAGGTGTTTCCATTAAATAAGACACAATTAAAAATGTAGTTCTCGCAATAAGTCATTAAAAACATGCTGCACCACATTTTCTTCTTTGTCTTTTCCTCCAGTAGTAACATCTAGTTGTTGGCCAGATCAGGATATGCCCCGCATAGTCAAATCACATGACTTATATGATGGGAAAAAAGTGCAGCTGTAAAAAAAGTGTCTCCATTTCAGTTTTGCAAATCCACTAACTTTGATGTAGCTAAAAAAAAAAAAAACAAGTTCGTCCTAGTGCAAAAACTTTTTATTGAAAATCAGTGTGTTTCCATTCAGCCAATTTGTTGAAATTTCAGTTTGTGCAACGTTAAGGTGAATAAAAACACAGCAACTACTGGATCACTGAAGTCCAAATGAGCTTATTTATTAAATCTGGTTTTAACCCCGTACACAATGGGATGTGGTTAACCTAAGCTGGTTTTCAAACTTGATTTTCCCACAGGCCTGCAGGGAACAATTAACCACAACTCTGCTTTAGAGCTTTGTCTTTGTATGTGAAAGAGAATCTAGAGAATGTAGCAGACAATGAAGGTTCTGGGGTCCCAGAGAGGGAAACAGAAGAGAGATCCCATTCTGATGGAGAGTGTAAACAAGAGGACGTTGTTTCATTTTAGTCCCATTATTGTGTAGAAAGAGGGAGAGACGTGCGGGCACGGGGGAAATCATCATGCCGGTTCATGCTGGAGGGTCACTGAGAGCCGTTCACTCCTCTGCCACCGTCCTTTTCTCATCCGGCTATTTTTTATTCCAAATAAATGACCACGATGTGACACCAAGTCCAATTATTTCCCCCGAATCGCGAGGCGTGTCAACTAGAGAGTGAGAAAGTGAGATGGTGAACTGGGAAATGACTGAAACAGGGGTGTGAGTGAGGCTTGGGCGGGGGTGTTTATCTCCTCAGACTTAATGGGCTGGGCATCTCTGTGCATGAGTCATACACAGCAAGAGCGCTTTGAGTTGAAGGCACACACACAGCGTAGCATCGGCGTCTCAGCATGTGACTGATTCACCGTGCAGTGTCATGGCTGGGATTTCTGCCTGTTAAAGCTCATTATGCAAATGAGCTACAGACATTTTTTTTAAATAACACAGATCTTGTTTTAATTTTAGGGATTTACAGAACAAAAAATTATTGGGTCTTCACCAAGGACCTACAAATATTTTAGTTTACCCGCATGTGTTTGAAAACACAAAGCAGATTCCCGACAGACAGCCCGGGTTTAATCCAGGGAGCAACACCACTTCTCTCTGATGAGTTCAAGTCCTCAGTCAGATGTGAAAAAACTAATTACACCGCTGTAAGAGCTGAAACAAGTATTCAGATTAATCATGATCAGTCATTGGAATACTCGTCTACTAGTTTAGTAATCGATTAATTGTATGTGTAGATATACTAAAAAAGGCAGTTTGCTTAAAGAATGCAATGAGAGCAATAATTCAGCCAAAACTGTACGACCATTTAACATGAAAAACCTCCTGTTTATAAATATGTGACTCGTTTCTGCTACTTAAATGATTTTGATTAACTGATGATCAGTAAAGGTGAACATGTCTACAAAGGCAGGAGTTTTGCTTGCCTTAAGCTTGTATATGTGCCCGTTGTGGGGATAAGCACTGTGAAAAGTGAAAATCACTCAGTCATGTTTGTTTAATACATTGTACAAGAAGATAGCAGTATGTCAGAAATTATCCATCAGTGTCGGCTCTGACTTACAGTTGTATTTATTTCATTTATACATCAGGATAGAAAAAGTGCAAAAAAGACATGCTGTGAGATCTGACTTCTATTTATCTAATCCTTGCAGCTGCAGACCCAAGCTCTGTCAGATGGGCAGAGAACCCTGTATTATACACAGAGCTTGTAAATATAAGTGAAATAAAGACATAACGTAAATACAAAGATAAAACGTTCGCGCAAGAAATAAAATATTTCAATTCAGTGTTGGGGTAAGAAGACATGACCTGTGTCTGCTTATATTTCTGAGAAGAGTTATAAGAAGAAACATTTTACATTCTAGAAAGATTTTTCCAAAGTTCTTTTGAGCATCAGTGTGTATCAGTGGAGACTTTGTTTTGTGTCTTTTTGTTTTTTAGAGCTACATCTGAATGGACCACACTAGTTCTATGTCTTCTGGATTCTTATAGAGCCAAAAGACTAACATAAAGATGCTCTTCCAGTAGATCTGCTTCAGAAAAGCATGTTTAATTACAAAAAATCCACATTTTGTCATGCAGCATCCACAAACAGATGTGCTTTTCAAGGGATTTTATGTGACAAATCACAAAATAGTGTATATTTGTGAACTAGTAGGAATGTTATACATGGTCAATAACTGAAGGTTTTGTATGCATTTGTATTTACGCCCTCTTTATTATGAGGAACTCCAGAACAGCCAACGACCTTCATAATTCACAGCACTGCCAAATGTATGTGCATTTTATTCTCAGTATAAAGAATAGAGCGCAAAGATTATCAGGAAGACGGAAGAACATGGTAGACAGGTCAGGGATAATGTCAGGGAGACTTTAAAACAATGTCAATTTATAAAACAAACTTTGAACATATCGAGAGCAACTGCAGTATGTTTAATTTCCAGCCGTTCAAGGCCGCTAAATGCATACCTGTAGTCAATCTGTAAATTTAAATTAATGCTAATATTCCATCAAACTTTTAAACTTTAGTTATTTTGTAAGGAATGGGCCAAAATTTTAGCCTCTAGAGGAGTAAAGCTGGTAAAAACACACGCTTAAGTACTTCCAGCAAAACAGCTTTAGTTGAATGCAAATGCACATTTTACTTCTTATATATTTGTCTGTGAAAAACTCATAACTTTTTCTTTCTGCTTTACATTGTAGCAAACAATTTCAGTAAAATACATGAAAGTTTGCAGTTGTAATGTGACCAAATGTGAGAAAAGTTAAAAGGATTTGAATACTTCACCAAGATACTGAATCTTCCTGGAAATGACGCCACGCCAGCAGATTCTTGGTCCATCGTCATCTCGAAATCATCTAGCTTGTCCTTAATGACATCTGCCTCCACCTCTTTATCACCCGACTCAGGGTCAGAACAGATTGTTCTCTGGGTAAAATGGAAGAATAGTCTGTCCTCATTTCAGTCTTTTCACTTGTTTATATTATAGTAAGTGATTCCTGGGCTCTTTACTCTCTTGACTGTCCACGGTGTAATTTTTGACCTTAAAATTTGGATGAATTTTTTTTTTGTTTGTTTGTTTTTTGGCTGTGAAAAGTTTTATTTCTTGGAAATTTTTCCAGACACTTTTTTTCCCTTCTCTTATTACTCTGCAGATTATTTGTCTCCAAAAAGTGTCACTTAAATGTTTGAATCTGTCTAAAAAGCCTTTAAAAATTCTGTTTTTGTCTCAAACATTTTCTTAAAGTGATAATCCTGAAGAAAAATGTACACGTCAAAATAAAACACAGCTTTGCGTCCTTTCCTAAAACTGTTTAAATGATGTTTATGTGTTCAAAGTGAAGTAAATGAGCTGCTCTTTATTTAATATTTGTGCCTTTATTACTTTTGATTCTGACATGTTTGGGCTTGTGGAGCACATACTGTTTACATGTTTAGGGTTGTGCCATTGTGGCAAGATCAGGATATTTCCTGCATAGTCAAATCACAGCTTTGCATCGTCATCACACAGTAGCAACAACAGTGGTGACTTTTTATCTAAACCAACCAGATAGAGAGAACAGAGGGATGAAATGAGTGACATTTTAGTTTTTAGATACAAATCTGTGTAACTGATTAGCAGTTAAGAGCTTTTCTCAAAATTAGGAAGACAAATGTGCAAGTATTTGGGATGTATATTTGATCATTACTCTATGTTTTGTCCTATTTGCAGTTCTTGTAACATAATGTTGTTTTCTATCGCTTGTGCAGCCACATCAACCAGAAGACCCAGTTTGAGAATCCGGTGATGGAAGCAAAGAAGAAGCTAAGTGATGACACACCCAGTGCAGTTCAGCCACCAGCAGCTGCACCCTCAGGTAAAACTCTCAGCAAAAAAAATGCTGACATTTTCTCTACACTCACAATGAATCTTCTGTCACATGAAACCTTTGTTATGTCCGTCTTACAAGTAGAAAATCCACAAAGATTTATGTAGGAGTTGATGTTTTGTAAATCTTCAAATTGTTGCCTTGTTGACATATTCTAATCTAAAGGAAACTAACTATCAAATGCGAGCTGTACTACTCTGTTTTCTGGCAAAAGTTATTTGTGGTTTTGGAAAGTTAGTTCCAAAACCTGCTTGAATAAGGAGGTTAGAATATCCACTGCCTGTTCAGAAAGGAGCTGAACAGAAAGTGAAATTGTTTATTTGCATCTTGTTTTTGAAGAATTATAGAAAGAACATGAAGTGGGAGATAATTGATTGGTCTAATTTATTTTATGTTTTTAGCGTGTTTTTATGAACATACATTTCTGTTTTTAAAGCAGATTTTTAAAGGTTTGTTTTCTACAACTCAATGCAACTTAAATGTTTTGAATCGGCTGTTGAAGGGTCCCAGAACCAGATTATGAAAGCATGTCACTCTCATGCTTCCACTTCTCAGCATCCTTCTGTTGGTGGACCCATGTGGATTAGACTTTATGTTGCTTTCTGATGTTGGACTCCTTCTAATTATTGTCCATTAGTCCCAACTGGACACTCAAGGTTGGGGTCAAACCGTCTCAAGCGTTCAAATATCCAGAATAAGCAGAAAATTTAATAGATAAACTGTGGATTCATCTTCAGTAATGTGGCAGGGAGAGCTGAACTTAACTGCGAAGCTCACAATTTGCATCTGTTTCATGACCAAGAGAAGCAGATCCTGTACACAGTTGGCTGAAATGAACTTGGTAATATGTTGAGCTGAAAGTTAGGAGTGAACATTTCATGCACACTGTAACTGATTGTAAATAAGTATGTAATAACTTTGTGCCCCAAATTAAACTCTGCTTACTGCATGATAGAGCCTTGGGCCGGCCCTGGCTGCATGTATTTTTACCCTCCTATTCAGTTAAGTAATCACTGTGGATTTTAACCCCCACAGGCCTTGTCAAAGTTGCTTAAATTCTTCCTCTTCCTCATTTTAATGTTTGAAAGAAATCTTCAAGGACAGGCGCTTTTGCTCGTTTCCACACAAGAAAAATTGTAAGAGATCCTCAGGGTTTTTTTTTTACTTTAACTGTTAAAATGTTGCGGCTTATTAGTGTAGCTCGTAACATGCAAAAACGTGGCACGTTTTGCTTTAAATTCCAGTATATTTACTGAATAAACTGCTGCGTGGATAACAGCGTTGTTAACACAGATGTTCCATCATTGCACTTCTTAAAACATCACATTATGCGTGTTATCCAAACACTGGGAGCCCTTTAACCGTCTGCTTTAAGATGAAATGTCTTTCTGAGGATGTTCTAACAGTTGACAGGCTGCTGATAAACAGCTTAAAGCCTCGGAAGCTATGATATTCAATTTGAATAATGAAACGACGCTTCACTGGGCGGCAGAATTCACTTTGACAAGTAGATATGAAATAGGGAAGGCTCTGAGGTCTCTTTGAATGCTGCTTTAGCCCCCTGTCATTCACAACTGCTTAAAGATCTCTGCAGACCAGAGGAAGGGACCCACGGAAGAGGAATGGGAGGACAGTGGGGTAACTGCAGTGGTGTGTGACTTATTGTCATAAATTGCCTTTCTGCTACTTCTCATGTAAGACATGTGGGCAATGCTGCAGCTTGACTGATATAATCACCCGCCACACCGTAAACACTAGAGTCTGATAAATGGAGGCCCCCGTGTTGTAAAAGGAGCTGGTGCTATTACGGTCCTCCAAGTCTGCATACACAGAGCATTTCCATATTAGTATTCAAGTCAACCTCCGTGTTTCAGACACCCCTCGGACAGATCTGTCCACCTCAGTCTGCTGCGCGCAGATCCCACCTCCCATAGCTGAGTCTCTCTGCACTCTGTGTGCCGCCGCCGCCTCCAGCTCTAACTGCCCACCCTGCACCTTCCCGCCCTTGTTAATGAGAATTAATGGCCAGTGTGAACGTGCGTGAGGTTGCTCCTGAGCGCGATTCTGACGAGGCTTCCTCAGCTGCCTCGGCTGACCTGTCAGATAATGGCGACGGGGCACAGGAGCGGAGCGGAGCACGGCACTGCGCTCAGGCCATAATTACAGCACTGACAATCCTGTCAGACATTTCACATAATCACTTCGCCCCCCTGAGAAAACAGACTGTCCCATTGTTGCCCACAGCTTAATCTGGGCTGTGTAAACATGGCTTTGGTTTGTAGCCTCTGCTTCCCAGCTATGGTTTCTGTCCATGCTGCTTTAATGGGGATCATTTAGGAAATAGTTTTTCAGGCATAGCATGGACATGACTGAGCAGGTTGAGTGTTTTACCTGCAGCAGACACGTTTTAACATTCATCAAAACAAGCTGTAAGGCCCATAGAACTAAATGTAGGCCTTCATGCCATCTTGAAAAGTCTGTGAATGTGTGGAAAATAAAACTCTATTTCCAATCTGAGGAAATGTGATCATATCTGAAGTAGGTGTGAGCAGGAGCACCGTTTATGTTGGTTGTTATTGAAAAGTTCATCCATCCAAGTTCTGTATTTAAATTAGTACAGTTGATAAATTGATTTTATGGACTGATTGAATTTTTGTTTTTTGACTATTAATTTTTTTGTTTTATTATGACTATATTTTTGTAATTAATCAAAAAGTTATTGTAGCCTTGCTCTGATACTGTCGTACAACTCAAGTAGGGATGATCGAAATAAAAGCCACTTTTGGAAAATATTTTCTGTCATTTTTAATTTATTTTTTTAGAAAAGAAAGCGAGGGGAAAAAACCAACTAAAAGGTAATCTGGTGGGAACAACAGAGTCCCCGAGTGAAATTCAGGGACTCCGTACACCTTGCGCCGTACACCGACTTGTCCGTGCTTTTCACTTTAAAAGCAGTCACGTCCATAAGCCAATTGCATAGCAGTTATGCAAATCAAAATCCCATGACACTACGACACTGAGAGAGAGAGTGGTGTGGGAGGCAGGGAGGACTCCTCTCTGCGCTGCCCCTGTAATGAGATTGATGTCGAGCTGTCTATCAGTGTGGGAACCAGGCAGGGGCGAAGCCTGACCTGCAGGGACCCAGTAAATAACTGGCGCTCTCACAGGGGAAGAGGAGCCTAGGATTTAGTTAGGATTCACCTCTTCGTGTCAGGGCTAACTCTATTACTTTTCTGTCTCTTTCTGGCTCATCAGTCCTCCCTTTCTCCACTCTCTCCTATAGTCCAATAGAATTTATTTTCTGTCTTCTGTGAAGTTGCCTCATATGATCTACACAAGGGAAACTTGCTATGAAGTTCACAGGGAAAACAAAACAGATTTATCTCACGTAAAGTGACATTGAATTGTTTACCACTTGTAACTGGCAGGGATGTCATATTATTTTAGTCTTTTCAGAATCAATTATTATAGTTTTCTAATCCACAAAGGAGAAAAACTATGCATACAAAGCAGACTCTAAGATTTGAATCGCCCAAAGGTGACAGTTTAGCTTAGATGGTTTAAAGTTAAATACCATGGGAGTATTTCAGTCAGATGAAAAACCCAGACACACACATCAGAACATGTTTCCTAATGCATGGGATAGGCTAAAATTAAGTGTATGGAATGACTAGGTTTTTGTTCAAGCCAGTTGAGCAAAAAAAAACCTAACTCATTTTGAACTTATTTTGACCCTAAATTGATTCGATAAAATCAATAGTAAATCAACAATAAATTCAAACTTGTTCTAGTTTGTGGAGCTTTTCTAAGTTGCTTGTTGCTCAATTATTCCATGTTATAAAGAACTGGCTCAAATTTGTCTTTAAGCAGTAGGTCTTGCAATCAAAAGATTGTAGGTGCGATTTCAGCTATCCCCACATGTGGACGTGTCCTTAGGCAAGATACTTAACCCCAAGTTGCCTTTCAATTTGCATATTCATGTTTAAATGTTTGGATGTTTACTGGGTTTATAAAAGATTTGTTTGAACTTGCATTAAAACTGAGGGTTCTTTGTTTGCATAATCACTATCAGTGAGCGACATTCTGACAGGCAGGTCATCAGTGCTTGAATGCAATTATGAAGGAGACAGATGGCAGATTAAAGAGAAGCTCATCATTTTACAGAAACATTGTCACCATTTGCTCTTTTACGAGAACCTATTTTTATGAGAACCTAATTGTAAACTGACTTTACAAGAAGATTACCTGGTGCACATAGATACTATGTGCACTTTAATTTGGAACTAAATTTGTATCAAATTTCTAGAATTCAGCAGAAGTGTCTGCTGGTGTTTTTGAGGCACAACAAAAAGTTTGTATTTATTTGACAAATACATCTAGAAAGAAAAATGTGCTAAATATTAACACATTCATTAATGATAGGTGAGTGTGTCACAGTCATGTGACAGTAAAGATCAATTACTAAATCCCATTTTAATCTTTCAGCCTTATTCTTAGCCCCTTTTTAGCATCCTATGAACGGGATGCTAAGACCTTTGGTTGTGCTTGGCGCATATGTCTGACAGTATGTGAAATCAAATTAAAAAGAGAATGTGGATCCCAAAACCAGTTGGAGACAGTGGAAAAACCTGTGTTGAAATGTAGGTCTATATGTTGAGGAAAGTCAAAAGTGATACTATATATTTGTTGTTTGCGGGTCTATGAAAATGCTGTGTCTAAATAATTTTTCTATGATTTTATGTTCTGATTTTTTGTTTGCTGTGATACAGGCCATAATTTGAAATAAAGCCCTTTACTGTTCAACTGAATGTCGGCCAATCAGTATGCATGCAGTAAATGTGTGAAGTTATTCTGGTTGTAATTTCTCGAATGCTAAAAGGAGAAATGGATATGGCATGAATGTGTTTTGCAGCTTCGCATAAATACAGGTTTGACTTGCAAAACAGCAACAGTTTATGTCGTCATTTAGTGAACAATAAAATGTGTAGTTAAAGATAAGCCTGAAACAAAATCGGAGTCCCTCCTAACTGCTATGAGTATGTTGTTGGGATCAAATTCATGTCCACCTTTTGCATTCTCTATTTACTATATCTATTTCCCATTTTTCCATACATTTCCACAGAAGAGGAGCCTGCTAGAGGGTTGCGTGGCTTCACTCGAGATCCATCTCAGCTACAGGGTTCCATCTTGCAAACATCACTTAAAAAAAGCCAGCTGGGATTTGGGTTCACTATCATCGGAGGAGACCGACCGGATGAGTTCCTTCAAGTCAAAAACGTCCTTCCTGATGGGCCTGCAGCACATGACAACAAGATTGCCCCAGGTAAGTTTCCTCAGAGCAGTGGTTGTGTTTTCTGAATTCTGGACACCAGCTGATTAGCTGTCAGACTGATCTAAAGAACCTTCCAAAACTGTTCAGACTTAGAAATATTTTCTTTAGACCTACAGTGTCAACTCAACATAAAGTAGCGTATAATTGAAAAGTGGAACAAAAAAATTCATGGTTTTCACAATCTTTTTTTTTTTTTACAAATAAAGATGTGAAAAGGTGTGGATTTGTATTCAAACCTCCTTTCTTGAATCACAGAACCACTTTTCACTGCAATTAAGTCAGCAAGCTGCATTTGCATCAGGTTTGTAAACCTAGACATGATGGTCTTTGCCCATTTTCTATTGTAAAACAACTCAAACTAAATCAGATTACGTAGAGCCTCTTTGGACATTAGTTTTAAAACACTGTCTAAGATTCGTGTTGGGACTTTAACTAGGCCATTCTAAAACATGAATGGTGTTATCTAAGCCTTTCCATTGTCGCTCTGATTGCGTGTTAAGGAATGTTGTTCCCTGCTTCAATGATACGATCAGGGTAAATTAAGCTTTCCATCTTGCATAATGTTTTTCATGTTTTCCAAAAAGCTCAGTTGTCTGACCAGATCACTACTCTGTCAAATAAAACACTTTAAAAACACTGTTTGTGTTGGAAAATGTGTGCAAGGACACTAGTGACACAAAAAATAACAGATACAATAAGTCCCAAATCATGTGCATTTGACTTGTGCATTGTTTTCTTGATCTTTTATATGTGGTATAGGCAGCTATTAGTAAATAAAGCAGATCATGGATACTTCACACTGAATGTCACATTGCTTAATCACATAAGGCAGTGTTATGGTCATTAATAAAAATAATAAATCATTAATTAAACAAGTGTCTAGTTTATAGTTTACGGTCAGAGTTTATATCCAAGCATAAATTACAGTTTTAATTGGCCTGTCTTATGTAGGTTGAAGGGTGAGCGCTACATGAAGCCATTTGGGAATCTTTCAAGTAGAAGGCGTTGCAATGGGGTAGTACAAATATGCAGGAATTTTCACCTTTTCATTCGTCTGTGGACATTGTGATCACATGTAGGGCTACTGAATTCGTTTGAATAACTGTTGTGCAAAAAGCCTTAGGATTCATATAACACTAATATTGATCGCCACACAAGCACCGCTGCTGAGAATCAACGAGAAAGTGGAACAGAGAGAGTAATTATTTTCACTGTCTCATTTCCCTAGAGGGGGTGTGGGGGGGGGTAATTGACTGTACCAAAAGATGAATGTAATTAATTTCATTGGGTTTTAACAGCGAGCATTCGACTGGAACAACTTCCCCTTGCATCTTAACAGTATGGACCTGCTACATTTATTCATGGCAGGATGTGCAATGTTAGAGCTCTCGAAGAATGTTTATTCCACTTGTGTTTTGGGATGTTTTTAGGTAAAACACTGTAGTACCATATAATGAGTCAGAGCCACCATGTTAGTTTATGGAGTTCATTTAAGGAGTGCAACTTTAGCTGTGTTTGCTTGGGGAAGGTATTGATTGTGTAGGTGGGAAGGATCTTCTTCTGGGCTTTTAGCCAGCTGGCCAGTCAGCGGTTCAGCGGTTTGGCAGGTCAAGAGCTCCAGCTTTTTCAGGGAGAAGAAGGTGGAAAAGAATGAGCATGTCACTTATCTTGTTCTGTTTTACACTTTCCTGTTTCCTGTTGACATCATAAAATGATGCACAAATATATACTCTTGATTGGGGACACATTTATGTAATATAGCAACATACTTAGAAAGTGGAAGGAAAATTCAAATTATTCCCAATAAAATTCTGGAAATTGTGGAGTCAATACTGTGAAAAACTAGTTTTTGTCACGATTACAGTTACAGCTATTTTGGGACTTGTCTTCCAACTTTGCATATCTAGAAACATAAAAATGTATATTGTTGTTGATTAATGTTGGTGCAATATCTCTTGATCAAGCCTTTTCTAGCAGTCCACACTAAAAAAAAAAGCAATAAAAGTATGTATGACTCGTGCTGATATTGCATGGGGTCAACATCAGTACTTTCTACACTCAGAACTGCAATATGTGGAAAAAGTTTGACTCCCACAAGTCTGTTGTTTACCAGTGACTTAGAGTTGTGATTGTATTTGTTCCGTATTTAATTTAGCCATTTTTCACTTTTGAGAATGTTAAAGCATTTTCAGCAGCTGTAGTTTTATAAAATCTCTGTGTTCTTCTTCGAGGTGATGTCATTGTGGACATTAATGGGGCTTGTGTGCTGGGGAAGACTCACGCTGATGTGGTTCAGATGTTTCAGTCCATCCCAATCAACCAGTATGTGGACCTGGTCTTGTGTCGGGGTTACCCTCTGCCAGAGGACTCTAACAGCAGCGAAGATGCATCAGCTTCACTCAGCGCCTCAAACGAAGCTTCCCCTTCCCCATCCTCCTCCAATCCCCAGGAGCCCCATTTCACAGCCCCGGACGGAGGACACCTCTCCCGCCAGGCTGCTGCAGTACCGGCCCTAAGCAACGGTGGGCGCCACCATCATCACCCTCACCCACAGCAACACCAGCACCTTCCTCTCGCCCACAACCAGGAGGGACCAGACCCCACCCTGTTACAGCCGGAGCTAGTGAGCGTGCCCTTGGTGAAAGGGCCAGGGGGGTTCGGTTTTGCCATTGCAGACTGCCCCTTGGGGCAGAAGGTCAAGATGATCCTGGATGCCCAGTGGTGCCGTGGCTTGCTGAAGGGTGACGTCATCAAGGAGATTAACAGGCAGAACGTCCAAACGCTGAGCCACGCTCAGGTAGTGGACATCCTCAAAGACCTTCCGGTGGGCAGTGAGGTCAACGTGCTGGTACTTAGAGGAGGTGAGTGGCTGTAAACATTTGGAAATCTGGATCAAGTTAAGTTTATGTGTATAGGACATTTCAGCAACCAGGCAGTTCAAAGCGCTTCACTTCATGTAAACATCTAGCCTGGCCATTGCTTTTCTGCACATTTTTGCTTGATTCAAATTCAATTTCACATCTCAGTATAGACTTTCACCCATTGACTTGGATTTCTCCAGTAGAATTTCAACCATGTCAATGAGCGAACAGAAGAAGTTGTGAAGCACTTGCAGTGGAGAACGTGAACAAAGCCATTCAGTCCATGTTGGTTTTGCTTACAAATATTGAATTAACATCAACAGCTATCTTGCGTGGCTCAGCACTTCTCTCTTCTCAGTGGAGGATGGTTGTTTATATTACAGTGCAGGCAATTTCCAGTTACATACATCATGGACAAACATTAGAGATTTAAAAAAAATTAAAACTGTGATACAGTCCACGCTTCCAGGAAGCAATTGTTCACAGACAACTCTAAAAAGGCGTGTTTTTTGTCTTTGTTTAAAGAAACTCAATGTCTTGGCAGTTTTCTGGAAGTTTGTTCCAGATCTGTGGTGCGTAGAAGGTAAATGGTGTTTCTCAGTGTTTTGTTCTCTTTCTGGGATGCAGATACAAGGTTGATACAAAAACAACAGATCTGATGTATTTCGGTGCTAAGCCAGTAGACTCGGGTGGTAAGTTGCTAGCACCACAGTGTGACACGCTGTGAAATCTTTCTGAATGTTAATCTACAAGTATTATGTTCAGACAGTGCACAGGTATTATAGCCTGGAGGCAACGTGACAGTTTATTCAAATTCTTCTGAAATCCTTTTAATCCCCCTGCAGATTTCTATCCTGCTTTGTGCTTTTGACTCACTTTTTTTGTGCCATCAGAAAGAAAAAAACAATATACAAAATTCCCTTTTAAAATTAATTCCCTAGGAGATTCTGACATTATCCTCCCTTTTGTCTGAGATCTATCAGCTGTGGAGGGGATGAAAGTTCCTGTACTGTGTACAATGTTTTAATTTATAAATGACAGGACGGATTGCGTGCTGCCTGTCTTGCTTGAATACACGGACTCTCCCAATGTTTAATAAAGCAATTTCACGCTCTGGCCCACGCCAGCTCTGTATCATCCACTGTGCACCTTCCCAAACGGGGAGGAAGTGGAGCTCGGTCACATGGGAGAGAGCTCCGTTCAGAGGAGATGGCAGCTTCACTGAACCACTTTCTGCCATGAGAGAAAGAAAGAGAGTAGGCAGGAGACTCAGAGCGTGGTGGGTAATCACCTCCTGTCTTCTTGCTTCATGCTTTCCCTGATTTGAAGGGCTTGTTCCTTTTTTTGCCTTTGCTGCAGTGCAGTGTAGCCCAGATTCAGAAGATCAGTGTTGCACCCACATATCAGATGCGCTGAGCCGGGTTCTGCTCTACGCTCCTGGGGGTTTGTCGTGTATCTGCATTAATCGCACACGTGCATATGCTGCATGTGTGAGTGTGTGTGTCACAGCTTTAGGAAAGCATAGGATCGCAGCTTTCCAGAAATCAAAGATGAAATGCTGCTGGGGTTTCTCAGAAGACCGCTGAAGGCTTGGATTAGGATTGTCTTCAGTTTCGACCAGCAGTCAAAATTGCAGATGATGAAAAGTTAATAAGGAAAATTGTGAAGATTTTCAAAATGAAATTAAGCCATACTGCCTTGTAAAACTATTCACACCCTTTCACACAAAAGTCTGAGTGTTTCATTGAGATTTTATGTGATGGACCAATACAAAGTAAGGAATAAATATGGTGTTCAAGAAAAATAATAGAAAGTTTTACTCTTTTCTAATTGAAAAACATCTCAAGCTCAGTGAGATTTGACACAGAACATATGAGCATTTATTTTCAAGTTGATTTTCACATGAGTTAATGTCTGAACTTTGACAAGGCCTTTCTGACACATGAATATAATTTGGTTTTAACCATCCAATTGTAGCGCCGGCTATGTGTTTAGGTCCACTGTCCTGCTAACAGGCTGACCTCTGCCCCTTTTGTTTATTTTTTGCAGCCTCCATCTGTTTTTTTGCTCCCGTATTTAACTCCATTCATTTTCTCATCAACTTTACCAGCTTCTCTGTCCTTGTTAAGGAAAAATGTTCTTCTATGTATACTGTATTCCATAGATTATAAAAACATTTAAACTTTATGTTTTTGACAATATAAATGCAGCTCTGGAAAAAAAAATAAGGCGTCCACTCTACTGAACCCCATTAAAAACCTCCTGGTTATCCACCAAATATTGATTCTTGAACTCTTCCAGAGTTAAAACATTAGTTTTGGTGTTTCTAAATGAATATGAACTTGTTTTCTTTGCATTATTTGAGGTTTGAAAGCACTGCATCTTTTTTGTTATTTAAACCATTTGTCATTATCTGCAAACAAATACAAAATCTTTTCTTGGAATTTGGGAGACAGTAGTTCACAGGATAAAAGAATAATCATTTCACTCTAACAGATACCTATAAAAGGTAAAATCAGAGGAACTGTTAATTTTAAGTGGTCTCAATTCATTTCCAGACCTGTATATTATTAATGATATAAACATATTTCAATAAACATACAGTTGTATGTTTTAATACAACATACTGAACATTAACACATTTATTTGTGGCAGAACAAAATTGTAAACGTGCAGACTGGAGGAAGCAGATGGAGAATTAACATACATTAATTAGCTTATTGAACAAAGGAGCAAACAGAGGCACTGAGGAGGCAGGAAATCCAAATTAGTCCAAGCATGAATCCACACCTGAACACTTCAAACAAACTAAATGAACTGGGCGGGGACAAACAGACAAGGAAAGCATCTGGTGGACCAAATGAGGAACAAAGAAGACAGTGGATATACTTCCAAGGAAATATTACAATACCTATAAATGGAAGAAATGTGAAGCAACACTAAGAAAAACTACTGATCAAATGCAAACCACAGTCTGGGATCATTTTTGTGAAAAATCGGACAGCTTCAGCGCCTCTGGGTTGCAACAGGTGCCTGGTTTCACCCAGAGAGGGGTGGATGTTTTCCTAGGGCTCCAGATCTTCTTTGGCCCTCCTCTTCTAATTACACATCAAACATCAGTAATACTTGAGCCTACTGTCCCCTGGTGGTAATAGAATGCATTGCTTTCCACACCCCTCCCATTTCAATCTTGAGAGAAGCGGAGAGGAAAGTACTGAAAACATGTCTAGTAAAGGTGAAAATGGAGAAATGGGTTAAATCCACAAAACCTATAACTATATTATATTTTTATGATTCTCACCTTTTGTCATTGTTATATTTCATAATGTGTTAGTTATGTTTTCTTAAGGATTTAACCTTCATTTCACTTCTCTGCCGACAGGTCAAACTTCTCCTGTGAAATCACTAAAACCTGTAAGTAAAACACTTTTTATCATTTTTTTTCATAAAAGATGGTGTAATAGAAAACCCATTTTCTGTTGGATTACAAAATAGAAAGCATTTTTTTTTTCTGGTTTACTTTTGTCTCTGCCTCCCACAAGCAATGCTGCATTATCCAGGTTATTTCTGGAGTTGTGTGTGGGTAAACACACATGCTCCATGCAAACAGCAACTTAACATCATCCTGTGCATGGGTGTTGTAAGATGATATGCCTCGTTCAACAGCTTGTCACTGTGCTGCGCTTTGAAAATAGAGAGGAGATGAGGCAGAAACAGGCTTACTCACTCTGCTTTGTTGGTGAAATGCAGTATCATTCTGCTCAGATGTGCTATTTGGGGAATTTTTTTTGGGGGGGGGGGGTAACTAAATCCATCCTAAATTTATCTGCATCCTGGCTGTTTTAGCCTTGAATCATTTAGATAAATGCTCTGTTGTTGCTGTTGTTACGCACAGTAACCGTATATGTTCCAAGTGATCTGAAAATGTGCCACAACTAATGGATGTTTCACCCACCTGAGGACTTGCACCTCTGTTTACCCTTTCCTCCTGTTATGTGTAGCAGGAGAGAGCTAGCATGCCCCACTCTACGTCCCAGCACAGCCTCCAGCATCCTCCGCACGCCGTCTCCCACCAACTGACCCACCCGGCCTCGCAGCCCGTCGTGCAGCTGCAGCAGCGGCAGGAGATGGCGAACAGCACAGAGACCCTCAGTCAACCGGAGGTGCTCTCCAACGCGCTCCCTGTCTCTACCAACACCCTGCGGTCGTCTTCTCCTAAACCGGACCCATCTGAACTCTACCTCAAGTCCAAAGCTATGCTGGACAGCAAGCGTAAGTTGATGACAGAACTTTTTCAGCTCTACTTGAGCATCTCTCTAATCAACTTCACAATATATTTTATTGGTTGGATATGTGAGATTGATTCAAACCCGCTTGGAAGTTACAAATGTCTCTTCTGGAGCTTTAAAATCACTTCAGTATTCTAGTATTAGATCAAGATTTGCACATTCAGCTGAGAAATCTTCAGTATTTGTACTTTGACCTGCCAATACCGATTTCACTTTTAAAAGGACTTTTATGAGAATCATTTTTGACCATGTTAAAAACTTTCCATCTTTTCTTCTTTCTTTCCTGTCTTCAGCACCGAATGCCAAGGATCTGGATGTGTTTATCAAACGGAACCAAGAGTCAGGCTTTGGCTTCAGAGTCCTGGGTGGCGAGGGGCCAGATCAACCGGTGAGTTGCATAAATTAAATGGGATGATTGGAAGTTTCCGAAAAAAAACAAAATAGACTATCAGTTAATATAAACTCCTTATAATCACATCAACCAGTCGATGTGCTCTTTCATTTTGATTTCTTCTTCAGGTGTACATCGGAGCCATTGTACCACTGGGTGCAGCTGAGAAGGACGGCCGTTTGCGCGCCGGAGATGAGTTGCTGTGTATAGACGGCGTTCCCGTTAAGGGCAAGTCGCACAAACAAGTGCTGGAACTGATGACCAACGCCGCCCGAAACGGCCAAGTCATGCTGACCGTCCGCCGAAAGCTGACACACACAGGTAGGTCTGCTGTGTATAATCAGCTCTGCATTCCTCCAAGGGCACTCGCAGCACAGTTCCTTCATCTCCTCATTTGCCTCAGATCAGCTTGCTGGAGGAGAACCTCTGGGAAATGGCTTTGATGTGGGATTTGCTCAGTAATCCTTTAAATTCGCTCTGGGTGACTTTCCTGTTGGAAAAAATTTGGAATAAATGAAACTCGATTAAAACAATGACTTTCTGCTTAGAAGGCATTTTCTCTACCTTTTGAAAGAAGTGCATTTAATTTGATTTCATTAAAGATATTAAAACAATTTTACAAAAAGGTTGAAATAAGACGGTCGCTTTGTTGCGACATTAAAAAGCTGAGCTGATTTACATCTCAAAGTACTTTCTGAAAGTGTTTTTGCAGCAGCTCATACCTCCTGCTGAAATAAGGCCGGTTTAAACCCGCAAATAGCCACTTTATCCTTAGCAGGAGCACTTTTTCTAATGACTGTGCAGAAAATAAGCATCTGTCATGAGGACTCTCTACTTTTATTGCTGGGTTTCAGAAAGATGAATAGGCTGGTTAAAGATCACAAAGCAAACATTCAAAAAAGAGGGACTGAGTTGAATCCCCATCTGCTATTTCAAATAGCCATGGTCTGTTGTTTTTATCATTTGTTTTCTTTTTTTTTCACATATCAGTGTCTCAAGAGAAGCAATAAATCTCTTGAAGACCAAAAGCACATAGATTATATTTTACAAACTATAAAAGTTTGTAAAATATATCAATATATTTGATATTAAAAAGAAAAATGAATATAAATAGATATATTCATATTTTATTTAAAAAATATATAAAAGACAATTAGAAAATAAAATGAGAAAATGTATAATTCTATTTCATTTGACTATTTCAAACACCTGTGTTGCTGTATATCAATAATTTATTTTAGATAATGTGACCAAACCAATCAAAGTCACTGCTTACTTTTAATTATTTGATAATGGATTCCACAACAAAAATTCAGAAACTAATTAAGAAATGTCACAATAAAATATGTGATTTAAAGACATAATGAAGAAGAATAGAAATTATTTGGATTTTCTCTTGTTTTATGCACATTTCTTTGTTTTAAATACCATGCAGCCAGTTATTCAGTGACGGGACGGCCCTGATGCTCTGTTGACATTTAAACCGGTCTGTACAGACTAGCCTGTATCTGACAAACATTGTCTTGTTTGTGTTTTGTCATTCTTCAGAGACTGGTGAAGAGGAAGAGAGCGGCCAGCAGCCTCAGCAGGTGGCGTCGGCTCTGGTCAACAGCTCTCCCAAAGTGCCTCGCGTTGAGGCGCCAAACGCCGTCCAGCCTGCTCAGCTCCCCAGACCAGAGAGCTTTGATGTTACCCTGCAGCGGAAAGACAATGAAGGCTTTGGTTTTGTTATCCTCACATCAAAGAACAAACCCCCACCTGGAGGTGTGGAGCTAGCACAAACACGACGCACGCATGATTTTTGTTTTCATAGATCAGATTTGGAATTGATGCAAATCAGCACAGCAATGGGTCAGGATATGCTTGAGGGTTTCAAGAATTTACTTCAAGTTTCTTATTAGAGCAACAGTTTACAACAACATTAAGAGCCAAAGATCCAATTTAGGCCTATCTATATCAACACTAAGTCCAAATTCTGTTTGTTTCAAATCCATTCATTTCAATGTACATTATTAATAACAGAAAAGAAGCACAGACACAGTGATTCTGTAGTACTGTCTTTGGGAAATTTATGACTATACATAATTAATGGCAGCAATATGTCAATCAGAAGTGTTTTCTAGAAAAGAGAAACAACTGATAATGAAATCACTGAGCTGGGAATACTTTCTACATGAAAGAAAAACAATTAATTGTGATTAATCAATTCTTGAATGATCACCAACTAATTTTGTAATTGGTTAATCATTAACTAAAGTATACAGACGCAACAATAGGCAATTTGCTGAAAGAACATCATTATCAGAGCAATAATTCTCTTATTATTGGTTTTAATAATAAGAGAATCATTTTAAAGAATTTTAAAAACCTTTTAAAATGATTTCAACTTGAGTAGAAATGGATGAAATTTTCATGGGGTAGAACAATAACTTTATTGTTTTGTTTTTTTTAGCTGCAGATGCATTCTTTGCTACAAATGGTCATCTGTATACTGAAGGCATATACAGTTGAACATTTGCCTAAAATGCAAATGTAATTGGATTTTAGCCAATCAATTTTTTTATTATCTTATTTAAAAAAGGAATTGATTAATTTGCTTTTTTGCATCTTGAATTTATATTGTATAAAAATGTTTAAGTGATTAAATGAAAAATCTGCAGAATGTCAATTAATCAATTAACCATCTGAATAATTAATAGGATAACAAATTACTAAAATAATTATTACTTCCAGTCCTAATACATAATAATTACTCTGAACTTACCCTATTAATGATTCCATTCAGAAAAGAAAACCAGAAGTAATGGCAGTAGTATTTCTATCAGTGATTCATAAAAGAGAGTTAAACACAGAAGCGCTGGGACAGGCATAATTTCCAGAGGAAGAAAGAAAAAACAGATGATGCAAAGTAAATGACTAAAAGCTTTGTGAGTCACACATTCCAGGAAAGAAAGACAGCTTATCACAGCATCACTGGCCTTACCTTCGACGCAAAAGTCATAAAGAATGGTGCATTTCAATGAACATGCTGCCTAATTTGACTTCTTCTGAAAGGGATGTTTGTGGCTCGAATTCAATAAACGTCATTCCAATAAACACGCCCTTGATGTTACAATGCTAGAACCACAGCTGACTTCACTATTTTTTTTTTTTTGTGCAACTCTTAAAACACAGAGAAAAAAGCTCTTTAACTGTATTGAAATATCAGACATTGCTGTTCTGCGACATACTTTATTTTAAGCAAACTCTTCCTTTGGATGTAGAATCAGGATGCACATCACTGAATTATTGCTATAGAAACATGCGAAAAGTCCGAATTTTTCCTTTCATCTTTTTTAATGACAGTCATACCGCACAAAATCGGTCGTATTATCGAGGGGAGCCCCACAGACCGCATAGGTCGCATGAAGGTGGGAGACCGTATATCTGCTGTCAACGGCCAGTCCATCATGGAGCTGTCGCACAACGACATCGTTCAGCTCATAAAGGACGCCGGAAACACGGTCACGCTGACTGTCGTGCCTGAAGAAGGTAATCAGGCGTTACTCTGATTTCTGTCCGGCTTCTTCTTTCTCTTGCTAATGGGTTAACAGAACTGTTGATGCTTTCTCTGTCCTTGTAGATGGTGCTCCTCCATCTGGAACAAATTCAGTAAAGCACAGTCCTTCAATCCAACATAGAGCCGTGGGCCAACAGCCTTCCAGTCATCCAGACAGGTAGAGTAACACACAGCGATATGCAATAGGTTAAGTCGGCTTGACCAGAAAAAATATTTCAAAAATAAACACCAAAGTGCTTATAATCTGGATAAAAAGTTCTAGTAAATTTTACATAGGTCATGTTTATTCTTTGATTTTGAGTTGGCCACAGCTAACTGCTAAAAAGGTCATCAAAATTAAACCATACGGTTCCTGTGAAGTGGATTAAACCCAGCCATTTTCTAATTTTTAGATAAAATAAACAGTGATTGAATCTTTTGTGCTGTAGTTCAGAGGAACAGTCCAGTTTGGAAAGCCAAGAAAACAGAATGTTGCTGAATAAGAAAGACGAATTAAAAAGTCCCAGTTGACTGTCTTCTGGAAGATATGGCTCTGTTTGTAGTTGTCATGCCATTTGTCTTGTGTCCTCACCAAGCATTTCCTTAACAGACCGCAAATATTTGAACAAGCCCCAAGCCCAGACAGTGGAAGAGATCAAATGCAGTTGTTCCTTAAATGAGCAGAGTGGATAGAGAACAAAATATTTCAAATTTTTGTTTAACAGGGGGAGAGTTCTCTGACCAACACTGTTTCTTTACACAAGATATCCTCAGTATGCTTTCTGGAACAGTATCCAATTTTATTCAAGTATTTTTAGAAGCAGTTGAGACGAAACTGGAAGCATAAAGAATTTGTAATATTTTGCATAACGATTAAAACATAATTTTTGTAAAACTATGTTTTCATAATAAAACAGAAGAGTGCGCTTTAATCTGTTTTAATGTCAGACATAGAAAAAAACGATTGTGCTTGTTTTTAAACATCTCATTCCAACTGTAAATGTTTTATTTGACAGTTTGGTGTTTTATGACCCACATCTTGTTCTAAGCACCTTGGGGCTAATTCAGATGGCTTCCCTTCTCTGCAGAAGGTTTTGTAAACTCAAGCAAAGGTGTTGTTTTCAGACAACAAACTAAAGGCTCCAAAGAGACTCCCAAACTTCTGTTCATTTGTTTCCTGCTTCGTTATTTTTCATACTTCTATGTAAAAAATGCTTCATAGAAATCATCTCTATCACAACATACCACTGTGTTGAATCAGAGAAATTTGTACACCCACATGAGACACGAGACGGTCCACTGAAATCACAAATTACCTCCCAAAGTCACAACTCTCGTCTGTTTCTGCACTACCATGGGGCTCATTATCATCTCCTGTGGTCTGCACACGTCTTGTTACCGAAGAGCATAGAGAATCCCCCAGTGGTCACTCCTTGGACAGAGAGGAAAGCAAAAGGGGAAGGATTAAGGAAGAGGCTTTCTTTTCTTTTTTAACTTTTTTAAACAAGATTATCTCTGCGAGAATCCTCAATCCTTTTTCAGTGGCTTCATTTGGACTTTGCATTAATACCTTTTTAATCACCAGAGCATGGCTTGGCTTTGGCTCAGCTCGGGCTCAGATATGAGCAGCGACTGTCGCCTTCAGCTTGGCAGTCAGAAGTAAGCAAACTCTGCTCAGCACAGAGAATTTCTCAGCTCTTCAGATGGTGTGTCAGCGCAGCAAAGTTCCCACAAAGGCATTGTAATGAGCTCTTCGAAGCATTAAAGCGTGCCGCTGTTATCTGTCACGGAAATGTAAAAGCAACACAGCTCTTTGAAGGATTTATAGTTCTCAGTACATGCTGTAATGAAAGCAACAGAGAGAGGCTACACTGCTGTAATCAGAACATGGGAGTGTGTAGATATCAACACCACTTCTTGTTTTAATCCAGTCTTCTAGTATTTCTTCTGTTTTGTGGCTCATTATAACATGTTTGCTGTCTTCTCTGGTAGGGCCGCTGAGTCTGAGATGAGGAACTCTCTTCAACCGAACGACATGGGAGCAATCGCCACATCTGGACCTAAACAGGTGAAACTGGAGCTAGAATTGCACCTATTAAGCTTTGTTGCAAAGTTCCTGAGGTGACAAAGCTCACTTCCTTGTGTTGAAACTGCAGGGCTGCTTCGTGGTGGAGCTGGAGCGCAGTCAGCGGGGCTTCGGCTTCAGTCTGAGAGGAGGAAAGGAGTACAACATGGGCCTGTACATCCTGCGCCTGGCCGAGGAGGGGCCTGCGCTTAAAGATGGGCGGATACATGTGAGTTGGTTTAATAATGTTTCTCTGACATCCTGATAAGCCAGGTGATACCACAAGCTGGTCCTAATAAGCAACACACAGATCAGGCTGTCTTTGCATCCTGGAATAGTGTGGGATGTGATTAGTGTATTTATGATGAGAGGAAAAAATATCTCTTAAATATCTCTGTATTTCAACACTTGTTTGACACACTGTCTGTAATCCATCCATCCCTCCACCCACCCATCCATCTATCCAGCAGTTTGTCTATCTGTCCATCCATCCATCCATCCATCCATCCATCCATCCATCCATCCATCCATCCATCCATCCATCCATCCATCCATCCATCCATCCATCCATCCATCCATCCATCCATCCATCCATCCATCCATCCATCCATCCATCCATCCATCCATCCATCCATCCATCCATCTATCATAAACTTGTGGTTATAGTGAAAGCATGGGAAGTATGCTTGTAAACTGAAACTATTGTAATTTCAGGTTGGGGATCAGATCGTGGAGATCAACGGCGAGGCCACTCAGGGCATCACACACACTCGGGCCATCGAGCTGATCCAGGCAGGGGGCAACAAGGTTCACCTGTTACTCCGACCCGGCCAGGGCCTTGTCCCAGATCACAGTGAGTCACAGCGTCCATCCGCCTGCACACACATCAGATCAACAGCATATTAACCAGGCATACATTGGAGCAATTTGTTTGGCAGGGAGCTGCATCCTGATTCACATGCATGAGTTTCAGGCTTCTCTTTAACCTTTCTCTCTTGTCATTCTCATCCAAAACTTCTAACTCAGTCTGCTTGTTGTGCTGTTTATCCTTCTTGCTTTCTCCCTGTTTCCTCTCTGGCACGGCTCTCTGTTTCTACCTTTTTATCTCTTCCTCCAATAGGTTCCAACTCTTCTTCCACCCTGTGCTTCTACATGAAACCAGAACATCACTAAAGGCCTCACTGCTTTTCTCGGTCTGTCTCTAATACGCTTGGTAAAACCTTTTGCCTCTAATTTTCAAGTCTCTCAGTTTTCAAGTGCTGTCTGTTGTGTACTTTTATGTTAACTGAAATGATTACAGTGTCATGCAAAAGTATTAACATCCCTTAAATGTTTCTATGTGTCAGTGTGATTTTGGGTGATAGACTTGCAAAGAAAAATGATACACAGTTTTTATTATTTCAAAGACATAAAAATCTGAAAATGTGGCCTACATATGTGTTCATGCTCTTTTACTCTGATACAACTGTTGGTTTCATTAAGGTGTGCTTTGCAGCAGAGTAGCACTGAATTGTGGCCAAGGAGAAGTGCAACAGATTTCCTTTC
The DNA here is from genome assembly GCF_027474105.1 of Poeciliopsis prolifica. Lineage (NCBI taxonomy): Eukaryota > Metazoa > Chordata > Actinopteri > Cyprinodontiformes > Poeciliidae > Poeciliopsis > Poeciliopsis prolifica. The sequence continues at coordinate 788,825 of NW_026562421.1, read as the reverse complement.
ACAAGTGGTGCTTCAATGCTCCACTTATGAAAAAAGTGATAATAATACTACCCCAAAATTAAATCCACTGCAAGCAAATTCTGCCAGAATAGCTAGTTAATACAGAGAGCTCCTGAAGAAAAACCAGGAAGTTTGTTTGAATAAACAGCATCGTGAAAAATAATAAACACAATAGACAGGTCAGGGTCATCTGTGTGTTAAACCAAAGTTAGGTGGTAAAATTACATTTTATGCTTTGAATATAAAAAATGCAAACCTGATTAATCACCTAACCTTAAAGTGTGGTGACTCTGGAATAGTTGCAGAGATCCATTGTGAGTCCATTGTCCAATCCAGTGTCCAAAAAATATATATATTAAAGTTGGTGGTTATAACATGAACAAATGTGTCAGGAGCTAAAAATACATTTATAAAGCACTATATGAATGACTCCTGATTTAAAGCTGTGAGTCCTGTGGTTAAAAAAAAAGAACCAGAATGTGTCCACAATGCCCCTGAACACACGACATTCTCCTTCAAAAAAAAAAAAAAAAAATTATGGAAAAGTTCTTAATCTGTTATTGATCAAAGAGTGACAGGTGATAACAGGGTCTGTGTGCATTCACTGGCGTCAGCCTTTTAATTTCAAAGACAAAAAGAAGAAATAATTCGTATGAGTTGCTGCTCCGAGGAATCCAAAAGCTCATTTCAGCGCTGTTTGATCCATCGCTTGGCTTTTTTTTGTTGTTGTTCCTCTCTTGAATTTTTCTATAGCCTATATCAGCTCAGAGCCACAGCTATGCGCTTCTTATCAGCTCAGTGGAAAATTGAAATGTCAGTCCCGGTTGAACCCTAGCACCCTTCCAGCTGATGCATATCTGAAGCTAGGCCAATATTTAGATGGAGATTGGAAAGGCTTATTGCAGAAAGGATGATGCTGCTTCTGTTGCATGATAGTTTTATTTGTCTTAATAAAAGACAGGTGCAAAGTCAGCATGTGCTTCATGTGCTGGCCTTGCAGCACATGAAGAGGTTTTAGTTTTTACATGATGTTTGAATCCCAGCAGTAATGTCAGAGTGGTTCTCAAAAGTTTAGACACCCCTAGAAAAATGCTTAAGTTTTTATGTATCCAAAGAGACAATGAAACTTTTTCCACCTTAAATGCTATTTAATCTATTCAGTCCTGCAATATGTGATTGTCTATGATTGCACAACCTTAAACTAACAAGTTATTAAATCAAAAGCAGCACCCAGACTCTGTTGATATAACCTTATTAGCTTTCAACATCTTGACTTAGTAAGATTTGACCTCACTATCTTGCAAAATATCAATCAGATTACGGAGACGTCTCTCTTCTACTGACCCAACAAATTCAGATCTGGACTCCAAACCCTTTATTCTTCATGTGAAGCTTTCTAAGTAAAATCTTACCTAATCTTCAGCTTCCTAAAGGTTTTGGGCCAAATTTGATTCATTCAGTTAGTTCTAGATAAAGAAAACAACTACCACCACGTTTCTTGTTATTTTCTAGATTATTGCAGGGATTTTTGTTTTTTGTTGGAATTGTATGGAATAAATGTCACCTTTTAACGTTGGAAAAAGTTTTGAGATCATTTGAAATAAGAGTCTAAACTACTGACATCCAATGGGTGCTTAGTAGAAATGTTTTTCAATATATATGTTTTTTTTCAGGTACAAAAGACAAAGTAGCCATTCCAACGACAAGCTTTCCCAGACTCTCTGCATCCGATGACCAGTCATCTCCAGCTTCCCCGTCCTCTATCTCAGGATGGTCACCATCTTCCTCCAAAGGATTTGCCCCGGATGAGCCATCAGCTGGGGATTACAGAGTCCCTGGTTTCCCCAGTGCTGGACAAGAGCACGGAAGGCAAGCTAACCGATCAAGAGGACAGCAGGTCCCTGCTCACAATCACAGACGTTCTACCAGCCCTAGAAAAACTGGGCAGAGCGACTACAAATCTGGCAGTCCCAGGAAAGCAACAGAAGGTCAAGTGGATAATGTGGCACATACCCAGAGCCCCCAAAAAACACTGGAGGAAATGAGCAAGGAAAGAAAAACTCCTGGGCACAGAGACCAGCGCTCCTCTAGTCCAAAGAAGGGCCCCAAGAAGGAGCATGATCCTGTCCTGCATTCAAGGAACCCAGAAGATCCTCAGAACCCAAGACGCCCAGCTGGACAACAGCCGGCTGGGGAAGTGAAAAACTGGAGACATAAGGGGGAGAATGAAACTTACTGGCAGGAGAGGGCGGCTGCAGAGAGTGGAGACAAAAGCTGGGGGGCCGAGGATCATCATAAGAAGGGAAAGCGAGCTGAGAAAGAGGCAGTGGCGCAGAAATCCCACTGGGAGAGGGCAGGGTCAGATGCCGATCCGGCCACCACCGGCCAAAGGGGCGGAAGAGAGAAAGCCGAAAAGGAATATCCAGAGGCCAAGTATCAGGGATCGGCCGAGCAAGCAAACAGAAGGGAACCCAGAATTTCCAGCAGTAGCATCCAGGATCCCAACTGCAACGGGACCAGCACCAGCAAGAAGGCTCCCATCACCCCCGGCCCTTGGAAAGTTCCCAGCTCGGCCAAGATCCAGTCCCACGTGGACTCCACATATGCAGACATCTGAAATGTCTTCAGGGCTGGATGAAGACAAAGCTCAGCCTACGAGAACCGAACACGGGTCGGAAAGATCGGCTCAAAATATAACCAGCAACATACCTTCTCATTTATACGTCCCATCTTCTTTTTTTTTCTCACCCAGTTTGCCTCAGATAGTTTGCACCAACCTGCTGATCTCTGACATAAAACAAGTATTTGAACTTGATTCTGCTGCACGGTCACGTCAGATGAGTTGTGAGCAGGGTCTTTGGATGGAAATCTATTCTGTGCCAATCAGAGACTCCGGTTAAATGGAAGCTGCTCCTGATAGCACTCACTGTGAATCAGTTTGGAGGAGTCCAAATGAAGTGCTCACCCTGTCTACCCGAGCCGCATGAAGGAATCTGTCTTTTTTTTGTGTGTGTGTGTTTACTTTTGAAGGATTACAAGCATACTCAAGCACTCACAGCTTTTAAACCGAGCAGGATTTATTCACTGTTATAGTCCCAAATAGAACCTTAGTTTTCTTCAAATGATCTAATTAGATAAACATTTTTTTTCTTTTCATTTTGAGAAGCCGATGAAAGCTGTGATTTGTATGACTGCATCCGAACATGTGAAGTTATAAATCCCATGTTGGTGGGAGGACCACTATGAAGCTTTATATGCATCAATGAGCAGACCAGATACTTGTGGTTATAGATCTAATGTTTTTCTTTTGTACTTGTGTTGTGAAAATAATGTGAGAATTAAAACAAACAGGATAGTCTACACACGCGTCCATGTCGAGGGCACTTAGGTGGAGGCCGAACATGTAGATACACATCATTGCTTAAACAAATCCCCATTTTAAAAGCCTCAGTCTTTAAATGATATCTCGCGGTCTATAAGCAGCGTTATCCATCATGTTGTTGACTGTTAGCAGCACTGTGCCGATGTGTGTTTTATTTATTCCTTTAGAATCTAATGTATTTAATCTGAAAAATGTGATATTTAGCAAAGTGATTACTCAAATATTGAACATATTTAGGATAAATAAATTAGCAGAGTCTTGCGACTTGTAAAAGTACAAACTTTCCTTTTTTAATTTGCATAAAACATTTTGATATCTGTATTTGTATTATAAATAGAGGTACACAAAAAAACATCAACCCTAGTTCAAATGTTTGATATACAATGCCAGATGCATGCATTGGCACTCCTGGTAAAGATGTCCAAAAAGCCAATAAAACTTTGAATATTGTATTGCAGAGGCATCATCTCAAACCAATATTAAAGAAAATACATCCCTTGTTGAGATAATCATCTTTATGATGATATAAATAATAATTATGTTGTTTTGGCCAATTTCTTTGGAAGAGAAGTTGGCCCACAGTATACATATCCTCCACCATGCTAAACTGTGAGTTGTTTTTTTTCTTTACATATTTTTATGCTTTGTTTTACAGAAAACACACCTAAAGTGTTAGCTGCCAATAAGTTTAACTTTACAAGACTTTACTCTTTGCTGCAGTACTTCAAGGATAATCTTTGCATATCAACTTTCTTACCATTCTCCTCACTGTGAGTAGGAAATTTGCCTTTGTCCAAGAAAGGTGACTCTGTCTTCATACCACTAGGAAACTAAAATTGTTTTAGTAAATTAGTAAAATTCAGACCAACTTAAAAAAAAACAAGCTCTGCTTACATTCATCCTGAAACTAATTGTAAGTGTACTCATAACTATTATTTTGTTAGGTAAAATGTTTTTCTTCGCAAAATAGATGAACTAAAAACTTACGTTTCTTAAAATCGTTCCATTGCAATAAAAACAAACTTATTTTAAGGCTTTTTACACATCTTTTACCAATGCTGCCGATCATTGTGACTGGCGCTGTATTTTACTGTATATTATACTCAAAGTGTAAAACTTAACATTTATTTCCAACATGCTTGTGAAGGTTGTTTTCTACACAAAAACCAGACCCTTCAGAGAATCGAACTAATCTTCAGTTTTGACATGAAAGCTGCTTGTTGTGATTGCAGACACATCTACATAATGTGAAGACGTCTGCTCTGATTCTTTGGTGGAATAATGGGAGGTTCTGATCAAAATGGGATTTAGTTTGGTGTTAAACAATTTAAAAGTTTCGAAAGCATCTACTACAACAACTGTGCTCCACCAACAAGAAAAAAATGTAGCTTTTCGGTATTCCTACTGTGGACTAGAGTGACATCTAGTGCTCCAACCTCTGCTCTGCACAAGCAAGTCATAGCTTTAACCCCAGCCTTCATCCTCTTGCCTGCATATGAAGACGTAACATATGTTTGTCTGTGAGGCCGCTGAATAATTTATTGTCTGTTTTCATGTTGATATGATGGGCTATTGTCATTTTTACTATTCATATCTTTACCATGTCTGATGCTGTGGCCTTGCATTGCTCCAACATATATAAAAGTCATAGTTTTGACATCATTGTAGTTGTAAATGTTTATAAATTGTACAGCACCTGTATAAAAAAAATGCCTTCATGAAGAAAAAAAAAATCTATGTAAATTGTTCCATTATTTTTTTAAGGGAGATGACAGGAAATGTTATGCAATGGGTGACAAAAAAAGAAATAAATTGATAATGGCATACTGTTCATGCACTGATAAATAAAGGTTTACTGATTAAATATAACAGAGTTCAAGTATTTAATTCTATCTCAAAAAACAGTATTATTGTGAAAAGTACATTATTTTTCTGTTTGTGGTCACCACAACTGTTATTTTTTAAATAATTATAAATGCATTTATTTATCTAGTTTGTTTGCTTTTTTGTGGGGGCGGTTATAGGTTCTTGACCGTTTATTTAAACCGTATGTTGTTTTTTTTTTTATTTTATTAAAATTTTCTGCTGATAAACGTTCACTAACGGTTCAGGGTCTGCCGCCTGGAAGCACTCCCTCTCGTGGGTGTGATCAAATTAACCATGACGTCAGCTGAACGAAAGGAGTGCGTGCGGAGCCGCACGCAGTCGCCTCAAGTTCGACTACAACTCCCAAGAAGCCATGCGACAAATGCGAACTACGAAAACCACAATGCAACCACAACGCATGCGCAGCGTCGTCAAAAATGTTTTAGTCGACTACAAATTGTTCGGATAAGAACTACAAATTGTCGCGAGCATGCGCAGTACAAGCCCCGAGCCCTTTAAACACACTGTACGTGCAAAGATGGCAGCTCCAGTCGACTTGCTCCGTGCGAAAGTGAACGACGAACGCATAAGGGACAACTATGACAGATTCATCAAAGAGAAGAAAAAGAAGAAAAGGGATTTGTCTCCGTCAGCTGACAAAAGAGAACAATTTGAGAAAGAGGCGAAAAAGATGAAGCTCCATCATCATCATCACCATCACAACCACCAGCAGCAGCTGCACGCCGAGAACCGGAGCCACCAACCGCATCAGCTGCAGCAGAACCCCAAAGCCCAGAACTTCAGCCCGGATAAACACGTTCTCCACCTCCACCATCACCACCACGGCCACCGCCATCCCGGCCTCACCAACGGCGCCAAGAAGAGCCTACAGCCCGCTTTCCCAGCTCAGAAGCGAGCCGTTCCCCCGCAGCCACCTGCGCTCTTCACTTTCACGCCCCTCAAAGTGGTGAAGGCCCAGCCGCAGGAGCTTAAAGACAAGCACCGGGAGAAGGAGCACAAGCTGAAGCTGAAGAAGGAGAACTCGGAGGCCAACGTGAAGCTTCCTGAACTGAAGAAGAAAAAGGTCAGCTTATTATTTGAGAGTGTTTAACGGCTAGAAGCCGTTTAATAACACCGGATCGTCACATCACATGTCAACAGTAGCTTGTAAACGTCTCATTTTAGCTAGCTCAGTTTATTATGTAGCCAGTTCAGTAGAATACAAGGATGGTACTGTTTACATTTTAAATATCTTAGCTGACTGTTTAAAATTAGCCTTTCTTTTCAGTGGATGAACAATTAATTTTAAATTGGCACTTTTAATTTAATCTCTAAGCACTCGTTTACCTCTATTTGCTGTATATAAGCACCATTATTTTTGCTCTATTCATTTTATTATAAATTATTACACATATGTTTTTTAGTAGCTTTTATTTAACTTTTTTTTTTATATATTAGGTTTATTATCATTTTATTTATGTTACCATTGTCTGTGCTTTGTATTTAAATAATTTCATTTTTTTATTCTGTAGTTATTCTTTAGTAAGAATGTACATTATTATATTTTCTCTACATTAATCCTGTTTAATACATTGACAAATGTGGATATTTTGGGGCCTTCTAACATCTTTTGAATATGTCTTTACCAGTTTGATTTTTAACAGGTTTTCAAACTTATGCAACTGTTTATATAGCATGAAGTTGCAGAAAAGTTGCTACACTGTTAAGGTTTGTTTGACTTATTGATTGATACGTTTTGATTTTGTCTTTAAAAATGGCATATTATGTTTGTGTTGTGGTATCAAGTTTTTACAAACATTTATACTTTATTCTAACCTCAGAATTACAAATGCAGTGTAAAAACATTATTTAAAACAAGATATTGTATTATTACGTAGTAGATACCACTGTATATATTAAGAAAATATATTGAGAGATTGAAGTTGATTATTGTTTTGGAGATATTGATTATGATTAATCCAGTTTATTTCTCAGCAACACAAACCGCGCTCTCCCTTTTTCTAATTTTGTCTGACTTTTTTAATTATATGTTTTCAGAGTTGATGCCCAACAATGAAAACGGAAAGTCTCTAACACTAGAGGAATATCTTCTGAAGAAGAAGAAAAAGAAGAAGAAGCATCGTGACGATGATCAAGGTGCTAAGAAGGTCCGACATCTGCACACCAAAGCGGTTCAGACTGTATGCGCTGGGCTTGGGGCTGACCTCACAGTCCCTATTAACCCTGAAGCTCCGCTGCCCGCCGCGATAAAGCAAGAAAGCACTCGGCTTCCTGGCAGAGAACCTGCCGACAACTATCCACCTTACCTCCAAGCGCTCAAAATGGGCCGCACTCCTTTCCTCTCGCATCAGGACCACTACATCCGCAGCTCCTGCCTCCAGACCGGTACCAGATATGGACGCTTTATTCACGAGGAGAAACAGCCCAACGGAGGTGGATTTGTGCTGCATGCTTATGCAGACGAGTTGGCGTGCCTCAGTCCAGCTGAGATGGAGGGATTCGCCCGGGAGTTCCTGGAGCTGACCTTTGCCGAGAAGCCCAAAGGTGCAGCGGTCTACGCCTTGACTGTGATCCACGGTGCGGCTTCGTACCTGCCTGACTTCCTGGACTATTTTGCCTTCAACTTCCCCAGCACACCTGTCAAAATGGAAATACTTGGGAAGAAAGACATTGAGACCACCACTATCAGCAACTTCCATTCTCAGGTATGTAGAGAAGGGAAAAACAAAGGCAATGTTCTCGACACAACATGGCTTCAAATTTAAACAACCCAACAGTGCTAGTGCTCAGTAGGCTGTGCTGTTGTGTATTCTCTGATACATACACTGAAAAGCACCTTAAAACACATCAGGGTGTCCACAGATCTTTAAAAAGTCTTTAATTTATGTATCTAAAATCAAAGCCTTAAAATGACTTAAATTGATTTTTATAAAGTAAGTTGGTCTTCAATATGCTAATCACAGGTCTTAAATTTTGTCTTGACAGGACTAATTAATCATATGGCAGAGTGTTATACTAAAAAAAATCTTTAAAAATTACAAGAAAAAGTCATAATATTACTAGAATAAAGTCAAAATAACACAAGAATAAAGTTGTAATAACGTAATAAAGTCATCTTAAGAGAATAAATTCATATGAGACTAAAGTCAGTGTGATACTAACATAATGTAATATTACCAGAATAAAGTAATGTTATGACTTTATTCTCGGAATTTGATTTATTCTTTTATTTTTCTTGCTATTAATACTCCATAGTTTATACATTTCTTATGGTATTTATGGGCTTAAAAAGTCTTGAAAAGTCTTAAATTTGAGTTGGTGAAACCAGCAGAAATGTGAGAAGTGTGAGCTCAGTTTTTTTGTCCTTTGGCACAATGGTGACAAAAAAACGCAACTCGAAAAACTAGAATTCTGGCAAGTTTTATTTGGAAGTAACTTCTGCTCCAGTTATGGCTAGCTTTATTACTCTTATTTTCTGCAAAGAAAATTAAACTAGTGCAAAACAACAGGCAAGTCACCTGTCATTTGCATAAAAACAAAACAATTTTGCTTTTCTGTTTAGAAAAACAGCAGCAATAGGTATTAGCATTTCTTATTTGTTTTACTTTGTAGTATGAGAGGAGCAATCAGCCATCAGTCCTCTGTGTATTTAAGGGATATGAGTTCTGGCTGGTGATGATTGTATGTCATTGTGTAATTTGTAATTTTGTTGCAAATGTCTGTCTGACTTTAAAACCTCAGAAAAACTCCTGAGTATTTGTTTTTTTCAAATTGAAAATGTGTAACTTCACAATGTCAATTTTTTTATTCTTTTTTAGAAAATATGTGAAATTAATCTGGAAATATTGAGACTTTGTAGGCCACAAAAAAATGTATTTCTCCGTGGCCACATCTGAATGCTTTTCATTAAGCTACAGTCGCGACAATTTTCCGCTGCACTTGCTAAGCACTTAGAGTTCAGCATGTAACATTTTATCTGTTTTAACAAGCTGGAGCTCATGTGCAAATAACCGGATGGGTTAATGGGATTCACACACTGTGCTCTACAACATTATGGTGTGTAAATGTGGGCGTATCAGAAATCCATTAGTAGTATTGTGGATTTCTGAAGGATTTCAGAAATGGATTTCTGAGCAGAACTTGTCGTTTCTGGCAGGTGATTAACTGTGACCATTTTTGTTCTGCTAAAAAGAAAACAGTGAAGTCTGGATGGTTTCATTCATTCTCATATCATCTGCTTGATGCAACAGCTGTATTTTTATTATATATTCAGTACTAAAACTGTAATTATCGAGAGAAAACTCAAGTTAGTAGTAATGATTGCTATATTGTCATTCCACTGGATGCAGTGTAACTGTGTTTAGCAAAAAAAAAGCAAAAATAAAAAATTGCAATAAATCTAAAAAAAAAAAAATATATATATATATATTTTTATGTCCCTTAATTGCTTTTATCATTCAAATTGAGAAGATTATTATTTTAGCTTACAGATAATTAGCTTGTAGCATTAAAGGTTCCTTTGCTTCTTTCCCCAGGTGAGCCGGACTTATTGTTCTGGAACGTACCGAGCCGGACCCATGAGGCAGATCAGCCTGGTCGGCGCCGTGGACGAAGAAGTCGGAGATTATTTCCCAGAGTTCTTGGACATGCTGGAGGAGTCGCCGTTTCTGAAGGTGGGAGAGAGAATTATTTTCCTGTTCTTGCAATATCTTCTGTAAGCGTTTGTGTTTGTAGCACAGCAGCTTTATCTCTTAAACACAAGTGTCTGTTAGTACTTCAGAGCAAGGTAAGCAAAAAAAGTATGCAATCTGTTGTTTGTAGTGTCAAAGTAACATCTTGTTTTTAAGACATACAAAAAGAAAAGTTATTTAGCTAAATTATTTATATTTATCTCATCTTGATTTTTGCTTTAACTTTTACATATTAACAATATATGCATGCTTTGGAAACATATTAAGAAAATATGGATATCCAAAGTGTCATTGGCAGCTGGAAGACATGATGCAGGCTAAAAGTGCTTGAATTGTAATAAGAAAAATGAAAAAAAGAAAGTCCCAAAGGCTTTACTATATGCATAAGAGTTTCATTCTAGAAAAATCTGAACATGAAGGAAAAAAATGTCTGCAACAACCCAAACTGCCAGAAGAGGGAGACATTCTGTATATTAAATGTCATTCAGATGTTGTGTTTAATGTTAATCGAAATGTACTTTTGATGCCGTCATTTTCAGTAAATTCATTGTATATTGGATTCAGGTTAGTTATGAAACAAATTTCATCAGATCTTGAATATTGTTTCAGTATTCTGGCTTATATTGTCTTGTAGTTGCAGAAATTACCTTGAATCATGCCCATTTAAATGTATTGTCTGTATCTGTGAACGGTTTTCTAGATGACCCTTCCTTGGGGAACCCTCTCCAGTCTGAAGCTGGACTGTCGCTCTCAGAGTGACGACGGACCCATCATGTGGGTCCGACCGGGAGAGCAAATGGTTCCAACGGCTGACATGCCCAAGTCTCCATTTAAGCGTCGCAGGTAAGAGCTTATGCAAGAAAGTTGGACATCTACCTCTAATTTTAAGAAATAACAGCTCCTCATCCGCTGCTGTTCTATTTATTTATTTTTTTCATTTTAGATCTATGAATGAAATAAAAAACCTGCACTACCTACCGAGGGCCAGTGAACCCAGAGAGGTTCTGTTTGAAGACCGGACTAAGGCCCATGCTGATCATGTGGGTCAGAGTTTCGACTGGCAGAGCACAGCTGCGGTGGGGGTCCTGAAGGCTGTGCACTTTGGAGAAGGGTGCGTTTCCTTTAGCACAATCAGATTTGCCTCACCTTTGTTAACTACACTGCAGAAACACTTAATCTTAACTAATGTTTTTTGTACAAGTGTTTTAGTACACTTGTAATGAGGCAAAACAAACTTACAAGTAACTTTTCAGCAAGATATTGGAGCTAGTTTCAAGAAAATAATGTCTTAATATTGGTTTTTCAAAAAAGTACTAGTTCTACTGGCAGATTTCTTTACCTAGAACATGGAAAATGTTTTATTATAAGTGAAATAATCTGCCGATGTAGCTATTATTTTTTTAAAAGTAGTTTAAAAACCCCCAAAAAAACTAGTTTATTCTCAACTTTTCTCACTGAAAAGTTACTTGTAAATTAGTGTTTTTATTTCAAGTGTACTAAGATATTTTCACTTCAAACAAGCCAAAAATACTTTGCAAGATTTGATGTTATTGCAGTGTAGCTGATTTCCCAAACCACAATATAAGAAGATTATTTACTTGTTTATTTTTAATGGGATCTCTTAAAGGGATAACCGCCCTCGGATTACCAAGGATGTAGTGTGTTTTGATGCTGGGGACTTTAACGAGGTTGTCCAGAGGCTGCAGCTGGATCTTTATGAGCCCCCAGTTTCTCAGGTAAATTCAGATTCCAGTTAAAAATAATGTCTTTTTTTGTGTGTATATATTTAATAGCATGTGTGTCTTGGTGAAGTGTGTCCAGTGGGTGGATGACGCCAAGCTGAATCAGCTGAGGAGGGAAGGCATCCGGTACATCCGTGCTCAGCTCTGCGATGACGACATCTACTTCATCCCCAGGAACGTCATCCACCAGTTCAAGACGGTGTCAGCCGTCTGCAGCCTGGCCTGGCACATCCGGCTCAAACAGTACCACTCGGCCGAAGACGCGGATGCCACGGAGGAGCAACAACAGCCCAAAGATCTCAGCCCCACATCAGGCCGAGTCTCGTTTTCCTCCCCTGCCAGACCGGACTCCACCCTCACCCCTTGCTCACGACGCCAGCCGGACAGCATCCACGGCGGGGTGGCCAAAACCGAGGAGCCCGAGTTCCAGAGGCCGGCCACGCCGTCGAAGGAGCCTCAGCCGGCCCCTCCTCAGCCCACCAAATCCACTCGCCTCCCCCACCTTTACCCCACCTCGGTCCACTCTGGATGCACGCCCTCGAAGGAGCCCTCGCTGCCAAAGGCTAACGGCCACACCACGGAGATCCCCAAATGATCCCAGTCAGCCCTTCTTTCGTCCAGCTATAGCAGGAAGTCTTTCAAATTTTAGACTAAATTCGACATCTGAGTCAATCAGGAAGCTTTTAAATTATTCTTCTTTTTTATCTCACAATAATGGTGTGTTTTTGTCTTCTTTTTTTAACCTACTGTAATGTTATTGTTTAATGGGACAGAATAATATATATATATATATATTTAGTTTTTGGATGTAAAGAATCTTATTATTTTTAAACTGATATTGTCAATTGCCACATGTGCTGTGTGAAAGAAGCTTTTTTCAATTTCACGGTGAAGTTGTTTCTCAAAAACTAATTCACCCATTAACCCGGATGTGTTCTTTATCATTAACAGAATCTCTTCAGTTGCATGAACCTGCCATGCTATCATGTTTGACCTCTGAAACTTATGAAGATCACCTTAAGCCCGGGATTATGTATTTTTATTCGATTGATTTGGAAACACGGGCAACTGAGTGCAGTGAGCTCAGCGCAGATTGGGCAGGGTATTAATTTAGCTTGGCTGAGGTCACTTTACGTCAAAGTAAGATTGAAAATCCCCCAGAAATTGGATGTCTATTCTTCAGAAAATCCAGTAATGTTTGAAGCACTTTCCTTACCCGATGTGTAAAACTTCAGTGGTTTGACCGTTGTAGCTAATATCAGGGTGGCAGCATTTCTGGGAACTGGCAGCCTGATGGCAACAGTAGTAGCATATCCCTGGTGAGTGATACAAATTCACATCATGGCCCTTGTTGGTGTGCTTGGTCATTAAACCAAGAATTTGTAGCAAGACTGACCACAAGACAGCCTAACTCTGGCCACACTGAGCAGGCATTACTCAAAGTAATTTCTTACAACACCATTTACACCACAGCAGCTATGTGCTTGGTATTCAACAAATAAAAAGGATCACCTGGGGGAAGTTTGAGGTTTTCTGTTGTCTGCAGCTCAATATGTTTGGGAGAATTGTTTTGAGAGACGAGGAAGCGCAAACAATGTCTCATTAGGTTCATGTATTAATTTTTGTTGTAACTAAAAAAGGAGAAATTGTTTACCGAGGTATGATCCTTCACAGCAGCGCTGTACATGGTAGAGGACGTGCAGGATTCTCAAGTTTAAAATGAAGTTCCACATTTTCTGATTTGATACTTGTGGGTGAGTATCTAGTCTGCAGGAGGGTGATGCTTCCCTTTAAACTGAATCCCGAAGGCCGCTATGAAGTGGACTAATTTACCCCTTTAAAAGCATTTGTGTTAGTGAATTTAAGGCACTTAAATCTTTTTTTGCCAGCTATGACTTGTATTTATAAAGTAATAATTCAAACTTTGTTTTATATGTGAACTCGTTTAATTGTTTATACCTTTTTTTAATATTTATTTTCTGCAGATTCTGATTTCTGATCCAGTATCTCGAGCATCTTTTAATCACAAAGGAACTTCAAAAGTTGCACTTAGCAATAATAGTCAGTCATTTTTCATGTTTAGAATGAAAATGGAGTGTAATATGTCGTTGTGATAGCTGAGATTATGTGAATGTTGTGATGGTTTTATTGTTTTTTTTTTCATCAAAATCCTTTGTAAGGTGATGACTTTAGGTAGTTTTAGAAAGATTGTATAGGATGAAGGCTAGAAATTATGTTCCACAGCGTCCAGACATTGGATTGAGGTTGATTCCTTCAGTTTCTTGTTTTCAGAATGATTTTTATAAGGAAGAAAGTGACGTCGTGCTACTTAGTGCCTTTTGCATGAATAGCCGAACTTAACACTGAAGGCTTCTATTTTTTTGACGACTGAAATGGGAAATAAGTACCTGGTAGCAAATACATAATAGTTTGGCTTTTCTAAATCACAGAATTGATTTTTTGCTATGTTATTATGGCTTCCATATAGTCTTGACTTCTTGTAGCTCTTCTTTCTTGAAGATTTTTAGATTTAGTTTTTTTTTTTCCCTTACTTGTTGGCATCATAAATTACAGACAGAAAGATACAGGATGCATACATTGTTTACCATTGTAAAATAATCAAATTATGCTTAAATAAGAAAAACACAATTGGAATGCAGAGATATTTTTTAATAAATAAATGTGCAGTTGCAGCATATCCATATGCATGACATTCAATATTTATCAGAATAACCGTTTTATCATATGTTTTTAAATAATATGGCGAAGAAGGACTGAACGATGCGAAGTGCAGCACTCATGAGGGAGGATTTGTTATACCCGTTTTCCTGTTTCACACTGAAAGCATACATGCAATCACAATCATCACACACAGGCACATTTAAATTTAGCCCTATCACAATGTAACGGCTTTGCCTTCAGCACAAATAAAACTTAAAACTATAGAAACTCACTCCAAGCGGTTTCTCATATCCAAATATTTAAAGTCCCACTTGAGTCGATGTTGCTTTTTGTTTTGTAGAAGGCACTGTTCAGTAGTTAAAAATTTGCTTTACTTTATAAATTGCACAAAGACTGGGCCCTTCCTGTGTGTTTCCTGATGGGAGGTGCTGCTGCACAGAAACTCGTTTCGGCTTTTCTTTGCTCTTCTTCTGCTGTGTCGGATGTTTTCTTGACAAATTTGTAATAAACCTGCTTCTGTCCCAAAGTCACCGAGTAGTGCAGTGTATCATTTTGAGGCCAAGTCTCTTCAGATCCAGGTCTCCGGATAGCTCCGAGGACCTTTTGGCTTTCCAAAACGGTTCCCAAATCCTGTGGAAGGTAAAGATGATTTCAGAAATTAGATTTGTGATGGTTTTGTTTTATCACCTTGCAAAAGTATTTTTTAACCCATTAGTTGTTTTTTTATGATTCCCTCTTCACAAATCCAAACTTCAGTGTATTTTTAATGCAAATTCAAAGAGTACTTTATTGAGCCAAAAGAGTATGAAGTAGTAAATAAAGCAATGAAAGTGGGGGAAAATCCATGTGGTCGACAAACACAAAGATAAAATATTATATAATTGTGACGTAGAAGTAAAACTATACATGGGGCACAACTACTGACTTGCCATCAAATGATGGTTTCATCCAGGGCAAACTATTTTTGGAATATGTCGTGACGTTCATGAGCTTGACAATCTCCAGTCAGAAGATTCATTGCAAGACCAACTGTTACTGGAGATTCTTCCAGCCCACATCACCATCCACAGCGACTCTGGTGACATAAGTTCTAATGAGATTTCATTTCCCTTTGGACCATTAAATCACGAGCTCTTTAAAATTCATGTATCTAAAATTAAGGCCTTTGTGTGACATACTTTTTAAATGATATTAAGTTTGCCTTAAATACATTAATCATGCATCTTATATTTTGTTGTGGCAGGACTGTTTAATCATGTAGGTTGTTTTGTTTTTTTCTTCACAGGACTTTTCTGTCATCTACAGACATCGTCATTGCGTTCTGTGGCTTGAGGCAGTTGTGGCTACTGGTATCTAGCTGCTAAAATAATCTAGATAGCTAGCAAGGTTTAAGCGTTTTTATGTCCATCATGGGTAAGTGCAAATTTATTGCCAGTTGGCTGGATGATGTTCATCTAACTTCTTTTGCCAAACCATACTTGCAATTTTCTTTTGTACATTTTTCATTCTTTAGGTCTTAAATTCCATTCATAATGGAATCTTAAATCTGAGTTGTCCAAACCTGCAGAAACCCTGAAAAAAATTCCTGAGTAGAATTGAATTGCCACAGCGTAGATTCTGCCACCAGCATGTTTCAGCATGGAGAAGGTACTGTATGTTCAGGATGTTTGCTCATAATAGCTTTTCACTTGGAGACCAAATAGTCTCATCTGTCTAGAGCACTTTCCTCCAGTGATCTGAAATTAATTTGCACAGATGATCTCTATTTACTTCTTGCTTAAAGGTAGTTGCTGCACTGGATTTTATTTAGTAGTGTCAGACTAAAAAAGGCTAATTATAAATACATGGAACACTTTTTTGGAATATTTAAAAAAAAACATTTAAACCACATGTCATTTTTCTTCCATTGCAATGGACAAAATACTTTGTATTCAAGTGAAATACATTAAAGTCTGTGGTTGTAATATGACAAAGTGTATACTGAGTACAAACTGGCATATTGACTTACCAAATTTAAACACAGTAAATGAGCTACTATGAGAGGTGGAAGTAGCTCCAGCCTGAGTTGGAGGTGGTGGAGGGTCTGTTTTAGCTGGGAATAAAGTTTTCACATAGTTATTTTATGAGAGAAGTGATTTGTTTTATTAATGACGTGAATAACATTACTTACGTTTCAGTTTATGCCTAAAAAGTTTCAGGCTCTAAATAAAGAAAAGAAAATTATTGATCGATGCTTTAAATTATCCATAGCTTATGACATTGCTGCTCATGTCTTACCTTTGATCTCGACATGCTCTTTTCAGTGCTTTTGTCTGCATTGCTTCCTGATCTGTCGCTGTTTGGGGTGGGCTTGTGGTTTATATTCTGTTGTTCCACTTGCGCTGATGAACATAGAAACGGAAAGGAGATGAAGCACATTTTTGCCCAGAGGTTGACATTTCATTTGACGTGATTCTCCACCCTCATGTCTGTGCAAAAAACCTTATCCCCACTCTTAAAAGGAATCTCAGCTTCCTTAGGTGTGCAGCATATTGTGGCTGATTTGCTTTTCTTGATATGTCTGAGGAGCGTCTGTCATTTTGATAAGTGCTTGTACAGTTATTAATAGACTGTGTGAGAAAGGCTACTGTGTAGTGTGCTTCAAACTGACTCACCACTTCCTCCTTCAGCTGCGACCACAGGAAGAGGAGTGAGCTGCGGAAATGCACTGAGGGGCTCTGCAGTATGAACACAATGATTAATAAAAACATCCCCTGTTGAATCATATTTATTTCCATTAATAATAGTAATCAGCATGCAGAACTTTTAACCAGTCAAGCCTTAAACCTCTTTATATCTTCTTGTGATGGTGACATTTATTTTTGCTCTCTGCGAGTCTCCATGTTTGTACTGACAAAAAGCTTGTTTCTTTACTGATGAGGGAATCTGATGCAGTGAATTAAACCAGCATGAACTTGTTCAAAGCGCTTCCTGTCGCTATGTGATTGTATTTAATGAATAAATGATCTAATCCGTACCTGCACAGCAAAACATTAGAGCATTACCAGCCTGAGACTTTATTAGCCCAGAATTTGATTCGCGTATATCACTTCTAATTAAAGCACATTTTAAAAACAAGAAATAATAAAACGTTTGAACGTATGTAACTCGCAAACTCAAATCTGTATAAATTTAGTTAAAACAAATCAGTAGCTTGCAATTTTAAAACAATTTTCATCATCAAAAAGAATGTTGAGTCCACTAAAACAACAACAATGCTCTTCTAATGGATTATGACGTCTCTAGTATCGCCTACAAGTTTATATCTGCAGGCCTGGGATCATATGCAGCAGCTTAAATCGTTGATGCTCTACATCCGAGTCACAGATCTGAGCCAACAACAAGCAGGTGGCTGTCTGTGTTTAACTTTTAGCTGCTTAAAGGCTCTATAAGATGAAGGCAGATAACTCACCTGAGCGTGAGCTTTTAGCACGAACACTCTGTCGAGAGATATTAGACATGTTAAAGCTTAGAGGAGAAAAAAATAATTTGGCTTTAGGGCCCAGTAAAAGCTAACCCAGAGTAATTCTGTTGAGCTTGATGACATATTGGAGTTCATATTACCTTGCTCCGGTTCATGACAGCATCCAGGAACTTCTTGGGTTGGGAGCTGCCATCCCACTCTGATGACATTCCTACCCTTGGAAGGGCCTGTGTTGACCCCATGGAAAGAGGGCATTGCAAAGTTTTCTCTTGAGCTGAGAGATCAGACAGAGCGGCAGTTTTTAGACGACTCTTCTTGTACAAACTGAATCAGTGTGTAACAAAGGAATGCAATGCTCACTCGTTTCTGCAGGGAGGGGGAAGGATTCTGGGATTCTTTTAGCAACAGGTGATGCCAGACTGTCCTCAGCTACAAACCCAAGTATAAAAAAAAAAAAAAGCTTAATTCTCCTTTTCTAACCATGTTTGATTCATTCTGAAATTCAAATAACATTCTATAGTCTGTTTTGCACAATGTTTAAACTTTATTTTTACAAATTGGAATGTACACATAGATTTGTCCCCCTTCTAATCAGTTCTGAAAGAAGAAAAATATTAAAATTTCTTAATCTTTAATGTCGGAAAAGCTTACTGCGAAGAAGAGGTGGTGGAGTCGTAGGGACCAGAGGTGAACTGGAATTGTGGAAATTTGTTTGATCAAGTAGCATTACTGAAGTTGGAGCTATCATGAAAAAACACAAAGCTGATTATATTATTGCTCTTCAAGAAACATCAAAGCTTGCAAATGTTAAACTGAGAAGAAAAAATTAAATCACCACAACAGTGCTTTTCCGTGGTCATTTTTTCAATCAGAACGTCTTACCTGAGAGAGTCATTTTAGCTCTGAGGCTCTGCAAGAAAAAAATAAAAATAAAAACTTGCTTTCAGAAAATCTACAGAAACATTTCCTAGACATGCAGCATAAAGGCTGATCAAACTTCATAACTTGACTGAAAAAAAAATCCAGTAAATGAGGGGTACTAAGTCTCTCAAAGTCAGATATAAAGTAAGCTGGTCCTCTTCAGTATTTAAAATACGAACTGTTCCTTGGGGTGTTTTCACACTTCATAGACCAGTAGACTTAATTCAATGGCAGACCAAAGCTGCAACTTTTGCTACATTTTCATCGGGTACAGTTCCCTTTCACGTTACACTGTATAAAACAAAAACCTTTTGAAAAACACCTTCCCCTCAAGAATAACTGAATGAAACAACATAAAAACCAAAGAAGAAGAAGATGAGTGCAACATCATTCTTCATGAAATGTAAGCATGAACGGACTGGATTCAGATTTTAGCAGTTGTGTAATTTCTCTTTTGTCTCTGGGAAAAGATCATGAGCCATTTCTTTCACTAAAATCAAATCAAATTTTATTTGTATAGCACATTTCAGCAGGAAGGCATTTCAAAGTGCTTTACATCATAAACACAAAAACACAAAGTCATGCAACATAGAATAAACAATACATTGTTCCGTCATAAAATTTTTAATTGATTACGTTTCAAATCCAATTCTGAACAGGTGTGTTTTTAGTCGAGATTTAAAGAAAATCAGGGTTTCAGCTGTTTTACAGTTTTCTGGAAGTTTGTTCCAAATTTTTGGTGCATAGATGCTGAAAGCTGCTTCTCCTCTTTTGGTTCTGATTCTGGGGATGCAGAGCAGACCAGAACCAGAAGACCTCAGAGGTCGGGAAGGTTGATTCAACAACAGGAGATCTTTGATGTATTGCAGTGCTAAACCATTCAGTGATTTGTAAAATAACAACAGTATTTTAAAGTCTATTCTTTGAGCTACGGGGAGCCAGTGGAGGGACTTTAAAACTGGTCTTATGTGCTCTATCTTCCTGGTTTTAGTGAGAACGTGAGCAGCAGCATTCTGGATCAACTGTAGCTGTTTGATTGATTTATTGGACAGACCTGTGAAGACGCTGTTACAATAATCAATGCGACTAAAGATAAACGCATGGATGAGTTTCTCTAGATCTGGCTGAGATATTCGTCCTCTAATCCTGGAGATATTCTTCAGGCGATAGAAGGCCGACTTTGTAACTGTCTTTATATGGCTCGCAAAGTTCAGGTCCAAGTCCATCACTACTCCCAGATTTCGGGCCTGATCGCTGGTTTTTAGTTGTAATAACTGAAGCTGAATAACTAGCACTAGATTCAGTTTGTTTTGATTGTATTTAACCAGTGCTGTACTCTGTTTCATGTATAATTGTTGACCATTGTTGAAAGCACTGCCATCCTCTGCTTAGTAAAAAAAAATAATGCTTTGAAAAATTTTTTTTAATCTGTTCCACATCCTACCTTCCATTAAATTCCAAGGATAATGTTCCAATGAGAAGAATGTTTCCTCACCTTGCTTCGCACAAATGGTTTTTCCTGTTGAACTGCATTTTCTGGAGTCAAAGTTCCCGACCACTCTGAAGACATTCCTATTACGCTCAGGTTCACTGCCAGTGGCACTCTTGCCTGAGCTGTGACAGGAACTGAAAAGCAAAATTTGTTCATTTAAAAAGAAATTTCCAATTAAGATAATCTAAAATGTGGCTATCAGAGAGAAAGAGTTGCAATATTACCTGGATCAGAGGCTAATTCAAATGATTCTGGGGTTCTCTCTGGAAGCGGCGGGGCAGGTGATGGGGGACTTCCTAAGAATTTAGAAAGAGGAAGTTAAATATTTAAATAAAAATCAGTGTTTGAAGTACCCATTGAATCAGTACACATTTAAGAAAAATGGCAGCAGACATCTTATTTCATGGATTTTCATGGATTTCATGGACTCATGGATTTTTATGGACGTGTTCTTACCTGCCTGCTCCCTTATTGGTTCAGCAGCAACATTTGGTGGAAAGATAACCGACAACCTTTCACATGGATCTGCCAGCTCTGTCAGACAACATTTTGTTCAACAAATACAATGTGACAAGATTTTCTGTGTCACTCACTTTTCAATATATAGTTAGAGATGATCAGATTTTTAAATAGATAATGGAACGAGATATTTTTCTTTTCATAACTAAACTGAGGAAACTAACCTTCTTCCTCAGCCAGGAAGTAGGATTCAGGGGTTCGTTCGGGTAAAGGTGGAGGCGCCTCATCATCTGCTGGAACTTTGAATGTAAACCAAAACACACGACTGCAATTCAGCAACTCTTTTCTGTTTTTTGTAAGACTAAATCATGCAAACATGTTTCTGCTTACCTGAGGTTGGAGAGCTGGGCTCCATGTTCTGGTCATTCAAGAGTAAAGAAGGTGCGCTGAAGAGTGGACTGCACGTCCATTTGGAGTCTTCTTCGTCCACTAGAGCCTCTTCGGATGAAGGGGAACTCAAAGGAGTGTCAAAATAGGGGTCTTCCACCATCAGACACACAGCCTCAGGTACAACAGGTGAAGATGAAGAATTCGGTATAGAGGTGTTATCTTTGTTTGGCATGCTCTCGTTCGCTGTAAACACAGCAGAGCTGGTATGAAGGAGTTTAGGAGAGTTGTTCAGTCTCTCATGCAAGTCCTGTGTTGCATTCACAGCCTCTGGTGTGACGTGGAATGGGTTATATTGTTGCTGGCCCCAGTGTAAGTCTTTGTATTTGTGGGCAGTAAGATTTTCTGAAGCCAGAACCATAGGAGAATTGTATTGCTGGAAATAACCCCTCTCTTCTTCAAGCAGGTGTTGATGGTGTGGGGTTAAGTCAAGCTCCTCCTCACTCTCGTCAGAGAGATCATTTTCACTTGTGGCAGCAACGGCTGATTGAAGCATCGTCACCTGTTCAGATGAAAACACAGATAGTTTCAGGAGGATTTTATCAGATGACCAGGTATGTAACTTATCTTAAGCAAAAGGTCAAAAGGGTTATATACAGGCCACATGAGATTGTACATTGATTTGATCCATCTATATGTGTTGAAGTGACCTTGTAGTCCAAAGCCTGGACCCCAGGTGTAAGGTAACCAACAAACACCACCAAGATGCAGCAGTTATGTCCTGAGGAATTGGCCAAAATTTCAACAAACTACTGAGAAAAGGCAGTTCAATGTTAACTGGAACATGTGGCTTAAGTCATACAGTTTAAAATTGAATGACTTCAGCCAAATACTAAGAGAATGTGTGAGAACGTCTAAATGTAAATCTGAAATTATCCTGTATTTGTAAGTTGTTTTTCCATCATTAGCACATTTAGCAGCACATATATGAGATTGTTTCACACCGCTAAGACTGTCCTCCTGGCTCTCATTGGTTGTTTCTGACTGAGCATTTCTGCAGATGGCAGTAGCAGGTGGAGGAGCTTGATTATTTTTCACAGATTATCTGTCTGATACTATCCTGTCACAACATGGTGACAGTTTTAATAAAAAACATGTTTTTTTTTGTAGAAAAGTTAGATACTGCAGCTTTAATGAATGTTGTGGTATTGACATTGCTAAAACCACTATGAATCAATGTTCATTGTTCAAACAGGTGAGGCAACAGATGAAAATACAAAAGAATGATCCAGCACATTAATAAGTCTTGATAAAGCTGGGCTCTACAAATACAGATTGGTAAAATGAACGAAAAAAAATTGAAAACTGAATTTAAGGTGTTTGAAGGACTATGTTACCTATTATTATTATTATTATTATTATTATTATTATTATTATTATTATTATTACCTGTTATTAAAAGTTGACATGTTTAATTTAGTTGTATGAATCTTTAACATTCCACCTCTGGAACAAAGCTTTATTACTTTCAGCAGCTAGAGATTAGTTTTCTAGTTGCATTGTTCGACATATGATGTCAATCAAAATAAAATATTTAAACTCATAGTTTCATGAGAGAAAACCTGAATTTGCTCATGTTTAATCTTGCCACTGGAACTAAACACTGCAGAGATCAGATGAACTTTAAGAAAATGATTTTTGCTCATAGCAGATTACCTCACCATCATAACTTCTGATTTTCCACTTGTACTGTGACTGGAATCTAAATTTATGATACATTGAAACCACAAGAAAGCCTGCCGCAACTGTTTCTGTTCTTCGATCTGTACCTTGTGCTTTTCGTATTTTGGCATTCAGAGCGCTAACAGTTGCATGCAAAAATGATATATTTTTACGATTTTAATAACGGGTCTCAGATCTCAGCTTATTGATTGTGGCACTGCATGTTTATGATCTTGTTGCAACAATTAGCTGCACTTTCAGGTGCATTGCAATATTTTAGTGCAACATTAAACAGCAGATGTTCAGTAAGAAAAATTAAGCTATTACACATAGATAATTAACATCTAGTTCAGTTAAATTTTATGAAGTCATTATAATTATGTCATAATTACTGTTATCATAAGAAAAAAATACTACAAGACTATTATTGTGCATATCCATCAAGAGGTGTGTCGTTTTTTATCCACTTAACAGAGTCTCCCTATGAGATTTAGGTCAGTTAACAATGTGTTGTATATTTGGCAGAGTGGATAAGTACCAAGTCTTATTAGATTAAAAAAGATTCTCCAAACTCCTTGTCAGCAGGTTGAAGCATGCAATGCTTCACAGAAAAAAATTGAAAGTTGTACGTCAAGTCCTGTATATTTTTTATGTGAAATAATTCTCAAATAACTGTCTATAACTGCAGTCCATGTCTTGTGAATTTCCTTCAAATTCTTGGCTGCAGTTAGTTTCTGTTCACACTTTTTACTTCCACTTAACTTTCCTTTAATATGCTTAGTATTAACACCATGTGCAGTCAGCTTCTTTAGTAATGACCTTTTGTCAATGACAACTGTCAAAATGTTGGTCTTCCACCTGATTATGTAGGTCATAACATGTCTGTATTAAAAAAAATAATATTTTTATTGGTTTCATTCAATATTCCAATTATCTGAGAACCCATAAGTACTAAATAACAGAAACAAGCACTTTAAATAAGCCCTCTCCAGATAGTTCATATTTTTTTAGTTCACTTTACCAAAACATTAAACATTGGAACACTTATGATCAGTGGTTTTGCATGCCACTGCACATATTTTCCTTTTCAACCTGCACTGTAAGATCATGTTTTTGTTGTAGTTGCTCACCTCTGTGTTGCAGCTTTGTGTCTCCATAGTTTGCAAATACCTCTGAAACAGTTCCCTGATAGTTCTGTAGACGAGCAGATATTGTTCCTGAGGGTAAACAACAAAAGCGTACTGAGTTACAACATGTGGCTTTTGAACAAAAATACAACTCAATCTTTTATGCTGTAAAGAAATGGAAATGAAGCTGATGCTGTTAGCATGAAGAGAAGTTCTGCTTTCTGGAAGGTTGAGTAAATACCTTTGTTTGAACTACAGATGGCCTCTGGGTTCTCATGTCTTGAACTAAGTTATAGATGTTAAAGTCTGACGTGATCATCTGTAAGCAGGCACACATAAAACATGCAATATATATATAAAATATGTTGCTGTCCATCCAATGAAAATAACAATATTCTTAAACCTCTCAGTCTTACCTGACTCCTGAGGAGGTTCCATGTATAATCAATGACACACAGGGCCCCTGTTCTTCCACAGCCAGCACTAAAATCACATCAGCAAAAGTTTAGACCAACGTTTAGCATCGGGACAGTTAAATTCAAATCAATAGTCACAAGTGCAACCTCTCTGAATTCTATTTGTTTACAGAGATGTGATGTCGTCTAGTTTAAAAGTTATTTAGCCTAACATCATGTTCATGAAACACCACAATGGATACTTTCATTACGCGTTCATAGAAGAGCGTTTAATAAATAACTTTGGATTGCACATTTGTGTCTGAATGAATCACAGGACCTTTGGAACAATTTGTGCTTTTGACACAGAAGCCTGAAGCAGAGATGTGCGGCCATTAATTCACAGTACTTATTAAAACAACTGATAAGTATGGGAGTGGAATGGCAATAGTTTTGATATAGCACAAATGGCCTATTGTGAATCATTTGATCATTTCCATCTTGCAAATGGATCTGGTCACATCTTCATTGTTAAAAGGTACAGCTGTTTATTATTAAGCGGCTCCACAACACATTATTGGGAAGCAAAATGACAGTAGGAATGTCAAAGCACATTTATTTGAAATTTAGAATGTTCTTTCTTTAAATGTTTACCGTTTACCACAACAAGAAGGATTGTTAGGATCTTTCAAGAAAAGGTTGTTCTGTTGTCTCAGTAAAACACTATCTTAAGAAAGGAAGTGAAACCCTCTGTTAGTCTTACTGATATGGCACATCCTTTATTTGCCAGTAAATCTCACGCTGCCACAACCTTAGAGTGTGAATCATGTAGTGCACTAACAAACAGTACATATCAAATGCTGTGTGGGATTTAATTTATTTATTCCAGCACAGAACACAGAAGCAGTTTTCTGCCTGAATCATTCATTTTTGAATGCAACCTTTATGCAACCTTGAATAAATGATAAGGGCGAGTGATGAAACCACAATGCAAGTGGTGGAAAAACTCAGAATGTGTGTTTTAAAGTGCAGTGGGCCGTTGGTTCACCACCTACATGCATTTCCTGTCAAAAAAAGAGGAGGGGCCTAATGACTTAACCTGATGCATGAGGACATGTACCCACAAGTAACACAACGGCAACAGTCGAACCTCTTTCTGCATCGCAAACAATGTTCACTCATGAAGGTGCAAAGACAAACAAAAAATATAAAGGAACTGTAATTTGTGTTCTTGAGTTAACAATCTTCAAATGACTGGTGCTTGCATAAAATAAATAGAATAGCTTTCAAATATTTAAGACAATAATTTAAAGCAAACAGTGATAGTGAAAAAGTGACAGTTTTAAAATGTGATTGAACTGAGGAGTGAGGATCTCCCTGTCATTTTCAATATCTCTAAAACTAAAGCTACATTTGCAATAGATGTGTTAAATATGGTCTAACTTTAATTTTCTTTTTCAGTTCTCACAGTTTGTACAATCTGAGTTATGGTCTGCAAGGTTGCCAAGCTTTATGTTTCTTATTCAATCTTATTTGATTGTTGAACTATTCAACCTATTTGTATAGTTGTGTAAGTATTTTCAGTAAGCTAAAATATTTTTTTCTAACATATTTGGACATGTGGATAATTCATAGCAGATTAACCCAAAATGAAAAATTCTAAATTCAAGTGATGAATTGATTGCACAAATGCCTTAAAAATGTAATTTAAAGAAAGCAATGTCCTCAGCTAAAAAGCGCAAGGTTACACATTACCATAACCCTTCATGTGCTGGAAACATCGTTACTTGGCATTTTAAACTTGATGTGCCCTTCCTAACCCTCAGACATTCAGTTTGTAACTGTTGAAATGAGAAGAAGCACCACGGTGACATACACAAGGCTATCAAGTACCATGTTTTGGTGTTGCTACGGACCAAAATGAGATGAAGACATGAGGAACACTGTGAATAGAGAAGATTATTGTGATTACAGAACACATCAGCCGGGAACAGATCAGAAAAAAAGCAGTGCGGGAACAACCGTTGAAAGACTGAATAAACCAAGGAGTATTTCTACTAGAGACTCTGATAACTTAATGCTGCATAGATGTGGAACAGCTGATGAGGATGATTGGATGAAACTGTAGCACCAGTCAGTAAAAACTGTTATCAAACTAAATTCAAACTCCAACAGATTACGACACTAAAGCTTTCAGAATGAAGATTGTTGCAAATGATTTAAAGTTATGGCATAAGTAGCTAAAATCAGCCGTTCAACTATATTGTTTTTTGTTTTAACTTGATTAAGCAGTTTGATTTTACTAGAGCTAGTTTTAAATGTGGTGTAAAACTAAATGTGATACTGACGAGAAGACGAAATTCAAAGCTAATGACAAACCCACATCTGGCGTTTTTAGGTTATAAAATGTCTCCAAAAACTCAAAAGGTCACGCTGCGTAAAACAGGTTTATTGCTTCTGTTGATATTAAAATTCTTGCTGTACAATCTGAGAATGGTTGCACAAATTTAACTTCAAAGGGAAGTGTGTGAGAAGGAAATGTCTGCTCACTAAAAAACATGAAGAGCAGACAGATGTTTATTGTTTTTTAGATGGGTGTGAAATAGCAAGAAATTTTTATTATTATTATTATTTTTTTGCATAAACCAAATATATAATTCACAGAAAAGAGCCTACATGTTGTTATAAAACACATTTTGGGTTTCAGTGGTTTTTTCGAGAAACCATTTACCCCCACTCTTATTCTCCTAATCTAATTCATGAGTTATTCAAACAAAACAGAAAAGACATAAATATATAAGTGTGCAAACCAAATATATATATATATATATATATATATATATATATATATATATATATATATATATATATATATATAAATTCCCTTCTCACCCACCGCGGGTGGTTCTTATCCTCTGAGCTCGGGTCCTCTACCAGAGGCCTGGGAGCTTGAGGGTTCTGCGCAGTATCTTGGCTGTGCCAAGGACTGCACATTTCTGGACTGAGATGTCTGATGTTGTTCCTGGGATCTGTTGTAGCCACTGCTCCAGTTTGGGGGTTACTGCCCCGAGGGCCCCGATGACCACAGGCACCACTGTGGTCTTCACCTTCCAGGCCCTCTCCAGTTCTTCCCTGAGGCCCTGGTATTTCTCTAGTTTCTCGTGCTCCTTTTTCCTGATGTTGCAATCACTTGGTATTGCTACATCTACCACAACGGCTTTCCTCTGATGTTTATCCACTACGACAATGTCTGGTTGGTTCGCCATTACCATTTTGTCTGTCTGGATCTGGAAGTCCCACAGGATCTTAGCTCTGGCGTTCTCCACCACCTTTGGGGTGTTTCCCACTTTGATCTCGGGGTTTCCAGTCCATATTCTGCACAGATGTTTCTGTACACTATGCCTGCCACTTGGTTATGTCGCTCCATGTACGCTTTCCCTGCCAGTATCTTGCACCCTGCTGTGATGTGCTGGACTGTCTCAGGGGCCTCCTTGCACAACCTACACCTTGGGTCTTGTCTGGTGTGGTAGATCTGGGCCTCTATTGCTCTGGTGTTTAGGGCCTGTTCCTGGGCGGCCAGGATGAGGGCCTCTGTGCTGTCCTTGAGTCCAGCTTTTTCCAGCCATTGGTAGGATTTACTGATATCAGCCACTTGGGTTATTTGCTGGTGGTACATCCCATGTAGGGGCTTGTCCTCCCATGATGGTATCTCTGGCACCTCAACCTCCGTTCCCTGTTGTCTGAGACATTCACTGAGCACATTGTCTGTTGAGGCTTTGTCCCTGATGTATTTATGGATCTTAGTTGTTTCGTCCTGGACAGTGGTTCTCACACTCACTAGTCCTCTGCCTCCGTCCTTGCGGCTCGTGTACAGTCTCAGGGTGCTGGATTTGGGATGGAACCCTCCATGCATGGTTAGTAGCTTTCTAGTCTTAATATCTGTGGCTTTCATCTCCTCCTTTGGCCAGCTGATTATTCCAGCAGGGTATCTGATTACTGGCAGGGCATAGCTGTTTATCGCACGGATTTTGTTCTTGCCATTGAGCTGGCTTCTCAGGACTTGCCTTATTCGTTGGAGGTATTTAGCTGTGGCTCCTTTCCTTGTGACCTCATCGAGGTTGCCATTTGCTTGTGGTATACCTAGGTACTTGTAACTGTCCTCTATGTCTGCTATTGTTCCTTGTGGGAGTGAGACTCCTTCTGTGTGGATCACCTTCCCCCTCTTTGTGATCAGCCGACCACATTTCTCTAGTCCGAATGACATCCCAATGTCAGTGCTGTAGATCCTGGTGGTGTGGATCAGTGAGTCGATGTCTCGCTCACTCTTGGCATACAGCTTGATGTCATCCATGTAGAGGAGGTGACTGATGTTGGCCCCATTTTTGAGTCGGTATCCGTAGCCAGTCTTGTTGATAATTTGGCTGAGGGGATTCAGGCCTATGCAGAACAGTAGCGGGGACAGGGCATCTCCTTGGTATATGCCACATTTGATGGACACTTGTGCAAGTGGTTTGCAGTTGGCTTCAAGGGTGGTTTTCCACAGCCTCATCGAGTTTGCAATGAAGGCTCTCAGAATCCTGTTGATGTTATACATCTCTAGGCATTCAATGATCCAAGTATGCGGCATTGAGTCATAAGCTTTCTTGTAATCGATCCAAGCCATGCACAGGTTGGTGTGTCGGGTTTTGCAGTCTCGGGCAACTGTGCGGTCTATGAGGAGTTGGTGTTTGGCTCCTCTGGTATTTACACCGATACCCTTCTGTGCCGTGCTCATGTGTTTATCCATGTGTTTGCTTATCTTGGCCGCTATGATGCCTGACATGAGCTTCCAGGTTGTGGAGAGGCAGGTTATTGGTCGGTAGTTGGGTGGGACTGGACCCTTTGATGGATCCTTCTGGATTAGGATTGTCCGCCCTTCAGTTAACCATTCAGGGTGAGTCCCACTTTGTAGCAGCTGATTCATTTGGGCTGCCAGTCGCTCATGGAGAGCAGTGAGTTTCTTTAGCCAGTAGGCATGGATCATGTCAGGCCCTGGTGCTGTCCAGTTTTTCATACCTGAGACTCTTTCTTGAACATCTGTCACAGTGATGGTTACCGGGGCTTGCTCAGGGAGGTTGCTGTGGTCCTCTCGTAGAGAGATCAGCCACTGTGCATTGCTGTTGTGGGACGCCTCCCTTTCCCATATGCCTTTCCAGTATTGTTCAGTCTCCAGCCTTGGTGGGTCTGCTCTGTTGTTGTTATTACCCTGCCATTGAGAGTACACCTTAGCTGGTTGAGTGGAGAAGAGCCGGTTAATCCTTCTGGATTCATTCTCCCTTGTGTATCTCTTTAGGCGGCTGGCCAAGGCTTGGAGCCTCTGTTTGGCAGTCTCGAGTGCTTCAGGTATGGGCATCTGGCTGTACTTTCTGGGTACTGGTCTTTTCATTGTACCCTTGTGGAGCTCTGACAGTTGGCTCACTTCCCTCCTTGTTACCTTGATTTTAGCCTCTAACCGTCTTTTCCATGGTGGTGGGTCTTTTCCATGGTTGCTCTTATAGCCAAGTATCTCAAGGATCACTGATGCTGAGTTGTAGATCAGCTCATTGGTTTCTGTTATGGTGTTGGTAGGGATCGTTCTCAATGCTGCATTCACATTCTCAATGAGACGTTCTGATGGTACTTCACTCAGCCGTTGTAATTAGCCGAGGAGGCCTGGTTGTCATTCGGGTCATGATTCTCTCTCTCAGGTCAGCAGCTGTCTCGTTCAGCTCTGTTTCGCTCATTGGGGCCGTGTATCCCCTCACTGGGTGGGGACTTGTAGTTAAGTCCCCACAGTCCTGACATCCGGGTTCCTCCCTTTTGCCGTAGCATTTGTGTTGTATCTCGTCAATCTCAAGTTGTGATAGCAGTTGCTGTTTGCGGATGTTGGAACACTGAGCTACTAGTTGTTTAGCGCTTAGTGTTGACTGGGGATGTCGAAGTAACCATTCCTTCCCCAGTCTTTGCATGTAATCTCTCTCACTAGGGTTACTTGAGTAGTAGCATTCCAACAGATCCACATTTTCATCTCTCGCCCATTTCCGTCTTGTTCCAGTAGCCCATTTGTCATCAAGGTGCTCTGGTTCCCCAACACCTGACGCAGACCTTGTTTGGCCGGGCGACGTCTGAGCCGGCATGTTATGCAACTTAGTATCTCTCATGGTATGAGGTAGGCAGTAGCTTGAAGGGTCTTGCCTAAGGACCCAGACTGGATTCGAACCCTGCCCTCTCGGGTGATATACTGATGCCTTATGTATTGAGCTATCCAGTCAGTTATATATATATATATATATATATATATATATATATATATATATATATATATATATATATATATATATATATATATATTTGTGTGTGTGTGTGTGTGTGTGTGTGTGTGTGTAGAACATATTGTATGTGACACTGCATTGAATTTTATGCAATTTCTTTTTGAATGCCATAGCAAGGACGCCATGGCATACGAGCTCTATTTTGTTTAAAGCAGACAGTTAATTATACACCCTTTATTCCAATGAATATACATTATACAAAATAAAAAATTAACTTTATTTTCTCACATTTAAACACATAAAGGAGCAATTTCTCGATCTTTGTGTGCCAGGATAAGAAAGCAGCTCTATATTAATTTAATATTACAATTCTGAAGTTTCTGTGCTTAATTCTTTGAAACCCCCATGTTCTACATGGTATGTGTAATCCTTTATTGTTTCACAAATCATCAAAATAGCCTTATGTATGTTAACATGTTATTCATCACAAGGTTTATTTTTATGTCTGAGTGGTGAGTACACTGTGAGTTATCTGCATGACTAGTAATGTTCCCCTTCATGTTGTAATTTGGGTAGTTTTTGGGGGATTCATGATGAGAATGGAAGGGGTCCAAGTATCCAGCCTTGTTGCCCTCCAAGTTGTCTGACACATTTGCTATGTGGTGTGAGTAAGTGTTTTTAGTTCTTGTAAACCCAAAAATAATGGTTTGTCAGTCTAACAATGCACCTTTTGATCTGATTAAGAAGTCCAGAATTATCATTAGCATTATTCTAAATTCACAAAAACAAATTGTTCCTTGTTAAGATATTTTTTATGGCTTCAATTTTGATTTAGTATTTGAACATTACTTTTGTTTGTGGTTTAATTGATAAGCTAAACATCTACACCAGGGTTATTCAGAAACACAGAAAAGTCAAATTGTTTAGGAAACAATTATTGCTTACATTATCAACAACAAATTTGCAATTTAACCTTTTCAGACAAATAAACAAATATTTGTTAAAAGAAAAAGTATTTGCCCATCACACAATGGGTAACATTCCCAGGTACTAGTAAAGTTTCTGACCTGCAGTGGATGCATATGGGGATGTCGTCATGCGGCTGGTAACAGCGCATTTCATGCAGCATGTCCAGAATGGGTGGGATGGTGTCTGGTACGCCGTGATCCGGCCAGTTGATGTAATGCAGCTGTTTCAAGGTTCGGCTACACTGAAACAATTAAAATTGAAATATTTGGGATCACTTCAATTCCAGATTTTATGTGAAATGTTTTTGTTTGCACATCTAACATTTGAATAACTCAGGTTAGAGGTTACAGTCTGTGTTTTCAGTAGTTGTAGCTGTCAACAAACCAGTTCCTTATCTCTTGATTCTCTCTGAAAAAATGCAATGACAGCTACTTTCAAGGTTAATGCTTACATTGCGATAAGTCAACCTTAACGTCCTTGTAATATAGTCTCCTTTACTTTCCTCAGAATCCTGGAAAAAAGTGAAAAAAAAAACACTTTTAAGATTGCAAACTATTAAAAACATAAGATACAAAAGAAAAAAAAAGTTATTTTGTTCATGTTTTTAGGTTTCAAACGTTCCATGAGGTGCTTTGGGTGTCAGATGTGGATAAATGGAAAACTGGAACGTCAATGTATTTTAAAACAGTTATAGGAAACTGTCTGAGTGGGAAGTATGACAAAGTGAGACAACAATTACTCACACAGTGGACGGTAAAAGCCTCGCATACAAACGTATCTTCTTGTTTTTGTGGCCAGTACACTTCACACTTTTTCTAAAAAGAAAGAAAGAAACAAAGATTTACTTCTGAACTGTTTTCATTTTAACTGCTTGAGAAATTATTGTTTTATGCGGAAGGCATTGTTACCTTTCCCATTTCAAATTCTCGACAGGACATGACAATAACCTGAGGAACCAAGCAAAGCAAAAGAAGTTCAACAGGATCATAACAGAAACAACATTTTGACAAACATAGCCAGTGTCAAGCAGACCAACATTTATGTTATATTCCCAAATCATCCGTAAAAAGTCCACCAGTGTGTGTTGAAGCGGACCCTGAGTAGCAATATACGCCCTGGGTCCTGAAACTCCCTGTAAGAAGAAAAAAGCATACAGTCAAATGACGCTGTTAATTATACTACGTAGTTACAGTTATTAGCAATTGCACTGCTAATCACATCAAATGAGTAATAGAGCTACTTCCTGAGAAAACAAGGTACATTTAATTTACCTTAATATAACTTGCATTGATGTAGTCTGAGTCTTTTTTGGATGTGGTGAGAGTGAGCTTTACTCGGGTGTGGTCAACTGGAAGAGGAGAAACATGTGGTCAAAGTACCATCAATGTAAAATTTCAATGATGGTGTAAACTTTCGTTTTCCTGTCGAACAACAGAGCAAAAAACTAAATTACATCAAACACAGAAGTGTAAAGCTAAAGACCGCACCTAAATGTAATCTTACAGATGCACAATTCAGAACAGTCAAAAGCAAAACTGTTAAGATGAATCCAACATGTATTTTGTTGTATACCACCTTGTCTGACTTTTAAAGTTTCTACAAATACTCCAAACAAATTTCAGCTATGACATACTATCACCTTCCATCTAGACATTGGAAATGTGATGAAAAAGTCAAAGGTAAAAAAACGTCAACAGAAAGATGTCAAAATATGGTTGGAAAGTAACATGAGCTAACCAGTCCTGAATCTTAATGTATTTGTCAATGTGTGGGCTTACTGAAAACAAGGTGTTTTCAATAAAAACAACCAGAAGAAAAAAGAAAAACAAAAAGATGTCAACAGATGTCCAGTGTTTTCAAGGAAGTGACAAAACAGTTGCATAATCAGATGGAAAATGATTTGGCAGAAACCCAGCGAATGATATTTGAATCGTTGGATGTGAAAGAAACAGCTGGACTGAACTAAAGAGGGTGTAACTTTTAAGTTTGAGCGAAGATTTTAAAAGCCAATGTCACAGTTGAGTGTGACATTCACACACTCATCTGGGTGTATCAGAAAACCTCATACATCCAATAGGCAGCATTAGCACCACTTAATTGTGCTAAAGTCACTGTGGCCTAATGTGACATGTGGCTTAATCCCCACATGTCAGGATGTTTCACAATACATGCGTAAGTAAAGACTCCAAAACACCATCAAGTCAGAATGCATTGGTCTACTAACAAAGTTACTTCTTAATACTTCTAGTATTGCTGTAGTCTTCACCTTTGCAGGTATTTTATCTTCACCATTCACCTTGGGAGTCTGTGAAGTTGTGCCAGAAAACATTTTAAATTTTACAAGATGCAAAAGCCAACAACACAAACTCAATTAAACTGTTGGTAGTCTAATGCCCATAAGAAGAGTCCCCTCTATCTGATTACATTTTTTATAGTTTTTTCCCTGCTGTTTGCTAGTACAGTCTATGCCCATATAATACAATATAAAATGTAAAATAGTATTATGAACCCTCCAAAGACAAATTAAGTGTAGTGTTTTTTGATGAATGTAGTGTCACATTGTTTTCTAAATATTAATGATTCATGGACACTGTTGTTATTTTTATTTTTGTCTCAGATTATGAACTCACAGCCTAAAATATTACTTTGCATGAAGTATTTGCTTTAACACAAAATATGGAGTTGCAGACTTTTCAAAATGAAATGACTTTCTTCTAGCTGAAATCTTAGCAGTTTTCCCTCCTCAACTCACAGATTCATTGTTCCTGGAAAATGTTAAAATCTGTTTGTGACAATGAAGCAAAAACAGAAAAGAATTCTAAGAAGTCAGATTTAGCATACCATAGGATATACAGCAATATAATGGAAACCTTCAAATTCAGACATCTTGCAGGTTGTTATTACTATTTTGGCAATTTAATAAAATGCTTTGGCAGAGTAAAAGTCTTCTTTTATGAACATTTGTCTCCACCCAATGGCTTGAAAAAGAAAAAGGTGTCATGTGCACACAGTATTAATAATTTATATATTCAGTAATTCTCTAGCATTATAAAATTGTTCTCAGCATTACTACCAAAACCATGCAGGTGTTAGATTTTTGATCAACTGTATGCTGATGTTTTTCAGAGCTGTATCATCGAACGCCGACAGCCTGTCACGTTCTTAAAACCTAGATTTAGAGTCATCATTCAGTGTTATGACACCATTTGCATAAACATGTATGCCAACTACAGTTTTCACAGGTTTGCACTGAGTCCAACTTACAGGGAACAATGTCCTTGTATCGATTCTTCTTGATATTTTCTTGCTTTTCTGCAGTCTTGGTGGAGAAGACCTTGTCAATACGATACTTTGTCGACTGGTTTTTCAGCCTCTGAAAAACAAAAGATTTTTGTACAACATGCATTTTTAACTACAATGCTGTCATTTCTTGTGGCAGTATAAATGTCACTGGTTTTTTTTTCTACCTCTATATATAACCACATTGGAACAAACACACCACGAACCAGATTTCTATTATAAAGTCATTTAAGCTTCAACTTGAAGCTTCCTTTTGCTTTTTTACATAAAATCAGATATGAAGAATATAATATTAACAAGAACAGTACTTACAGTGCAAAAAAAATATTTTAATATACTTGCATTATACTTGCATTTTCAATATTTCTTGGTATTTACTTAATGTTTTAGATATTGCAACAAAATGTTGCAATATCTCATTTGTACATTGCAGAATGTACAAAATCTTGATGAGTAAACACCAACATTTTGCTAAAATTGTAAAAATGAAGCATTTTCATATTTATGCTTCTTGTTGTCCTCTTTAAAACAACAAATTGGCCACATTATGCTACATTCTACAACATTAACAATAGAAAAAGATAGAGAAACTGACTGCTGTAAGTTTATGTGAAATGGGTCCAAGAATAATCCATACCAAGGTAGTTTTATTGCATAAGGTCATTTTCATCATATTGTGAAATGAGAAGTGAGAAATACATGCAGTGTTTATGTAATAAAATGGCCATCTGCTCCCTTTCTAGAAGATTGGTTCCAGCAACCACTCCGTCTGCCAAGGCAAACTCCAACCTCATTGGTGTCTTTCAGTTTTACAAAGGACATCTACATTCTTACTCACAGTTTTAGTGATTTTGTATACACTGTAGTGTGTTTCATTGGGCAGAGATTTCAAGCAAAGGCCAAGGTCTGTGACATACCACCAATCCATTTTGAAACATGTCATATCTTAAATCCAATTTGCATAATAATTTGGAGCACTATGTACCAAAAACATACATACATACTCAGGAGGTGTCCAAACTGTATCTCATCTCTTTGCATCTGAACCCAGATTTAAACTGTTTTTAAATACTTATATTTGGCTAAAGACATACAGAGGAAAGTAACACAAACACTCATGCTATAAACTTATCATTTTGAAGTTAATCGTCCTCTATTTCTTAAAAGGGAAGTCACACCAGTATTTTGAGAGACTGGCTAAATAAGATGCCAAACATATTTAGAGTTTGCTGTTGCCTCAAAATATGGATGTGTGCTGCATTATGCTTCATGCAGTCAGGTTGTTATTTAAATATGTGTGCAACTGAGAGGATACTGGTTTTTAATGTGGCCAATTTATTGTTTTCTTAAAAGGTTTGCACTCATCCACAGGAGATCTCTGTACGCAGGAATAACTAAGAGGAGGTGTAGCAGCCCAGACGTATTTCAGACATGAACTTTTTAACCTTCTCTTTCTTGGACTTTTGCACCGACAGTAACAGCCAAATTAACAACATAAGCATTATCTTTAACTTACAGGATAGGGGCTTTTTCTAACATACTGAAATAATAAGTGAGCACAGAGAAAGGGAAAGATACAAATGAGGCTGGCTGAGAAAAAAAAAAACGCAAATTCACCTCGAAAACACAAGACATTGTAAGTGCTGTCTCAACCCCTCATAATTATTCACCTTTTTAAAACATGGTCTTTTAAAAATTAAAATAGGTGATAGCAGCCACTTTTATTTTGGCAGTTTTACCAACAACTAATCCACTTCTAATTTATTTCCACTATCTTTTGTGAAGTGTGAATGTGGACAACAATGAATGTGCGGTTTCTATGACAGGTTGAATGCAACTCAATCAGTTTCATGTTCAGCTGCCTTGCATATTCAAATGATTTGAAGGATATGAAGACAATTCTAATGTGTTTCTTCCCTGTAGCTTTGTTTAAGGCTACTGGCCACTTTATTAGGCACATTCAGTTCCTTTCTGAGACAAATGGTGACTTAGCCTCACAATCAATTTAATGCATTAAGGTGTGTGGATGTGGAGAATAACTGAAGTAGCATCTGCAATTGTAATCACATTACATAGACAACACCTCTGAATACAACATATGAGCTAATGCAGTCCTGTCAGCTAAAAACAGGAAATTAAGGCTAGAATTTGCATAGTGTTACCATCATTTAGCAGTAATAGATTGGAAAAAAGTTCCCTTCTCCATTGATTTTGGAGTGTAGCTGAAATACTGAGGTGGTCGTGTCAGAATTTGGCATAAACAATATGAAAACATCCTGCTTTGCGTCAACAGTTTAGGCTTGTGGTGTTGGTGTAAAGGTGTGGGGGATGGTTTCTTCACACACTTGGCGCCTATTAGTACTAATAGAACATAATTTAAATGTAACAGCCTGAACCACTTTATCTATTGTCTGAAATCATGTGAAACTGGTTTCTTAATAATAACGATAAATTTGCTCCCTCGTACCCAGATCTCAACCCGAAAAGCACATTTGGAATGTGGTGGAACAGAAAACTTGCATTGTCGTTGTTCAATATATATAAAAATGTATAACCAGTTGTTGAATCTTTGTCAAGAAGAATAAGGACAATTCTGAAAGCAAAGTAGGTCTGACATGACTTTAACAATGCCAATGTATGATCATTGACCACTGTGTAGCTTCTTTATAGCTACAGCGAGCAACTTTGGACATTTCCTAAGATTGAAGACAATAAATTGTTCTGTATTTCATTGGCTTTTCTAACATTTCTATGACAAATATGAAAATATTTAAAAGAAAATAACCCACAAAAGTACCAAAAAGAGTGAGACTCAAAGTTTAAAGGCAGAGGAGTGGAGTCAATTTTTATATGTTGCCATATAATGATGCCAGCAGATAACTTCCACCCTTAACCGAGTGATACTCGGGATCAAGGCCCGTCTGTGCTGATCGGACTCTGAGACACTGTTCCTTTTGTTCAGAGGGCTTGGCAGTCAGCTTAAGAGTCTGTTGAAAGACTTTCAGACCGTCTGTGACTCTAACAACACAGAGTCCTTTTTGTCCTTTAAGGAAGTGATGCAACAGGGGTGTCTAGATGGACAGCAGTGGGACAGCATGGGAAACACACAGTGCTGTCCTCAGGCTGTCAGTCATCAATGGCAGCATGCCACAAGATGTCAAACATGAACCCCAACACCATTGACTGCGTGTGTGGAGAAGTGGTTACCACAATTGTTTGTCTTTGCTACTTTAAAGTGGTGAAGACAGGTTTCTTCCTCACTGATTTCTCGTCAGTGACTAGCGTCATTGTAAAGAGGAAGCATTAAAGTACCTAGAAAACTGTTGGTACTTTGTTGCTGAGTTTGACAACTTGAAATGCGAAAGACCATATACTTTCGTTTTCATTTAGATTTTGTCTGTTCACTCAAGAACAGAACACTTTGCTTATTGACATGGTTCAATCATAGATAAGGAAAGTTGTAGGTGAAAGTTGTAGAGGAATTCATCACAGATTCCTGTTTAGTAGCAGAACTTTAACGCCTGAACTGTTACAGCTGACTCACCGCAAACTCCCCAGCAATACAATTTGGTGCCCCCTCATCCGCAGCCTCCTGACTCTCCAGCTGGGTCAGGATGCTCCTCAGAATCCAGGCCTGCTGCTCCATGATTGGCTGTTCGCTGCCTGGGATAGGGTTTCCTTCACAGGCATGTCAGATCACAAAGGGCTCTGTCCACGGATCATGGTGGTGTCTGGTGTTAATGGTGGCACTGCAGTGCACTTCTCTATCGCGACTCTTACATCAAGGAACTGCTGTGACGGAACATATGAAGTGTCATAGAGGAAGCAAAAGTCAGCTTACAGGTTCTGTGGTCAGATTAAACAGACTGACGCGCCCCCTGGTTGTCTCTTCCTGGGTCCTAAAGTCACTCTGCGTTCAAGTGCTGCCATGGCACCGGGAGTGAAACATCAAGAAAACAAACCGAGCCAAGCATGTGTGCTTTTAAACATGTCCAAATAGCTCAGCCTCTGAAAGTCAGAGTGCAGTGCAAGCTGTACAGCCTGTTGGACGACATTCAGTATACAGGCGAGGAGTGGAAAAGGGATGTCGACAGAAAAGAAAGAGTGGTCAAAGGAAGGTTATCTGACAATTTAACATTCTGCTTTATGTACTTGTTCTAGATAATTTTAGATTTCACTTATTAAAAATATGAATACTCAGTTTGTCATTTTGTCAGTTTGTCATTTGTCAAAAAGGGATTTGTTAGTAACCAGAAGAACTTTTTGTCACAAAGGAAAAAAGCTGTCAAATGTCCTTCAACAAATCTAATTACTACTCATATGTGAAGGTAAATCACACTTAATGTAGGAGGTAACTTTCCAAATAAAATTACGCTATTTGTAATAAAAACAACCTTTTGCTGTGATCAACAGTTGTCATACATTGAGTTAGTAGCATGGTGACATCTAGTGGCTTTGTGCTAAACTTAAACCGAAACATAACAATTTACTGCAGTACAGTACAGTGATCAACAGACAATCACTGTGATTTATAGTCAAAGTAAAAGTCACGTTTTCCCCCTGTCAATTATTTTAAAAGATTATTTATTTCTTACATCAGAATTATGTTAGCATGCCCTGAGAAAAACAAAGAAAGTGTTTTTTACTATGTTTTATAGTAACAAAAACTAAGCACACCCTCTGATTCATTAACCTGCAAAACCAGCTCTAACATCAATAACTTGAAAAACTGTTTCTTGCTAAAGTATTCACAACCTGTAACTTTTTCACCCTTTGTCACAATAAAACTATGAATTTTGATGAGTGTCATACAGATTTATGTGAAAGACCTACACAAATTAATTCAGATGAAGCAAAATGAAAAAAAGACATGTTTATAACTGTGTTTAAGAGGTGAACCTTTTATAAGTGTGGCATTTAGCACCTTTTCTTTGTATACTTTTAGATAACATTCATTACAGTAACATCCCTTGTGAAGTCATGCATTGTAATCTCATAAGTAGCTGTTCTGTGAAGGACATTTGCAAACAAAACAGCACCATGAAGTTCAAGGAGTTTCTAAGAGCAGACAGTTTAGGGATAGGCTGTGGAAAAGTCCAAAGCACAAATCAGGTTTTCGAGCAATCTCCAGAGCTTTAAACATCTCACAAACAGCACTTATCAGGGTTAAGCTCAGCATTACGGCCCGTTGTAATTCTGGGGAAGCTGATTCACAGCTCAGGTGAGAAAAGCTGTTGACAGGCAAACTATTACTGGTGCACTAACTGAATCTGGTCTTGTTACTGTCATATTAAATTATTTTAGAAATGGTAAAATCCATACTGTTCACAAAATTTACAAAGGCAGTGCTGTCTTTAGCAGAGGTTTGCCCTTGTGAAGAAGAGTCCAAGATGTGGTTTTCAAGTATTTATTGCAAGACTAAAATAATCTTATTACACTTCACAGATTGTTGTGTAGAAACTGTTCATTTTCTTTGGTGATCACTTCTTCCAGGCATGTAATGAAGAGGCCCTCTTCTAATCTTTCTAAGCCAATCTTGGAATGCCATTTAAAAACTAACTGAGTGTCATTTTGTTTATTGATGTTAATTATGGAGAAGACTTGTTCACAAAGGTAGGCTGTCCTAGACATACAAAAATGTTTTGAAGCCAGGCAAGAGATATAAATAAAATGTAAACTGTAAAAGATGAGTGAAAAACTGCAAACTGTCTCAAGTTGATCAAGGCCATGTAACCGTTTCCCAAACTCATGCAGGAATTCCGCAGTTTGTCTTTTTGTTATAAACACACACCATTTAGAATATGCAGCTAAACCATATGAGAGTATGTGAAGAGGCAGAAGTGGCTCAAACAAACAACAGGAAGTTCAAAGCGATGCAGTCCGTGTCTTACATTTTCCGAGCAATCAAGACTGAAAGCAGCGTTTAGTATCAGCATGAAGACATTGTGCCTTTTTTTGCTTGTACATAGTAAGTAACCTATGAATTAATATTCATTAT
Organism: Poeciliopsis prolifica; assembly: GCF_027474105.1. Lineage (NCBI taxonomy): Eukaryota > Metazoa > Chordata > Actinopteri > Cyprinodontiformes > Poeciliidae > Poeciliopsis > Poeciliopsis prolifica. The sequence continues at coordinate 747,918 of NW_026562421.1, read as the reverse complement.
TTCACATTTTACTTACCAATTCTCATTAGTTTTAAAGATGAAAACATATAAACAGATTGTTTTTCCAATATTTGTTTACATCCGGAAAGATGTAGATAACCAAATGTTTGCTTCTTTGTATAAAGTCAAGTGAAATAGTATTTATTACCAAATAGTAAAAAAGTACTAGTTGGTAATAAATGCAAAGTAAATTCAGTGGTCATTTTATTGTCATTGCTTACAGATACAATGAAATTCTTTGGGGGCTACAATGTACCAGTTGTGTAATATTCAAACATTTTAATAAATACTAACATTAATATTAAAAGTTAACATTGTTTTTTAAAATACTACTTATCAGTTTTAGATGAATGTATAAACAGTAATTAGTTTTCATTTTGCTGTTGTACTTTCCTTTGTAAATAAGAATAAACAATAGTTGAATTGAAGGTAAATATTGTATGAAAATATTGCCTTTATGATGGGTAACTCCCATCTGCAGCAATACTCACTTTTTTAGTAGGCACTTTGTACTAAAACTTAAAACAATTTAATATTTCCTTGCAATTCCAAAATTTTACACTGAAATGTTTTTTTTATTGACTTTCAGTTTTGTTATGCATATCAAACTTGATTTATTTATTTGGATTTTTATTTTGGCCTAATAATGTTCATTTATGTTAGATGAACCTTTTAAGCTTTGATTTGCTTATGGTTTAAATTAAACTCCTACCTATAATACTGGGTCATCTTGTCAACTTAACTATTGGTTTTCTCTGCTTTTCTTTTTGTGTGTGTGTGAAATTATGATACTCCAACAAAAATGTAATTCATTTTAAGACTTTTTTGACCCTTTATCAGGGATGTGTGATGTGTTTGCCTTTTATAAATACTAATGTGTCTTTAATTTTACAGCCAGCCTTCAGCTTCAGTGTGATAAAAGAGAAATTAGAGCACACATTGGAGGAGAATTCATAATTGTCTGCAGATATGACAGTAAATTCCTGTTCAGCAACAAGTACTGGTGCAGAGGACCCTCTAGATACAGCTGCAACATTTTGCGGGACACTGATGGTGTTACAAAAACCACAAACAAAAACAGGTTGAGAATATTTGATTCGCCAAGACGTGTGCTCATTGTGAAGCTAACAAATCTCCAAATTGAGGATTCTGATGTTTATTGGATTGGGATCGAAAAAATGAATGCTGACATAATGATGTCAGTCAAAGTGAGTGTTACCCAAGGTAAGAAACATAAAGTAATTAAGTTAGAGCTCTAAATTAATGTGCTCTCCTTTTAGAGAGTGCATTGTTTACTGGATCACAGATGAACTGATTCAGACTGACTTCTCTTATCTTTGTACCAGTTCCAGTGTCTATACCCAGACTTTGGCCTCTGACTCTGCTGGCAGATGGTGCAACATGCTTGGGGAAGCCACTAACCGTCCGTTGTGGTTGTGCAATGGGAACCAATGTTTTTTATACCTGGTATCAGCATCAACATCACAGAAGTTTCCTGCTCTTCAGCTCTTCAGATCTAAGCTTACACTGTGGCATGTTAACAGAGGACAGTGAGTATTACTGCTCTGCCAGTAACAGCATCAGCAATGCTCAGAGTGATGCCCTTTCTGTGAAGATCCTCTTGCCTGACAACAGCAGCTGCATCTATGTTGCTAATATTCCTGGTAAGAACCAAAGTGATTTGACTAAAGTTGACCAATAAAACCATTAATATCCCTCATAGAATAATTAACACAGATAGAATGATAAACCATAGTATGTTATTTGGTGAAATAAGACTTCCCTGGTTAAATATGTCCCTTAAATGATCACTAACACAAAAATAAATCAGGGCATAGCAATAAATATTTCACAAAATAAATGAAATTATTATGAAAATCTGTTTAAATCATCTTTGTTTTCTATTACATCTAAATGTTTTAACTTTTATGGTACCAAAGTTATGATTAGCTTTGGTTTTGTTACTGCATGTTCTTTTAGAGCGAGCATTGTTTACTGGCTTTTATTGAAGCTCTAACATGCTGATAAGGCTGGTGTTTGTGGTCAAACAAAAAAAAAAAACCAAACATGCACCTGACTTAGTGATGACGTTACAGGAAGAAGAGCTATATGTGAGTGTTCTCTGGAACCTATTTATGGGTGTGATTCTTGGTTGTCTATGTGAACGTCCTTCTTTTTCATGTAGGTGAACACAGGGTAGGTAAGCACCCTCACCTACAGACTGCCTTGATAGTTTTAAGAGGAGATTTTGGTCGTCTTAATGTCAACAACAGAAATTATGGTCATTGTGACTGTACTTTGCTGTAAATAAGTTATAAAATATAATATATAGACATCACAGTCATTATTGTGTAAAGGAGAAGACTTAATTTTAGTTCAAAGGTTTACTGTGCTGAGAAGCAGAAATGCAATGAATTCAGATGAGCAACAGCATATAAAGTATACAATGATTTATTTACTATAATCCAAACTATAATCCAAACCTAGCTGAGAATAACAAGCTGTGTCCACTAAGAAGGCTCTGTTCAAGCTATAATTTATTCTGGTACTCTCACAAACATACATTCTTCTCCTACAAAACTATGTGGGAGAACTCAGAACTGGCACTAGACTGAAAGAATAGTAAACAAGGATTAATATCAAGAAGCATGTTTGTAATTGGCCTTACAATCCATCATCACATTCGCTCCAATACTGGAGTGTTAGAGAACTGCAGTATTGGAGTTCTCCAATTCTGTCTGCTTAGTGACTGTTTAGGAAGTTTTTCAGGATTTCATTAAAATATTGAATTAATCATTTTAATTTTCATATGGCCATTCCAGACTACCATGGTTTCCTTCACAAACAGCTTCTGTGTGATAACTGTTTGTAAGCTTGCCCCTTACCTTTAGCCCTATTCCCAATAGGTGAAAAAACATATGATAATATTATGCAACTCTCTAGTACAATTCCAATCAGAGGATCCAGTGCTGGATCTGTATTATTGGCCAAGAGACTTTATCAAGATGTTTTCAGTTGCATCTGTGCTCTGTTACAGAGCAACTGATTTAAAGGAAATGAGATGCCTGTGCTTGATTCATAAATTTACATTATTTATGAATCAAGAATAAATAAAAGATTATAACCAGAATCAGGACACCTTTAGGAGTGGTGTTGATCAACAAAAAAACAAACAAACAAAAAACACAAACCTCAAATAACTGCAGCACATGTGTGTTAAGTGTGCCAAAGATCAACCACATTTATGCGAGAGACTAACATGGTCATACAGCAGGGGGCTAGTTCAATCTGAAAGGTTTGAACCACAATATGTTTATTCTATGGTGCCTTCAGTGTTTAATATTCTGGTTTAACATGTTGTACTCTTGATTAAAAAGGGCACAACCTAGTCATGGTTTACAGTGAATCCTCACAAATAAGTGATTCACCTTTCATGGTCTCGCTGCTTTGCAGATTTTGTGTGCAGTTTTTTTTCTTCTTTTTTTTCACAGTGCATTGTATTCTGCATCCTGATTGGCAGAACAGTCTCTCTGCTTCTTCTCCCTGTAGGGTTCACTGTATTGTTCATATGAGGATTTTAATATGATCCAAGGGATTATTTTTAAGTTCTCATGAAAAAAAATAAATAACTGAGCAGGAAATGTGTTAGCCATTAAAGACAGATGGCTAACACATCTGTCACAAAGATGATAAAAGTCACCTTTGGCAGATTGGTAGCCCAATCTGACAAAGGTCATCAAATGTTACCCCGGTACACAAACACAGTTTTACTTTTCTTGCATAATAAAAAAATAAAATGTGTTTTATGTAAAATGTTGGATTTTACAAATTTGAGCTTTTGAACATCTATGAGGTTTAATATATTATTATCATGCTGTTAAAATTAGCAGCTTTCCACAGTGTTTTGTAAATATCTTTGCTTTTATTTATTAGGACAGCCTGTTTATGACTGCACAGACAGAATGAGGACCACTGTGGCTGAAACTTCGCCAACAACAACCTGCATAGAAACTACAAAAATCCCCTCTGACACATCAGAGCAGTCTTTACAAGTCAATCAAACTGCTATGGATGCGTTTTTCACCAGGTTAGAATGCATCTTTTTACTGTCTCCCTGATGGAAATAACATATAATGGACTGAAATGATTAAAACTGAACTCATCTGAAAAAGTTGTCACTCATTTTTTACAGCACATGGACTGGAGTACCACTGTGGTATGAGCTGCTGCGATGGGGTTCTCTGGTAATCTTAATCATAAGTCTGGGTATTTTCATCAGCTGTACAAAAACAAGTCACAAGAAACATGGCAGAAGGAGGAAAAAGTTTAATATGGGATGAAATCCATTTTTTTTTTGGTCAATTTCATCAATTTTAACATTCCTTGTACAAATGTAATCTTTAAGGAAACTGTATTTACCTCAATTTGTATTTCAAGCTTAAATGTCCTAAAGCTTACCTAAAGCAGAATTACTGGATGACATGTCATGGTATGTAAATTAATACTTAAGATAAGACTATGCCCTATAAGCGATTGCACAAATTTTCAAAATTTGCTTTCTCATGAATTATTATACAAATGTTGAGTTGAATTTTAACATTTATATGAATAAATACTTGTTTTGTTGTTTGAACTGTTTTCTGTCAACTTCTCAGTTCTTTTTGGGTCTGTTATACAAAATTTAAATACATTTCATTAAGGTTTGTGGTCATGACAAAGGATTTAAATGCCTTTTTACACTTGCCAAATATATGTAATATGGCAAAGTAAAAAAAAAAAAAAATCTAAACAAAAACATAAATGTTGTGCATGTTTTAGGGTGTGCAAAATTTAGGGAAGCAAAATTGTTTCTTGCAGAATTCCAAACTGCTGCAATCTTTGAATCCTTATTTAATTTTTTACAATAATACTACTGTTATATTATGGTACAAACATTTCGTGTGTGTGTGTGTGTGTGTGTGTGTGTGTGTGCGTGTGTGTGTGTGTGTGTGTGTGTTTTATATATATAATTACTTTGTTTTAAATGTTTAACTATCCTGACATGTATAATTAAGCAACCTGAATTGTGGTCAGATGGGACCAAGTCTTAACTTTAAGCCACATACAAAATGCTTTATGGAGGAACACTAATGCTTTGTATCACCCTGAATACATCATCCCCATCTTTTTAAAATAGTGGTGGCAGCATCATGCTGTGGGGATGTCTTTCTTCAGCAAACAGGAACCTGGTTACAGTTGATTGGGAGATGGAGAAATAGGGTGATTCTGGAAAAAAGCATAATCAAACATCCTGGTCTCAAAGCAGATTGTTTCTTCTTAGAATGGCTAGAAACATATAAGATTCCTCATATTTAAAAAATCTGAGACTTTTTCTGTTCAGGTAGGTTAAAGTAACCCAAATTTTGAATAAAAGAGATTGAATTTTTGTTTGCATAGTGACAAAACAAAAAATAAAAATAATTTCTTTAAAGTATAAATACTTCATAAATTACTGTTACTCTACTGTTCTAAAGAGAGTTCAGAGTAACAGGTATATTTAAAGGTACCTATTTTACCAGAATGTAAATAGTGACAGCTATAAAACCACGACAATCAACCTACACTAGTTTATGAAAGATCTGCTCTCATGCTGATTTTTAACATGAAAGTGAGGACACTGTGTCTGCTTCTTGTTTTTCACGGTAAGTAACTAATAAATTGTTTTTTAATTCTTATTTTACTTCTATTGAATCTTTTTTGTTTGTTTTTCACAAATAACTTTGTAATAGCTAAAAAACAAGGGCATATTTTTTGTTTTTGGAAAGATAATGAGAAAAACTCATCTGTGTTCTTTGTCAGAAACTGAGCTGTTCCTTGCTCAGTATTTTTGCTTTCCATAATTTGTAACAAGTTCATTTTTGTGCAAATATTTTGATCAGAACAATCTTATCTGTCTTATTGATGAAGTGTTTATTGAATGGTTACAGACTTGTGAAGAATGTGGACATTTTATGTTTAAAATATTGTTTCAAGATTTTCATTATCCCACCCAAAGCATTTTAAATGCCCAAACAGAAACCATAGTTTATAAGAGTGTTCCTGAAATGGAAGCCAGTGTATAGTTTCTCAGAACAATATAGGCACACCCATAACTTCCTAAAATTCATTCTGCAGGATGTTTAGATATTTTGTTGTGCTCTGTTCAGACAAACGCTCAAGTCTCACATATTTTCAGAAAATTATTGACCACTTTTTAAAATTATGAATCAAGTTGTAATACTTGTAATACAAGTTGTAATATGATTACAAGTTGTAATCAAGTTGTAATTTAAAGGCTACACTCAGGCCTGATTACAGCCAGACCTGTAGAATCACAAAAAGAAATCAAATTAAATGGACAACAAAATCATGTTCTGACCTAAAGAAATTCAGAAACATCTAAGACACCAAGTCTGTCACCTCTGTCTAGAGGAGGTTACAAAACCATTCCTTAATCTCAGGCACACTTGAGTTATCTACAGTGATAAAAATACTTTCTATCTACTTAAAAAAAAATTATCAAGGGAAATATTTGAGTAATTTATCTTTGTAGATCAAGCAGGACTGTTCTTTGTTTAAAGTACTTAAGTATTTCTTTACATGAAAAATTAACTTAATTTTGTCAAGCAGATTAAGTAAAATTATTGTATAAATTACTCAGCCTTTTTAATGTAGTGAATGAATTGTGCAAGTACATTGTAAAATCTAACTCGCCTTACTTAAAAAAATGCAAACTCAAAATTCAAATTATTAAAACTTAAAAATGTTAGTATCTGCAAATTGTATATATTATGTTAACATGACTCAAATAACTTCATCATTTTAAGTTGCATTAACTTGTACAACTTGAGAGACGGTAACTTAAACTGCGCCGTACGTACGTGCATATCACTCTTACGTAATGGCGTATCAGTAAAGTGACTCACTTGTGGTTACGCCCTATTCTAAGAAGAGGTGCACGAGCAGGAAGTGTTCGCCAGCATAATGACTCTTCGTGTTTGCTAGAGAGGTGTTTAAAATTGGTAAGTCCGAATCTATCATATCTAAACCTATTATATTAATCTATAAAAGAGAAAAGAATTGTACTTTTCAGTAATTTTCGGTTTGTTTCAGTTATGTTTGATAGTGTCTGTTTGGCTGGCCTTCTTCAGCTAGCTAGCTAGCCGAACCCTCCGCGTTTTTTATTTAAAAACAAGTATTTATTTATCGACAGTCGATTCAGACTCTCTGGTGTACTTTATCCTGTATTTTTCCACAATTAATTGACCTTTTGGAAACTTCGACTTTCAGTGAAACTGAAGCCACATTAGGATTCATTTAAACCATTGTTTCCGCGACGCGTTAACGCCCAAATTTTTACACAATGAACAAGCTACTTATTTTCTTTTAAAACTCAGTTTACCGATGTTCTTCATTTGCATGGTGTTGCTTGTCGAGTTGGTGTTCCTGAAACGTCAGAATATTACTGACATTTTTGCCTCGTTAGACGCTAAGTTGATTTGGTGATATAAACAGAATTTGCTTGGAATATAATTCTGTTTCAGAAAAATAGTAATTTATTACAACGGATGCTTTCTTTCATTTAAACATATGTTGGTACCACAGTGGGATTTGGTTTCTACCCAATCTTCAGTCTAACATTACAACTGTATAGCTGTCATTGTTCGTATTTAAAATATTTAGAGCTTGCTGTCTGTTTATTTTTAGTTAAACCCCTTTTTGTTTATATTTGCTTCCATTTTTTCCCAGAAAGAAACTGTTGTAACTGAATTACTGTCCCTGATCCTGCCATGAGTGTTACAGCTGTTTTTATACTCAGCAGTCTTGGCTTTGCCATACTTGCTAAAGGTTAGTTCAAATGGGGACACCATGTGCTACCATGCTCACATAATTGAAGCTCTTTCAAATCTCACGCCCATCTTGTCAACTTTTCAATTTGTAAAATTGTTTTCTAGCACAAGATTGCTCCACACCTATTGGAGGACTCCACATGAATTTGAGAGATGACTACATTACCAAGAACACATTTGCAGATGGGAGCAAAGTTTATTTTGCCTGTGCTGTTGGCTACACATCTGCTGGAGGGTCTGCATCTATCACATGCACTGCTGGCACATGGAGTAAAGTGCAACTGACATGCGAAAGTGAGTATTATTTAATAAATAACACCATACAATTCTCCATGATACAACAGTAGAATAATTTCACTCACAATTTGAAATTGTAGTGTTCTCAAAAGTCAAACACTTTTATTTTAACATCATAAAAGTGCTACTTTACTATTTTTCTCCACATGATTTAAGTAGCAATGTCCAATAAATTGCCATGTACTTTTGTTCCATTTTCTTGTTCCAGGAAAATCTTGTGGCGCTTTGGATGAGGTGTCTAATGGTCAAATTGATTATGCTGGAGTTGAGTTTGGCGATACAGCTACGGTCACTTGTAACCCAGGGTTAGTAACAAAATTATAACTTTATCTAAGAATGCACCTGTTCTACATGTAAACAATAAAGTAGCTTTTAGTGAAACAAAATGTGAAACTAGACTGAAAAAAAAATGACATCACCAACCTGTTGATGAATATAAAAAAATACTCTGCTCCATAGGTTTTTTGTTTTCTAACTATATTGTCAGAGAATTTAGTGGCAATTCCATGCGAACCAAAAACCTGTAGCATCTAAAATGGAGCTTTGTGTGTTGTACAGCTTGACTTTCAAAAAAGTCAGGCTAATTAGAAACGGTTGTTGGTGTTTTCTATTTGCTGATAATATTAATATGGTCGAGGACATAAATTATGGGCCTTATGTCCTCTCCCAGATTAATGGACAGCAGTGTGCTCCACTGAGATAATTACTGAAATATTTCCCATCATTGTGGTGACACACAAATCAATGCAATAGAAAAATCCCCAGCTAAAGGATCTATTGTAAATGTGCTTATGCTAAAATGTAAGCATAGTGGCTGAGCTGATGCTCAACCCTCTTGGTTGTTGGAGGCAAGTAGCAGCATTTTCCTTTTGCTAATTTTGCTGTTAAATCAAGACAACAATCTGTTTTCTTGTCTTAGTGTTGTAAAAATAATTAGTTAAATTAAATACTTTTTATTTCTCCACTCACTCATTAGTTACCAGCTGGTTGGGAGGTCGACTTTGAGATGCGAAGACACCGGATGGTCTGGCAGGTTACCAACATGTGACGGTTGGTGATCTTTTTGTTCATATCCTTCAAAGTTGAAAGGATCTGAAATATGACAAACTTAATTCTGTTTTGCAGCGGTGAAGTGTAGCACACCAGCAGACATTTTAAACGGTGGATTTGATCCAAACAAAGATTCCTATTTTTTCGGAGACGTTGTGCGGTACTCCTGCAACAAAGGATTGGTACTTGATGGATCAAGAGAGATAACCTGCTCTGATAATGGGAATTTCTCCCCTTCTCCTCCAAACTGTGTCAGTAAGTGTTGGGCTGTTTTTAGTCTCAAATTTGATAACAAAATTATGACTGTGATTACTGTCGTAACAATAATAATTTTCTTTCCATTCGCTTTTAGAGGTTGAATGTAAAGATCCTGTAATTGAAAATGCCGTCTTTGAAAGTGGTTCTCGGCCTCCACATGGACACAAGGCTACAGTGCAGTACAGCTGTATACATGGATACAGAATGATTGGCGTGCCCTCTGTGACTTGTGAGATAAATAATCAATGGTCACCATCATTACCAGTATGCATAAAAATAAGTAAGTATGTGGCAAAAAAATTTATAAAATAATGCACATCACAATCTGAACATTAAATTTCCTACATAATAATGAAAAAAGTTTCTAAAAAGTGACTCATTCAAGTCAGCATTCACAGATTCATTTTTAAAGTTCTTCAAACTTCTGGTTCATGGATATAAAACTGAAGGACAAATTAGGAAAACAGCAGAATGAAAAAGTTAAATACTAGTACAATATTTATGAGAAGGAAGTTTTAGCACCTTGAGTAAGCTACCTGATTTAAAAACAAAACAAAACAGTACATTTTTCACATAATGTGCTTTATTATGTGATACTGATATTTTGTTTACATTTTCTACTTAAAATATTATCCTGATTACTATCAAAATTTTTATGGCTGTATAGAAAATACAATATTTAACTGAATTATATTTATAATACTATTCAGTTTTTTGGGAGTTAATTTGAATTTGTGGAGAAGTTTTTTTTCTATCATGGGAAATCAGAAGAACTTATCGCTTCCCCTTTTTGACATGTGACTTTATCCGAAGTTGAATTCAGGCAAAGATGAGTGGGCACGATAATTTTACTGAGCAGAGGATGTGACGGGGTTTTTCCTGTTTGGAAAAATAGTGGAAGATATTTTCAGACCCTTTTTCAGAATTCAAAGTTTTTATTTATTTATTTTTATATATATCAAGTAAGTCATTCAGATGCTGAATTCCAGGCTGTTCAGCTTATATTTCTTTCAGTATTTTAAATATCAGGAATTATTGGTACCAAGTTGATCTTCTCCTTGTTACACTCTTTATTTTTCCAGTTCCAACAGTTCGTCCTACTTCCACTACTATCACCACCACAAAACAACCTAAAGGTCAGTGTGTTAACTTGCATGTAACTTGTGAAAAATGCCTGATTTTGCAGACCCTCCAGCAGATGTGTAGCCAGGAGTGACGTAAATGTGGGAGCAACACTTTAGCTGCTCAAATAAAATCATTTAAAAAAAAAACAGTCATGCTCATGACCATTAACATGAAGTGAATAACTAATTAACCAGTTGGCATATTAACTGGTTGAATATGCAGTTTTAGGCAACAAGTGAATGTCCTCAAACTCAGAAATTCCAAATTTGTAGTTGGATCTGAAAACGCCCCCTGATGTCGGACATCTCTCTCTGAAAGCGAGAGAAACTCCAACTACCCCACATTACGATTTCTAAGACCAACTTTGCGTTTCAAAATGGCCTCTCTTTGCAATAACAGTAGTAAGGTGAGGTGGAACCATGTTTTTTTTTACAAGTCATGCTTGTAGGAGTGCATCTAAAATCAATATTACAGAAGTGGTCCTTTCTTATGACAACTAAAGCTTAAGTAGCGATGGTATGCATTGTCAATCATGTACCTGAACTGTTACCTTCAGTTTATAAAACTGATATATACATATATCAAACATAACTTAAAAAGACATTGTAATTTATATCTTGAAATTGGCCATTGTCTTTTTAAGATGTCCCTGCTCTGTCCTACACGCCACCTTCAGCACGTCATCAAAACAAAGTTTCTCAATATGCCATTGACAAATGTTCTTAGGAGTGTTGGACTGAGAAGTAGTCTGTATGATAAGCTCAACAGATTTGTAGTTCTACCATGATGCAATCTATTAATTGATGTTGCTGCTAGTCTGGAGTGGGGTAGGCTTGATGGGGATACCGCTGCAAGGAGGAGTTTTGTGGAAATAGGTGGTACTTTGGGGGATTGAGCGTTTGTGCACTTCTGAATGGTTGCCATAGGAGATGCAAGGATTTCTCAAACATGTATTAAAGCAGTGTTTTTCAACCACTGTGCCGCGGCACACTAGTGTTCTGTGGGTGATCGTCAGGTGTGCCGTGGAAATTATCCAATTTCACCTAATTGGTCTAAAGATTTTTTGAAAACAAATTAACTGCAAATAATATGCCAATTTCGAGTGTCTGTGTTGTAGTAGTGACTAGCGGCATAATCATGTTATTTCCTTATGACAGGATGACAGTAAGTACATAGCATTGTATGTTAAAACAAGAGAATTAGCGATGCATGAATGTGACAGGTCGCGGTGAGAGCATTGTACCTAGCAAGACTGTGATGACAGTGATGGAAAAGTTTTTGAAAAGAAAAAATGCTAACTTCGGACCCAGCTGAAGGCCCTAGTATGAGTGGATATCAACGGAAGGCAAATACCGTGAGCGTTTTCTTTTCCAAATATTATTGCTTCTCTCAGAAAAGGAATTATTTTCTGTATTCTGGCTAAGAGAATGCTTGTGAACAGAATTAGTTGTGTTTGATTCCTATTCAAGACACTTTGATAAGAATTACTATATATTAATTTTATTTATTTTTTTTCATTTTCATTTGTTTAGATTTTTGGTTGGTGGTGTGCCTCGTGATTCTTTCAATGAAAACAATGTACCTTGGCTCAAAAAAGGTTGAAAAACATTGTATTAAAGAATTAAAACAACCTTCAGGGTCTGATTTTAGATGAGGAAATAACATAAGATGAGATAAATCTTAATGAAGTGGATTTTACATAATACCCCCCTCATTAAAACAATGCTTGTAAGTGGTACTCCACACATTATCTACCTGCCGTGTTGAAATAGTAACTCCTGTTATCTGGAACACTGTTGCCTTAGGTGGGACTTCCACCCAAGCTCCAACTCCAAACTCCCGAGGTAAATGGATCACAGATTATAAATGGACAAATATGAGGATTTTAGCCAATATGTCAAGAGCACGGTTGCCATGTTGAAATGATAACGTCGCTGACTATGTTATCTGGAACGCTGTTTATCTCAGGTGTGACATCTACCCAAGCTCCAACTTCCAGCCTCCCAGGTAAATGGAACACAGGTTATATGCTGATAAAAATAGGCTTACATTCGGATCTTTAAAGTGCTGTGCAAATAATATTCAACGGCCACAACAACAAAAATATATTGATGTTAGTAAGCTCAAACAATGCTAACCTCGCAAAAGCTGCAATAAGCAGTGTCATCTGAGATTACTACGGGAGTTGCAATAGAAATTTCGTTGAATCCTGTTCAATGACAATAAATGCTATTCTATTCTATTCTATTCTTCTAATAATCATGCAATGACATGCAATTTTACATAATTTGTTCCAAAAAGAGCAGGTGGAAAATACAATATCTCAGTATTTTCTGTACCTCTCAGAAAATAACTCCTCAACTTACAAACATTAAATCTCTCCACACTGGATAAACTCTTAAATTGCTTTCACTTTCAATGATGGTTAAACCTCACATTCTCATCCTTGAATGTACAATTATTTATACATTTTTAATAACAGCATTTTTGGTCTTTGCAACACCCATTCTATATTTCTCGAACAGTTTTTTTTTAAGATTGAAGATTTTCAGCAGAGATAAATTAAAACATTAAAATGTAAATACAGGATTTAATTAAGAAGATTACTTTGTAAAAGTGCAAAGAATTATCTTCATAGTTTGATTGCTGTGTCACTGTGGCTACAATCTGATGCTATCAGAAAACTTTGTTTGATCTCGGTTTGACAACTCAGCAAATGGTTAATTAGCGTTTTTTTTTTTCTTAGCTTGACCAAGATTTCAATGTTTAAATTAATATTTAAACATTGTTTGTGGTGTTGATGTTCTTAGATGTTCTAACCCTTAACACATCATCACACTCGCAAATAATTAAATTATGAGGCACAAGTAGGTTCAGAGTGTCAGAGGAGGCTTTTCTGTTTTGTGACTGAGTTTGTAAGCTAGATATCAAAAAAAATTTGATATCTAGCTTATCTAGCACCATATCAAAAGCTAGGCTTTTGATATGGTGGAGTTGAGGCATCATGGGGCAGTAAAACAAGAGGGTTCTATGTGACTTGGGAGAATGAGAAAGCTTTTTCCACCGGAACACCAATTGAGCGGCCCACTAGGTAATTCCCTGGTAACTCATATGCTGGCCTGCCCACAGACAAGAGCCATGTTGCAATGGCAGGAGCATCTCCAAAATATCTACTACAGTATTTATCAAAACTGGTCCATTGAAGGAAGGAAAATGGCAGCCGAACAACAGGGTCATTGTTGTCATAGTTTCGTTGTTACTCGTGTTTCAAGTCAAAGGATGACTAATAAAGCTCAAATTGTTGAAAGTTAAGTTCCAGTATTGATGGTAAGCATTAATAAGGGGAGGAAGAAATGATAATCATGATCTGTGTAAGTATGTTTTACAATCAGAATCCTGATTGCTTTTTCTCGCCTTAGTTTTTCTGATGCTTCTTTTCTTGCGAATGCTACCATTTATATCGGTCTGGCTGTCTTATCCATACAGAATTTTAAAAAACCTCAGGTTTATTTTACAACACAGAAACCAGAAATACTGCTCTGTACAATAAGTGCTTCTAGGCAGTCACTGCATGTTGCAATTTTCTTACTGCTGTTCTACTGCTTGTCATCTTTAAAAGTAAGAATCAACTTTATCTGTTAAGTGTCTGCACAGTAGCAAGGAATGTGACTTCGATCGCACACTGGAAAGATAAATGTACAAACTCTAGAAGAATTTAAAAAAGAAAACATTACTGGGTTTTACAAACAGTACTCTCTATCACCTGAAGCAAAGCTTCTTTAAAAAAAAAAAGATACAACCTCAAATTAATTCCTGCTCTCTTCTGTCTCTTGTTTGTTCTTTTTTTTTCTTGTTTTTCTTTAGCTGCTGGTGGTGGTCTCTCTCCGGGATGGATTACTGTTATTGTATTTGGTAAGTTTACCCTCATCCTTGACCTGCTTGTTAACAGTAAACATCAGTGTTGCTATAATAATACAGATTATGGAGTCCACAAAGGTCAAACAAAATAACCTAGAATGTCTTAGTTAATAAATTAGCTCCTTTGCAGAAGTTATTTTGGTTATCTTTTTGTGTTTTGCTCCCTAAACAGAACAAGGTTTTCTGATCAGAAGTAGTAGTGATTGCTGTAAATGAACTCATTTAACACTGAGTTTAACATTTCAACTTTTTTAACTCTTCTGTGTTGTTTTAATTTTGTTTAACACAGTAGCTGTGTAGAAATCACCAAAACTATTGTTGGCAGATAGCATTTTGTCTATCAGTGAAATATAATATATAGAGAAGTGCTTTTTTTGACAAATTATTGGAAAGATATTGATTTTTGTTATGAGATCATCTCCAATTGGTTAATACTTCAACACCTGATTTTTTTTTCCCTCAGTGCCAGTTACTCTCAAATTGTTTTAAAGAAATTATGTTAGGTGTCTGCTTCTCAAATGGATCAAGATCATTTATTCAAACTGGCAGATTTTTTAAAATTAATTTGAAACATTTGAAGAATAGCTTTCTGTTTAATGTGTTACAGGAACAAATTAAAAAAGAGTGATTAAATTTCAGGATTGTTTTAGTCATTAAAGCTCACATACCAACTCTCCAAACATCATAATGTTTTTTTTTTGTTTGTTTTTTTCATCAAAGTAGTTCTCATCTGCTTGGTTGCCATAATTGTATTCTTCATCCGAAAGAAACGGTAAATCTTTATTTTATAGCTATGT
Organism: Poeciliopsis prolifica; assembly: GCF_027474105.1. Classification (NCBI taxonomy): domain Eukaryota; kingdom Metazoa; phylum Chordata; class Actinopteri; order Cyprinodontiformes; family Poeciliidae; genus Poeciliopsis; species Poeciliopsis prolifica. The sequence continues at coordinate 732,605 of NW_026562421.1, read as the reverse complement.
AAACTAGCACTTTATGGAACTTGGAGTCTTTGTCTGTTGTTGTTTGTCCTGCCTTCAGCCCAGCCATTAACAGTGTGAATGTGTGCCTTTGCTTCCTGTCTGAACTTTCTCACCGTTGCATGATGAAGGGGTTATTTTTTTTGCACTTTGAAGTAGGAATGGGCATTTGAAGAAGAAATGACATTATAACATCTTGGTAATTCAAATTTGACCATTTTTACCCTCTCCATGCTTATGCATATTGTGCAGAAGCTTGGCCATCTGATCACATGATCAGAAGATGTTGCTAAGGTCAAGTATGCCTTTTCCACTAGAACAGCCATCATCTTCACTTTTAGCTTCTTGTCATCAGATTAATAAAACGAATAACCATCTGGGAACGCAGTGCCCCTCTCTACTTTACAGACTTGTGAAGCTTTATGTTCTGAATGGGATCATATGCAATGAAAAAGGAACTCTCCTCCACAGAGCTGTGGGTCTTAACTGAGCTCTCATTGAGAATTCTCTACAAACAATATATCGATGCATCTCAATAAATTAGAATATTATTAAACATAATTTCAGAGTAGTTAAGTTCAACCCAGGTGCGATGTAGATTCCCTACATACTGAGTGTACTTCAAATGTTTGCAAGTTGCTGTTATGTAATTTCTAAAGATTACATTTGTCAGATAAAAACAGGAGCAAAATCTTGCAGGAAAATGAAATCAGCTCCATAGAGCTTGTATTTAGAGGGATACATGAAGTGCTTTCAAATTTTGTGATATATGACTGCAGAAACTTTGGATTTGAAGTTTGGACTTGAGTGAGCCAACAGAATTAAATGACACGGCTTCCAAAAGCATCGCTAGTGGTGGGAACCAAACACTGGACCTCAATAAACTTGGATTCTGAGCCTCTGCAGTATTGCTCTTGGAGAATTTTTTTTTTTTTTGAAAAGGCACTGAGCAGTTTTATAATTTTTTCACTTAGCTTGTACTTCAAAAATGACCTTTGAATCAGGAGCTTAGCACAAAAACTATACAGTTCTAACTTGTGTCATGGATGCTGTCAGTTCCATGTGAAATAGCAAGACTTTTTTTGCGTCTTACTTGTGGAGGGTGTCTAACTCTGTGCTGGAACGCAGTCATGTCAGCAATTCTTTGCTTGATTCGCCATCATATGGCCATAATTTAAAGAATCGATATCAAAGTTTTACTTAACTTTTTGATGATATTCTAATTTACTGAGATGCACATAATTTGATATTTTTATGCTACATTTATGAAAGCTTTAAATTATTGTATGTTCAACCCTAAACCAAATAACCTACAAATCACTAATTGCTGCTGACGCTGTTTATTTCATGAAGCCTCATCATTTTAGACTCAGACCAAACCTGATTAAGCAATCAAAGAAAAGATTTTCTCATTTGAATACTTCAATTATTTCATAAGATTGTACATCACCACAACTTTTTTTGTGAGCTAACTTTGCAATAATTCATAAATCATCAGTGTTCAGTGGAACAGTGATTTTTCTGGAACTTCACTTGCCTGTTCACTTGATTTTCAATGTCTCTGCATACTGTCACCTTCCTAAAATAATGGTTAGAAGCTATTTTTGGCCAAAAGGGATTTTTATTTTTATTTTTTATTTTTTGTCTATATTACTTTTGTCAGAAAATGACACAAGCCATAATTTTAGGAAGATGATAATATGAAAGTTTTTTTCTATTTATAATGACTATCTGACTGTATAGGAGAGTTTCTTTAAAAGCCACACCACTTCTAATTTAATTCTAAATTAGGGCTATACCACCATCCACAGGATGGTGGTATAGCCCACCATCCTGTGTACTGTTACAGGAGGTCTTAGCAGGCTAAACTCTTTGTCAGTCACCTTTTCATTCATACATTTAACCAGTAATATTGACCAGTCATTGGTGGGTTACAGCAGTCAGCGAACCCGTACTGTCAAAGATCCTGCAAAGGATGGCGAGGATGTAGCACTCTCGGTAAGGAGCCTGTTGTCCAGCAACTATTGTGTTTAATGAAAACTTGATTGTATGATGTGAAAGAACATGTTTTATTTCATTACATTGTATTTAAACAGGTGAATTATGGTATTGTTGGGAGTCTTTTTTTTGTTTTTTTTTTTACAAAAAGAAAAAAATCCCTATAAATGCCCAGCAATAAAATCAGCAATAATGTTTATCAGGGTATGTTTCTGCTGGAAACCCTGTAGTCTACAGATGTATACTAGATATATCATCAAAAAGGTTTCAGAAACATTTTTCAAAAAGTAAAACTCATGGAGATGTATTCCACACAGTGGACTTGTATTTGCGTTCATTTGGTGAATATTAGCCTGGTTATTGCCTTCTATGTAATTGTCCTGTTTCTAGTCAAGCTACAAAATATCATTGCTAAAGAAACTCAGTGATGTATCAAAGCAAAATGTTAAAGTCAAGTGGAATGAAAGAGTGTTAAAGAATTATAAATTTTAATAAAAGGTTTTCAAGTTTATAGGTAGCAACTGCCAGTTAGTGATTGTTTGCAGAGCTATATTAAGTGTTGATGTTAATCATCTGTTTCGTAAAGTCCAAAGTCACCGCAATCGACCAACAGGACATTTTAGAGCACTTGGTGTTGTCCTCTGTAGCCTGGGTTTCCTAAACACCTCAGCAGTGTCAGACTTTTTGCCTCCTTTTATCTCTGCTCTCACAGAGTAATTCATACAAACACTTGTTTTAAATGCTCCCTTTTTGTTGGTCTTAGTAATATTAAAATAGCCTGAAAACTGAATTTTAGGTTGTCATTGACTGAGCTATAAATGAAATAAGTGCCTTGTGCTCTACACTTTGTGTGTAATTAATCTCTGTGAGTTTCAATTTTTGAATTGAATTGCTGATTCAATTGATGGCTTAGTAATTCACATGTAGATTAACTTGATTATGGAGTTAGGACACCTTACCCAAGAGTCTTTTTAGCTCTGATAAGAAATGTTTGACAAATTTCCATTGCACTGACATCACAGAATATTCAGCGACTGTGGTTGTTGGTGTCTAAAAAACCTTATTTTAGGACATTGCATCAAAGATAACTGAGACTTTAATTTTGTGGCTGTTTGTATATTTTTAACTTTCAGCTCTGTTTTTCTCTCCGTCTTTCACATTGCTATAGGTAGCAAGCTGTCCTGTTGGAATGCTTTCTTCACTCAAACATTCACCACATTGTTTTCCTGCTTTATAGGTGAAATGCTTTTTGTGTAGAAGGTGCTTGATTACGTTTCTCTGTTGCTTTTTTTCTTTAGTAAGCATCACTGTCCTGTTGACCCAAAACTCCTGCATGTGAAGATGCTGCCTTGTGGAGAGGACGATTCCCGGATGCATCTGTGAATGAATGCAGTTCCAAAGAAAAATATGGAAATCATTAAACTCCTCTTCCAGAAATCACAGTTTCTGCAGAGTAGTCAAACTGTAATTCAGACATTGCAGACATGACATTTATTCTCACTTTGATGCTTCAGGCGCCTGGTCACTTATAAAACATTTGTATCCACTTGTTCCACCTGTTTCACTTTTTTGGACATTACTGTTCTCTACATTGATTTAGAATGTTTGCACTAGAACACAGCTCAAGCTAGTCTTCACGCACAGAGATCTTAGTTTAATAAGAAGATCTGGCAACATTGTTTTCCAACATTGTGTTTAACTTTTCTGTTTGTGCAGAAATATTTGATCTAATAAAAAAAATAATGGGAACTTTGTATTTTTAGAAAACCACTCAGTCTTAAAGTTCATTATTTATACAGATCAGAAATTAGTGCCTAGCAAAGTTGCATCCTATGTGACTATATGCAAAAAAATAAATAAATAAAATTCTTTGCTTTCTGTGTTTTGAGTTAACAATCTGCAGTTTGAATCATGTTATCATAGAACAGGTTTTTTTTTTCTATTCTGTTTTGCTGTATGTTGTCAGATAACCCAATTTTCTTCTCATCTGTAAAATTCAGTTTTCCTTTTACATTGCAGCAATGTTAACATGTTTTTAGTAGGCAAACTTATAAATTCACTGTGCTTGCATACATTTGAATAGAAGGTTATCTTAGATAGACTTGTACTTATTTATTAAGTAATGACTTCACTATGATTTCATATTGTTTGTCTACTTGTGTATTTTTTTCGTAATTAAAATGAAGGCTAAAAACAGAAGTGTTGTTTTTCTGTACTAGCCATTGTAGGATGTATTTTAGGGTGGCATCTTGTTTAAACCATGTTGAGCTCTTACCCTAACTTACTTTATTGTCTTTGAAGCACAAATAAATGCTATTCTGAGTTTTAACTGTTGACCCAATAGATTAACCCCATTCCTTTTAGACTGGCTACCAATTGTTTAGTTCTTTATAAAAAGTGATACAAAAACATCTTTAAGTCCAGATAGATTGGTCTTGTGCAAAGTCCACAGAGTGCATGAGATTAATGCATTCTCTAATCAAATAATTATGATAAAAAGTTCTTTGACAGGAGGTCAAGATTGTTAGTGGACAAGAATTTAAGTCCTTTTTGTGGAAGGGCTTAGAACATCTCTGCAACCTTTGTCTTGTCAAAACTTTTTCTGAGAAACTCAACTTGTGGTTAATAAACTTCAAAATGTATGGAAATCGGTGAATTAACTACTCAGACTGTAAGGAATCAATATAATCCATAGGTTTATTTTTTAATGTAATCAGTGAAATAAGTTAAAATTTTAATGATTAAAAAAAAATCTTATTTTCTTACAAAAAAAACACTTCCTGCTGCGTAGATGATGACGTATTTCCGGTGGGCGGCAAAATCCCAAGAGGCACGCTTATCTAAAAGATAAGGAGGCAAAAAGGTAAACAAAAGAGTATATTTCTTTGCACAATTAGCTTTCTAACGCCTTTCTTCTATAAGTATGTCTTAGATAACTCTAGGTACAAATTTGCAGCGGTTGTTGATGTACGGTAACTTCTTTTTAAATGACTAACTGAACCTGAATCTTAACGTTTAACCACGAGTAACGACATTCAAGTGGATGCATGGGAAATGTAGTTCAGCTCAAAGTCGCTCTAGGTTTGCATGGTTCTGGTTTAACAAATGTAGCTACGTCACGGTTTATGTTTTTTTCTTTCCAGGAAAAAAAAAACTAGTGTTTCTGAACCTTGTCATGGATGTCATCTTTCTGCTGAGTAGTTTTGGCCTTGCCATCATTTGTCTAGGTGAGTTCAAACTAAAGTAATAACTATGCATTCAGTTCTGACTTCTCATCTAAAAATATTGAATTTTTGGAAAAAATATTTTCTAGCTCAGCAGTGTGCCAAACCCAGTGGAGGAGCAAACATGGTTTTGAGGGATGAGTACATTACAAAGAGCACATTTGAAGATGGGGCCAGTGTCTCTTTCAGCTGTTCTCCAGGCTACACAGCTGCTGGAGGGTCTGTACGGATCACATGCTCAGCTGGCGCATGGAGCCCTCTGCAGCTGAAATGCGAGAGTGAATATTGTCTACTAATTGCACCTTATACTCCTGCAATTGCAGTTGTAGCGTTGTTGCACTTCCAGTTAAAAATGTTAGTTTCTTTAGCATATTACTAACAAACTGTAACTGTTGTAAAGAGTTTTACAGTTATAAAAGTGATTCCATTTGAAATGTACATATATTCATTCTGGATGAGAGTAATTCCAGGTAATTGTGTTGTTCCAGAGAGGAACTGTGGCCCTCTTCCAGAAGTGAATAAAGGTGATATTGAATATAAAGATGGGACTGAGTATGGTGCTACAGCTGTCGTCACTTGTAGATCAGGGTAAGTCGTACACTGGCAACTTCTAAAGTTTGGTTGATAGTTCTGTGTATGAATATGTGTCTCACTCTCTGTTGTTTTATACGGCTTCTGTATTTCTTCAAGGTTTTGTTGAGTAAAGACACTGTAATTAATCAATTGTTGTATTTCTGATGATATGCGATTTTAAAACGGTGAGTAATTTAAACCTAGATTGAAATTAAATGCCTATTCAATCTAGGTTTGTTTGCCTGTCATTGATGGTAAAAGCACTTGCTAGATTGACTGCATTTACCTTTTTGTTTTTCCTTTACTAGTTACATATTAGTTGGGCAATCGGTACTCAAATGTGACGTCCAGGGATGGATGGGGAGGGTGCCAACATGTGACGGTCAGTGATCTTTGTGTTCACTCTTATTTGCTGAAATTTGCTCCAAGTCTTATTAATATTGTTTTGTTTTGTAGAGGTGAAATGTGTCACTCCAGCTGAAATTGTAAATGGGAGATTCAGTCCAAATAAGGATTTGTATGGATATTCAGAAGTTGTGCAATATTCCTGTGACAAAGGCCTTGAACTTCATGGATCCACGGAGTTAATTTGTTCTGAAAATGGGAAATTCTCCTCTGCTCCCCCAACCTGTGTTCGTAAGTGTTTTTTTTTTTCTTTTCAAATTCCCTCAACTTCAAAAGTATAGCTAAAAGTTTCATTAATGTGATTCTAATTGTAATAAAAATATTGTTTTTCCACTTTCAGGAGTTGAATGTAAAGATCCTGTGATTAGAAATGGATTTTGGGAATCTGGCTCTCGACCACCGCACAAATATAGGGCTACAGTGACATTTAAATGCAAACCTGAATACACAATGATTGGAAATCCTACAGTGACTTGTGATATAAATAGCAACTGGTCACCTGGTCTTCCAAAATGCACCAGTAAGTTATCAATTAAACATGGATATCAAGGCAGTGAATTCAATGTTCAACGTACTCTGAAGTTGGCACAATTTGGCAGTTATAAGCCGCATTATAACTGCCAAACTGCTATATGCAGATTTCTATTATTTTTGATAATTTGTCATAACAAATGCATCTAATAGAAAATCAGAAGCATCTGTGGAACACATCACATTTTCCTGCTTTATATATCTAGATATGTAGAGCAGAAATATTGAGCAACATGGAAAGAACCTAATCCTCAATGTATATTTCTCAAATTGTATCAAATTAGCTTCTGGTAAGAAATGTTCTTCACTATTCTTTACTGTATTTTGTTTTTTTCTTTTCATTCTCATCAGTTTGCTTTCTTTTCAGGCCATGGGAATGCTCTTGTGGGATTACTTACGGGTGCACTAGGTGAGTTTTGTGATTTTGTGCAGATAATCTTTCTGTTCCCTACCCATAAAAATATGGCCTCATAAGGACAGCATGGATAAATTATCAGATATAGCACTTAATTCATTAAAAAAATTCTTTGAACTACTGCCAGTTCACATTTCACAAGAAAGTTTAGTGATATGGCCACAAAGTTAGTTCTTTCACTGGTCAGACAGAGTATTCTGTGAAGCCATCACAAGCTATGTTTCATCCAGCTGTCATGCAAATTTCTGATAAACGTTTAGAATCTCGTAAAAAAAGAAAAACAATGAATGGGCATATTTCCATCCACTGGTTTGGAGCGAATCAACCAGTCATACTTTTGTCTGACGTTTTCAGTGCACCAAGACAATATTTGGGTTTACTGCAACATTTACTCACTAATAAATGGGTATTGCAAAATGAAAATATTGTATCATGATTGTGTGCAAATTCATCATAGTGATCATTAAGCAAACTGGTAGTGGATGGCTGTGACACTGGTATTTTTGTACCATTCTTATGATGTGATGCCATATGTACTTTATATAGGTCATTCATTATTAAGCTGTCTCTAAGTAAGTGTCAAACATTTAAATAACACTACATGTTTTTCAGTAAAAATAGTAGGAAGGTTTTCATCAGCATCTAGAAAAATCAAGTAAAAATTAACCTCTGAGGACTCCATGTTTGTTGTCTGGATAGGGATTTTTTATGTTTGAAACTTCTGTGAAACACTGTTCTGAAGGCTTTGTGTGTAAGATTTTTAACAAATTATTTCTCTTATTGATTTAATATAAGAAAACTTAAGTAAACTTAGAACTTAAGTAAGAAGAACACGGTGGTTTCTCTGAGTTGATCAAATTTGTCTAAGCTGAAGACTCGACAGTATTTCAGTCATACAACAAAAATCTGCTGAAAAGAATCCGTTATTGTGTTCTCCAAGTCTTTTTAAAATGTGTACACTGTAATAGTTATTTTTTGGTTACTTCCTTATTTTTCTTGTATTCTGAAAATTCCTGTACATTGAGTACAGTTAGATGGCTTAAAGGTGTGCGTTTGTATCACATTACCCTGTTTACCCGAGCTACAAACTGTTGCATCCTAAAAAGGGAAATGGATTTTGCAACGATTTCACAAAGTTTTGTAAAACAAGTGATGGGTATTTTCTTCACCTCCATAAAAAGTGAACCACGGATGTTTTAGTTTTCAATCAAGTCTTTTGCAAAAAGAGAAAACATAGCAAACCACTTCTTCAAGGTGTTTACCATGCGTTCTGACTTGCTGCATTCGAACTGGTCTTTTATTACAAAACATAACAGCAATGGAATGTGGAGGGAGGGCTATTCTGAACAAAGAAAAAAAGAGATTACAGAAACTAACATTCTACACACAGGCCGTTTAAGGAGTATCCCAAGATAAGAAGTAACTGCAGCTTCAAGGTTTAGGAAAAAAGTAAGTTTTGTGAAAGACAATAAAAGAGAATACAGAAACTAACATTCTACACAAAGGCTGTAGTATCCCAAGATAAGAAGCACCTGCAGCTTCAATTAACAAATTCCTCCTCTCTGGGGTGTGAATACTAAACCTATGAATAAAAAACAAACTAGTAAAACTGTCAATGTAAGAATAACAAAACATTTTCCTAAAAAGGGAAATGGGTGTTGCCACTATTTCACAAAGTTTTGTAAGACAAGTCTGTGCTAACCTTTGATAAAAGATGTCTACTGTAGTTTCTAGACTACAATTGTTATTTCAGTGTGGCACAGATCTGGTAGGACAGGGCAGTTGGACTCTTCTGTAATCGCGATGTAAGTCGCTCCAAGTTACTAAAAAGACAGGGCACATTTATTCAAGAATGAGTGTTCTGTTTTTTGAAATCATTGCAACAACAAACTACTTTTGAAGGGAGGAAGTTGAGGCTTGTGGTGTGGCTTGGACTGCAGGAAGTCACAAACTAATCCTATAAAAGTGGGTAGGTTGTGACAACTGACTGAACAGTTTCTTCTAAATGCTGGATTTCATTTGAGGTATCTCATGATTACTAATAAATGAAGCTGAAATTTATCCTCTCTGTAACTCAGCTTCAGAAATGATTGTTTCTGGCCTCCCAAGAAGTTGAATCTGTGGATGCACAGCATAAAAAGCAAACTACTACAAATACACCTAAAATTGTTTCCAAGTGGATGTGACCTTAATCTAGGATGGAGTGGAAAACAGCCTGGTAGAAGCAGTGGTAGCTTCTACCAGGAGTTGAGATATGTGTGCAAAGTACTGACCCTCTCGCACTCTTGACCAAAATACTTATATGCTTTTCTTCTTTATAGCAAGGGTGAGACTGATGGTGCAGGTGCAAAAGCCTTCCATAATTTTAGAACTATTTCCCCAAATGATAAAGAAAGACCAAATGATAAAGAAAGACAACTGTTCATTTCATATGAACAGCTGTGACAACTTGATTTCCTTAAGTTGTTGGTGGTTTTAATTTTGTAACAGCTTAATAGACTTTTTCTTACCTAAATTACTCTTCTAGTCTGTTTACAGGTTTCAAAAAGTGTATGACACGTTTGTTTAATTATCTTTTTCTTTTTTTTTCAGTAGTGACCATTCCAATCTTGTTGGTTTAAAACTACTGGATATAAAAATGTTCCCCTATGAAGAACAACATGACCTCTGAGCAATTTCTAAGGAAATCTGCCTTTCATTTGCTGGAATTCAGTGCAGTGGAAGTTTACCACTACAACACGAGGGCTTCAACCTCTATGTCTCTTTTAGGTTCAAGTAACTCGTGATTTTTAGAGTTGAAAATATTCTGTAATGATATGCAGCAAAGAGATTCGTTATCACTCCCTTCATTGTTTCTGTATGCCAGCACTACAGTAAATAAAAGCTTGGTCTTTGTACTCAGATTGTTTTAAGTGAAATTTAGGTGTTTAAAATATTTTTTAATGTTATTTATTATAGTTTATCAAGCTGTTAGTGTTGAAGGTTCACACTGAAGAAAACATTAGACTCTTAAAACACTCATTGTGCCTTACATGTGGTCATATTTCATATACCTGAAGGGAAAAAGCCATGTGTTGTAAATTATTGTTAGTTTTCAAATGAAATGGCTTGATTTACCACTTGTTGAATGTTTGCATTAAGAATGTGCATAATATTTAATTTAATCAACCAAGTTCTAGACAGAATCAAAGGAAATCAGTTTAAGACCTTTTTGTTGTTTATCTCGGTAATTGTATCTACTTAACTGTTTTGAATCCTGGCATTGACTGTGATCTCAAAGGAATGTGAATGTATTCTCAAAAAAATGTTTGCACTTTTTCCTCTCTTTGGCAAATATTATCTGAGGACATATTAGTAAATATACTTTTAATCAAACCGAACTTGAAGTTCTTCAATAAATTAAGAAGAAACCTGTTTTTTATTTTTTTCTTTTTTTACTTGTACAGCTCCTCAAAACCCTTTTACTTTTGTCATATTTACCCAACATGCACTGCATATTATCACACATTACACCGTTATGTAGTGTTGTCAGGCCAGTTGGGGTTCTGCATCTTTGACATAAGTAGAACCTGAATTCAAACTCACAACCAGTAATTTAACATCTCCGATTTTGACATACAAGGTAAAATATGGCCACATTTATCACACCAAAACATGATACAGATAAAATGGAGCTTTTATTGATCAAATTAAGTTATGTGTATTCGGTTACTCTCTGCAGTATAAAAGTGTAGGAACATAAAATTTGACAAATATGAAATTAAAGCTGGATCAAGAAAATTTGAAATGACTTGAGCTGGCTATATTTAGAAATAGGCTTGAACTATTATATTTGTTTTAACTTTTAAAGCAAATGCAAAAATTGATACAAAAAAATAAAATAAAGGGAACACAGTGTATATATACATATATATTGAAAGAGAGCGAGAGAGAGACACACCCATCCTGTCTTACATAGTATTCTACGGTAGGTGGCGGTATGCACACAAAGCCGGAACAAACACGAAGAAGACTGAGAAAACAAGTTGTCGGATGAACGCTAAGGTACTATCTTCTCATCTAACACAACCTCTTTGATTATTTGTTGAACTAAGCTTGTTGAAAATATAAACGTTGTTTGTTGTGAACGTCGGCACATTGTCTAATATTTGAGGTGAACTTAGATTGACACATGTAGCTGTCAATCTAAGTTAAAGGTTACGCCTTTTGGCAGAGATAGAAACGGTCGTACTAAAAAGTAACGGTCCTATTTGTTCCTGAATTAATATTATTAATGATAAATACTGTCGCTGAATGATGAACTGCTGTGTATTAAACCTGAAGGTGATTAAATCTAAAGAAGAGCTTCCGACATTTCTGACACAAAGTATTATATCTATATATATAGAGAGAGAGAGAAAGAGAAAGAGAAGCCTTTTCGTGATGACTCATTCTGTCTCACCATCCCAGTTAACAATGAATTTGCCTTCTATGTTTGCATTCTTCTATTCCAGAAAGGTTTCTTTGTCATTGGATTACTGTACTGGAACCTGATCATGAGTGTTTCCGCTCTATTTCTCCTTAGCAGCCTTTGCCTTGCCATCACTGCTCATGGTGTGTTCACATTCACATAGAGAATAGGAAACCTTGTTCCTGTACGTAGGTTTAAATCATCCATTGTTTTATTTATTTTATCATAGGGCAGCAGTGCTCCAAACCTGCCGGACGGCAGAACATGCATCTAAAGAAAGAGTACATCCTTAAAGACACATTTGAGGATGGGTCCACTGTGGCCTTTGACTGTGATGCTGGCTACACACCAGCAAGAGGTTCTGGAAGCATCAACTGTTCTTCGGGGATTTGGACTCCTGTTCTGCTGACTTGCGAGAGTGAATATGCTTAGCTATGTTATTAATGTACTTTCAGTAGCATTTTTGGCAATATGGCTCACTGCCCAGGGTGCTACTGTGTGAGGGAGCATTACAAGTACTCAAAATTTCAACTGGATGTATGGTTCTTAAAGGCTTAACAGACAATAGACATGTATTACCAAGGCGCAACATTTTTTAATCATCAGATAATTAATCACTATTTTAAGATATTCATATATTGTCTTGTAGTCTATAAAAGACAAATGTAATACTTGTATCTTTTCATTCCAGGGAAGAACTGTGGATCTCTTGATGAAGTGACTAATGGACAAGTTTCCTACCCTCAAGGAGTGCAGTTTGGGGATAAAGCATTGATCACTTGTAACATAGGGTTAGTAGAAAGAAAATAGCTTGTGTTTAGAATGGAATGAAATGTTCATCTTATTCTATTCTTTCTTTTTTTTTTAATTAGTCATATATTAGTTGGTAAAAGTGAAATCACATGTGGAATCCAAGGATGGATGGACAGGTTGCCTACGTGTGAAGGTTGGTGACATTTATTCTTACTGATCTTATTTGAAATGTAAGTTGTGTTTTTTAATAGGAAATTTGTTTTATAGTTGTTAAATGTCTTCAGCCAAGTGGTATTGCAAAGGGTACGTTCAAGCCAGTAAAGGAAGATTATGCATACAGAGAGGTTGTCGAGTATTCCTGCAACAACGGTTATGTACTCAATGGATCAACACAAATAATCTGTGAGAAAAATGAGAAGTTCGAACCTTCTCCTCCATCATGCATTTGTAAGTATTTTAATCTTGTCATCTAAATGTTCATTGTGATAAAAATTTCTATTGCACTTGAAATTCTGTATGCATTGTATATAAAGGCAGGTAACAATTTTTTTCCTCTCACACTATTATGTTACATCTGATTGAACCATTACTGTTTTAGGGGAGTTAGGATTACCAAACAATTTATTATTTATCTTTATTTATTTTTGCTAAATATATATTTTTTTGCTTTTAACTATATTACTTTGGTGAAGCATTTTGGGTTTTTCCTGACAAAACTGGTTTAACTGGGTTTGTAAGCCATTTTCCTTTCATACTTTTTTAGACCAGTTTTCTGTTGGTCCACATTTTGATGGCCATTCTGAAATTTTGATAGTATTTGTCCCCTATATTCTGAAACAAAAAGACACTATTTTGGTTCACAAGGTGAAAAATTGGAAGGGTCATTTGTGACCATGATTTAACTTCTTGGTTGATGTCTTGAAAAGTGGCATCAATATTTCCATGTTTTCTTCCTTCCTGCAACAAAACACACATAAGTGATATTGTCACCCTTGCACTCCACAGTTGGAATGGTGTGAGAGTTGAAAACTTCCTTTTTTATTTTTCAAATGTAACCATTGTCATCATGGTCAGACAGGTTATTTCTTCCAAATTAAAGTGTTGTTCTCTGAGTGCAATTACAAACTACAATCTTGCTCTTTATGTTGCCTTTGGAGAACTGGCTTCTTTCTCTTTGTAAGGTCTTTAGTGCTTGCTCTGGGATTGATTTCGTTTTGCACAAAAACATGTTCATCTCCGGATCACAAAACCCATTTTCTTCCCTAATGGTATAAGGGCTGGACATTTCCCGGGTGTTTTTGCTACATTTAATTCTTTGAACCAATTGGTTGCAGATTGGGGCATCTGGAAGTTGGACCCAGTTAAGACCCAGATGTATGAAGGGCTCTGCTTCTTTGTATGCAATTTTGCATAATTTATTTTTTATTTTTCCTCAAAGATGTCTCACCAGGAAGCAGTGTGTTTGAGGTGTTCTGTTGAAGGACATCCATTTAACATGAAGGTTGTAATTTAACCTGACTGATCAAGATCAAGGAAAGTTTAGTCTAATTAAACGTGAGATAATAAAATTACTTAATGTATTATATCCTTTTCAGTTCTATCTGTTAATACTGTGCAAATGTTTCTGGCAAATGTGGAAAATTGACAGAAATAATTGACGCTTTCGAAAATTGAAGTGTTAATGTATAACAAACAAAAGAAAATTCTAAATAAAATTAACATGGCCACCCTTTCCTTTTAAATGTACACTTGCACACACATTCGGAAGGAACTTGGCTAATATATTGTGAAAGTCCTGGTGAACCAACCCACAGACTGACTCAGTGATGTTGAAATCAAGACACTTTTATGCTACACTGTTTTTTCTGACCTGAAGGTATTGTTAATGGCAATGGCATGTTTGGAGTCGTTGTCATGAAGCATTTCATTGTGAAAAAGTTAAACCAGCATATAATCTTAAAGAACACAATGAATTTTTGACAGCACTATGTCTGTAAAAATGGATCATCTTTAGCACGTTTGCTACAATTGGTTTATACTCCACCTGACTATAATCCAGTGAAGAACCTGATGGTGTACCTATACAACGATGCTGGTTGCAACACTATTTACTTATTTGGATTTTTTTTCTCTTCTTTTTTTTTTGCATTTTGTAAAATCTTCAAAAATGTACAATTATTTATATTATTGGAAGAATTTTTGGGGAATTTTTTTTTCATTCCTGACAAAACTATTGCACAGTTGTGTATGTCGTGTAACATTTTCCATTTTTGATTTCAGGGGTTGAGTGTAAGGATCCTATGATTCCAAATGCAGAACGTATTGATGGTTCTCCGCCTCCATATAGGCACAAGGCTTCTGTGATATATAACTGCAAACATGGGTATAGAATGATCGGACAAGGTTCCCTCACCTGCAACATAAGTAGCCAGTGGTTTCCTAGAATTCCAGAATGCATCAGTAAGTCATCAATAACAGATATCACCACTGATTGGGTAACTCTGAAAAATCAGTAACCTCGTCATAGCTTTACTTAAAATGATTATGGAGTACATGTAATATTACAACTTTAAAACTAACTTCTTCCATAATTAGCATTTATTTTTCTATAATTGTACTTATCTAAAATCATAGAAACTATAGAATGACCATCTTTCATACACATGCATATTTATAAGCAATAAACTTTTACAGTTTTTCTAATGTATTTTTTGTTTGGTTATTGTGAGTGCTTTGAAAGAAACCTCCAAATAAAATTTATTATTATTGTTCTTATCACTATATATAGAAATCTTGTGTACACAATGTTGTAGCAGCATATAGATTTGTACATTTTTTAGTTCTCATTAAATATTGTATGTATTTTTATATGTTTTACTTTTTTCATAGCTTCTGTAATGACAAAACCACTTTGTGAAAAATAATCCCATTATCCAATCCCATCATGTCAATTTTATTTATTATATATATATTTTTTACAGGCAGTGGAAATGTTGTTATGGGAGGATTACTGAGTGGATTTGGTGAGTGTCAATTTTATCTAAGATGATTATTATTAATTTGCTAAGTAAATACCTACATTTCTGTTCTTTGTTTACAATGTATTCAAATGAACAATCTCTACCTTCTTTTAATCAGCTTGGATGTAAAAACAAAACTTTTGTTTTTAATAAACAGACTGCAGAGCAGAAATTATGAATTTTAAAACATGTTTTATAATCAACCATTTCAGACAATTTAGTAATGTGATGAGAAAGACATGTCTCTTTAAGATGCCGTAGCCTCTTAAGGACGTCCTTTGTTTCCTGTTTGGACAAAGATGTTAGATATTGAGGACAAACTAGAATAACTGGCTGTGAAGAAGAGCTTCTTCTAAAATCCAACAATTGCTTGGTATCAAGCGACTGAGAATGAAGCTGTGACTTTAATGCTTATCAGTGTTAGAATGCTTGATTTCATTTGCTTTTGGGATTTGTGCTTTTAGTGATCAGCTATTGGTAAAAGAAGGATGTATTTAGAGGTGCATTGAAACATTTGTTGGCGTGTGTTGCTTTGGCCACATCTTTAGTTTCAGACAGTTCAAACTCTCTGAAGCAGGAACAAAAACTATTGTTGACCAGAAAGACCATCAAGGTGACCTACTATGCTTTCCTGAACAGCTTAAAATAAGTCTACGGGCTACGTGCTATAAAAACCATGTTCATTAAATTATTTTACATAAAATCTTTCTTCTGTATTCTGCCTATTTACAGCTCAAGGGACAATGAGCTGCTTTAGAGCATGTTGTCACTCTGAATACAAATAAGTTGCTTCCGATATTGAGTTGGGTTTTCCCAACTCAATATTTGCACTCGCACATGAAAAATGGCTGCAAACAGACGAGGAATTATTCAACAGTACTTTGAAAAGCAGAAGAGCCTCTTACATAACCAACAAGAATCTAGCAAGTTGTTTCTGTGTGGCAAGTCAACAACAAAAAACTTTTCCTTTCCAACAGCCATTTTATAGCTCACCAAATTTGCTTGTGCTCTGCTTGGGTTTCTGGGTAACGGCCCACTGCCCGTCAGTTGTGACTCAACAATCTTCAGTTTTTTTTAAAACGACTACCGTAATTTTCCAGACATCAAAATCATTAACTTAGTTCATTTTGGATTTTTGGGGGGGTGCTTTTTGAAACAAATTAAAGTATAAAATATGCAAAATGTGAATTTTACAAAACAGATCCTCAGTAGATACAGTTATAAAAGTTGTTTTTAATGCAATGACTGCTTGATGTTTTTTTCCTCTTCTTCCTCATTATTCCTGTTGAAAATGGCTGTTTTGCAGGTTTAAACATTGCCCTACTAGTTGTCCAAAAGTTGTTTAAAGAGTCTTGTTTGTTTTTCTTTTCTCACAGTAACCATCACAGTCATGTTGGTTCAAAATTACTGGATGTAAGCTCATCATCTCGAGTGGAGGTCTATCTTCTGACTGATCTGGAATGTAACTACCCTTCATGTGCTGTGCAATCTTTGTCATTTCTGGGGAACTTGATTCAAAGTGGCATCCTGGGACAGAAGTAGATTAAGCTCTGTTCCTGTTTGATTCATTCTAGATATAAGCAGTTCAGCATCATGTTTGGTCTTTGGAGACTTTTGTAGTTAAATTTACAAATTGTCCTAAGCATGTGCAATTAAGATGTTTGAAATTTTATATATATATATATATATATATATATATATATATATATATATATATATATATATATATATATATATATATATATATATATATATATATATATATATATATATATATATATATATATATATATATATATAAGTTGCTATTCTAAGAGTCTAGCTCATGTATTATTTTAGTTTGATCTTCACATAGTAAGATTGCTGCTCAGAAGGTTTTATTTGTTCCAGAAGTATTTTCATTAATATGAAATGAATCATATCATGAATGAGTTTTGTGTTTCTAATAGCTGATCAACCTGTCAGTATTAAAGGTCCAGGCTGAAGAAAACAGAATGAATTGCTGGACAATCCATAGTGCCTGAACAAATGCCATATTTGATGTGCCTGAATGAAAAGATGTTAAGTACTGTTTATTTTTTTTTATTTTTTATTTTTTGTAATGTATGTCCTTAAATATCCTTGATGTTAACACATTTCTTAGCCAATCGTCGTGTCATACTACTGGACAGAACCACATATTGATTGCATAGAATATCAGTTTCTATGTCAAATTAATTCAGGTTTTATTTATTGCTGCATTTTTATAAGGGGACAGTATCATGTAAAACCAAAGTTTTTTAACTTTATGTTGTTCTATAATGTAATTCCCTCATCAAAAACCTGGAGTGTTGCTTTTATTATTTCATGCATGTTTATGAAATCCATTAATTTATCATGGGATTAAGCTGCAAAGTCAAATTTAGTTTAAGTCGTGATATATGCCATATTTTTACAAGAACTGAAGGTAACATAGTTCCTTGATAGTGATATAAAATGGCACTGTGTACCTGCTAAATACACAATTCTACCCCTTTAAAAATACTTTATAATTTGATAATTATTTAAAAACAAATCCAGTTGTACTTATTGCTTGGTAATGAAAATATTGACTGGAGCTTGCTCACACCTTACTTGCTATGAATTTATCTGTTTTTGAAAGTGATCAAAGCAATAAATCTGTTTGCATTCTTCATTTATGAAAGCAGTTGTTACATCTTTGATGGTTTATTGTGTATTTGACTCAACAATGTTAGGAGAATACTCATTAAATATGGGAAGAATTTAAACCTAAAACTCCTCCGTAGAATAGCTACAAGAGTTTTCTGTTTGTGTTTACAATATATTGCTTGAGCATTGGTCTGAATTTATCTGTTGATTGTTTGCAGTCAAAATGTGCAGAGTCATAAATTATCAATCAACTATCATGCATTTGAAAGTAAAAATTCAATTTTCTGGCAGGGCTTTATTTAGTTCCACATTGAGTGTTGTGGATGCATATTCCTACTTTTGGCATGGTGTGTTCATAGGGCTTTATTCACACTATAGAAATGGGGAAGTCAGATAGACTTTAGTTTATATATTGAAAAATCGCAGAGTTGAAAAAAATACTTTGTAGAATTTTACACTTTAAGATGAGATGATTATTCACTTATTAGATTTTATTTGTTACAAAATTCAGTTCAGTCCTGATATAACATGTGATCTGATGTTAATTCCTCATTTCTTTTTCTAAGTTATGAATCCTGCTAGTTTACTTCCTCCTCTGGTAAGTGTCAATAACCCGGCCCTGCATTCTTCAAACATATGTGATTTTATAAATTTGGGTAATGACTGGCAGACTATTAAAATCAGCTCATTTTCAGCAATGATTCCAAGTAATTCTCATGTATTAATTTGTTGAAATGACAGGTACATTGAATTCAATTATCTTTAATCTGAAAGCAGCAAACCATTTCATGCAACATGAAGGACTTTATTTAGGAAGTATAGTTGTACCAATCAATCAGACAAACTTTGTACATAGAGCATTTGTCACAGATTGAAGTCTAATAAGAAGCTACAGAGGTAAAAAACTGAAAAAAAAGGATTTAACCACAAGAGACACAATGAAATCATCTGCATAAGCAAATCAAACAAGCAAGTAAATACTGATTTGAGGATTCAGAAAGTCAATTATAGAATATGAGGAACTGTAGAAGGGTGTGTTGATTACAGAGGAAACACTGGAGAAATAAACTCACCATCCACTTTATTAGGCACACCTGTCCAACTGTTCATTAGCGCAAATGTTGAATCAGCCGATCACATGGCAGGAACTCAATGCATTTAAGCATGTAGACATGGCTAAGATGATCTGCTCCAGTTCAAACCGAACAGCAAAATGAAGAAGAAAGGTGATTTAAGTGACTTTGAATGTGGCATGGTTGTTGGTGCCAGATGGGCTGCTCTGAGTGTGTCAGAAAGTGCTGATCTACTGGGATTTTCACACACACAACCATCTTACAGGCGCTTCAAAAAAGAGAAAATATCCAGTGAGCGACAGCTCTGTGGGCGCAAATTTCTGTTAATGCCAGAGGTCAAAGGAGAATGGCTAAACTGGTTTGAGCTGATAGAGCAACAACAGTAACTCAAATAACCATTCATTACCACCGAGGAATGCAGAAGAGCATCTCTGAAAACACAACATATCGAACCTTGAGGCGGATGGGCTACAGCAGTAGAAGACCACACCTAATGCCACTCCTGTAAGCTAAGAACAGGAAACTGAGGCTAAAATTCACATAGGTTCACTGCATTTGGACAATAGAAGACTGGAAAAACGTTGCCTGGTCTGATGAATCTTGATTTCTTCTGCGACATTCGATTAGTAGGGTCAGAATTTGGCGTCAACAACATGAGAGCATAGATCTATCCTGCATTGTATCAACGGTTGAGGCTGCTGGTGGTGAAATAGTGTGGGAGATATTATCCTGGGACATTTTGGGCTCAATAGTACCAATTGAGCATCATGATAGTGCCACAGCCCGCCTGAGTATTGTTGCTGAGCATGCCCATCCCTTTATGACCACAGTGTACCCATATTCTGATGGCTGCTTCCAGAAGGATAACGTGCCATGTTTTTCATAAAGTGCAAATCATCTCAGACTGGTTTCAATGAGTTCACTGAACTCGACTGGCCTCCACAGTCACCAGATCTCAGTCCAATAGAACATCTTTGGGATGTGGTGGAACAGGAGATTTGCATCATGGATGTGCAGCCGACAAATCTGTAACAACTGTGTGATGTCATTACGTCAAAATGGATCAGACTCTCTGAGGAACATTTCCAGGAACTTGTTGAGACTTTGACAGCAAGGAGTAAGGCAGTTCTGAAGGCAAAAGGGCTCCAAAGTCGTACTAGCAATGTGTACTTAAAAAAGTGAGTGTATTTCACAAGCTATTTGAGAAAGATCAAATTTATAAATACACAAAAGACCATATATAGGTAACAGGCAAAAGGAAAAGTACAACAATAAAATCTATTGTAGCAAAGATCTATTTTATTCAAACACATAACAACAGTTAGACTTACTAACTAAATTAAACATCAATAAAATATGGATATATGAGTAGATCATCTCATATTTGCAAGAACAGCAAAAAATAGAAACAAAAACATGAATAAACAAATATGGCACCATCTTCCCAAAAAATACAGAAGCAAACAAGGAAATGATCGGCTCAAATACACCAGGATGATGACATCCCTATCCTGAGGTTTCAGCTTGTTGGTGTCACTATGTTCTGACATGACTCCCTTTCCTAGATAAGATGGATGTTGAGATGGAGGAAGAGGTGGAGGGGACGAAATCGTCATCAGAATCCAAAACGGATAAGTCCAGTTCCATGTTCTGAATTGCAGAAACCCCATCAGTGCTAACAGGTAAAAAGGAAAACATGGTCAATAACGTTCAAAACAAACTGGGACTAAAGCACCTCTTGTTTTCCCCACTCAGTGTAAATGACTTATAACAATCTATACTAAAATTTCTCCAAACTGAAGACATTCTGATACGTTTAGACCATTGTTATGTGGGTTTATGAGTGAATAATACAGAGACTACTGATACAGCTTAGAAAGGAATTTACACAATGTTGACAAAAGTAATCTTTCATCTGCCTTCACACACACAAGAACTAGAGGGATGTCTATTCTCAACCCACAGGGTTAGATATGATATGAGCAAACCGGTTAAGTTCTACCACACAAAATGTAATAATACATGTTATGGACTCTGGTATGTGTACTGGTGTTCAAGAAGCCATTTTCCAACTGTTCCCACAAGTTTGGGATCTTGAAATGGTAAAAAAAAATGCTGTGGTTCACTGCCAGGACCACCAGTCTGACATCATCCTCATGTACGGGGAGTGAAGTGGTACAGAAACCAGCTGGGGCTGGGCAGGGCTGGAGAAGGAGAGAACTACTGATAGGTTTCTAAGAGAGCAAAGAAGCAGTTCAGCTCCTCTGCCATCGGTGCACTCAGGATCCCCACTGTTTGTTTCTGGTGTTTATCAAGAGTCCTGTCACCGCAAAGCAAAGTACAAGCTGCCCGTTGCATACTAACATCGTATCATCCCCAGTGAAACTAGGTTCCAGAAATGATCAGAATGCAACACTCCTGAACACAGCAATTTCCACTGAGTTTCATTTTCAAAAGATCCATTTTATGCTTTGGAGAACTAAAGGCTAGAAAGAAGTGACTCGTGTGAAGGTGAGATTCACTGGGACAGGAAGGACGTGAAGATGTTTATTTAACAATACAGTAAAAAATTTAATTATATTTACACAATCTGAGTGTTTTATGAGTAGAACAGCTCCTGCTACAATCAGATAATTGTTATATGAAACGGTTCAAAAATAACCGGCGGAGTTAAAAACTGTTGTCAAGCCTGTTTATTCAACCTTTTATTGTTTCAGTCTTCTATCTGATGGTGCAAGGTGAAATAGAATGGTAGAGTTCATTGGGACTGGGGAGGGAGTGGCCAATTATGCAATGGCAGTGGTAATAACTCCTTGGAGAATGTTTTTCTTTGCAACCCAGCAACTAGCACATATGAAGATACTCTCTATACAGCAAAAATAAAGGGCCAGGAGAAACTAATGGGACAGCCAGCCTGTATTCCGGAGTCTAGCGTCAAAAATCTTTGCTGCTGTACTTCTTTTTTGTTGTTACATGTGAGGCGAACTTCAGACAAAATGTCCATACTGGTCTAGAGTCCAGTGGAGGAAATGTAATGACTTTATGCTGTGCACAGGCGGCATCCTATCACGGTGTTAGTCTCAAATTCACTGTTGCCTTTGAGAATGACCTATTTGTTCAGTAGTGGGTTTCATACACCTGTGAAAGCCACTGGAACGCCTGAATTCAACCATTTGGATCAGGGAGCTAATACTTTTGGCAACATTGTGTCTTTGCAAATGAACACATCGTTTTAATGATTTCATTTACCTTGATATGTTTTTCCGGTTGCTATACCACAGATGATTGGTGATAGCAACACCAAAGACATTTACCATCACATTCACCACGGTCATGAAATGGTCTCTGAAGGTAACAGAAGAAAACAAACATGCTTGTCAGACTCAGCTATGTTTTTCTTGAAGCTTTTCTCTCCCTCAATCTACAACAACCAGGTGCACCAGGTCTTCTAAAGCTCAGATTGTTGTTGACTTCATTCTCCAGCTGTAGTTTTATCAATCATTACCACACAAGCTCTCCTCAGGATTTCTCCACTATTAGGTTTCCTAGAAATTAGTTTATAATGAAAGTTAAAATCATGTTCTGGTCAAGAATAATTTCAAACTGTCTGATAACAGACCAGCATAACTCCATCCAGGGTGACCTCACAGTTTGATGGTGAAAGTACTCTGTAAACACAAGTAGCAGGCTTCGAGAATTACGTTGAACCTACAGAATCCACTCCACCCCAATGAGAAGGCCAACATGATCTGCAGGCAGTCCCACAGCTGTCAGAATCAGGATAGAGTTCAAAGCTCCTGATGATGGGGTCCCTGCAGTTCCAAAGGCGACAATGGAAGCTGTCAAGCTGCAAACCAAGCACAGTCTCAATTAGCATCTCTGTCCCAGCAACAGAAATGCTACAATATGAAACTTTATCATTCCTTTCCTATTGTCCACTTGCATCAGTTCAAAACATACAATGAAAATATCTATAAATATTGTGAAACACCTCCGGATTACACTTTTAGAATTAATAGTCTTTGACGTGCTGCCTCAACTCTGGCATGAACCCTCAGGGTTTCCACCACTCTGCCCAATTATATATAATAAAAATAAATTTTACATAAGAAGGGAATATATAAAATAAATTCCCTTCTCACCCACCGCGGGTGGTTCTTATCCTCTGAGCTCGGGTCCTCTACCAGAGGCCTGGGAGCTTGAGGGTCCTGCTCAGTATCTTGGCTGTGCCAAGGACTGCACATTTCTGGACTGATATGTCTGATGTCTGATGTCACCTTCCAGGCCCTCTCCAGTTCCTCCCTGAGGCCCTGGTATTACTCCAGTTTCTCATGCTCCTTTTTCCTGATGTTGCAATCACTTGGTATTGCTACATCTACCACAACGGCTTTCCTCTGTTGTTTATCCACTACGACAATGTCTGGTTGGTTCGCCCTTACCATTTTGTCTGTCTGGATCTGGAAGTCACACAGGATCTTACTGCGCAGGACCCTCAAGCTCCCAGGCCTCTGGTAGAGGACCCGAGCTCAGAGGATAAGAACCACCCGCGGTGGCTGAGAAGGGAATTTTTTTATTTTATAAACATATTCTCCACAGTGATATAGTTTTGAAATAAGCAAATATTTTGTCAAGTGAAGTGATCAGAAATTTCAGGTTTGAATATCAAAATTGTTTTACAGTTTTATATTTTTAGACTTGAAGCTTATTTTGCACCTATTAAGTAATCACTGTGGTACATTAGCTACTCTATAGGAAATCTAACACAACAGTGTTAGATCAGCTTATGTAAGCATCTCCTCTACTGATGATCTGTAAAAGTTGGTGAGTAGGTCGCTTTTTAAAATATAACTGAACCAGAATCCACCAAATTCCATATGACATATTACCATTTTCAAAGTCAAGCAATCATGAGTGAATTAGTTTTCTTATCATAGCAGCTTCCTGCAAAAATGGCTGTCAGTTACAAAGTTAACAGAAGTGTGATGTTACATGACAACTATGTATTGCTCTGGGCCCCTGCTGAGGGGAAATGTTACCCATTTGGCAAATAGCTGATCTTAACAATCCCAGCATGCACCTTTTCTCAATTCCATGCACTTATATGAAGCAGCTTACCCAATGGCGATCAGCTGGCCGGCATCCAGAGAGATATCATGAAGCTGGGCCATAAAGACGGCAGAGATCACTTCATAGACCACCATTCCATTTCTATTGATGCTGGTAAGAATGGGCAACATAAGGCGGCAGAGTTTCGTATTGACCTTCAAGTTCTCTTCACAGCATTGCAAGGTGATAGGCAGAGCGGCGGCGCTTTGGTAGAAAGCACATCCTTTATTGAGGAAACCGTTCACATGAACAAACTAGAGAAGTGTCATGCTTTTTCAACAAACAGAACTTTTCACCTGGAAGCGATGATAAATGCTGTCGTCAAAGCCTTAGAGATCTGCCTGATGACGTTAAAAGGGTTCCGTCTGACGATAATGGCATACAATGTGGGGAAAATAATGAGGGATTGGATTGCTTGTCTGAAAACACAACAAAGTCACACTTAGTTTTAGAGATGCATTAAGTATTCACTGGCTGTTAAACATTTATTCATTCATTCATACCTCTTTATACATGTCATGGGAAAGCCTGACAGATCAATGTGTTTGGAGGAATTTTATATGTTATGCTAACATACAGTAGTATATCACAGTAAAGTGGAATGAAAATTATGGAAACACTTAGACGGGTTGTGAATAAGACTGTCATGACATTTTCGTAAACATGACATCACACCTGTCATGAACATGAGCAAATCTTTATGAATATTTCTGACTGTTGTCACTATAACAGGTGGGACCAGGTGGGACCGGGTGGCACCGGGACTTAGAGGTGCGTCGTGACAGTCGGTACCATGTCTTACATCAGGATGTCTGATATGAAGACAGATATTCTTTCTATCTGTTGGTGGGACTGACTCAGACTGCCTGTAGCGAACTTCATGTTCGTGAAGTTTATGAAGTACTGCTACCTCAGGAGCAGTTATATCAATTTGGTAGCAAAGGTGAAAAGGAAAAGGTGGTTGAACATACCCTGCAAGAACCACTCCTATAAACTTTGTGAGCTTAAAGACAATGCCCCAGTCACGCACATCCACCACATGTTTTGTGATCAGGAACAGAACTCCGATTGGCAAGTACCTAAAACAAAAAACAGTAAAAAAAGAAAAAAAAGCAGGTTTAATTAAAAAAAGGCTGTTCAAAATATATTTTAAGTTAACTATTAAGAATCGAAACTGTCCTATATAAATAGAACTGAATATGTAAAAGAACTGACATCTGCTCAGATATTGTCTGATCTTACCACAAGATCCAGTTGACTATGATTTTTATGGCATCATTGAGGCATTGAATGATCTCCACAGTGGTTCTTGCCTCCTGTCCAACAGCGCTCAACAGGACGCCGATGGTGAATGACCAGATGACCAGTCCTATCATGTTGGGTCCATCAACGTACCCACCTATTAGTTTTATCTCAGTTTCATTCTGCACACACACACAAAAAAAAAAAAAAAAAAAAACACAAGTATGGTGTCTCCAGCCATCTGAAAACAATATTGTAGGAGTACATCACCTTGTTGGACAATGCATGTCACTTTTTCATAAGTAAAAATAAAACCATTGACTTTAATGTATTTAATATGCATATCTTTTGTAAAAGACCACTCTAATAATTGTGAAATGGAAAAGCACAAATTCAAGGGTTAAAAACCTTGAATTTGAACCCTTTAAATTATTTTTAAAAAGTAACAAACACAAGGGAAGTGGAGCCAAATGGAATGTAGAAGGGAAACCAGCAAGAAGTGACTGAGGAAGAGGTGAATCACTACTGTTTGGTTGCATGCTGAACAAAGATCTGGGCTGATGAGCTAATGGATTGCAGGTGTGAGGAGAGAAAGCAGAAGACAGGCTGAGGAGAGAGAAAGAGGAAGTGGCACCAGGGGTGAGGGAGAGCAGACTTGAGACTAGGAAATAAGAAAAATAATGAAAATTAGAGTAACCGAGGAAAGGACAAGACACAAAAAATATATAACTAGAAACACTAAGAAGGAATTGATGTAAAAATAGAAACAAGGCAGAATGAAGTAGGTATGGAACACAAATAATGACAAAACAAAAAACAAACACAAGATCCTGACAGTAAGAGTGTTTGCAAGGTTGTTTGTCCTAATGTTTGTTCAATGACAATTGTGGCACACCTTACTGTCACATTGGCAAACACCACCTCCCCATTCAGGCTTTAAATTAGAAGAAACTCAAGGCCATTCATTTCTTCCTCTTCAATTTGAAGTTTGTGGCTGTAAAATGACGATTCTAGAATGAAAGCAAAGATCGAAAGAAAATACTCACCGAGGTGTGATCATATTCGGGGCCAGATTTTTCATTTTTAATTTCAACAATCTCAGTCTTGTACTGGGAAAAAAAAAGAAACGGTGTTAAACTCCCAGATCCCAAATGGGAAATTACACAGTGAGCTGTAGGCCAGAATAAAAGCGTACGTGCTCATAGAAAGCCTGGAAGAAGCTCTCTGGAACCATATTCCTATGTGAGTAAAAGGAGAGTCAGGAAAATAACTGAGATCAACATTAAAGCCAAAAAACTTGATATCAATTTACCCAGAGTCACAAAAACCTAGATAGTTGAACTAATAGTAGTCAAACATCTTAAATTTAACATACAAACAGAAAATGTAGAAACATCATGAATTTTGTCTCACCTTATAAGATCCTGCATGATCACGTGCAAGACGGCATTTGACTCACGGCCTTTGTCAAGGTCTGTTTCATGTTCTTCCCTACCAGGTTCGAATGTGAGAACCAGAAATAGTCCTGAAACACAAAGTATCAGGCAGGATATCAAAAGCAATAACACACTACAAACTATAGCGGTCTTCATAAATCTGCTGCCCATGGTAAATTTACCGACAATTACGGCTATCATGGTAGAGCCACAGATGAAGGCTCCTGTGATCAAAGCTGTTTTCTTGGACACTTTGGTGTTTAATCCAGTTACTCCTGAGAAAAGAGAGCAGAACCAGAATTTCATCTGAAGGCCAAGAAATGATCAGGACAACATGCCAGTTCGTGTATCTCCTAACAATAATCAAAATTTCAGTTAGTTCTTCTACTTTTTAGTTACAAGAAATAAATGGAAGAATATCAGATGAGTCTAATATATTTTAACACAGATGTAATCACATGTTTCAATCACCATTTATACAAAATATCCTCAAAAAGATGAGTGAGCATCTTTTCAATCTATCTCTGTATCTGAATTCATGTTTAGCTTGCCTGCAACCACGCTTGTCACGATGAGAGATACAGAAAACATCTTTAGCATGTTTATTAGCAGTTCCCCTGGTATGCCCACCCATTTCTTCATGTTTTCCGATAGACGAACTGTGTTTCTTAGAAAAAACCCAACGCCTGTCCCTATAGGGCAAAACAAGCAAAGCAACAACAATTCATACAAAATAGATATGAAAAAAAAACATTTTAACATCTTAAAACCTTAAGAAATAAATGGGAGAGCTTTAATGAAAATAGAAAATGGTACATTTTGCAGACATGCTTCATTTCCAGGTTTGCTATTGGCAACAGTGTACCCAAATGCTGAACAAGCACAGAAAGTCTTTCATGCATTTCATAAACATGTGTAAAATTATCACTTACTGCATGTCATCTACACAATACATTATACAACTGGAGAAAAAAAGGTGGGAATTAGCAAATGCATCAAAGTTCACTGTAATAGTAAAAAATGGCCTACAAAATGGAAACACTGGGGAAAATATAAACAGATTTCACTATCATGATATAAAACGGATTAAAAGATGAAAAGATTACTGGAAAGAAAACAAACTCCCATTTCAATCTGGAGAGACTCAGACTGAGGAAGAAAAACGATTAGAAGAGTTTATTGACATGCATGAATTTAAAGTCTTTGGTGCTCGGGCCCCGGCTGAGGACATCGAGCTGTGATTTGCGATAAGCTCGGATGAGCATTCCCCATGCTGATAGGAACGTCATCCCCCGGGAACCGACACTGGTGGTGGAGGTCGGTGAAGGATGCATCCTCGAAGAGCCATGAGTGGAGGTGGAGGTAGGGCGCAGGTGGGATGAGCTCGGCTGAAAAGCGGTTTCTTTTCAGGATGGAGATCCTTTTCAGCTGGGGCTTGGTCGGTGATTGGACGTGACGTGGCTTGGTCCGGCGTTGATTGGTCATAGGTGATAAGTGGCGCACGCTGATTGGATGCTGCAGGTGTGGCTAAAGAATTTGAATTTGCGCTTAGGCTTCATAACAATAAGTGCATTTCCTTTAAAACTTCACACCTCGCTGGTTCCTCCTGTCACTTTGTCTTTACTTTCTCGTTCCATGTGTGTTCTCTTCGTGTTTCCTTGCTGGTTTCTTTCCATTGGATGTTTGGTTTGTGTTCCTGGCCTGGCTCCCTGTTTTTTTTTTTTTGTAATTTTTTTTTTCATCTTTATTTTATTAAACCTTCTAACTGATTGGCTGCCTCTGTATTTCTGTAATTCTACAAACCAGTCAACATGACAGAAAATGTAATTGATTGGCAATTACTTTTTCCACAACTTTAGAAATGGATGGTAGGTTAGATAGGATGGAGATTGTTGAAGTTTGAAGGGTGGAGAACAGATTGCTGATGATAGGAGTAATGGCTATAGATATAAATGCCGCGGGGATGATAAAAGAGGACAGAGAGGAGTGGATGATGTTAGTAGTGACAGTCTTTTTCCTAATGTTTGACGAGAACTGTAGGAAAAAGATTGAGCTGGCTGTAAGACCGCTTACACTGGCAAATATCGTCAGGAATGTCAGCAGCTTAGGGGACAGAAGGGGGTAGGGAGGACTGAGTTCAACAGTGATGCATGAAGAAGAGTTGGGGCCAAGGTTATTGTGGTTAGAAGAAACCTGGAACAAAGTTCAGGAGTGTACCAAGGTGCACAGTTGGAGAAGGAAACTGACTGGGTTTTCAAGGAGTAGAGGAAATGAAGGATAATGGTGAGGCCATTACTATTGGTGGAAACGAGATTTGAACAATGTTGGAGAGTCAACAATGTGTGATAAAACAACATAATGATTAACATTTTTAATTTAACAAAAAAAGAGGGAGGAAGAGCAATGGATGTTAACATTAAAAGAGAACATCGAATAATCAGTAAAAGGAAGAAGTTCAGAGGAGTTTAGAAAACAGACAGAGCAGTTTAAAAAATATAGTGTGTGTCCTTGGATGTGGATCGGAAAGAAATATTTGGAGAAGGAGAGATCAGCATCAACGTGAACGTTAATATCGTTTAATACCACATAACATTCGAGGAGAGGGCTGACAGATATATAATAAGAGCAATAAAATCTTTCATAAAAGAGTTATTATATTTGGTGGTTGGTAAACAGTTGCAACGATGGCGAGCATGGGGCCAGAGAGCAGAAAGGTAGACAGCCCAAAGGAGAAGAAAGCAGGCATATGTAGCAATGAGAACTTCGGGTTCTCGCAGTGGGTTATTGCAAGACTCACTGTCATCTGGACAAAGCAGGCAGCACTGTGAGGATCATGTTCTGTGATTGCTTAAGTGCATTTAGCAATTCAGCCTGATCTGCTCCGTGAGAAACTCCAGAAGACACAGCTGGACATCTTAAAAATCTGAAAATATGACTAACTTACAAACAGAACACAGTTTGGGTCAACTGAAGGACTGTGTATCTAATCAGGTGGTCAGCAACACAGGAGCACCACAGGGCACTGTACTCTTTCCTTTTCTCTCTCTCTGCACTTCAGATTTCCAACACAAGTCTGATGTCTGTCATCTACAGAAATACTAAGACGACTTCTGCTGTTGAGTACAGAGTTGTGAACTACAGGACGACTCTGGTTGAGGAATATAAATACCTCGGTATTAACCTTGACACCAGACTGGACTGGAGATGCAACAGTCAAGCCATCTATAAAAAGGGACAGAGCAGACTGGACTTCTTGAGGAAGCTAAGATCCTTCAGGGTTTCCAGTAAGATGCTACACATCTTCTATAATTCTGCTGTTGAGCGCGTCATCTCTTCTGCCGTCATCTGTTGGAGTTGCAACATCAGAGCCAGGGACTGAAAAAGGCTCAACAGCCTGATAAAGAAGGCTGATTCTCTTCTGATTCTGTTCAGGGGACGAATGTGGAACCTCTGGAGATGATGATGCAAGGGAGGATTCTACATAGGATCTAGAAAATTATGGACAACCCTAACAGTCATCTTCATGATGCTGTCTTGGGATTGCCTTCAGTCAGAGGCTTCTTTAGATTTACTGTAGCACAGACCGCTACAAGAGATCTTTCCTACCAACCGCCGTTAAAAGCTACAATGACTCTGAAGAATCTAAACTGATGAGTTACGACAACATTTAATTTCCCTTTGGGATTAATAAAGTATTTTTGAATTTGAATTTGAATTGTTACTGTTCACGGCTTTGATTTAAAGTGAATCAAATAAGTCCTGGCAGCTGTTCAGTTGACAAGCAGGAACTGATAGTTTGATTTCTTAGAATATGAGGAAGGTTTGAAAGGTTAGAAGGTTTTCTGAGTCCGTTTGATTATAGTTTCATTGAAAATGTTCTGATGTGATCCCCAGTAGCTGCAGTTCTTAGCGGTTAACAAAATAGAATATATTTTATTAATCCCCATGGGGAAATTGCTTTATGTGAGACATGTGAGTTTAGCCTTCATTTGGATAGAGAGGTTCTGAAACCAGGCAGAAATGCTGAATCTAATTCTTCAAGTGGGATGCTTTCCCTATTTCAGTATCTTGGAAGAGCAACATCATCTTTTGACTGACACTAGAGGCCCTCAACGTGCACAGAAAGTGCAGTTGCTAATGGACCCTGTCACTGACCTAGTCAACCTGAGCAGTTTGAGAATTTATATTCCAAAGAATAAGTCAAAAATGTGCGCTTTGGATAAGCACTTCTGTTTAACCACTAACCACTGTCTCTCCAAGCAGAATTACACTACAAACATAAATCAATTTTAAAAATCACAAGCAGAAAAAAGTAAGTACTTACCCACGATGACTGCCAACATGCAAAATGCCTGTAGTAGGTTTTTCTTCATTGTTTTTGTTTTATTGTTGTCCAGTCATACAGATGGGCCAGTTACTCGCAGCTGTTCAAGACATTTGTCCCACTTTTTGAAAAATGCGCAGCAAAGCATGTTCGGTCTCTATGGCTACCTTGGTAAAATAAATAACACTTCTTCAAATTCAAATTCAAACATACTTTATTCATCCCAAAAGGAAGTTAAATGTTATCACTCATATTAATTCTAATTTTTCAAAGAGTTATTGTAGATGGTGTTGGCTGTTGGAAGGAAAGATCTCTTGGAGTGATCTGGGAAGACATTTGTAGTTTTCTGTTTTACAGATCTTGTAATTATGTGACCTTTAAATATTTAAAAAAATACATGTGTCTCAAAGTTATTTGATGTCTCAAAGCAATCATGTTTCAATTGAGATGATTTGTTAATTTCTCAGTTCACAGAAATATTTTTATTTAAAAACAGTGTTTAAGTGAGTTAAAAAGTTTCTGGTTTCAGAGGATCTTGTTCATTTTGGCATCCAGATATCAGGTAACATTTTTTGGAAAATGCCCAGAAAATTATGCCTGGTTTCCCTAGATACATTCATTTTGGTTCAAATAATAAAAACAATGTTAATACTTGTTTTTTAAATTGAAAAGCTACTGCATTTCTAATAATATTACCAACTCAAAAAACTGTTTAGTTCATGAGTTTTTTTTATTTTTGTGGGATGTAGGCACAAGAAAGACTTTCTCTTCAACTTCTCACAGTCAGATAAGAAAGGTTGTTGGCGTCAACTTACTCACTCCCTCTTTAGTTACGTAGCAACAATTTCTTCAGTTATTTACTTAACAGTAGGTCAATGATTCATCACTGTGCCAACTGCTTAAATATAAATAATGCACAGTGACAACTCTGCATAAGTCACGTCACCAGTTTGGCAGTATTTCAGAAATTTTAAACAAAATGGTTATTGGAAAATTGGTTCTTCCATTCTTCACCAACTTTCTGCCATCCCCCATCAGCAGAACTGTCTGCTTCTGGTTGGCATGATGATGCCTGAGCCCACACAAAAATAAAGTTTTAGTCTGATGGAGGACAGCTGTTCTGGTTGGTGTGATGGCCTTGTAAGGCCGTAGTTTTCTGGCAAACATATAAAGTCTGGCTTCATCCACAGTGGTAGAGGTGCTGTAGTACAACTTACATCTCCCGTGTCTGCAGCTCATCTTCTTGAACTGTGAGAATATACTGACTCAACACAAAAACAGGCAGGACTTTGGACACACACCTTGTATCTGCCAGGCTGTTTTCTTTCCGCTGATGCAGAAGGCTGAAACATTTTCAGTCTGTGAAGACCTGAAAGAAAAAATTACCTTCAGCCTTCTCTGACCCTATATAACGACAAAGGTTATGCACACTGATGTTTTACTTTGATTAAATGCCACTCATAAATGTTCTAGCCCCGAAGATTTGGTTACCTAACTTTCTGCTGACTACCAACTACTGTCTAATGGTCAATTGACAGTAGTTGGTGCTATCAATAGCCATTTACAGCATTTCTGAAAAGTGCTGTTAAATAGCATTGATGACACTAAAACTAAACCACAACTATAAGTCTAATATTACAGCCTTAAGGTAGCCGACGCTGAGCAGAGATGCCACCAGTGTTCCCTGGTTTTGTGCTGACATCACTCCATTTCTCAGTCTTGTACTGATGACTCCATTGGATTCTATGATCCAAAGAGAAGTTTATGGAAGATATATGCTGGCACCAAGCAGAAGAAAATTAATGAAATAATATCATGTACTCCCAGAGGTTCTCTGTCATCCAGCATTCTTATGCCTTTTATAACAGGTACTATTTAGCAGAAAAATGCCCCTGCTGGTCAAGATTGTTTTACCAATATGAATACTTTCATAAATTAGTTATACTATAAATATTGTTTTAGAACAGCAGCAGAATGACTGCCAATTTATTAAGATATGTTCAACTCAAGAAATAATTTAATGCAATGTTCATAAGTTCATTCATAGAAAAAACATTTTGACAGTTTTGTTTTTCATTTTGAAGCAGAAAACCTGAATATGCAACATACAGAACTTTACTGATTTACAAAGCATTGTACCAATCAATCAGTCAAACTTTGTATATTGAGTACGTGTCATACAATCAAGTCCAACGCAAAGTTACAGATGTTAAAAACAGAAAGAGCGACATTTAATCACTTAGAGACACACAGTGAAATGATCCATTTGATCAAATCAAGTAAACAGATGAAAATAAAACAAAGTTGGTCTGGGAGTGGGAGAAAATCAATTATAGAAGACATGAAACTGTTACAGCTCTTGCTGATAAGTGAGGAAACACTGGAGAAACATTTCTATTGTCTAAGGAGAAAGATCAAATTTATAAAAACAATAATACAAAATGAACATGCAAAACGTAAAATAACAAACAGAAATTAAAGCTGCAAGCAGCCTCGAACGGCCCTCGCAGCCAAGCGCCGCTCCGGCCTATTGCCACCGCGGGGTACGAGCAACCTCACGCCAGCCACCACTGAAGCTCTCACGCAGTTTTCAGCACCTCCGCCCGCACCGCGGAAGCTGTTGCTCAGTTTAAACTTCTCCAACTCCGGTCCAACAGAGCCTTCTTGCTCAAAAGCGTGGTTCGGATTTGCAACTCCAAAATCCAAGCAAAATGTTGAGCGTAGTCCAGTTCTGTGGCTCCAAAAAGCAGGCAAAATGTTCAGGAAAACTTGGCAGCTCCAGCTGTCGCCGGCTGACTGTTATTACGTAGCGTCGATCTGTTTTCTCATTGATGGAGTACCACTGCCTCCTGCTGGGGCAATACTGGTATTGCACTAGCAGTACCAGTATATCGCCACAAGGTGCCAGTGGTACTCCATCAACACTGACCCCAGTGTGTTCTTACTTCGCTGTGTCATAAGTTTTGCTGAATGACTTTGTTTGTATTATTTCTAGCAAAAATGAATGAATGTTTGTACTTTAACCCACAAAAAAAACATATATATATAAAAAGTTATAATAATGTATATTTAAATAATTAATAACAACAAAACCTATGGGCTGCTGTTTTCTAGGGGGCGCTATAGAGAAATTAGGCCACGCCCACCAAATATTGTGATGGATTCCTGTCGGGGAGTTGATGGGAATCCATCCTTGTGAGTTTGGAGCAGCTGGGCCCAAAAATGTGGAATTGAGAGCCAAACGTATGGCGATGGCGTTACAGGTCACTTCGCCACGCCGCCACACCCACCTGCTCCGTCGTAGCTGGTCGGGGTTGAAATCCTCAATACACCAACATGTCTTCGGTGTCTGGTCACAGTTTCATGTTGATGAGGTCAAAAGGTTCAGATAGCGACCATTCACAGTAAAACATGACACTTCCTGTTCTCAGGGGGCGTGGCCTAAGTGATGTCATCACTCGACCATAGGATGTTGTAGAACACCCGATGATGATCAATCACTGAAACTTTGGTGCCTTTGTGAGTTTCTGTGTTTTGAGATATAGCAGTTTATTTTTTATGGGGAGTAGGTGAAATTTGACCCCTGCCAACCCCTCTTCAGCATACTCAAAAACTCACCGTTTTGATAACTTTAGATGGGACATGCTTTGTGAACAGACTGACTGAGTTTGAAGCCGATCAATCGAAATCCCTGGGAGAAGTTCGATCAAATACGAAGGCTGTAAACGGCAAAAATGGGTCAAAATTCGAACTTCAATCTAAAATGGCTGACTTCCTGTGGGGTTTAGACCATGGCTCCAAGAGACTTTTTTGTAAGTCCTGACAAGGTACACACGTGTACAAAGTTTCGTAATTGTAGGTTAAAGCATGGCGTGGGGCTGATCATTTAAAGTTTTCGTTGGGGCGCTATAGAGAAATTAATGGCTGACTTCCTGTGATACTTGCACTATGACATTAATTGTAAATTTTGAGCATCTTGGGGAGCTCTACAAGTGTACCAAATTTCATGTCTCTAGGATAAAGTAAGTGAATAGCAAAGGGTCCTTTGAAAATTTCTAGGTGGCGCTATTGAGCCATTTCTTATGGGATTTTTGCGATGACCTTAAAATACAAAATTTTGAAACTCCCTTTACGCGTCCGCCAAGTTTGGTGAGTTTTTGAATATGATAAAGCCCCCAAAAAGGCCCCTCTTTAGGGGGGCAGAATAATAATAAGAAACAGTAGGAAAACAATAGGCCTTCGCAGCGCTTAGCTGCTCGGGCCTAATAAACAGTACAGAAACAATAGGCCTTCGCAGCGCTTAGCTGCTCGGGCCTAATTAAAGCTGCAAGCAGCCTCGAACGGCCCTCGCAGCCAAGCGCCGCTCCGGCCTATTGCCACCGCGGGGTACTAGCAACCGTCGCCTCACGTCAGCCACCACAGAAGCTCTCACGCAGTTTTCAGCTCCTCCGCCCGCACCGCGGAAGCTGTTGCTCAGTTTCCATCAACGCTGGCCACGTGCTAACACAGAAGTTGTTGCGCAGTTTCCGCGCCCGTCCACCAGGCGGTACGCACTGATGCGTTCGGAGGCGCTCCTTGACGATTCAAAAATGTGGTGCAGATTCATTGGTTTAGCGAGGAAATATAGCTGGCGGATTAATGTAGGACGCGCAGTGTAGTCAAAATATATTTTAATGCTGTTGTTCTCTTTAGAGGTCAACAAAGGTCATACGTATCCAATTTGGCGTCAGTCGGATGATCCACGTGTCATTTACAGCCGATCATATGCACATGGCGAAGTACTACAGTTCGTCATTTTTCATCATTTTCAGCTGTGTTTCTAAAGCACTCTATTTCATTGTTGGAGTAATACTTACTCAGAGTGGCGAATTACCGAAATGGTTTGTAAGAAGTAAGAAAACGCTACATTTACTGCATGATTTAATTCAACAAAAATTATCTGAGACATTTCTATCCTTTTAGAAATGACATGGCAACGCTCTCACAAAGTTTTCGCGCCCATCCGCCCGTGGATCTGTCATTGGTGGAGGAACACTGACACCTACTGGCGAAATACTGATATTGTTCTTCATCCTGTTTATCTGATGTTTCATTTGTGGAGCAATACTGATCCAAGTGGCAAATTACTGAAATGGTTTATAAACGCCAAAAATGGGATCAAAATCTGAACTTCAATCTAAAATGGCCGACTTCCTGTGGGGTTTAGACCATGGCTCCAAGAGACTTTTTTGTAAGTCCTGACATGGTACACATGTGTACAAAGTTTTGTAATTGTAGGTTAAAGCATGGCTTGGGGCTGATCATTTAAAAGTTTCTAGGGGGCGCTATAGAGAAATTAGGCCACGCCCACCAAATATTCTGATGGATTCCTGTCAGGGAGTGGATGAGGATCCATCCTTGTGTGTGTGGAGCAGCTGGGCCTAAAAATGTGGAATTGAGAGCCAAACGTATGGCGATGGCGTTACAGGTCACTTCGCCACGCCGCCACGCCCACCTGCTCCATCGTAGCTGGTAGGGATTAGAATCCTCAATACACCAACATGTCTTCTGTGTCTGGGCACAGTTTCATGTTGATGAGGTCAAAGGGGTGAGATAGCGACCGTTAACAGTAAAACATTACACTTCCTGTTCTCAGGGGGCGTGGCTTAAGTGATGTCATCATTCGACCATAGGGTATTGTAGGACACCCGATGATGATCAATCACAGTAACTTTGGTGCCTCTGTGAGTTTCTCTGTAGGAAATATAGCAGTTTATGTTTTTATGGCGTGTAGGTGAACTTTGACCCCTGCTAACCCCCCTTCAGCATTCTCAAAAACTCACCGTTTTGATAACTTTAGATGGGACATGCCTTATGAACAGACTGACCGAGTTTGAAGCCGATCAATGGAAATCCCTAGGAGGAGTTCGATCAAATACGGAGGCTGTAAACGGCAAAAATGGGGTCAAAATCTGAACTTCAATCTAAAATGGCCGACTTCCTGTGGGGTTTAGACCATGGCTCCAAGAGACTTTTTTGTAAGTCCTGACAAGGTACACATGTGTACAACGTTTCGTAATTGTAGGTTGAAGCATGGCTTGGGGCTGATCATTTAAAATTTTCTAGGGGGCGCTATAGAGAAATTAGGCCACGCCCACCAAATATTGTGATGGATTCCTGTCGGGGAGTGGATGAAGATCCATCCTTGTGAGTTTGGAGCAGCTGGGACCGAAACTGTGGAATTGAGAGCAAAACGTATGGCGATGGCGTTACAGGTCACTTCGCCACGCCGCCACGCCCACCTGCTCCATCGTAGCTGGTAGGGATTAGAATCCTCAATACACCAACATATCTTCTGTGTCTGGGCACAGTTTCATGTTGATGAGGTCAAAGGGGTCAGATAGTGAAAGTTCACAGTAAAACATTACACTTCCTGTACTCAGGGGGCGTGGCCAAAGTGATGTCATCATTCGATCATAGGGTATTGTAGGACACCCGATGATGATCAATCATAGAAACTTTGGTGCCTCTGTGAGTTTCTGTGTAGGAGATATAGCATTTTATTTTTTTACGGCCAGTAGGTGAACTTTGACCCCTGCTATCCCCCTTCAGCATACTCAAAAACTCACAGTTTTGATAACTTTAGATGGGACATGCCTTATGAACAGACTGACCGAGTTTCAAGCCGATCAATCGAAATCCCTAGGAGGAGTTCGATCAAATACGGAGGCTGTAAACGGCAAAAATGGCCTCAAAATTGGACCTTCAATCCAAAATGGCTGACTTCCTGTGATACTTGCACTATGACATTAATTGTAAATTTTAAGCGTCCTGGGGAGCTCTACAAGTGTACCAAATTTCATGTCTCTAGGATAAAGTAAGTGAATAGCAAAGGGTCCTTTGAAAATTTCTAGGTGGCGCTATTGAGCCATTTCTTGTGGGATTTTTGTGATGACCTTAAAAATCAAAATTTTTAAACAGGCTTAAGGCCTCCGCCAAGTTTGGTGAGTTTTCCAATATGATAAGGCCCCCAAAAAGCCCCCCAAAGAGGTGGGAAGAAAAATAATAATAATTAAAGCTGCAAGCAGCCTCGAACGGCCCTCGCAGCCAAGCGCCGCTCCGGCCTATTGCCACCGCGGGGTACTAAAAACCGGTGCCTCACGTCAGCCACCACAGAAGCTCTCAGGCAGTTTTTAGCTCCTCCGCCCGCACTGCGGAAGCTGTTGCTCAGTTTCCATCAACGCTGGCCACGTGCTAACACACAAGTTGTTGGGGGGTTTCCGCGCGCGTCCGCCAGGCGGTACGCACTGATGCGTTCGGAGGCGCGCCTTGACGATGGAAAAAATGTGGTGCAGAGTCATTGGTTTAGCGAGGAAATATAGCTGGCGGATTAATGTAGGACGCGCAGTGGAGTCAAAATATATTTCAATGCTGTTGTTCTCTTTAGAGGTCAACAAAGGTCATACGTATCCAATTTGGCGTCAGTCGGATGATCCACGTGTCATTTACAGCCGATCATATGCACATGGCGAAGTACTACAGTTCGTCATTTTTCATCATCTTCAGCTGTTTCTAAAGCACTCTATTTCATTGTTGGAGTAATACTTACTCAGAGTGGCGAATTACTGAAATGGTTTGTAAGAAGTAAGAAAACGCTACATTTACTACATGATTTAATTCAACAAAAATTATCTGAGACATTTCTATCCTTTTAGAAATTTCATGGCAACGCTCTCACAAAGTTTTCACGCCCATCCGCCCGTGGATCTGTTTGTCATTGGTGGAGGAACACTGACACCTACTGGCGAAATACTGATATTGTTCTTCATCCTGTTTATCTGCTGTTTCATTTGTGGAGCAATACTGACCCCAAGTGGCGAATTACTGAAATGGTTTATAAACGGCAAAAATGGGATGAAAATCTGAACTTCAATCAAAAATGGCCGACTTCCTCTGGGGTTTAGACCATGGCTCCAAGAGACTTTTTTGTAAGTCCTGACATGGTACACACGTGTACAAAGTTTCGTAATTGTAGGTTAAAGCATGGCTTGGGGCTGATCATTTAAAATTTTCTAGGGGGCGCTATAGAGAAATTAGGCCACACCCTACAAATATTGTGATGGATTCCTGTCGGGAGTGGATGAAGATCCATCCTTGTGAGTTTGGAGCAGCTGCGCCCAAAAATGTGGAATTGAGAGCCAAACGTATGGCGATGGCGTTACAGGTGACTTCACCACGCCGCCACGCCCAGCTGCTCCATCGAAGCTGGTCGGGGTTGGAATCCTCAATACACCAACATGTCTTCTGTGTCTGGGCACAGTTTCATGTTGATGAGGTCAAAGGGGTCAGATAGCGACCGTTCAGAGTAAAACATGACACTTCCTTTTCTCAGGGGGCGTGGCCTAAGTGATGTCATCATTCGACCATAGGGTATTGTAGGACACCCGATGATGATCAATCACAGTAACTTTGGTGCCTCTGTGAGTTTCTGTGTAGGAGATATAGCAGTTTATGTTTTTATGGCGTGTAGGTGAACTTTAACCCCTGCTAACCCCCTTCAGCATTCTCAAAAACTCACCGTTTTGATAACTTTAGATGGGACATGCCTTATGAACAGACTGACCGAGTTTCAAGCCGATCAATGGAAATCCCTAGGAGGAGTTCGATCAAATACCAAGGCTGTAAATGGCAAAAATGGGGTCAAAATCTGAACTTCAATCTAAAATGGCCGACTTCCTGTGGGGTTTAGACCATGGCTCCAAGAGACTTTTTTGTAAGTCCTGACATGGTACACATGTGTACAACGTTTCGTAATTGTAGGTTAAAGCATGGCTTGGGGCTGATCATTTAAAGTTTTCTAGGGGGCGCTATAGAGAAATTAGGCCACGCCCACCAAATATTGTGATGGATTCCTGTCGGGGAGTGGATGAGGATCCATCCTTGTGAGTTTGGAGCAATTGGGCCCGAAAATGTGGAATTGAGAGCCAAACGTATGGCGATGGCGTTAGAGGTCACTTCGCCACGCCGCCACGCCCACCTACCCCATCGTAGCTGGTGGGGATTAGAATCCTCAATACACCAACATGTCTTCTGTGTCTGGGCACAGTTTCATGTTGATGAGGTCAAAGGGGTCAGATAGCGACCGTCGACAGTAAAACATTACACTTCCTGTTCTCATGGGGCGTGGCCTAAGTGATGTCATCATTCGACCATAGGGTATTGTAGGACACCCAATGATGATCAATCACAGAAACTTTGGTGCCTCTGTGAGTTTCTGTGTAGGAGATATAGCAGTTTATTTTTTATGGGGAGTAGGTGAACTTTGACCCCTTCTAACCCCCCTTCAGCATACTCAAAAACTCACCGTTTTGATAACTTTAGATGGGACATGCCTTATGAACAGACTGACCGAGTTTGAAGCCGATCAATCGAAATCCCTAGGAGGAGTTCGATCAAATACGAAGGCTGTAAACGGCAAAAATGGGTCAAAATCCAAACTTCAATCCAAAATGGCTGACTTCCTGTGGGGTTTAGACAATGGCTCCAAGAGACTTTTTTGTAAGTCCTGACATGGTACACACGTGTACAAAGTTTCGTAATTGTAGGTTAAAGCATGGCTTGGGGCTGATCATTTAAAGTGTTCTAGGGGGCGCTATAGAGAAATTAGGCCACACCCACCAAATATTGTGATGGATTCCTGTCGAGGAGTGGATGAGGATCCATCTTTGTGAAATTGGAGCAGCTGGGCCCAAAAATGTGGAATTGAGAGCCAAACGTATGGCGATGGCGTTACAGGTCACTTCGCCACGCCGCTACGCCCACCTGCTCCATCGAAGCTGGTCGGGGTTGGAATCCTCAATACACCAACATGTTTTCTGTGTCTGGGCACAGTTTCATGTTGATGAGGTCAAAGGGGTCAGATAGCGACAGTTCACAGTAAAACATGACACTTCCTGTTCTCAGGGGGCGTGGCCTAAGTGATGTCATCATTCGACCATAGGGTATTGTAGGGCAGCTAATGATGATTAATTACAGTAACTTTGGTGCCTCTGTGAGTTTCTGTGTAGGAGATATAGCAATTTATTTTGTTAAGGCGAGTAGGTGAACTTTGACCCCTGCTAACCCCCCTTCAGCATACTCAAAAACTCACCCTTTTGATAACTTTAGATGGGACATGCCTTATGAACAGACTGACCGAGTTTGAAGCCGGTCAATGGAAATCCCTAGGAGGAGTTCGATCAAATACGGAGGCTGTAAACGGCAAAAATGGGCTCAAAATTGGACCTTCAATCCAAAATGGCCGACTTCCTGTGATACTTGCACTATGACATTAATTGTAAATTTTGAGCATCTTGGGGAGCTCTACAAGTGTACCAAATTTCATGTCTCTAGGATAAAGTAAGTGAATAGCAAAGGGTCCTTTGAAAATTTGTAGGTGGCGCTATTGAGCCATTTTTATGGGATTTTTGCAATGACCTTAAAATACAAAATTTTGAAACTCCCTTTACGCGTCCGCCAAGTTTGGTGAGTTTTTGAAAATGATAAAGCCCCCAAAAAGGCCCCTCTTTAGGGGGGCAGAATAATAATAATAATAATTAAAGCTGCAAGCAGCCTCGAACGGCCCTCGCAGCCAAGCGCCGCTCCGGCCTATTGTCCACCGCGGGGTACGAGCAATCGCAGTACCCCGAAGCCACCACAGAAGCTCTCACGCAGTTTTCAGCACCTCCGGCCGCACTGCGGAAGCTGTGGCTGAGTTTCCATCAATGCTTCCCACGTTCCAACACAGAAGTTGTTCCGCAGTTTCCACGCCCGTCCACCAGGCGGTACGCATCTATGCGTTCGGCGGCTATCCTTGACGATGCAAAAAATGTGGTATAGATTCATTGCTTTAGCGAGGAAATATAGCTGGCGGATTAATGTAGGACGCGCAGTGGAGTCAAAATATATTTCAATGCTGTTGTTCTCTTTAGAGGTCAACAAAGGTCATACGTATCCAATTTGGCGTCAGTCGGATGATCCACGTGACATTTACAGCCGATCATATGCACATAGCGAAGTACTACAGTTCGTCATTTTTCATCATTTTCAGCTGTGTTTCTAAAGCACTCTATTTCATTGTTGGAGTAATACTTACTCAGAGTGGCGAATTACTGAAATGGTTTGGAAGAAGTAAGAAAACGCTACATTTACTGCATGATTTAATTCAACAAAAATTATCTGAGACATTTCTATCCTTTTAGAAATGTCATGGCAACACACTCACAAAGTTTTCACGCCCATCCGCCCGTGGATCTGTTTATCATCGGTGGAGGAACACTGACACCTACTGGCGAAATACTGATATTGTTCTTCATCCTGATTATCTGCTGTTTCATTTGTGGAGCAATACTGACCCCAAGTGGCGAATTACTGAAATGGTTAATAAACGGCAAAAATGGGATCAAAATCTGAACTTCAATCTAAAATGGCCGACTTCCTCTGGGGTTTAGACCAAGACTCCAAGAGACTCCTGACATGGTACACATGTGTACAAAGTTTCGTAATTGTAGGTTAAAGCATGGCTTGTGGCTGATCATTTTAAATTTTCTAGGGGGCGCTATAGAGAAATTGGGCCACACCCTACAAATATTGTGATGGATTCCTGTCGGGGAGTGGATGAAGATCCATCCTTGTGAGTTTGGAGCAGCTGCGCCCAAAAATGTGGAATTGAGAGCCAAACGTATGGCGATGGCGTTACAGGACACTTCGCCACGCCGCCACGCCCACCTGCTCCATCGTAGCTGGTCGGGATTAGAATCCTCAACACACCAACATGGCTTCTGTGTCTGGGCACAGTTCATGTTGATGAGGTCAAAGGGGTCAGATAGCGACCTTTCACAGTAAAACATTACACTTCCTGTTCTCAGGGGGCGTGGCCTAAGTGATGTCATCATTCGACCATAGGGTATTGTAGGACACCCGATGATGATCAATCACAGTAACTTTGGTGCCTCTGTGAGTTTCTGTGTAGGAAATATAGCAGTTTATGTTTTTATGGCGAGTAGGTGAACTTTGACCCCTGCTAACCCTCCTTCAGCATTGTCAAAAACTCACCGTTGTGATAACTTTAGATGGGACATGCCTTATGAACAGACTGACCGAGTTTGAAGCCGATCAATCGAAATCCCTAGGAGGAGTTCGATCAAATACGGAGGCTGTAAACGGCAAAAATGGGG
The DNA here is from genome assembly GCF_027474105.1 of Poeciliopsis prolifica. Classification (NCBI taxonomy): domain Eukaryota; kingdom Metazoa; phylum Chordata; class Actinopteri; order Cyprinodontiformes; family Poeciliidae; genus Poeciliopsis; species Poeciliopsis prolifica. The sequence goes on along the minus strand of NW_026562421.1, from coordinate 689,215 downwards.
TCAAAATCTGAACTTCAATCTAAAATGGCCGACTTCCTGTGGGGTTTAGACCAAGGCTCCAAGAGACTTTTTTGTAAGTCCTGACAAGGTACACATGTGTACAACGTTTCGTAATTGTAGGTTAAAGCATGGCTTGGGGCTGATCATTTAAAGTTTTCTAGGGGCGCTATAGAGAAATTAGGCCACGCCCACCAAATATTGTGATGGATTCCTGTCGGGGAGTGGATGAAGATCCATCCTTGTGAGGTTGGAGCAGCTGGAACAGAAACTGTGGAATTGAGAGCAAAACGTATGGCGATGGCGTTACAGGTCACTTCGCCACGCCGCCACGCCCACCTGCTCCATCGAAGCTGGTCGGGGTTGGAATCCTCAACACACCAACATGTCTTCTGTGTCTGGGCACAGTTTCATGTTGATGAGGTGAAAGGGGTCAGATAGTGAAAGTTCACAGTAAAACATTACACTTCCTGTTCTCAGGGGGCGTGGCCAAAGTGATGTCATCATTCGACCATAGGGTATTGTAGGACACCCAATGATGATCAATCATAGAAACTTTGGTGCCTCTGTGAGTTTCTGTGTAGGAGATATAGCAGTTTATTTTTTACGGCGAGTAGGTGAACTTTGACCCCTGCTAACCCCCCTTCAGCATACTCAAAACTCACCGTTTTGATAACTTTAGATGGGACATGCCTTATGAACAGACTGACCAAGTTTGAAGCCGATCAATCGAAATCCCTAGGAGGAGTTCGATCAAATACGAAGGCTGTAAACGGCAAAATGGCCTCAAAATTGGACCTTCAATCCAAAATGGCTGTCTTCCTGTGATACTTGCACTATGACATTAATTGTAAATTATGAGCGTCCTGGGGAGCTCTACAAGTGTACCAAATTTCATGTCTCTAGGATAAAGTAAGTGAATAGCAAAGGGTCCTTTGAAAATTTGTAGGTGGCGCTATTGAGCCATTTCTTGTGGGATTTTTGTGATGACCTTAAAAATCAAAATTTTTAAACAGGCTTAAGGCCTCCGCCAAGTTTGGTGAGTTTTCCAATATGATAAGGCCCCAAAAAGCCCCCCAAAGAGTGGGAAGAAAAATAATAATAATAATAATAATAATAATAATAATAATAATAATAAACAGTAGGAAAACAATAGGCCTTCGCAGCGCTTAGCTGCTCGGGCCTAATTAAAGCTGCAAGCAGCCTCGAGCGGCCCTCGCAGCCAAGCGCCGCTCCGGCCTATTGGCCTCCGCGGGGTACTAGCAACCGCCGCCTCACGCCAGCCACCACAGAAGCTCTCACGCAGTTTTCAGCACCTCCGCCCGCACCACGGAAGCTGTTGCTCAGTTTCCATCAACGCTTGTTGTTGCGCAGTTTCCGCGCCCGTCCACCAGGCGGTACACATCGACGCGTTCGGCGGCGCTCCTTGACGATGCAAAAAATGTGGTGCAGATTCATTGTTTTAGCGAGGAAATATAGCTGGCGGATTAATGTAGGGGGCGCAGTGGAGTCAAAATACATTTAAATGCTGTTTTGCTCTTTAGAGGTCAACAAAGGTCATACGTATTCAATTTGGTGCCTGTCGGATGATCCACGTGTCATTTAGAGCCGATCGTATGCACATGGCGAAGTACTACATTTCGTCATTTCTACACCCCAATGCGGTTCGGTCAGCACCCAGCATTCATAGAGTTCATCATGTTATCGTTTTTAGTCAGTATTCACATGACGAAACCCATATAAATGATAGAATAACAGTAAAATATACATGAGAAAAAACATGTGACTGCCTCTTAAAAGTGGACGGGGCTACAGTGAGGTCATCAAGTGACCATGGAAATGTGTTCAGGGCTGTTCTCTAGAAAGACAGAGGAAGTGTGATGATGCAGCTGTGATCTTGCATTTGGAAGTCATTTAATGTTGATGTTTCATGGTAAATAGTGAAAGTTTTACACTAAGCCACACCCACATGCTTGATGTTAACTACAACTGAGATCTAAATGCAGTGCAACTTTGACGTTATTGTGAAATGAGTCAGGAAAATGGTGAAGGTTAAGATGTATCAGTTTAATAAACCGCACTGTTCAGTAATAAACCAAGGGCAATGCACATTAAGAGAGCACAGTTAACTTTCAGCACTTTAGAACAATAGCACAGGCTGAATCCCATCCATTAATTAGGTATTAATCACAGGAAGTGCTGCAACTAAATATTACAACCCCAATGGATCGGTAAAAAGATACTTAGCATTTTCTCAGAGCTCTTGAAACGACATTTTAAACATCTTCTATACATAATAACAAACAAGTCTGAATGTATGAAACTGGATGTATCAAACACACTATTCAGTTTATTGAATTAGTAAAGCGCTTCGTTAGCATTAAAAACGTTGCAGGCCTCAGGCATTGGGTTAGCATCCTCCTCAGAATAAACTGTTCCAAACATGACGGCTTCCAGAACCAGTAGGAAGGAATAAATTACTCACCGCACCGCGAGTTACGACTGTTTAAACGAACAGCAATGGGCTCTTTGCACCTGCCGCGCTGACGTCACAACTGTATACCCGAATGCGGCTCTTTTTTCCACTTTCAGAAACTATGACTGCTATAAAAGACAAAGTCGTACTTAAGACACAAATAAAACAATACTATGTACTTTGTTTAAGTTTTCATGGATTTCCAAGCGATCTCAATCAAGACAGCTTGTAAATATTCGTTGCTACAAGTTAAAGCTACCACTTGAAGCTAACATCGTACACATCGCTCTAAGCACCGTCTTAATGAGCCATTCACAACAAGCATGCAAAAGTAATAAAATGAAATAACACAGAAATCTTAATCAACACGGCCATATTTTTCTAAAAGTAATAACTCTGAATCTGAACAGTCAGCTGAACTAGAACTCCGATACCAGAGTAAGCTCTGTGCTCGTTTTTGTTCTTCATAATTCAAGCAAAAACTCTGAACTGTAATCTGCCCCCCCCCTCCCCCTCCCCGCTGCGTTTATTGTCGTTAACAATAAACACACGTAATATGCTTGAAAATAAGGCACAAACAGTGTCCGTTAGAATGGCTGAGAAATCTTTAGATAATTAAATAGCAGATTTTTACAAAAAAAATGTCAGAGAATAATCCCTGCTAGCACAAGCTAGCTGGCTTGTGCTAGCAGTTTAGAGAAAATAAAACTCACCTTCATATCTGTGAATGTATAACGAGGCAAACATCTTAAAACTTTTCTCCGGCTTACTTGTGTGGGCTTCGGATCGATGTACATTATTAATTGTTACCTTGGAAAAACATTTGAGCCGTATTTCCGGAACGCGGAAGCTCAGGTGCAAAGAGCGCATTAAAACTGCTCCAACTCCGGTCCAACAGAGCCTTCTTGCTCAAAAGCGTGGTTCGGATTTCCAACTCCAAAACACAAGCAAAATGTTGAGCGTAGTCCAGTTCTGTGGCTCCTAAAAGCAGGCAAAATGTTCAGGAAAACTTCGCAGCTCCAGCTGTCGCCGGCCGACTGCTATGACGTAGCAGCTCCACGACAGTTACACTTAACTGACCAGTAAGGCACAGACGGCTGGAATTGATGCATTTACTTGCGGTATTAAATAACAGCTATTAACAAAACGCTACATTTACTCCGTGTTTTAAGCCAACAAATATTATCTGAGGGCTTACATATAACATTTCAGGTTAAATGTAACCGCTATCCTTTTGGAAATCTCACGGCAAACGCGCTCGAAACGTTTTGACGGCCGTTCGCCGTAGATCTGTTTTCTCATTGATGGAGTACCACTGCCTCCTGCTGGCGCAATACTGGTATTGCGCTAGCAGTACCATTATTGCGCAACCAGGGGGCAGTGGTACTCCTCAACCCCCATTTTACTCAGCGGAGCTGTCATTTGTGTAGTGAATAAACGTTTTGCTGAATGACGATGTTTGTGTATTATTTCTAGCCAAAATTAATGAATGTTTGTACTCTAACCCACAAAATTATTTAAAAAAATAAAACTTTAAAAATAAATTGAGAGCCAAAACGATGGCGATGGCGTTACAGTTCACTTCGCCACGCCGCCCACCTGCTCCATCGAAGCTAGTCGGGGTTGGAATCCTCAATACACCAACATGTTTTCTGTGTCTTGGCACAGTTTCATGTTGATGAGGTCAAAGGGGTCAGATAGCGACCTTTGACAGTAAAACATGACACTTCCTGTTCTCAGGGGGCGTGGCCTAAGTGATGTCATCATTCGACCATAGGGTATTGTAGTAGACCGATGATGATCAACAACAGTAATTTTGGTACCTGTGTGAGTTTCTGTGTAGGAGATATAGCAGTTTATTTTTTTACGGCGAGTAGGTGAACTTTGACCCCTGCTATCCCCCCTTCAGCATACTGAAAAACTCACCGTTTAGATAACTTTAGATGGGACATGCCTTATGAACAGACTGACCGAGTTTGAAGCCGATCAATCGAAATCCCTAGGAGGAGATAGATCAAATATGAAGGCTGTAAACGGCAAAATGGAGTAAAAAACCGAACTTGAATCCAAAATGGCCGACTTCCTGTGGGGTTTAGACCATGGCTCCAAGAGACTTTTTTGTATGTCCTGACAAGGTACATATGTGTACAAAGTTTCGTATTTGTAGGTTAAAGCATGGCTTGGGGCTGATCATTTAAAGTTTTCTAGGGGGCGCTATAGAGAAATTAGGCTACGCCCACCAAATATTCTGATGGATTCCTGTCGGGGAGTGGATGAAGATCCATCCTTGTGAGTTTGCAGCAGCTGGGCCTGAAAATGTGAAATTTAGAGCCAAACGTATGGCGATGGCGTTACAGGTCACTTCGCCACGCCGCCACGCCCACCTGCTCCATCAAAGCTGGTCAGGGTTGGAATCCTCAATACACCAACATGTTTTCTGTGTCTGGGCACAGTTTCATGTTGATGAGGTCAAAGGGGTCAGATAGCGACTGTTCACAGTAAAACATTACACTTCCTGTTCTCAGGGGGCGTGGCCTAAGTGATGTCATCATTCGACCATAGGGTATTGTAGTAGACCCGATGATGATCAACAACAGTAATTTTGTTGCCTGTGTGAGTTTCTGTGTAGGAGATATAACAGTTTATTTTTTTACGGCGAGTAGGTGAACTTTGACCCCTGCTAACCCCCCTTCAGCATACTCAAAAACTCACCGTTTAGATAACTTTAGATGGGACATGCCTTATGAACAGACTGACCGAGTTTGAAGCCGATCAATCAAATCCCTAGGAGGAGATAGATCAAATATGAAGGCTGTAAACGGCAAAAATGGGCTCAAAATCCGAACTTCTATCCAAAATGGCCGACTTCCTGTGATACTTGCACTATGACATTAATTGTAAATTTTGAGCGTCTTGGGGAGCTCTACAAGTGTACCAAATTTCATGTCTCTAGGATAAAGTAAGTGAATAGCAAAGGGTCCTTTGAAAATTTCAAGGTGGCGCTCTTGAGCCGTTTCTTGTGCGATTATTGCAATGACCTTAAAATACAAAATTTTGAAACTCCCTTTATGCGTCCGCCAAGTTTGGTGAGTTTTTGAATATGATAAAGCCCTCAAAAAGCCAATTTATTTGGGTGGAAGAATAATAAGAATTAAAGCTGCAAGCAGCCTCGAACGGCCCTCGCAGCCAAGCGCCGCTCCGGCCTATTGCCACCGCGGGGTACTAGCAACCGTCGCCTCACGTCAGCCACCACAGAAGCTCTCACGCAGTTTTCAGCTCCTCCGCCCGCACCGCGGAAGCTGTTGCTCAGTTTCCATCAACGCTGGCCACGTGCTAACACAGAAGTTGTTGTGCAGTTTCCGCGCCCGTCCACCAGGCGGTACGCACTGATGCGTTCGGAGGCGCTCCTTGACGATGCAAAAAATGTGGTGCAGATTCATTGGTTTAGCGAGGAAATATAGCTGGCGGATTAATGTAGGACGCGCAGTGAGTCAAATATATTTCAATGCTGTTGTTCTCTTTAGAGGTCAACAAAGGTCATACGTATCCAATTTGGCGTCAGTCGGATGATCCACGTGTCATTTACAGCCGATCATATGCACATGGCGAAGTACTACAGTTCGTCATTTTTCATCATTTCAGCTGTGTTTCTAAAGCACTCTATATCATTGTTGGAGTAATACTTACTCAGAGTGGCGATTCACTGAAATGGTTTGTAAGAAGTAAGAAAACGCTACATTTACTGCAGTATTTAATTCAACAGAAATTATCTGAGACATTTCTATCCTTTTAGAAATTTCACGGCAACGGTCACAAAGTTTTCATGCCCAACCGCCTGTGGATCTGTCATTGGTGGAGGAACACTGACACCTACTGGCGAAATACTGATATTGTTCTTCATCCTGTTTATCTGCTGTTTCATTTGTGGAGCAATACTGACCCAAGTGGCGAATTACTGAAATGGTTTATAAACGCCAAAATGGGGTCAAAATCTGAAGTTCAATCTAAAATGGCGGACTTCCTGTGGGGTTTAGACCATGGCTCCAAGAGACTTTTTTGTAAGTCCTGACATGGTAAACATGTGTACAAAGTTTCGTAATTGTAGGTTAAAGCATGGCTTGGGGCTGATCATTTAAAATTTTCTAGGGGGCGCTATAGAGAAATTAGGCCACACCCTACAAATATTGTGATGGATTCCTGTCGGGGAGTGGATGAAGATCCATCCTTGTGAGTTTGGAGCAGCTGCGCCCAAAAATGTGGAATTGAGAGCCAAACGTATGGCGATGGCGTTACAGGTGACTTCGCCACGCCGCCACGCCCAGCTTGCTCCATCGAAGCTGGTCGGGTTTGGAATCCTCAACACACCAACATGTCTTCTGTGTCTGGGCACAGTTTCATGTTGATGAGTCAAAGGGGTCAGATAGCGACCGTTCAGAGTAAAACATGACACTTCCTTTTCTCAGGGGGCGTGGCCTAAGTGATGTCATCATTCGACCATAGGGTATTGTAGGACACCGATGATGATCAATCACAGAAACTTTGGTGCCTCTGTGAGTTTCTATGTAGGAGATATAGCAGTTTATTTTATGGGGAGTAGGTGAACTTTGACCCCTGCTAACCCCCCTTCAGCATTCTCAAAAACTCACCGTTTTGATAAACTTTAGATGGGACATGCCTTATGAGCAGACTGACCGAGTTTGAAGCCGATCAATCGAAATCCTAGGAGGAGTTCGATCAAATAGGAAGGCTGTAAACGGCAAAAAATGGGGTCAAAATCTGAACTTCAATCCAAAATGGCCGACTTCCTGTGGGTTTCGACCATGGCTCCAAGAGACTTTTTTGTAAGTCCTGACAAGGTACACATGTGTACAACGTTTCGTAATTGTAGGTTAAAGCATGGCTTGGGGCTGATCATTTAAAGTTTTCTAGGGGCGCTATAGAGAAATTAGGCCACGCCCACCAAATATTGTGATGGATTCCTGTCGGGAGTAGATGAGGGACCATCCTTGTGAGTTTGGAGCAGCTGGGCCTGAAAATGTGGAATTGAGAGCCAAACGTATGGCGATGGCGTTACAGGTCACTTCGCCACGCCGCCACGCCCACCTGCTCCATCAAAGCTGGTCGGGGTTGGAATCCTCAACACACCAACATGTTCTCTGTGTCTGGGCACAGTTTCATGTTGATGAGGTCAAAGGGGTCAGATAGCGACCGTTCTCAGTAAAACATGACACTTCTGTTGTCAGGGGGCGTGGTATAAGTGATGTCATCATTCGACCATAGGGTATTGTAGGGCAGCCAATGATGATTAATCACAGTAACTCTGGTTCCTCTGTGAGTTTCTGTGTAGGAGATATAGCAGTTTATGTTTTTATGGCGAGTAGGTGAACTTTGACCCCTGCTAACCCCCCTTCAGCATACTCAAAAACTCACCGTTTTGATAACTTTCAATGGGACATGCCTTATGAACAGACTGACCGAGTTTGAAGCCGATCAATCGAAATCCCTAGGAGGAGTTCGATCAAATACGGAGGCTGTAAACAGCAAAAATGGCCTCAAAATTGGACCTTCAATCCAAAATGGCCGACTTCCTGTGATACTTGCACTAGACATTAATTGTAAATTTTGAGCGTCCTGGGGAGCTCTACAAGTGTACCAAATTTCATGTCTCTAGGATAAAGTAAGTGAATAGCAAAGGGTCCTTTGAAAATTTCTAGGTGGCGCTATTGAGCCATTTCTTGTGGGATTTTTGTGATGACCTTAAAAATCAAAATTTTTAAACAGGCTTAAGGCCTCCGCCAAGTTTGGTGAGTTTTCCAATATGATAAGGCCCCCAAAAAGCCCCCCAAAGAGGTGGGAAGAAAAATAATAATAATAATTAAAGCTGCAAGCAGCCTCGAGCGGCCCTCGCAGCCAAGCGCCGCTCCGGCCTATTGGCCACCGCAGAGTACTAGCAACCGCCGCTCGACGCCAGCCACCACAGAAGCTCTCACGCAGTTTTCAGCACCTCCGCCCGCACTGCGGAGCTGTTGCTCAGTTTACATCAACGCTGCCCATGTTCCAACACAGAAGTTGTTGCGCAGTTTCCGCGCCCGTCCACCAGGCGGTACGCATTGATGCGTTCGACGGCGTTCCTTGACGACGCAAAAAAATGTGGTGCAGATTCATGGGTTTAGCGAGGAAATATAGCTGGCGGATTAATGTAGGGGACACAGTGGGGTCAAAATACATTTCAATGCTGTTGTGCTCTTTAGAGGTCAACAAAGGTCATACGTATCCAATTTGGCGCCAGTCGGATGATCCATGTGTCATTTAGAGCCGATGGTATGTACATGGCGAAGAACTGCATTTTGTCATTTCTACACCCCAATGCGGTTCGGTCAGCAGCCAGCATTCATAGAGTTCATCATGTTATCGTTTTTAGAAAGTATTCACATGATGAAACCCATATAAATTATAGAATAACAGTAAAATATACAGCAGAAAAAACATGACTGCCTCTTAAAAGTGGGCGGGACTACGGTGAGGTCATCAAGTGACCATGGAAATGTGTTCAGGGCTGTTCTCTAGAAAGACAGAGGAAGTGTGATGCAGCTGTCATCTTGCATTTGGAAGTCATTTAATGTTGATGTTTCATGGCAAATAGTAAAAGTTTTACACTAAGTCACGCCCACATGCTTTGATGTCAACTACAACTGACATCTAAATGCAGTGCAACTTTAACGTTATCGTAAAGTGAGTTAGGAAAATGGTAAAGGTTAAAATGTACCAGTTTAATAAACCGCACTGTTCAGTAATAAACCAAGGGCAATGCACATTAATAGAGCACAGTTAACTTTCAGCACATTAGAACAATAGCACAGGCTGAATCCCACCCATTAATTAGGTATTAATCACAGGAAGTGCTGCAACTATATATTACAACCCCATTGGATAGGTAATAAGATACTTAGCATTTTCTCAGAGCTCTTTCAAACGACCATTTAAACAGCTTCTATACATAACAATAAACAAGTGAATGTATGAAACTGGATGTATCAAACACACTATTCAGTTTATTGAATTATTAAAGCGCTTTGTTAGCATTAAAAACGTTGCCGAGCTCAGGGACTGGGCTAGCATCCTCCTCAGAATAACTGTTCCAAACATGACGGCTTCCAGAACAGCAGGAAGGAATAAATTACTCACCGCACTGCGAGTTACGAGTTTTTAAACTAATGCAATGGGCTCTTTGCACCTGCCGCGCTGACGTCACAACTGCATGCCCAAATGCGGCTCTTTTTTCCGCTTTCAGTTACTATGACTGCTATAAAGACAAAGTCGTACTTAAGACACAAATAAAACAATACTATGCACTTTGTTTAAGTTTTCATGGATTTCCAAGCGATTCTCAATTAAGACAGCTTGTAAATATTCATTGCCACCAGTTAAAGCTACCAGTTAAAGCTAACGCCGCACAACACAGTTTGCAGCCTTCACTTCACTCCGTATCAGCTTCTTCAGCCTAAAGACGAAGGTAAAAGAGCCGTCCTGTGTTATTTACATTGAATCGCTTCTGTATTCACCCTGAAAGAGCGAGTGTTTGGGAACGAGAGAGCAGAGCTGGACAGCCGAGCCACTGATCAGCATAACACCGCTATAAACACCGTCCTAATGAGCCCTTCACAACAAGCATGCAAAAGTAATAAAACTAAATAACAGAAACCTTAAGCAACACGGCCATATTTTTCTAAAAGTAATTAATCTGAACCTGAACAGTCAGCTGAACTAGAACTCAGATACAAGAGCTGCTCTATTGTTGAGCTCTGAGCTCGTTGTGCTTCTTCAGGATTCTGAAGCAAAAAGTCTGAACTGTAATCTGTCCCCCCCACCGCGTTTATTATCGTTAACAATAAACACACGTAATATGCTTGAAAATAAGGCACAAACATTGTCCGTTGAGAAATGTTTAGATAATTAAATAGCAGATTTTTACAAGAAAAATGTCCGAGAATAATGCCTGCTAGCACACGCTAAAGCTAAAGTTAGCCACAAAGTTTAAAGAAAGTAAAACTCACCTTCATATCTGTGAATGTATAACGAGGCGAACATCTTAAAACCTTTCTTCGGCTTACTTGTTGGGGCTTCGGATCGACGTACATTATTAATTGTTACCTTGGAAAAACATTTCTGCCATTTTTCCCGAACGGGGAAGCTGAGGTGCAGAGAGGCTATAAAACTGCTCCAACTCCGGTCCAACAGAGCGTTCTTTCTCACGAGCGTGGTTCGGATTTGCAGCTCCAAAACCCAAGCAAAATGTTGAGCGTAGTCCGGTTCTGTCGATCCAAAATGTACAGTCCACAGCGGAACACACCGAACCTCGACCATGAACGGCCGCCGGCCGACTGCCAGTACGTACAGTACTATTAGCAAAGCTACAGTACAGTGCAGTCCATCACAACCAATCAAATTGCTTAATTTGATTTTACACTTGACTGACCAGTAAGGCAGAGACGACTGGAATTGATGCATTTACTTGCGGTAGTAAATAACAGTTATTAACAAAACGCTACATTTACTCCGTGTTTTAAGCCAACAAAAATTATCTGAGGGCTTACATATAACATTTCAGGTTAAATGTAACAGCTTTCTTTTGGAAATCTCACGGCAGACGCGCTCGCAATGTTTCATGGCCATCCGCGGTCGATCTGTTTGTCATTGGTGGAGTAACACTGACCCCTGCTGACGCAATACTGGTATTGTTCTTCATCCTGTTTGTCTGCTGTTTCATTCGTGGAGTAAGACTGACCCCTGCTGGCGGAATACTGATATTGTTCGTCATCCTGTTATCCGCTGTTTCATTCGTGGAGTACTGACCCCAAGTGGCGAATTACTGAAATGGTTTATAAACAGTTTTGCTGAATTACGTTTTCTTTTATTTCTAGCCAAAATTAATTAATATTTGTACTCTCACCCACAAAATAAACTTATATATATAAAAAACTTATAATACTATATATTTAAATAATTAATAACATAACATAACCTGTATTTCATGGGCTGCTGTTTTCTAGGGGCGCTGTAGAAAAATTAGGCCACGCCCTACAAATATTGTGATGGATTTCTGTCGGCGAGTGGATGAGGATCCATCCTTGTGAATTTGGAGCAGCTGGGCCCGAAAATGTGGAATTGAGAGCCAAACGTATGGCAATGGCGTTACAGGTCACTTCGCCACGCCGCCACGCCCTCCTGCTCCATCGTAGCTGGTCGGGTTGGAATCCTCAATACACCAACATGTCTTCTGTGTCTGGGCACAGTTCATGTTGATGAGGTCAAAGGGGTCAGATAGAGACCGTTGACAGTAAAACTTGACACTTCCTATTCTCAGGGGGCGTGGCCTAAGTGATATCATCATTCGACCATAGGGTATTATAGGAGACCAGATGATAATGAATCACAGAAACTTTGGTGCCTCTGTGAGTTTCTGTGTAGGAGATATAGTTTTATGTTTTTATGGCGAGTAGGTGAACTTTGACCCCTGCTAACCCCCTTCAGCATACTCAAAAACTCACCGTTTAGATAACTTTAGATGAGACATGCCTTATGAACAGACTGACCGAGTTTGAAGCCGATCAATCGAAATCCCTAGGAGGAGATAGATCAAATATAAAAGCTGTAACGGCAAAAATGGGGTCAAAACCGAACTTGAATCCAAAATGGCCGACTTCCTGTGGGGTTTAGACCATGGCTCCAAGAGACTTTTTTGTACGTCCTGACAAGGTACACACGTGTACAAAGTTTCGTAATTGTAGGTTAAAGCATGGCTTGGGGCTGATCATTTAAAGTTTCTAGGGGGCGCTATAGAGAAATTAGGCCACGCCCACCAAATATTGTGATGGATTCCTGTCGGGGAGTCGATGAGGATCCATCGTTGTGAATTTGGAGCAGCTGGGACCGAAAATGTGGAATTGAGAGCCAAACGTATGGCGATGGCGTTAGAGGTCACTTCGCCACGCCACCACGCCCACCTGCTCCATCGTAGCTGGTCGGGGTTGGAATCCTCAATACACCAACATGTTTTCTGTGTCTGGGCACAGTTTCATGTTGATGAGGTCAAAGGGGTCAGATAGGGACAGTTCACAGTAAAACATTACACTTCCTGTTCTCAGGGGGCGTGGCCTAAGTGAGGTCATCATTCGACCATAGGGTATTGTAGAAGACCCGATGATGATCAATCACAAACTTTGGTGCTTCTGTGAGTTTCTGTGTAGGAGATATAGCAGTTTATTTTTTTACGGCGAGTAGGTGAACTTTGACCCCTGCTGACCCCCCTTCAACATACTCAAAAACTCACCGTTTAGATAACTTTAGATGGGACATGCCTTATGAACAGACTGACCGAGTTTGAAGTCGATCAATCAAAATCCCTAGGAGGAGATAGATCAAATACAAAGGCTGTAAACGGCAAAAATCGGCAAAAATGGGGTCAAAATGGGAACTTCAATCAAAAATGGTTCACTTCCTGTGATACTTGCACTATGACATTAATTGTAAATTTTGAGCGTCTTGGGGAGCTCTACAAGTGTACCAAATTTCATGTCTCTACGATAAAGTAAGTGAATAGCAGAGGGTAAAAAAGGGTGTTTTTCCAATTTCTAGGTGGCGCCGTAGAGACATTTCTGTTGCAATTTTTGCGACTTTAAAATACGTAAATTTTAAACAGGCTTAAGGCCTCTGCCAAGTTTGGTGAGTTTTTGAATATGATAAAGCCCCCAAAAGCCAATTCATTTGGGTGGAAGAATAATAATAATAAACAATAGGAAAACAATAGGCCTTCGCAGCGCTTAGCTGCTCGGGCCTAATTAAAGCTGCAAGCAGCCTCGAACGGCCCTCGCAGCCAAGCGCCGCTCCGGCCTATTGCCACCGCGGGGTACTAGCAACCGTCGCCTCACGTCAGCCACCACAGAAGCTCTCACGCAGTTTTCAGCTCCTCCGCCCGCACCGCGGAAGCTGTTGCTCAGTTTCCATCAACGCTGGCCACGTGCTAACACAGAAGTTGTTGCGCAGTTTCCGCGCCCGTCCACCAGGCGGTACGCACTGATGCGTTGGAGGCGCTCCTTGACGATGCAAAAAATGTGGTGCAGATTCATTGGTTTAGCGAGGAAATATAGCTGGCGGATTAATGTAGGACGCGCAGTGGAGTCAAAATATATTTCAATGCTGTTGTTCTCTTTAGAGGTCAACAAAGGTCATACGTATCCAATTTGGCGTCAGTCGGATGATCCACGTGTCATTTACAGCCGATCATATGCACATGGCGAAGTACTACAGTTCGTCATTTTTCATCATCTTCAGCTGTGTTTCTAAAGCACTCTATTTCATTGTTGGAGTAATACTTAGTCAGAGTGGCGAATTACTGAAATGGTTTGTAAGAAGTAAGAAAACGCTACATTTACTGCATGATTTAATTCAACAAAAATTATCTGAGACATTTCTATCCTTTTAGAAATTTCATGGCAACGCTCTCACAAAGTTTTCACGCCCATCCGCCCGTGGATCTGTTTGTCATCGGTGGAGGAACACTGACACCTCCTGGCGAAATACTGATATTGTTCTTCATCCTGTTTATCTGCTGTTTCATTTGTGGAGCAATACTTACCCCAAGTGGCGAATTACTGAAATGGTTTATAAACGGCAAAAATGGGATGAAAATCTGAACTTCAATCAAAAATGGCCGACTTCCTCTGGGGTTTAGACCATGGCTCCAAGAGACTTTTTGTAAGTCCTGACATGGTACACACGTGTACAAAGTTTCGTAATTGTAGGTTAAAGCATGGCTTGGGGCTGATCATTTAAAATTTTCTAGGGGGCGCTATAGAGAAATTAGGCCACACCCTACAAATATTGTGATGGATTCCTGTCGGGGAGTGGATGAAGATCCATCCTTGTGAGTTTGGAGCAGCTGCGCCCAAAAATGTGGAATTGAGAGCCAAACGTATGGCGATGGCGTTACAGGTGACTTCGCCACGCCGCCGCCCAGCTACTCCATCGAAGCTGGTCGGGGTTGGAATCCTCAACACACCAACATGTCTTCTGTGTCTGGGCACAGTTTCATGTTGATGAGGTCAAAGGGGTCAGATAGCGACCATTCACAGTAAAACATGACACTTCCTTTTCTCAGGGGGCGTGGCCTAAGTGATGTCATCATTCGACCATAGGGTATTGTAGGACACCCGATGATGATCAATCACAGAAACTTTGGTGCCTCTGTGAGTTTCTGTGTAGGAGATATAGCAGTTTATTTTTTATGGGGAGTAGGTGAACTTTGACCCCTGCTAACCCCTTCAGCATTCTCAAAAACTCACCGTTTTGATAACTTCAGATGGGACATGCCTTATTAACGGACTGACCGAGTTTGAAGACGATCAATCAAAATCCCTAGGAGGAGTTCGATCAAATACGGAGGCTGTAAACGGCAAAAATGGGGTCAAAATCTGAACTTCAATCTAAAATGGCCGACTTCCTGTGGGGTTTAGACCATGGCTCCAAGAGACTTTTTGTAAGTCCTGACAAGGTACACATGTGTACAAAGTTTCGTAATTGTAGGTTAAAGCATGGCTTGGGGCTGATCATTTAAAGTTTTCTAGGGGGCGCTATAGAGAAATTAGGCCACCCCACAAATATTGTGATGGATTCCTGTCGGGGAGTTGATGGCGATCCATCCTTGTGAGTTTGCAGCAGCTGGGCCTGAAAATGTGGAATTGAGAGCCAACGTATGGCGATGGCGTTAGAGGTCACTTTGCCACGCCGCCACCCACCTGCTCCATCGAATCTGGTCGTGGTTGGAATCCTCAACACACCAACATGTTCTGTGTCTGGGCACAGTTTCATGTTGATGAGGTCAAAGGGGTCAGATAGCGACAGTTCACAGTAAAACATTACACTTCCTGTTCTCAGGGGGCGTGGCCTAAGTGATGTCATCATTCGACCATAGGGTATTGTAGGACACCCGATGATGATCAATCACAGTAACTTTGGTGCCTCTGTGAGTTTCTGTGTAGGAGATATAGCAGTTTATTTTTTTCTGGCGAGTAGGTGAACTTTGACCCCTGCTAACCCCCCTTCAGCATACTCAAAAACTCACAGTTTTGATAACTTTAGATGGGACATGCCTTATGAACAGACTGACCGAGTTTGAAGCCGATCAATCGAAATCCCTAGGAGGAGTTCGATCAAATACGAAGGCTGTAAACGGCAAAAATGGGGTGAAAATTTGACCTTCAATCCAAAATGGCTGACTTCCTGTGATACTTGCACTATGACATTAATTGTAAATTTTGAGCATCTTGGGGAGCTCTACAAGTGTACCAAATTTCATGTCTCTACGATGAAGTAAGTGAATAGCAAAGGGTCCTTTGAAAATTTCTAGGTGGCGCTATTGAGCCATTTCTTATGGGATTTTTGCGATGACCTTAAAATACAAAATTTTGAAACTCCCTTTACGCGTCCGCCAAGTTTGGTGAGTTTTTGAATATGATAAAGCCCCCAAAAAGGCCCCTCTTTAGGGGGCAGAATAATATAATAATTAAAGCTGCAAGCAGCCTCGAGCGGCCCTCGCAGCCAAGCGCCGCTCCGGCCTATTGCCACCGCAGAGTACTAGCAACCGCCGCCCGACGCCAGCCACCACAGATACTCTCAGCAGTTTTCAGCACCTCCGCCCGCACCGCGGAAACTGTTGCTCCGTTTCCATCAACGCTCCCAACGTTCCAACACAGAAGTCATTGCGCGGTTTCCGCGCCCGTCCACCAGGCGGTATGCATCGATGCGTTCGGCGGCACTTCCTGACGACGCACAAAAAATGTGGTGCAGATTCGTTGATATAGCGAGGAGATATAGCTGGTGTATTAATGTAGTTGGCGCAGTGGAGTCAAAATACATTTCAATGTTGTTGGGGTGTTTAGAGGTCAACAAAGGTCATACATATCCAATTTGGCGCCAGTCGGATGATCAACGTATTTAGAGCCTATCATATGCACATGGTGAAGAACTGCAGTTCGCCATTTCTACACCCCAATGCGGTTTGGTCAGCAGCCAGCATTCACAGAGTTCATCATCTTATCGTTTTAAGTCAGTATTCACATGATGAAACCCATATATATGATAGAATAACAGTAAAACTCACAGGAGAAAAAACTGGTGTTGCCTTTGAAAAGTGGGCGGGGCTAGGGTGATTTCATCAAGTGACCATGGAAATGTGTTCAGGATTGTTCTATAGAGAAACACAGGAAGTGTGATGCAGCTGTGATCTTGCATTTGGAAGTTTTAATGTTTATGTTTCATGGCAAATAGTGAAAGTTTTACACTGAGCCACGCCCACATGCTTGATGTTAACTACAACTGAGATCTAAATGCAGTGCAACTTTAACATTTTCCTAAAATGAGTCAGGAAAATGGTAAAGGTTAAGATGTATCAGTTTAATAAACCCTTCTGATCAGTAATAAACCAAGGGCAATGCACATTCAGAGAGCACAGTTAACTTTCAGTACATTAGAACAAAAGCACAGGTTTAATCTCTCTCAATAATTAGGTATTAATCACAGCAAGTGGTCCAAGTAAATATTACAACCCCAATGTATCAGTCTTAAGAACTCAGAACGTTGTAAGATTGTCGCTCCAAACAATCGTAACCGATCATCCTGTAGTGTGTGGTGTGTTACGACTGATCGAGTTCAGTCGGTGGAACGTCGGGACCGCTTTGATCTAAAATCGGGGATATTGACTGTCTTTAATCATCTTTGCTCATTCATCCAATCTCTGTGGTGTTCCTCCGACATTTTTTTTATCTTTTAATGAAAGATAATTATAAAATTATTGCACAGAGTACATCTGGTTGAGAAGCACATTCCAATCTTTGGTTGAAATGGCGCATTTGATTTTATTCTGCAGTCATAATACAATTTTAAACAATATAATAAGTTTCAATTAAAGGAGCGGAATAGGCTACGTTAAGCTTTCGCGTCAGTTGGGGAGAAAGGATAACTCCCATTTGATTTTCTAAAAACATTGAAAACAGTAGTTTTTATGAAAAAAAAAAACTCACCTCCATGTTGCGATGCAACAAATATAATCCTTGCTTACGATATCCAGTTCTTAATCCAAGGCTTTGATTTTTGGTTACGTCTTTTTTGGGTTAAAATAAGTCCGCAAACTAAAGTTACCAATTCAACGTCGTTGTCCATGTTTGTTTGTTTACTCCAAATTCAGCTGTGGTAGTGCAGAATTTTAATTTGAAGGTATTTCGTAGCTGGTATTAGAATGTGTTCGAGTGAAACCTCACACTCTTAGAACGAACCCGTTACACCTACGATTTTAAATAGGCTAGTGTGTGTTCTCTCATGTTTTCAGAATTGGCCGACTTTTCTAAAATCGTGTAGTGTGAACTGAGCTTCACTCACCGCATCTCCAGTTACCACTTTTAAGACGAACGGCAATAAAACTCCTCTCCAACAGACCGTTCCGGCTCATGAGCGTCATTCGGGTCTGCAGCTCCAAAACCGAAGCAAACGTTAGCGTGGTCCGGTTCTGTGGCTCCATAAACCAGGCATAATGTTCAGGAAAACTTAGCTGCTCCAACAGTTTAGCAAAAAAAAATGTACAGTCCACAGCGTAATGCCCGGAACCTCAACCATTACGGTCTCCTGCCGACTGCCAGTACATACAGTAAGTATTAGCACAGCTACAGTACGTGCAGTCCTTCTCAACCAATCAAATTGCTTAAATTTGTTTTTGCCCTTGACTGGCCATTAAGGCAGAGACGAGGGAAATGATGCATTACTTGCGGTAGGAAATAACAGTCATTAACAAAACGCTACATTTACTCCGTGTTTTAAGCCAACAAAAATTATCTTAGGGCTTACATATAACATTTCAGGTTAAATGTAATCGCTGTCCATTTGGAAATCTCACGGCAGACGCGCTGGAAACGTTTTCACGGCCGTCCGAAAAAAACCGAACTTGATCTGTTTTCTCATTGATGGAGTACCAGTGACTCCTGCTGGCGCAATAATGGTATTGCGCCAGCAGTACCACTATTGCGCCACCAGGGGCCAGTCGTACTCCATCAACACTGACCAGAATGTGTTACTCAGCAGAGCTGAGTAACACAAAAAGTTTTGCTGAATGACGATGTTTATTATTTATAGCCAAAATTAATGAATGTTTGTACTCTAACCCACAAAACAAAATTATTACAAAAATAAAACTTAAAAAAAAACTCACCTCCATGTTGCGATGCAACAAATATAATCCTTGCTTACGATATATCCAGTTCTTAATCCAAGGCTTTGATTTTTGGTTACGTTTTTTGGGTTAAAATAAGTCCGCAAACTAAAGTTACCAATTCAACGTCGTTGTCCATGTTTGTTTGTTTACTCCAAATTCAGCTGTGGTAGTGCAGAATTTTAATTTGAAGGTATTTCGTAGCTGGTATTAGAATGTGTTCGAGTGAAACCTCACACTCTTAGAACGAACCCGTTACACCTACGATTTTAATAGGCTAGTGTGTGTTCTCTCACGTTTTCAGAATTGGCCGACTTTTCTAAAATCGTGTAGTGTGAACTGAGCTTCACTCACCGCATCTCCAGTTACCACTTTAAGACGAACGGCAATAAAAACTCCTCTCCAACAGACCGTTCCGGCTCATGAGCTCATTCGGGTCTGCAGCTCCAAAACCGAAGCAAACGTTAGCGTGGTCCGGTTCTGTGGCTCCATAAACCAGGCATAATGTTCAGGAAAACTTAGCTGCTCAACAGTTTAGCAAAAAAAATGTACAGTCCACAGCGTAATGCCCGGAACCTCAACCATGTACGGTCTCCTGCCGACTGCCAGTACGTACAGTAAGTATTAGCACAGCTACAGCAGTCCTTCTCAACCAATCAAATTGCTTAAATTTGTTTTTGCCCTTGACTGGCCATTAAGGCAGAGACAGGGAAATGATGCATTTACTTGCGGTAGGAAATAACAGTCATTAAC
The DNA here is from genome assembly GCF_027474105.1 of Poeciliopsis prolifica. Taxonomy (NCBI): domain Eukaryota; kingdom Metazoa; phylum Chordata; class Actinopteri; order Cyprinodontiformes; family Poeciliidae; genus Poeciliopsis; species Poeciliopsis prolifica. The sequence continues at coordinate 669,734 of NW_026562421.1, read as the reverse complement.
AAAACGCTACATTTACTCCGTGTTTTAAGCCAACAAAATTATCTTAGGCTTACATATAACATTTCAGGTTAAATGTAATCGCTGTCCATTTGGAAATCTCACGGCAGACGCGCTGGAAACGTTTTCACGGCGTCCGAAAAAAACGAACTTGATCTGTTTTCTCATTGATGGAGTACCAGTGACTCCTGCTGGCGCAATAATGGTATTGCGCCAGCAGTACCACTATTGCGCCACCAGGGGCCAGTCGTACTCCATCAACACTGACCAGAATGTGTTACTCAGCAGAGCTGAGTAACACAATAAAAGTTTTGCTGAATGACGATGTTTGTATTATTTATAGCCAAAATTAATGAATGTTTGTACTCTAACCCACAAACAAAATTATTACAAAAATAAAACTTTAAAAATAAAATTGAGAGCCAAACGTATGGCAATGGCGTTACAGGTCACTTCGCCACGCCGCCACGCCCACCTGCTCCATCGAAGCTGGTCGGGGTTGGAATCCTCAACACACCAACATGTCTCGGTGTCTGGGCACAGTTTCATGTTGATGAGGTCAAAGGGGTCAGATAGCGACCATTGACAGTAAAACATGACACTTCCTGTTCTCAGGGGGCGTGGCCTAAGTGATGTCATCATTCGACCATAGGGTATTGTAGTAGACCCGATGATGATCAACAACAGTAATTTTGGTACCTGTGTGAGTTTCTGTGTAGGAGATATAACAGTTATTTTTTTACGGCGAGTAGGTGAACTTTGACCCTGCTAACCCCCCTTCAGCATACTCAAAAACTCACCGTTTAGATAACTTAGATGAGACATGCCTTATGAACAGACTGACCGAGTTTGAAGCCGATCAATCGAAATCCCTAGGAGGAGATAGATCAAATATGAAGGCTGTAACGGCAAAAATGGGGTCAAAAACCGAACTTGAATCCAAAATGGCCGACTTCCTGTGGGGTTTAGACCATGGCTCCAAGAGACTTTTTTGTACGTCCTGACAAGGTACACATGTGTACAAAGTTTCGTATTTGTAGGTTAAAGCATGGCTTGGGGCTGATCATTTAAAGTTTTCTAGGGGGCGCTATAGAGAAATTATGCTACGCCCACCAAATATTGTGATGGATTCCTGTTGGGGAGTGGATGAGGGTCCATCCTTATGAGTTTGCAGCAGCTGGGCCCGAAAATGTGGAATTGAGAGCCAAACGTATGGCGATGGCGTTACAGTCACTTCGCCACGCCACCACGCCCACCTGCTCCATCGAAGCTGGTCGGGGTTGGAATCCTCAATACACCAACATGTTTTCTGTGTCTGGGCACAGTTTCATGTTGATGAGGTCAAAGGGGTCAGATAGCGACAGTTCACAGTAAAACATTACATTCCTGTTCTCAGGGGGCGTGGCCTAAGTGATGTCATCATTCGACCATAGGGTATTGTAGGAGACCGATGATGATCAATCACAGAAACTTTGATGCTTCTGTGAGTTTCTGTGTAGGATATAGCAGTTTATTTATTTATGGCGAGTAGGTGAACTTTGACCCCTGCTAACCCCCCTTCAGCATACTCAAAAACTCACCGTTTAGATAACTTTAGATGGGACATGCCTTATGAACAGACTGACCAAGTTTGAAGTCGATCAATCAAAATCCGTAGGAGGAGATAGATCAAATACAAAGGCTGTAAAAGGCAAAATCGGCAAAAATAGGGTCAAAATGGGAACTTCAATCAGAAATGGCTGACTTCCTGTGATACTTGCACTATGACATTAATTATAAATTTTGAGCGTCTTGGGGAGCTCTACAAGTGTACCAAATTTCATGTCTCTACGATGAAGTAAGTGAATAGCAGAGGGTAAAAAAGGGTGTTTTTACAATTTCTAGGTGGCGCCGTAGAGCCATTTCTGTTGCAATTTTTGCGACGACTTTAAAATACGTAAATTTTAACAGGCTTAAGCCCTCCGCCAAGTTTGGTGAGTTTTTGAATATGATAAAGCCCCCAAAAGCCAATTCATTTGGGTGGAAGAATAATAATAATAATAATAATAATAATAAACAATAGGAAAACAATAGGCCTTCGCAGCGCTTAGCTGCTCGGGCCTAATTAAAGCTGCAAGCAGCCTCGACGGCCCTCGCAGCCAAGCGCCGCTCGGCCTATTGCCACCGCGGGGTACTAGCAACCGGCGCCTCACGCCAGCCACACACAGAAGCTCTCACGCAGTTTTCAGCTCTTCCGCCCGCATCGCGGAAGCTGTTGCTCAGTTTCCATCAACGCTGGCCACCTGCTAACACAGAAGTTGTTGCGCATTTCCGCGCCCGTCCACCAGGCGGTACGCACTGATGCGTTCGGAGGCGCTCCTTGACGATGCAAAAATGTGGTGCAGATTCATTGGTTTAGCGAGGAATATAGCTGGCGGATTAATGTAGGACGCGCAGTGGAGTCAAAATATATTTCAATGCTGTTGTTCTCTTTAGAGGTCAACAAAGGTCATACGTATCCAATTTGTCGTCAGTCGGATGATCCACATGTCATTTACAGCCGATCATATGCACATGGCGAAGTACTACTGTTCGTCATTTTTCATCATTTTCAGCTGTGTTTCTAAAGCACTCTATTTTCATTGTTGGAGTAATACTTACTCAGAGTGGCGAATTACTGAAATGGTTTGTAAGAAGTAAGAAAACGCTACATTTACTGCATGATTTAATTCAACAAAAAATTATCTGAGACATTTCTATCCTTTTAGAAATGTCATGGCAACGCTCTCACAAAGTTTTTCACGCCCATCCGCCCGTGGATCTGTTTGTCATTGGTGGAGGAACACTGACACCTGGCGAATACTGATATTGTTCTTCATCCTGTTTATCTGCTGTTTCATTTGTGGAGCAATACTGACCCCAAGTGGCGAATTACTGAAATGGTTTATAAACGCCAAAAATGGGATCAAAATCTGAACTTCAATCTAAAATGGCCGACTTCCTCTGGGGTTTAGACCATGGCTCCAAGAGACTTTTTTGTAAGTCCTGACATGGTACACACGTGTACAAAGTTTCGTAATTGTAGGTAAAGCATGGCTTGGGGCTGATCTTTTAAAATTTTCTAGGGGGCGCTATAGATAAATTAGGCCACCCCTACAATATTGTGATGGATTCCTGTCGGGGAGTGGATGAAGATCCATCCTTGTGAGTTTGGAGCAGCTGTGGCCAAAAATGTGGAATTGAGAGCCAAACGTATGGCGATGGCGTTACAGGTCACTTCGCCACGCCGCCACGCCCAGCTGCTCAATCGAAGCTGGTCGGGGTTGGAATCCTCAACACACCAACATGTCTTCTGTGTCTGTGCACAGTTTCATGTTGATGAGGTCAAAGGGGTCAGATAGCGACGTTCAGAGTAAAACATGACACTTCCTTTTCTCAGGGGGCGTGGCCTAAGTGATGTCATCATTCCACCATAGGGTATTGTAGGACACCCGATGATGATCAATTCCAGAAACTTTGGTGCCTCTGTGAGTTTCTGTGTAGGAGATATAGCAGTTTATTTTTTACGGCGAGTAGGTGAACTTTGACCCTGCTAACCCCCCTTCAGCATTCTCAAAAACTCACCGTTTTGATAACTTAGATGGGACATGCCTATGAGCAGACTGACCGAGTTTGAAGCCGATCAATCGAAATCTCTAGGAGGAGTTCGATCAAATAGGAAGGCTGTAAACGGCAAAAATGGGGTCAAAATCTGAACTTCAATCCAAAATGGCCGACTTCCTGTGGGGTTTAGACCATGGCTCCAAGAGACTTTCTTTTAAGTCCTGACATGATACAAATGTGTACAAAGTTTCGTAATTGTAGGTCAAAGCATGGCTTGGGGCTGATCATTTAAAATTTTCTAGGGGGCGCTATAGAGAAATTAGGCCACGCCCACCAAATATTGTGATGGATTCCTGTAGGGGAGTTGATGAGGGACCATCCTTGTGAGTTTGGAGCAGCTGGGCCTGAAAATGTGGAATTGAGAGCCAAACGTATGGCGATGGCGTTACAGGTCACTTCGCCACGCCGCCACACCCACCTCCTCCATCGAAGCTGGTCGGGGTTGGAATCCTCAATACACCAACATGTCTTCTGTGTCTGGGCACAGTTTCATGTTGATGAGGTCAAAGGGGTCAGATAGCGAACGTTCACAGTAAAACATTACACTTCCTGTTCTCAGGGGGCGTGGCCTAAGTGATGTCATCATTCGACCATAGGGTATTCTAGGAGACCGATGATGATCAATCACAGTAACTTTGGTGCCTCTGTGAGTTTCTGTGTAGGAGATATAGCAGTATTTTTTTATGGCGAGTAGGTGAACTTTGACCCCTGCTAACCCCCCTTCAGCATACTCAAAAACTCACAGTTTTGATAACTTTAGATGGGACATGCCTTATGAACAGACTGACGGAGTTTGAAGCCGATCAATCGAAATCCCTAGGAGGAGTTCGATCAAATACGAAGGCTGTAAACGGCAAAAATGGGGTGAAAATTTGACCTCAATCCAAAATGGCTGACTTCCTGTGATACTTGCACTATGACATTAATTGTAAATTTTGAGCATCTTGGGGAGCTGTACAAGTGTACCAAATTTCATGTCTCTACGATGAAGTAAGTGAATAGCAAAGGGTCCTTTGAAAATTTCTAGGTGGCGCTATTGAGCCATTTCTTGTGGAATTTTTGCGACGACTTTGAAATACGTAAATTTGAAACAGGCTTAAGGCCTCCGCCAAGTTTGGTGAGTTTTTGAATATGATAAAGCCCCCAAAAAGCCAATTCATTTGGAGGGAGAATCGTAATAATAATTAAAGCTGCAAGCAGCCTCGAACGGCCCTCGCAGCCAAGCGCCGCTCCGGCCTATTGCCACCGCGGGGTACTAGCAACCGTCGCCTCACGTCAGCCACCACAGAAGCTCTCACGCAGTTTTCAGCTCCTCCGCCCGCACCGCGGAAGCTGTTGCTCAGTTTCCATCAACGTGGCCACGTGCTAACACAGAAGTTGTTGCGCAGTTTCCGCGCCCGTCCACCAGGCGGTACGCACTGATGCGTTCGGAGGCGCTCCTTGACGATGCAAAAATGTGGTGCAGATTCATTGGTTTAGCGAGGAAATATAGCTGGCGGATTAATGTAGGACGCGCACTGGAGTCAAAAATATTTCAATGCTGTTGTTCTCTTTAGAGGTCAACAAAGGTCATACGTATCCAATTTGGCGTCAGTCGGATGATCCACGTGTCATTTACAGCCGATCGTATGCACATGGCGAAGTACTACAGTTCGTCATTTTTCATCATTTTCAGCTGCGTTTCTAAAGCACTCTATTTCATTGTTGGAGTAATACGTACTCAGAGTGGCGAATTACTGAAATGGTTTGTAAGAAGTAAGAAAACGCTACATTTACTGCATGATTTAATTCAACAAAAATTATCTGAGACATTTCTATTTTTAGAAATTTCATGGCAACGCTCTCACAAAGTTTTCACGCCCATCCGCCCGTGGATCTGTTTGTCATTGGTGGAGGAACACTGACACCTACTGGCGAAATACTGATATTGTTCTTCATCCTGTTTATCTGCTGTTTCATTTGTGGAGCAATACTGACCCCAAGTGGCGAATTACTGAAATGGTTTATAAACGCCAAAATGGGATCAAAATCTGAACTTCAATCTAAAATGCCGACTTCCTCTGGGGGTTTAGACCATGGCTCCAAGAGACTTTTTTGTAAGTCCTGACATGGTACACACGTGTACAAAGTTTCGTAATTGTAGGTTAAAGCATGGCTTGGGGCTGATCATTTAAAATTTTCTAGGGGGCGCTATAGAGAAATTAGGCCACACCCTACAAATATTGTGATGGATTGCTGTCGGGGAGTGGATGAAGATCCATCCTTGTGAGTTTGGAGCAGCTGCGCCCAAAAATGTGGAATTGAGAGCCAAACGTATGGCAATGGCGTTACAGGTCACTTCGCCACGCCGCCACGCCACCTGCTCCATCGTAGCTGGTCGGGGTTGGAATCCTCAACACACCAACATGTTCTCTGTGTCTTGGCACAGTTTCATGTTGATGAGGTCAAAGGGGTCAGATAGTGAAAGTTCAGAGTAAAACATTATACTTCCTGTTCTCAGGGGGCGTGGCCAAAGTGATGTCATCATTCGACCATAGGGTATTGTAGGACACCCGATGATGATCAATCATAGAAACTTTGGTGCCTCTGTGAGTTTCTGTGTAGGAGATATAGCAGTTATTTTTTTACGGCCAGTAGGTGAACTTTGACCCCTGCTAACCCCCTTCAGCATACTCAAAAACTCACCGTTTTGATAACTTTAGATGGGACATGCCTTATGAACAGACTGACCGAGTTTGAAGCCGATCAATCGAAATCCCTAGGAGGAGTTCGATGAAATAGGAAGGCTGTAAACGGCAAAAATGGGGTCAAAATCTGAACTTCAATCCACAATGGCCGACTTCCTGTGGGGTTTAGACCATGGCTCCAAGAGACTTTCTTTTAAGTCCTGACATGATACAAATGTGTACAAGTTTCGTAATTGTAGGTTAAAGCATGGCTTGGGGCTGAACATTTAAAGTTTTCTAGGGGGCGCTATAGAGAAATTAGGCCACGCCCACCAAATATTGTGATGGATTCCTGTCGGGGAGTAGATGAGGGTCCATCCTTGTGAGTTTGGAGCAGCTGGGCCTGAAAATGTGGAATTGAGAGCCAAACGTATGGCGATGGCGTTACAGGTCACTTCGCCACGCCGCCACGCCCACCTGCTCCATCAAAGCTGGTCGGGGTTGGAATCCTCAACACACCAACATGTTCTCTGTGTCTTGGCACAGTTTCATGTTGATGAGGTCAAAGGGGTCAGATAGCGACCATTCTCAGTAAAACATGACACTTCCTGTTCTTAGGGGGGCGTGGTCTAAGTGATGTCATCATTCGACCATAGGGTATTGTAGGGCAGCCAATGATGATCAATCACAGAAACTTTGGTGCCTCTGTGAGTTTCTGTGTAGGAGATATAGCAGTTTATGTTTTATGGCGAGTAGGTGAACTTTGACCCCTGCTAAACCCCTTCAGCATACTCAAAAACTCACAGTTTTGATAACTTTAGATGGGACATGCCTTATGAACAGACTGACCGAGTTTCAAGCCGATCAATCGAAATCCCTAGGAGGAGTTCGATCAAATACGACGGCTGCAAACGGCAAAAATGGCCTCAAAATTGGACCTTCAATCCAAAATGGCCGACTTCCTGTGATACTTGCACTATGACATTAATTGTAAATTTTGAGCGTCCTGGGGAGCTCTACAAGTGTACCAAATTTCATGTCTCTAGGATAAAGTAAGTGAATAGCAAAGGGTCCTTTGAAAATTTCTAGGTGGCGCTATTGAGCCATTTCTTGTGGGATTTTTGTGATGACCTTAAAAATCAAAATTTTTAAACAGGCTTAAGGCCTCCGCCAAGTTTGGTGAGTTTTCCAATATGATAAGGCCCCAAAAAGCCCCCCAAAGAGGTGGGAAGAAAAATAATAATAATAATAATAATAATAATAATAATAATAATAATAAACAGTAGGAAAAACAATAGGCCTTCGCAGCGCTTAGCTGCTCGGGCCTAATTAAAGCTGCAAGCAGCCTCGAACGGCCCTCGCAGCCAAGCGCCGCTCCGGCCTATTGTCCACCGCGGGGTACGAGCAACCGCCGCCTCACGCCAGCCACCACAGAAGCTCTCACGCAGTTTTCAGCTCCTCCGCCCGCACCGCAGAAGCTGTTGCTCAGTTTCCATCAACGCTGGCCACGTGCTAAGACAGAAGTTGTTGCGCAGTTTCCGCGCCCGTCCACCAGGCGGTACGCACTGATGCGTTCGGAGTCGCTCCTTGACGATGCAAAAAATGTGGTGCAGATTCATTGGTTTAGCGAGGAAATATAGCTGGCGGATTAATGTAGGACGCGCAGTGGAGTCTAAATATATTTCAATGCTGTTGTTCTTTTTAGAGGTCAACAAAGGTCATACGTATCCAATTTGGCGTCAGTCGGATGATCCACGTGTAATTTACAGCCGATCGTATGCACATGGCGAAGTACTACAGTTCGTCATTTTTCATCATTTTCAGCTGTGTTTCTAAAGCACTCTATTTCATTGTTGGAGTAATACTTACTCAGAGTGGCGAATTACTGAAATGGTTTGGAAGAAGTAAGAAAACGCTACATTTACTGCATGATTTAATTCCACAAAAATTATCTGAGACATTTCTATCCTTTTAGAAATTTCATGGCAACGCTCTCACAAAGTTTTCGCGCCCATCCGCCCGTGGATCTGTTTGTCATTGGTGGAGGAACACTGACACCTACTGGCGAAATACTGATATTGTTCTTCATCCTGTTTATCTGCTGTTTCATTTGTGGAGCAATACTGACCCCAAGTGGCAAATTACTGAAATGGTTTATAAACACCAAAAATGGGATCAAAATCTGAACTTCAATCTAAAATGGCCGACTTCCTCTGGGGTTTAGACCATGGCTCCAAGAGACTTTTTTGTAAGTCCTGACATGGTACACGTGTACAAAGTTTCGTAATTGTAGGTTAAAGCATGGCTTGGGGCTGATCATTTAAAATATTCTAGGGGGCGCTATAGAGAAATTAGGCCACACCCTACAAATATTGTGATGGATTCCTGTCGGAGAGTGGATGAAGATCCATCCTTGTGAGTTTGGAGCAGCTGTGCCCAAAAATGTGGAATTGAGAGCCAAACGTATGGCGATGGCGTTACAGGTCACTTCGCCACGCCGCCACGCCCAGCTGCTCCATCGAAGCTGGTCGGGGTTGGAATCCTCAACACACCAACATGTCTTCTGTGTCTGGGCACAGTTTCATGTTGATGAGGTCAAAGGTGTCAGATAGCGACCATTCAAAGTAAAACATGACACTTCCTTTTCTCAGGGGGCGTGGCCTAAGTGATGCCATCATTCGACCATAGGGTATTGTAGGACACCCGATGATGATCAATCACAGAAACTTTGGTGCCTCTGTGAGTTTCTGTGTAGGAGATATAGCAGTTTATTTTTTTACGGCGAGTAGGTGAACTTTGACCCCTGCTAACCCCCCTTCAGCATTCTCAAAAACTCACCGTTTTGATAACTTTAGATGGGACATGCCTTATGAACAGACTGACCGAGTTTGAAGCCGATCAATCGAAATCCCTAGGAGGAGTTCGATCAAATACAAAGGCTTTAAACGGCAAAAATGGGGTCAAAATCTGAACTTCAATCTAAAATGGCCGACTTCCTGTGGGGTTTAGACCATGGCTCCAAGAGACTTTTTTGTAAGTCCTGACATGATACACATGTGTACAAAGTTTTGTATTTGTAGGTTAAAGCATGGCTTGGGGCTGATCATTTAAAGTTTTCTAGGGGGCGCTATAGAGAAATTAGGCCACGCCCACCAAATATTGTGATGGATTCCTGTCGGGGAGTAGATGAGGATCCATCCTTGTGAGTTTGGAGCAGCTGGACCCGAAAATGTGGAATTGAGAGCCAAACGTATGGCGATGGCGTTAGAGGTCACTTCGCCACGCCGCCACGCCCACCTGCTCCATCGAATCTGGTCGGGGTTGGAATCCTCAATACACCAATATGTCTTCTGTGTCTGGGCACAGTTTCATGTTGATGAGGTCAAAGGGGTCAGATAGCGACCGTCCACAGTAAAACATTACACTTCCTGTTCTCATGGGGCGTGGCCTACGTGATGTCATCCTTCGACCATAGGGTATTGTAGGACACCCGATGATGATCAATCACAGAAACTTTGGTGCCTCTGTGAGTTTCTGTGTAGGAGATATAGCAGTTTATTTTTTTATGGCGAGTAGGTGAACTTTGACCCCTGCTAACCCCCCTTCAGCATACTCAAAAACTCACCGTTTTGATAACTTTAGATGGGACATGCCTTATGAACAGACTGACCGAGTTTGAAGCCGATCAATCAAAATCCCTAGGAGGAGTTCGATCAAATACCAAGGCTGTAAATGGCAAAAATGGGCTCAAAATTGGACCTTCAATCCAAAATGGCCGACTTCCTGTGATACTTGCACTATGACATTAATTGTAAATTTTGAGCATCTTGGGAAGCTCTACAAGTGTACCAAATTTCATGTCTCTACAATGAAGTAAGTGAATAGCAAAGGGTCCTTTGAAAATTTCTAGGTGGCGCTATTGAGCCATTTCTTATGGGATTTTTGCATTGACCTTAAAATACAAAATTTTGAAACTCCCTTTACGCGTCCGCCAAGTTTGGTGAGTTTTTGAATATGATAAAGCCCTCAAAAAGCCAATTCATTTGGGTGGAAGAATAATAATAATAATAATAATAATAATAATTAAAGCTGCAAGCAGCCTCGAACGGCCCTCGCAGCCAAGCGCCGCTCCGGCCTATTGTCCACCGCGGGGTACGAGCAACCGCCGCCTCACGCCAGCCACCACAGAAGCTCTCACGCAGTTTTCAGCGCCTCCGCCCGCACCGCGGAAGCTGTTGCTCAGTTTCCATCAACGCTGCGCACGTGCTAAGACAGATGTTGTTGCGCAGTTTCCGCGCCCGTCCACCAGGCGGTACGCATCTGTGCGTTCGGCGGCTATCCTTCACAATGCAAAAAAATGTGGTATAGATTCATTGGTTTAGCGAGGAAATATAGCTGGCGGATTAGTGTAGAGGCGCAGTGGAGTCAAAATACATTTCAAAGCTGTTTTGCTCTTTAGAGGTCAACAAAGGTCATACGTTTTCAATTTGGCGCCAGTCCGATGATCCACGTGTCATTTAGAGCCGATCATATGCACATGGCGAAGTAATGCATTTCGTCATTTCTACACCCCAATGCTGTTCGGTCAGCAGCCAGCATTCATAGAGTTCATCATGTTATCGTTTTTAGTCAGTATTCACATGATGAAACCCATATAAATTATAGAATAACAGTAAAACATACAGCAGAAAAAACATGTGAGTTTGTGGGCGGGGCTACAGTGAGGTCATCAAGTGACCATGGAAATGTGTTCAGGGCTGTTCTCTAGAAAGACAGAGGAAGTGTGATGATGCAGCTGTGATCTTGCATTTGGAAGTCATTTAATGTTGATGTTTCATGGTAAATAGTGAAAGTTTTACACTAAGCCACACCCACATGCTTGATGTTAACTACAACTGAGATGTAAATGCAGTGCAACTTTAACGTTATCGTGAATGAGTCAGGAAAATGGTGAAGGTTAAGATGTATCAGTTTAATAAACCGCACTGTTCAGTAATAAACCAAGGGCAATGCACAATAACAGAGCACAGTTAACTTTCAGCACTTTAGAACAATAGCACAGGCTGAATCCCATCCATTAATTAGGTATTAATCACAGGAAGTGCTGCAACTAAATATTACAACCCCAATGGATCGGTAAAAAGATACTTAGCATTTTCTCAGAGCTCTTTCAAACGACATTTTAAACATCTTCTATACATAATAACAAACAACTCTGAATGTATGAAACTGGATGTATCACACACACTATTCAGTTTATTGAATTAGTCAAGCGCTTCGTTAGCATTAAAAAACGTTGCAAGCCTCAGGCATTGGGTTAGCATCCTCCTGAGAATAACTGTTCCAAACATGACGGCTTCCAGAACCAGCAGGAAGGAATAAATTACTCACCGCACCGCGAGTTTACACTGTTTAAACGAACAGCAATGGGCTCTTTGCACCTGCCGCGCTGACGTCACAACTGTATACCCGAATGCGGCTCTTATTCCACTTTCAGAAACTATGACTGCTATAAAAGACAAAGTCGTACTTAAGACACAAATAAAACAATACTATGTACTTTGTTTAAGTTTTCATGGATTTCCAAGCCATCCTCAATTAAGACAGCTTGTAATATTCGTTGCTACAAGTTAAAGCTACCACTTGAAGCTAACGCCGTACACACCGCTCTAAACACCGTCTTAATGAGCCCTTCACAACAAGCATGCAAAAGTAATAAAACGAAATAACACAGAAATCTTAAGCAACACGGCCATATTTTTCTAAAAGTAATAACTCTCAATCTGAACAGTCAGCTGAACTAGAACTCCGATACCAGAGTAAGCTCTGTGCTCGTTTTGTTCTTCATACTTCAAGCAAAAACTCTGAACTGTAATCTGCCCCCCCTGCCCGCTGCTTTATTGTCGTTAACAATAAACACACGTAATATGCTTGAAAATAAGGCACAAACAGTGTCCGTTAGAATGGCTGAGAAATCTTTAGATAATTAAATAGCAGATTTTTACTAGAAAGCTAGCAGGCTTGTGCTAGCAGTTTAAAGAAAATAAAACTCACCTTCATATCTGTGAATGTATAACGAGGCGAACATCTTAAAACCTTTCTTTGCCTTACTTGTTGGGGTTTCGGATCGATGTACATTATTAATTGTTACCTTGGAAAAACATTTCAGCCGTTTTTTTCCGAACGTGTAAGCTGAGGTGCAAATAGCCCATTAAACTTCTCCAACTCCGGTCCAACAGAGCCTTCTTGCTCCAAAGCGTGGTTCGTATTTGCAACTCCAAAATCGAAGCAAAATGTTGAGCGTAGTCCAGTTCTGTGGCTCCAAAAAGCAGGCAAAATGTTCAGGAAAACTTTGCAGCTCCAGCTGTCGCCGGCTGACTGTTATTACGTAGCGTCGATCTGTTTTCTCATTGATGGAGTACCACTGCCTCCTGCTGGGGCAATACTGGTATTGCACCAGCAGTACCAGTATTTCTCCACAAGGTGCCAGTAGTACTCCATCAACACTGACCCCAGTGTGTTCTTACTTCGCTGTGTCATAAGTTTTGCTGAATGACTTTGTTTGTATTATTTCTAGCAAAAATGAATGAATGTTTGTACTTTAACCCACAAAATAAACTTATATATATATAAAAAGTTATAATAATGTATATTTAAATAATTAATAACAACATAACCTATGGGCTGCTGTTTTCTAGGGGGCGCTACAAATATTGTGATGGATTCCAGTCGGGGAGTGGATAAATATTATCCTTGTGAGTTTGCAGCAGCTGAGCCCGAAAATGTGGTATTGAGAGCCAAACGTATGGCAATGGCGTTACAGGTAACTTCGCCACGCCACCATGCCCACCTGCTCCATCAAAGCTGGTCGGGGTTGGAATCCTCAATACACCAACATGTCTTCGGTGTCTGGGCACAGTTTCATGTTGATGAGGTCAAAGGGGTCGGATAGCGAACGTTCACAGTAAAACATTACACTTCCTGTTCTCAGGGGGCGTGGCCTAAGTGATGTCATCATTCGACCATAGGGTAATGTAGGAGACCCGATGATGATCAATCACAGAAACTTTGGTGCCTCTGTGAGTTTCTGTGTAGGAGATATAGCAGTTTATGTTTTTATGGCGAGTAGGTGAAATTTGACCCTGCTAACCCCCCTTCAGCATACTCAAAAACTCACCGTTTAGATAACTTTAGATGAGACATGCCTTATGAACAGACTGACCGAGTTTGAAGCCGATCAATCGAAATCCCTAGGAGGAGATAGATCAAATACGAAGGCTGTAAACGGCAAAAATGGGGTCAAAATCTGAACTTCAATCTAAAATGGCCGACTTCCTGTGGGGTTTAGACCATGGCTCCAAGAGACTTTTTTGTACGTCCTGACAAGGTACACATGTGTACAAAGTTTCGTATTTGTAGGTTAAAGCATGGCTTGGGGCTGATCATTTAAAGTTTTCTAGGGGGCGCTATAAAGAAATTAGGCTACGCCCACCAAATATTGTGATGGATTCCTGTTGGGAGTGGATGAGGGTCCATCCTTATGAGTTTGCAGCAGCTGGGCCCAAAAATGTGGAATTGAGAGCCAAACGTATGGCGATGGCGTTACAGGTGACTTCGCCACGCCGCCACGCCCACCTGCTCCATCGAAGCTGGTCGGGGTTAGAATCCTCAATACACCAACATGTTCTCTGTGTCTGGCACAGTTTCATGTTGATGAGGTCAAAGGGTCATAGCGACAGTTCACAGTAAAACATTACACTTCCTGTTCTCAGGGGGCGTGGCCTAAGTGATGTCATCATTCGACCATAGGGTATTGTAGAAGACCCGATGATGATCAATCACAGAAACTTTGATGCTTCTTGAGTTTCTGTGTAAGAGATATAGCAGTTTATTTTTTATGGCGAGTAGGTGAACTTTGACCCCTGCTAACCCCCCTTCAGCATACTCAAAAACTCACCGTTTAGATAACTTTAGATGGGACATGCCTTATGAACAGACTGACCGAGTTTGAAGTCGATCATCAAATCCTAGGAGGAGATAGATCAAATACAAAGGCTGTAAACGGCAAAAATCGGCAAAAATGGGGTCAAAATGGGAACTTCAATCAAAAATGGCTGACTTCCTGTGATACTTGCACTATGACATTAATTGTAAATTTGAGCGTCTTGGGGAGTTCTACAAGTGTACCAAATTTCATGTGTCTACGATAAAGTAAGTGAATAGCAGAGGGTAAAAAAGGGTGTTTTTCCAATTTCTAGGTGGCGCCGTAGAGACATTTCTGTTGCAATTTTTGCTACGACTTTAAAATACGTAAATTTTAAACAGGCTTAAGGCCTCCGCCAAGTTTGGTGAGTTTTGAATATGATAAAGCCCCCAAAAAGCCAATTCATTTGGGTGGAAGAATAATAATAATAATAAACAATAGGAAAACAATAGGCCTTCGCAGCGCTTAGCTGCTCGGGCCTAATAAGAAACAGTACAGAAACAATAGGCCTTCGCAGCGCTTAGCTGCTCGGGCCTAATTAAAGCTGCAAGCAGCCTCGAACGGCCCTCGCAGCCAAGCGCCGCTCCGGCCTTTTGCCACCGCGGGGTACTAGCAACCGTCGCCTCACGTCAGCCACCACAGAAGCTCTCACGCAGTTTTCAGCTCCTCCGCCCGCACCGCGGAAGCTGTTGCTCAGTTTCCATCAACGCTGGCCACGTGCTAACACAGAAGTTGTTGCGCAGTTTCCGCGCCCGTCCACCAGGCGGTACGCACTGATGCGTTCGGAGGCGCTCCTTGACGATGCAAAAATGTGGTGCAGATTCATTGGTTTAGCGAGGAAATATAGCTGGCGGATTAATGTAGGACGCGCAGTGGAGTCAAATATATTTCAATGCTGTTGTTCTCTTTAGAGGTCAACAAAGGTCATACGTATCCAATTTGGCGTCAGTCGGATGATCCACGTGTCATTTACAGCCGATCATATGCACATGGCGAAGTACTACAGTTCGTCATTTTTCATCATCTTCAGCTGTGTTTCTAAAGCACTCTATTTCATTGTTGGAGTAATACTTAGAGTGGCGAATTACTGAAATGGTTTGTAAGAAGTAAGAAAACGCTACATTTACTGCATGATTTAATTCAACAAAAATTATCTGAGACATTTCTATCCTTTAGAAATTTCATGGCAACGCTCTCACAAAGTTTTCACGCCCATCCGCCCGTGGATCTGTTTGGTCATCGGTGAGGAACACTGACCCTCCGGCGAAATACTGATATTGTTCTTCATCCTGTTTATCTGCTGTTTCATTTGTGGAGCAATACTGACCCCAAGTGGCGAATTACTGAAATGGTTTATAAACGGCAAAAATGGGATGAAAATCTGAACTTCAATCAAAAATGGCCGACTTCCTCTGGGGTTTAGACCATGGCTCCAAGAGACTTTTTTGTAAGTCCTGACATGGTACACACGTGTACAAAGTTTCGTAATTGTAGGTTAAAGCATGGCTTGGGGCTGATCATTTAAAATTTTCTAGGGGGCGCTATAGAGAAATTAGGCCACACCCTACAAATATTGTGATGGATTCCTGTCGGGGAGTGGATGAAGATCCATCCTTGTGAGTTTGGAGTAGCTGCGCCCAAAAATGTGGAATTGAGAGCCAAACGTATGGCGATGGCGTTACAGGTGACTTCGCCACGCCGCCACGCCCAGCTGCTCCATCGAAGCTGGTCGGGGTTGGAATCCTCAACACACCAACATGTCTTCTGTGTCTGGGCACAGTTTCATGTTGATGAGGTCAAAGGGGTCAGATAGCGACCCTTCACAGTAAAACATGACACTTCCTTTTCTCAGGGGGCGTGGCCTAAGTGATGTCATCATTCGACCATAGGGTATTGTAGGACACCCGATGATGATCAATCACAGAAACTTTGGTGCCTCTGTGAGTTTCTGTGTAGGAGATATAGCAGTTTATTTTTTATGGGGAGTAGGTGAACTTTGACCCCTTCTAACCCCCCTTCAGCATACTCAAAAACTCACCGTTTTGATAACTTTAGATGGGACATGCCTTATGAACAGACTGACCGAGTTTGAAGCCGATCAATCGAAATCCCTAGGAGGAGTTCGATCAAATACGAAGGCTGTAAACGGCAAAAATGGGTCAAAATCCAAACTTCAATCCAAAATGGCTGACTTCCTGTGGGGTTTAGACAATGGCTCCAAGAGACTTTTTTGTAAGTCCTGACATGGTACACACGTGTACAAAGTTTCGTAATTGTAGGTTAAAGCATGGCTTGGGGCTGATCATTTAAAGTGTTCTAGGGGGCGCTATAGAGAAATTAGGCCACGCCCACCAAATATTGTGATGGATTCCTGTCGGGGAGTGGATGAGGATCCATCTTTGTGAAATTGGAGCAGCTGGGCCCAAAAATGTGGAATTGAGAGCCAAACGTATGGCGATGGCGTTACAGTCACTTCGCCACGCCGCCACGCCCATCTGCTCCATCGAAGCTGGTCGGGGTTGGAATCCTCAATACACCAACATGTTTTCTGTGTCTGGGCACAGTTTCATGTTGATGAGGTCAAAGGGGTCAGATAGCGACAGTTCACAGTAAAACATTACACTTCCTGTTCTCAGGGGGCGTGGCCTAAGTGATGTCATCATTCGACCATAGGGTATTGTAGGGCAGCTAATGATGATTAATTACAGTAACTTTGGTGCCTCTGTGAGTTTCTGTGTAGGAGATATAGCAGTTTATTTTTTTACGGCGAGTAGGTGAACTTTGACCCCTGCTAACCCCCCTTCAGCATACTCAAAAACTCACCGTTTTGATAACTTTAGATGGGACATGCCGTATGAACAGACTTACCGAGGTTTGAAGCCGGTCAATGGAAAGCCCTAGGAGGAGTTCGATCAAATACGAAGGCTGTAAACGGCAAAAATGGCCTCAAAATTGGACCTTCAATCCAAAATGGCCGACTTCCTGTGATACTTGCACTATGACATTAATTGTAAATTTTGAGCATCTTGGGGAGCTCTATAAGTGTACCAAATTTCATGTCTCTACGATGAAGTAAGTGAATAGCAAAGGGTCCTTTGAAAATTTGTAGGTGGCGCTATTTAGCCATTTTTTATGGGATTTTGCAATGACCTTAAAATACAAAATTTTGAAACTCCTTTACGCGTCTGCCAAGTTTGGTGAGTTTTTGAAAATGATAAAGCCCCCAAAAAGGACCCTCTTTAGGGGGGCAGAATAATAATAATAAGAAACAGTACAGAAACAATAGGCCTTCGCAGCGCTTTGCTGCTCGGGCCTAATTAAAGCTGCAAGCAGCCTCGAACGGCCCTCGCAGCCAAGCGCCGCTCCGGCCTATTGTCCTCCGCGGGGTACTAGCAACCGCCGCCTCACGCCAGCCACCACAGAAGCTCTCACGCAGTCTTCAGCACCTCCGCCCGCACCGCGGAAGCTGTTGCTCAGTTTCCATCAACGCTTGTTGTTGCGCAGTTTCCGCGCCCGTCCACCAGGCGGTACGCATCGACGCGTTCGGCGGCGCTCCTTGACGATGCAAAAAATGTGGTGCAGATTCATTGTTTTAGCGAGGAAATATAGCTGGCGGATTAATGTAGGGGCACAGTGGAGTCAAATACATTTCAATGCTGTTTTGCTCTTTAGAGGTCAACAAAGGTCATACGTATTCAATTTGGTGCCTGTCGGATGATCCACGTGTCATTTAGAGCCGATCATATGCACATGGCGAAGAACTGCATTTCGTCATTTCTACACCCCAATGCGGTTCGGTCAGCAGCCAGCATTTATAGAGTTCATCATGTTATCATTTTTAGTCAGTATTCACATGATGAAACCCATATAAATGATAGAATAACAGTAAAATATACAGCAGAAAAAACATGTGACTGCCTCTTAAAAGTGGGCGGGGCTACAGTGAGGTCATCAAGTGACCATGGAAATGTTTTCAGTGCTGTTCTCTAGAAAGACAGAGGAAGTGTGATGCAGCTGTGATCTTGCATTTGGAAGTCATGTAATGTTGATGTTTCATGGTAAACAGTGAAAGTTTTACACTAAGCCGCACCCACATGCTTGATGTTAACTACAACTGAGATCTAAATGCAGTGCAACTTTGACGTTATTGTGAAATGAGTCAGGAAAATGGTGAAGGTTAAGATGTATCAGTTTAATAAACCGCACTGTTCAGTAATAAACCAAGGGCAATGCACATTAACAGAGCACAGTTAACTTTCAGTACATTAGAACAATAGCACAGGCTGAATCCCATCCATTAATTAGGTATTAATCACAGGAAGTGCTGCAACTAAATATTACAACCCCATTGGATCGGTAAAAAGATACTTAGCATTTTCTCAGAGCTCTTTGAAACGACATTTTAAACATCTTCTATACATAATAACAAACAAGTCTGAATGTATGAAACTGGATGTATCAAACACACTATTCAGTTTATTGAATTAGTAAAGCGCTTCGTTAGCATTAAAAACGTTGCAGGCCTCAGGCATTGGGTTAGCATCCTCCTCAGAATAACTGTTCCAAACATGACGGCTTCCAGAACCAGCAGGAAGGAATAAATTACTCACCGCACCGCGACTAACGACTGTTTAAACGAACAGCAATGGGCTCTTTGCACCTGCCGCGCTGACGTCACAACTGTATACCCGAATGCGGCTTTTTTTCCACTTTCAGAAACTATGACTGCTATAAAACACAAAGTCGTACTTAAGACACAAATAAAACAATACTATGTACTTTGTTTAAGTTTTCATGAATTTCCAAGCGATCCTCAATTAAGACAGCTTGTAAATATTCGTTGCTACAAGTTAAAGCTACCACTTGAAGCTAACGCCGTACACACCGCTCTAAGCACCGTCTTAATGAGCCATTCACAACAAGCATGCAAAAGTAATAAAATGAAATAACACAGAAATCTTAAGCAACACGGCAATATTTTTCTAAAAGTAATAACTCTCAATCTGAACAGTCAGCTGAACTAGAACTCCGATACCAGAGTAAGCTCTGGGCTCGTTTTTGTTCGTCATAATTCAAGCAAAAACTCTGAACTGTAATCTGCCCCCCCCCCCTCCCCGCTGCTTTATTGTCGTTAACAATAAACACACGTAATATGCTTGAAAATAAGGCACAAACAGTGTCCGTTAGAATGGCTGAGAAATCTTTAGATAATTAAATAGCAGATTTTTACAAGAAAAATGTCTGAGAATAATCCCTGCTAGCACAAGCTAGTTGGCTTGTGCTAGCAGTTTAGAGAAAATAAAACTCACCTTCATATCTGTGAATGTATAACGAGGCAAACATCTTAAAACTTTTCTCCGGCTTACTTGTGTGGGCTTCGGATCGATGTACATTATTAATTGTTACCTTGGAAAAACATTTGAGCCGTATTTCCGGAACGCGGAAGCTCAGGTGCAAAGAGCGCATTAAAACTGCTCCAACTCCGGTCAAACAGAGCCTTCTTGCTCAAAAGCGTGGTTCGGATTTCTAACTCCAAAACACAAGCAAAATGTTGAGCGTAGTCCAGTTCTGTGGCTCCTAAAAGCAGGCAAAATGTTCAGGAAAACTTCGCAGCTCCAGCTGTCGCCGGCCGACTGCTATGACGTAGCAGCTCCACGACAGTTACACTTAACTGACCAGTAAGGCACAGACGACTGGAATTGATGCATTTACTTGCGGTAGTAAATAACAGTTATTAACAAAACGCTACATTTACTCCGTGTTTTAAGCCAACAAAAATTATCTGAGGGCTTACATATAACATTTCAGGTTAAATGTAACAGCTTTCTTTTGGAAATCTCACGGCAGACGCGCTCGCAATGTTTTCATGGCCATCCGCCGTCGATCTGTTTGTCATTGGTGGAGTAACACTGACCCCTGCTGACGCAATACTGGTATTGTTCTTCATCCTGTTTGTCTGCTGTTTCATTCGTGGAGTAAGACTGACCCCTGCTGGCGGAATACTGATATTGTTCGTCATCCTGTTTATCCGCTGTTTCATTCGTGGAGTAAGACTGACCCCAAGTGGCGAATTACTGAAATGGTTTATAAACAGTTTTGCTGAATTACATTTTCTTTTATTTCTAGCCAAAATTAATTAATATTTGTACTCTCACCCACAAAATAAACTTATATATATATAAAAACTTATAATACTATATTTAAATAATTAATAACATAACATAACCTGTATTTCATGGGCTGCTGTTTTCTAGGGGGCGCTATAGAAAAATTAGGCCACGCCCTACAAATATTGTGATGGATTTCTGTCGGCGAGTGGATGAGGATCCATCCTTGTGAATTTGGAGCAGCTGGGCCCGAAAATGTGGAATTGAGAGCCAAACGTATGGCAATGGCGTTACAGGTCACTTCGCCACACCACCACGCCCACCTGCTCCATCGTAGCTGGTCGGGGTTGGAATCCTCAATACACCAACATGTCTTCTGTGTCTGGGCACAGTTTCATGTTGATGAGGTCAAAGGGGTCAGATAGCGACCATTGACAGTAAAACATGACACTTCCTATTCTCAGGGGGCGTGGCCTAAGTGATGTCATCATTCGACCATAGGGTATTGTAGGAGACCCGATGATAATGAATCACAGAAACTTTGGTGCCTCTGTGAGTTTCTGTGTAGGAGATATAGCAGTTTATGTTTTTACAGCGAGTAGGTGAACTTTGACCCCTGCTAACCCCCCTTCAGCATACTCAAAAACTCACCGTTTAGATAACTTTAGATGAGACATGCCTTATGAACAGACTGACCGAGTTTGAAGCCGATCAATCGAAATCCTAGGAGGAGATAGATCAAATATGAAGGCTGTAAACGGCAAAAATGGGGTCAAAAACCGAACTTGAATCCAAAATGGCCGACTTCCTGTGGGTTTAGACCATGGCTCCAAGAGACTTTTTTGTACGTCCTGACAAGGTACAGATGTGTACAAAGTTTCGTATTTGTAGGTTAAAGCATGGCTTGGGGCTGATCATTTAAAGTTTTGTAGGGGGCGCTATAGAGAAATTAGGCCACGCCCACCAAATATTGTGATGGATTCCTGTCGGGGAGTCGATGAGGATCCATCGTTGTGAATTTGGAGCAGTTGGGCCCGAAAATGTGGAATTGAGAGCCAAACGTATGGCGATGGCGTTAGAGGTCACTTCGCCACGCCGCCACGCCACCTGCTCCATCGTAGCTGGTCGGGGTTGGAATCCTCAATACACCAACATGTTTTCTGTGTCTGGGCACAGTTCATGTTGATGAGGTCAAAGGGGTCAGATAGCGACAGTTCACAGTAAAACATTACACTTCCTGTTCTCAGGGGGCGTGGCCTAAGTGAGGTCATCATTCGACCATAGGGTATTGTAGAAGACCCGATGATAATGAATCACAGAAACTTTGGTGCTTCTGTGAGTTTCTGTGTAGGAGATATAGCAGTTTATTTTTTTACGGCGAGTAGGTGAACTTTGACCCCTGCTGACCCCCTTCAACATACTCAAAAACTCACCGTTTAGATAACTTTAGATGGGACATGCCTTATGAACAGACTGACCAAGTTTGAAGTCGATCAATCAAAATCCCTAGGAGGAGATAGATCAAATACAAAGGCTGTAAACGGCAAAAATTGGCAAAAATGGGGTCAAAATGGGAACTTCAATCAAAAATGGTTGACTTCCTGTGATACTTGCACTATGACATTAATTGTAAATTTTGAGCGTCTTGGGGAGTTCTACAAGTGTACCAAATTTCATGTCTCTACGATAAAGTAAGTGAATAGCAGAGGGTAAAAAGGGTGTTTTTCCAATTTCTAGGTGGCGCCGTAGAGACATTTCTGTTGCAATTTTTGCGACGACTTTAAAATACGTAAATTTTAAACAGGCTTAAGGCCTCTGCCAAGTTTGGTGAGTTTTTGAATATGATAAAGCCCCCAAAAAGCCAATTTGGTGGAAGAATAATAATAATAATTAAAGCTGCAAGCAGCCTCGAACGGCCCTCGCAGCCAAGCGCCGCTCCGGCCTATTGTCCACCGCGGGGTACGAGCAACCGCCGCCTCACGCCAGCCACCACAGAAGCTCTCACGCAGTTTTCAGCGCCTCCGCCCGCACCGCGGAAGCTGTTGCTCAGTTTCCATCAACGCTGCGCACGTGCTAAGACAGATGTTGTTGCGCAGTTTCCGCGCCCGTCCACCAGGCGGTACGCATCTGTGCGTTCGGCAGCTATCCTTCACAATGCAAAAAATGTGGTATAGATTCATTGGTTTAGCGAGGAAATATAGCTGGCGGATTAGTGTAGAGGCGCAGTGGAGTCAAAATACATTTCAAAGCTGTTTTGCTCTTTAGAGGTCAACAAAGGTCATACGTTTTCAATTTGGCGCCAGTCCGATGATCCACGTGTCATTTAGAGCCGATCATATGCACATGGCGAAGTAATGCATTTCGTCATTTCTACACCCCAATGCTGTTCGGTCAGCAGCCAGCATTCATAGAGTTCATCATGTTATCGTTTTTAGTCAGTATTCACATGATGAAACCCATATAAATTACAGAATAACAGTAAAACATACAGCAGAAAAAACATGTGAGTTTGTGGGCGGGGCTACAGTGAGGTCATCAAGTGACCATGGAAATGTGTTCAGGGCTGTTCTCTAGAAAGACAGAGGAAGTGTGATGATGCAGCTGTGATCTTGCATTTGGAAGTCATTTAATGTTGATGTTTCATGGTAAATAGTGAAAGTTTTACACTAAGCCACACCCACATGCTTGATGTTAACTACAACTGAGATGTAAATGCAGTGCAACTTTAACGTTATCGTGAATGAGTCAGGAAAATGGTGAAGGTTAAGATGTATCAGTTTAATAAACCGCACTGTTCAGTAATAAACCAAGGGCAATGCACAATAACAGAGCACAGTTAACTTTCAGCACTTTAGAACAATAGCACAGGCTGAATCCCATCCATTAATTAGGTATTAATCACAGGAAGTGCTGCAACTAAATATTACAACCCCAATGGATCTGTAAAAAGATACTTAGCATTTTCTCAGAGCTCTTTCAAACGACATTTTAAACATCTTCTATACATAATAACAAACAACTCTGAATGTATGAAACTGGATGTATCACACACACTATTCAGTTTATTGAATTAGTCAAGCGCTTCGTTAGCATTAAAAACGTTGCAAGCCTCAGGCATTGGGTTAGCATCCTCCTGAGAATAACTGTTCCAAACATGACGGCTTCCAGAACCAGCAGGAAGGAATAAATTACTCACCGCACCGCGAGTTACACTGTTTAAACGAACAGCAATGGGCTCTTTGCACCTGCCGCGCTGACGTCACAACTGTATACCCGAATGCGGCTCTTTATTCCACTTTCAGAAACTATGACTGCTATAAAAGACAAAGTCGTACTTAAGACACAAATAAAACAATACTATGTACTTTGTTTAAGTTTTCATGGATTTCCAAGCCATCCTCAATTAAGACAGCTTGTAAATATTCGTTGCTACAAGTTAAAGCTACCACTTGAAGCTAACGCCATACACACCGCGCTAAAACCGTCTTAATGAGCCCTTCACAACAAGCATGCAAAAGTAATAAAATGAAATAACACAGAAATCTTAAGCAACACGGCCATATTTTTCTAAAAGTAATAACTCTCAATCTGAACAGTCAGCTGAACTAGAACTCCGATACCAGAGTAAGCTCTGTGCTCGTTTTTGTTCTTCATACTTCAAGCAAAAACTCTGAACTGTAATCTGCTCCCCCTGCCCCTCCCCGCTGCTTTATTGTCGTTAACAATAAACACACGTAATATGCTTGAAAATAAGGCACAAACAGTGTCCGTTAGAATGGCTGAGAAATCTTTAGATAATTAAATAGCAGATTTTTACTAGAAAGCTAGCAGGCTTGTGCTAGCAGTTTAAAGAAAATAAAACTCACCTTCATATCTGTGAATGTATAACGAGGCGAACATCTTAAAACCTTTCTTTGCCTTACTTGTTGGGGTTTCGGATCGATGTACATTATTAATTGTTACCTTGGAAAAACATTTCAGCCGTTTTTTCCGAACGTGTAAGCTGAGGTGCAAATAGCCCATTAAACTTCTCCAACTCCGGTCCAACAGAGCCTTCTTGCTCCAAAGCGTGGTTCGTATTTGCAACTCCAAAATCGAAGCAAAATGTTGAGCGTAGTCCAGTTCTGTGGCTCCAAAAAGCAGGCAAAATGTTCAGGAAAACTTCGCAGCTCCAGCTGTCGCCGGCTGACTGTTATTACGTAGCGTCGATCTGTTTTCTCATTGATGGAGTACCACTGCCTCCTGCTGGGGCAATACTGGTATTGCACCAGCAGTACCAGTATTTCTCCACAAGGTGCCAGTAGTACTCCATCAACACTGACCCCAGTGTGTTCTTACTTCGCTGTGTCATAAGTTTTGCTGATGACTTTGTTTGTATTATTTCTAGCAAAAATGAATGAATGTTTGTACTTTAACCCACAAATAAACTTATATATATATAAAAAGTTATAATAATGTATATTTAAATAATTAATAACAACATAACCTATGGGCTGCTGTTTTCTAGGGGCGCTACAAATATTGTGATGGATTCCAGTCGGGGAGTGGATAAATATTCATCCTTGTGAGTTTGCAGCAGCTGAGCCCGAAAATGTGGTATTGAGAGCCAAACGTATGGCAATGGCGTTACAGGTAACTTCGCCACGCCGCCATGCCCACCTGCTCCATCGTAGCTGGTCGGGGTTGGAATCCTCAATACACCAACATGTCTTCGGTGTCTGGGCACAGTTTCATGTTGATGAGGTCAAAGGGGTCGGATAGCGAACGTTCACAGTAAAACATTACACTTCCTGTTCTCAGGGGGCGTGGCCTAAGTGATGTCATCATTCGACCATAGGGTAATGTAGGAGACCCGATGATGATCAATCACAGAAACTTTGGTGCCCTGTGAGTTTCTGTGTAGGAGATATAGCAGTTTATGTTTTTATGGCGAGTAGGTGAACTTTGACCCCTGCTAACCCCCCTTCAGCATACTCAAAAACTCACCGTTTAGATAACTTTAGATGAGACATGCCTTATGAACAGACTGACCGAGTTTGAAGCCGATCAATCGAAATCCCTAGGAGGAGATAGATCAAATACGAAGGCTGTAAACGGCAAAAATGGGGTCAAAATCTGAACTTCAATCTAAAATGGCCGACTTCCTGTGGGGTTTAGACCATGGCTCCAAGAGACTTTTTGTACGTCCTGACAAGGTACACATGTGTACAAAGTTTCGTATTTGTAGGTTAAAGCATGGCTTGGGGCTGATCATTTAAAGTTTTCTAGGGGGCGCTATAAAGAAATTAGGCTACGCCCACCAAATATTGTGATGGATTCCTGTTGGGAGTGGATGAGGGTCCATCCTTATGAGTTTGCAGCAGCTGGGCCCAAAAATGTGGAATTGAGAGCCAAACGTATGGCGATGGCGTTACAGGTGACTTCGCCACGCCACCACGCCCACCTGCTCCATCGAAGCTGGTCGGGGTTAGAATCCTCAATACACCAACATGTTCTCTGTGTCTGGGCACAGTTTCATGTTGATGAGGTCAAAGGGGTCAGATAGCGACAGTTCACAGTAAAACATTACACTTCCTGTTCTCAGGGGGCGTGGCCTAAGTGATGTCATCATTCGACCATAGGGTATTGTAGAAGACCCGATGATGATCAATCACAGAAACTTTGATGCTTCTGTGAGTTTCTGTGTAAGAGATATAGCAGTTTATTTTTTTATCGCGAGTAGGTGAACTTTGACCCCTGCTAACCCCCCTTCAGCATACTCAAAAACTCACCGTTTAGATAACTTTAGATGGGACATGCCTTATGAACAGACTGACCGAGTTTGAAGTCGATCAATCAAAATCCCTAGGAGGAGATAGATCAAATACAAAGGCTGTAAACGGCAAAAATCGGCAAAAATGGGGTCAAAATGGGAACTTCAATCAAAAATGGCTGACTTCCTGTGATACTTGCACTATGACATTAATTGTAAATTTTGAGCGTCTTGGGGAGTTCTACAAGTGTACCAAATTCATGTGTCTACGATAAAGTAAGTGAATAGCAGAGGGTAAAAAAGGGTGTTTTTCCAATTTCTAGGTGGCGCCGTAGAGACATTTCTGTTGCAATTTTTGCTACGACTTTAAAATACGTAAATTTTAAACAGGCTTAAGGCCTCCGCCAAGTTTGGTGAGTTTTTGAATATGATAAAGCCCCCAAAAAGCCAATTCATTTGGGTGGAAGAATAATAATAATAATAAACAATAGGAAACAATAGGCCTTCGCAGCGCTTAGCTGCTCGGGCCTAATAATAATAAACAATAGGAAAACAATAGGCCTTCGCAGCGCTTAGCTGCTCGGGCCTAATAAGAAACAGTAGGAAAACAATAGGCCTTCGCAGCGCTTAGCTGCTCGGGCCTAATAATTAAAGCTGCAAGCAGCCTCGAGCGGCCCTCGCAGCCAAGCGCCGCTCCGGCCTATTGCCACCGCAGGGTACTAGCAACCGCCGCCCGACGCCAGCCACCACAGATACTCTCAGCAGTTTTCAGCACCTCCGCCCGCACCGCGGAAACTGTTGCTCCGTTTCCATCAACGCTCCCCACGTTCTAACACAGAAGTCGTTGCACGGTTTCCGCGCCCGTCCACCAGGCGGTACGCATCGATGCGTTCGGCGGCACTTCCTGACGACGCACAAAAAATGTGGTGCAGATTCGTTGATATAGCGAGGAGATATAGCTGGCGTATTAATGTAGTTGGCGCAGTGGAGTCAAAATACATTTCAATGTTGTTGGGGTGTTTAGAGGTCAACAAAGGTCAAACATATCCAATTTGGCGCCAGTCGGATGATCAACGTATCATTTAGAGCCTATCATATGCACATGGTGAAGAACTGCAGTTCGCCATTTCTACACCCCAATGCGGTTTGGTCAGCAGCCAGCATTCACAGAGTTCATCATCTTGTCGTTTTAAGTCAGTATTCACATGATGAAACCCATATATATGATAGAATAACAGTAAAACTCACAGGAGAAAAAACTGGTGATTGCCTTTGAAAAGTGGGCGGGGCTAGGGTGATTTCATCAAGTGACCATGGAAATGTGTTCAGGATTGTTCTATAGAGAAACACAGGAAGTGTGATGCAGCTGTGATCTTGCATTTGGAAGTTTTTTAATGTTTATGTTTCATGGCAAACAGTGAAAGTTTTACACTAAGCCACACCCACATGCTTTGATGTTAACTGCAACTGAGATCTAAATGCAGTGCAACTTTAACATTTTTCTAAAATGAGTCAGGAAAATGGTAAAGGTTAAGATGTATCAGTTTAATAAACCCTTCTGATCAGTAATAAACCAAGGGCAATGCACATTCAGAGAGCACAGTTAACTTTCAGTACATTAGAACAAAAGCACAGGTTTAATCTCTCTCAATAATTAGGTATTAATCACAGCAAGTGGTCCAAGTAAATATTACAACCCCAATGTATCAGTCTTAAGAACCCAGAACGTTGTAAGATTGTCGCTCCCAACAATCGTAACCGATCATCCTGTAGTGTGTGGTGTGTTACGACTGATCGAGTTCAGTCGGTGGAACGTCGGGACCGCTTTGATCTAAAATCGGGGATATTGACTGTCTTTAATCATCTTTGCTCATTCATCCAATCTGTGGTGTTCCTCCGACTTTTTTTTATCTTTTAATGAAAGATAATTATAAAATTATTGCACAGAGTACATCTGGTTGAGAAGCACATTCCAATCTTTGGTTGAAATGGCGCATTTGATTTTATTCTGCAGTCATAATACAATTTTAAACAATATAATAAGTTTCAATGAAAGGAGCTGGAATAGGCTACGTTAAGCTTTCGCGGTCAGTTGGGGAGAAAGGATAACTCCCATTTGATTTTCTAAAAACATTGAAAACAGTATTTTTTATGAAAAAAAAAAACTCACCTCCATGTTGCGATGCAACAAATATAATCCTTGCTTACGTATCTCCAGTTCTTAATCCAAGGCTTTGATTTTTGGTTACGTCTTTTTTGGGTTAAAATAAGTCCGCAAACTAAAGTTACCAATTCAACGTCGTTGTCCATGTTTGTTTGTTTACTCCAAATTCAGCTGTGGTAGTGCAGAATTTTAATTTGAAGGTATTTCGTAGCTGGTATTAGAATGTGTTCGAGTGAAACCTCACACTCTTAGAACGAACCCGTTACACCTACGATTTTAAATAGGCTAGTGTGTGTTCTCTCACGTTTTCAGAATTGGCCGACTTTTCTAAAATCGTGTAGTGTGAACTGAGCTTCACTCACCGCATCTCCAGTTACCACTTTTAAGACGAACGGCAATAAAACTCCTCTCCAACAGACCGTTCCGGCTCATGAGCGTCATTCGGGTCTGCAGCTCCAAAACCGAAGCAAACGTTAGCGTGGTCCGGTTCTGTGGCTCCATAAACCAGGCATAATGTTCAGGAAAACTTAGCTGCTCCAACAGTTTAGCAAAAAAAAATGTACAGTCCACAGCGTAATGCGCCGAACCTCAACCATCTACGGTCTCCTGCCGACTGCCAGTACTTACAGTAAGTATTAGCACAGCTACAGAACGTGCAGTCCTTCTCAACCAAACAAATTGCTTAAATTGTTTTTGCCCTTGACTGGCCATTAAGGCAGAGACGAGGGAAATGATGCATTTACTTGCGGTAGGAAATAACAGTCATTAACAAAACGCTACATTTACTCCGTGTTTTAAGCCAACAAAAATTATCTTAGGGCTTACATATAACATTTCAGGTTAAATGTAATCGCTGTCCTTTGGAAATCTCACGGCAGACGCGCTGGAAACGTTTTCACGGCCGTCCGAAAAAAACCGAACTTGATTTGTTTTCTCATTGATGGAGTACCAGTGACTCCTGCTGGCGCAATAATGGTATTGCGCCAGCAGTACCAGTATTGCGCCACCAGGGGCCAGTCGTACTCCATCAACACTGACCAGAATGTGTTACTCAGCTCCGCTGAGTAACACAATAAAGGTTTTGCTGAATGACGATGTTTGTATTATTTCTAGCCAAAATTAATGAATGTTTGTACTCTAACCCACAAAACAAAATTATTAAAAAAAATAAAACTTTAAAAATAAAATTGAGAGCCAAACGTATGGCAATGGCGTTACAGGTCACTTCGCCACGCCGCCACGCCCACCTGCTCCATCGAAGCTGGTCGGGGTTGGAATCCTCAATACACCAACATGTCTTCTGTGACTGGGCACAGTTTCATGTGATGAGGTCAAAGGGGTCAGATAGCGACCATTGACAGTAAAACATGACACTTCCTGTTCTCAGGGGGCGTGGCCTAAGTGATGTCATCATTCGACCATAGGGTAATGTAGGAGACCCGATGATGATCAATCACAGAAACTTTGGTGCCTCTGTGAGTTTCTGTGTAGGAGATATAAAGTTTATGTTTTTATGGCGAGTAGGTGAACTTTGACCCCTTCTAACCCCCCTTCAGCATACTCAAAAACTCACCGTTTAGATAACTTTAGATGAGACATGCCTTATGAACAGACTGACCGAGTTTGAAGCCGATCAATCGAAATCCCTAGGAGGAGATAGATCAAATACGAAGGCTGTAAACGGCAAAAATGGGGTCAAAAACCGAACTTGAATCCAAAATGGCTGACTTCCTGTGGGGTTTAGACCATGGCTCCAAGAGACTTTTTTGTACGTCCTGACAAGGTACACATGTGTACAAAGTTTCGTATTTGTAGGTTAAAGCATGGCTTGGGGCTGATCATTTAAAGTTTTCTAGGGGGCGCTATAGAGAAATTAGGCTACGCCCACCAAATATTGTGATGGATTCCTGTTGGGGAGTGGATGAGGGTCCATCCTTATGAGTTTGCAGCAGCTGGGCCCGAAAATGTGGAATTGAGAGCCAAACGTATGGCGATGGCGTTACAGGTCACTTCGCCACGCCACACGCCCACCTGCTCCATCGAAGCTGGTCTGGGTTAGAATCCTCAATACACCAACATGTTCTCTGTGTCTGGGCACAGTTTCATGTTGATGAGGTCAAAGGGGTCAGATAGCGAACGTTCACAGTAAAACATTACACTTCCTGTTCTCAGGGGGCGTGGCCTAAGTGATGTCATCATTCGACCATAGGGTATTGTAGAAGACCCGATGATGATCAATCACAGAAACTTTGATGCTTCTGTGAGTTTCTGTGTAAGAGATATAGCAGTTTATTTTTTTATGGCGAGTAGGTGAACTTTGACCCCTGCTAACCCCCCTTCAGCATACTCAAAAACTCACCGTTTAGATAACTTTAGATGGACATGCCTTATGAACAGACTGACCGAGTTTGAAGTCGATCAATCAAAATCCCTAGGAGGAGATAGATCAAATACAAAGGCTGTAAACGGCAAAAATCGGCAAAAATGGGGTCAAATGGGAACTTCAATCAAAATGGTTGACTTCCTGTGATACTTGCACTATGACATTAATTGTAAATTTTGAGCGTCTTGGGGAGTTCTACAAGTGTACCAAATTTCATGTGTCTACGATAAAGTAAGTGAATAGCAGAGGGTAAAAAAGGGTGTTTTTCCAATTTCTAGGTGGCGCCGTAGAGACATTTCTGTTGCAATTTTTGCTACGACTTTAAAATACGTAAATTTAAACAGGCTTAAGGCCTCCGCCAAGTTTGGTGAGTTTTTGAATATGATAAAGCCCCCAAAAAGCCAATTCATTTGGGTGGAAGAATAATAATAATAATTAAAGCTGCAAGCAGCCTCGAACGGCCCTCGCAGCCAAGCGCCGCTCCGGCCTATTGCCACCGCGGGGTACTAGCAACCGTCGCCTCACGTCAGCCACCACAGAAGCTCTCACGCAGTTTTCAGCTCCTCCGCCCGCACCGCGGAAGCTGTTGCTCAGTTTCCATCAACGCTGGCCACGTGCTAACACAGAAGTTGTTGCGCAGTTTCCGCGCCCGTCCACCAGGCGGTACGCACTGATGCGTTCGGAGGCGCTCCTTACGATGCAAAAAATGTGGTGCAGATTCATTGGTTTAGCGAGGAAATATAGCTGGCGGATTAATGTAGGACGCGCAGTGGAGTCAAAATATATTTCAATGCTGTTGTTCTCTTTAGAGGTCAACAAAGGTCATACGTATCCAATTTGTCGTCAGTCGGATGATCCACGTGTCATTTACAGCCGATCATATGCACATGGCGAAGTACTACAGTTCGTCATTTTTCATCATCTTCAGCTGTGTTTCTAAAGCACTCTATTTCATTGTTGGAGTAATACTTACTCAGAGTGGCGAATTACTGAAATGGTTTGTAAGAAGTAAGAAAACGCTACATTTACTGCATGATTTAATTCAACAAAAATTATCTGAGACATTTCTATCCTTTTAGAAATTTCATGGCAACGCTCTCACAAAGTTTTCACGCCCATCCGCCCGTGGATCTGTTTGTCATTGGTGGAGGAACACTGACACCTACTGGCGAAATACTGATATTGTTCTTCATCCTGTTTATCTGCTGTTTCATTTGTGGAGCAATACTGACCCCAAGTGGCGAATTACTGAAATGGTTTATAAACGGCAAAAATGGGATGAAAATCTGAACTTCAATCAAAAATGGCCGACTTCCTCTGGGGTTTAGACCATGGCTCCAAGAGACTTTTTTGTAAATCCTGACATGGTACACACGTGTACAAAGTTTCGTAATTGTAGGCTAAAGCATGGCTTGGGGCTGATCATTTAAAATTTTCTAGGGGGCGCTATAGAGAAATTAGGCCCCACCCTACAAATATTGTGATGGATTCCTGTCGGGGAGTGGATGAAGATCCATCCTTGTGAGTTTGGAGCAGCTGCGCCCAAAAATGTGGAATTGAGAGCCAAACGTATGGCGATGGCGTTACAGGTGACTTCGCCACGCCGCCACGCCCAGCTGCTCCATCGAAGCTGGTCGGGGTTGGAATCCTCAACACACCAACATGTCTTCTGTGTCTGGGCACAGTTTCATGTTGATGAGGTCAAAGGGGTCAGATAGCGACCATTCAGAGTAAAACATGACACTTCCTTTTCTCAGGGGGCGTGGCCTAAGTGATGTCATCATTCGACCATAGGGTATTGTAGGACACCCGATGATGATCAATCAGAGAAACTTTGGTGCCTCTGTGAGTTTCTGTGTAGGAGATATAGCAGTTTATTTTTTATGGGGAGTAGGTGAACTTTGACCCCTGCTAACCCCCCTTCAGCATTCTCAAAAACTCACCGTTTTGATAACTTTAGATGGGACATGCCTTATGAGCAGACTGACCGAGTTTGAAGCCGATCAATCGAAATCCCTAGGAGGAGTTCGATCAAATACGGAGGCTGTAAACGGCAAAAATGGGGTCAAAATCTGAACTTCAATCTAAAATGGCCGTCTTCCTGTGGGGTTTAGACCATGGCTCCAAGAGACTTTTTTGTAAGACCTGACAAGGTACACATGTGTACAACGTTTCGTAATTGTAGGTTAAAGCATGGCTTGGGCTGATCATTTAAAGTTTTCTAGGGGGCGCTATAGAGAAATTAGGCCACGCCCACCAAATATTGTGATGGATTCCTGTAGGGGAGAAGATGAGGGACCATCCTTGTGAGTTTGGAGCAGCTGGGCCTGAAAATGTGGAATTGAGAGCCAAACGTATGGCGATGGCGTTACAGGTCACTTCGCCACGTCGCCACGCCCACCTGCTCCATCAAAGCTGGTCGGGGTTGGAATCCTCAACACACCAACATGTTCTCTGTGTCTGGGCACAGTTTCATGTTGATGAGGTCAAAGGGGTCAGATAGCGACCGACCACAGTAAAACATTACACTTCCTGTTCTCAGGGGGCGTGGCCTAAGTGATGTCATCACTTGACCATAGGATATTGTAGGAGACCCGATGATGATCAATCACAGTAACTTTGGTGCCTCTGTGAGTTTCTGTGTAGGAGATATAGCAGTTTATTTTTTTATGGCGAGTAGGTGAACTTTGACCCCTGCTTACCCCCCTTCAGCATACTCAAAAACTCACAGTTTGATAACTTTAGATGGGACATGCCTTATGAACAGACTGACCGAGTTTGAAGCCGATCAATGGAAATCCCTAGGAGGAGTTCGATCAAATACGAAGGCTGTAAATGGCAAAAATGGGGTGAAAATTTGACCTTCAATCCAAAATGGCTGACTTCCTGTGATACTTGCACTATGACATTAATTGTAAATTTTGAGCATCTTGGGGAGCTCTACAAGTGTACCAAATTTCATGTCTCTACGATGAAGTAAGTGAATAGCAAAGGGTCCTTTGAAAATTTCTAGGTGGCGCTATTGAGCCATTTCTTGTGGAATTTTTGCGACGACTTTAAAATACGTAAATTTGAAACAGGCTTAAGGCCTCCGCCAAGTTTGGTGAGTTTTTGAATATGATAAAGCCCCCAAAAAGCCAATTCATTTGGAGGGAGAATAATAATAATTAAAGCTGCAAGCAGCCTCGAACGGCCCTCGCAGCCAAGCGCCGCTCCGGCCTATTGTCCACCGCGGGGTACGAGCAACCGCCGCCTCACGCCAGCCACCACAGAAGCTCTCACACAGTTTTCAGCTCCTACGCCCGCACCGCAGAAGCTGTTGCTCAGTTTCCATCAACGCTGGCCACGTGCTAAGACAGAAGTTGTTGCTCAGTTTCCGCGCCCGTCCACCAGGCGGTACGCACTGATGCGTTCGGAGTCGCTCCTTGACGATGCAAAAAATGTGGTGCAGATTCATTGGTTTAGCGAGGAAATATAGCTGGCGGATTAATGTAGGACGCGCAGTGGAGTCAAAATATATTTCAATGCTGTTGTTCTTTTTAGAGGTCAACAAAGGTCATATGTATCCAATTTGGCGTCAGTCGGATGATCCACGTGTCATTTACAGCCGATCGTATGCACATGGCGAAGTACTACAGTTGGTCATTTTTCACCATTTTCAGCTGTGTTTCTAAAGCACTCTATTTCATTGTTGGAGTAATACTTACTCAGAGTGGCGAATTACTGAAATGGTTTGGAAGAAGTAAGAAAACGCTACATTTACTGCATGATTTAATTCAACAAAAATTATCTGAGACATTTTTATCCTTTTAGAAATTTCATGGCAACGCTCTCACAAAGTTTTCGCGCCCATCCTCCCGTGGATCTGTTTGTCATTGGTGGAGGAACACTGACACCTACTGGCGAAATACTGATACTGTTCTTCATCCTGTTTATCTGCTGTTTCATTTGTGGAGCAATACTGACCCCAAGTGGCGAATTACTGAAATGGTTTATAAACGCCAAAAATGGGATCAAAATCTGAACTTCAATCTAAAATGGCCGACTTCCTCTGGGGTTTAGACCATGGCTCCAAGAGACTTTTTTGTAAGTCCTGACATGGTACACATGTGTACAAAGTTTCGTAATTGTAGGTTAAAGCATGGCTTGGGGCTGATCATTTAAAATTTTCTAGGGGGCGCTATAGAGAAATTAGGCCACACCCTACAAATATTGTGATGGATTCCTGTCGGGGAGTGGATGAAGATCCATCCTTGTGAGTTTGGAGCAGCTGCGCCCAAAAATGTGGAATTGAGAGCCAAACGTATGGCGATGGCGTTACAGGTCACTTCGCCACGCCGCCACGCCCAGCTGCTCCATCGAAGCTGGTCGGGGTTGGAATCCTCAACACACCAACATGTCTTCTGTGTCTGGGCACAGTTTCATGTTGATGAGGTCAAAGGGGTAAGATAGCGACCGTTCAAAGTAAAACATGACACTTCCTTTTCTCAGGGGGCGTGGCCTAAGTGATGTCATCATTCGACCATAGGGTATTGTAGGACACCCAATGATGATCAATCACAGAAACTTTGGTGCCTCTGTGAGTTTCTGTGTAGGAGATATAGCAGTTTATTGTTTTACGGCGAGTAGGTGAACTTTGACCCCTGTTAACCCCCCTTCAGCATTCTCAAAAACTCACTGTTTTGATAACTTTAGATGGGACATGCCTTATGAGCAGACTGACCGAGTTTGAAGCCGATCAATCGAAATACCTAGGAGGAGTTCGATCAAATACGGAGGCTGTAAATGGCAAAAATGGGGTCAAAATTTGAACTTCAATCTAAAATGGCCGACTTCCTCTGGGGTTTAGACCATGGCTCCAAGAGACTTTTTTGTAAGTCCTGACATGGTACACATGTGTACAAAGTTTTGTAATTGTAGGTTAAAGCATGGCTTGGGGCTGATCATTTAAAGTTTTCTAGGGGGCGCTATAGAGAAATTAGGCCACGCCCACCAAATATTGTGATGGATTCCTGTCGGGGAGTGGATGAGGATCCATCCTTGTGAGTTTGGAGCAGCTGGGCCCGAAAATGTGGAATTGAGAGCCAAACGTATGACGATGGCGTTAGAGGTCACTTCGCCACGCCGCCACGCCCACCTACTCCATCGTAGCTGGTCGGGATTAGAATCCTCAATACACCAACATGTCTTCTGTGTCTGGGCACAGTTTCATGTTGATGAGGTCAAAGGGGTCAGATAGCGACCGTCCACAGTAAAACATTACACTTCCTGTTCTCAGGGGGCGTGGCCTAAGTGATGTCATCATTCGACCATAGGGTATTGTAGAACACCCGATGATGATCAATCACAGAAACTTTGGTGCCTCTGTGAGTTTCTGTGTAGGAGATATAGCAGTTTATGTTTTTATGGCGAGTAGGTGAACTTTGACCCCTGTTAACCCCCCTTCAGCATACTCAAAAACTCACCGTTTTGATAACTTTAGATGAGACATGCCTTATGAACAGACTGACCGAATTTGAAGGCGATCAATCGAAATCCCTAGGAGGAGTTCGATCAAATACGGAGGCTGTAAATGGCAAAAATGGCCTCAAAATTGGACCTTCAATCCAAAATGGCCGACTTCCTGTGATACTTGCACTATGACATTAATTGTAAATTTTGAGCATCTTCGGGAGCTCTACAAGTGTACCAAATTTCATGTCTCTAGGATAAAGTAAGTGAATAGCAAAGGGTCCTTTGAAAATTTCTAGGTGGCGCTATTGAGCCATTTCTTATGGGATTTTTGCAATGACCTTAAAATACAAAATTTTGAAACTCCCTTTACGCGTCCGCCAAGTTTGGTGAGTTTTAGAAAATGATAAAGCCCCCAAAAAGGCCCCTCTTTAGGGGGGCAGAATAATAATTAAAGCTGCAAGCAGCCTCGAACGGCCCTCGCAGCCAAGCGCCGCTCCGGCCTATTGCCACCGCGGGGTACGAGCAACCGCCGCCTCACGCCAGCCACCACAGAAGCTCTCACGCAGTTTTCAGCGCCTCCGCCCGCACCGCGGAAGCTGTTGCTCAGTTTAAACTTCTCCAACTCCGGTCCAACAGAGCCTTCTTGCTCAAAAGCGTGGTTCGGATTTTCAACTCCAAAATCCAAGCAAAATGTTGAGCGTAGTCCAGTTCTGTGGCTCCAAAAAGCAGGCAAAATGTTCAGGAAAACTTCGCAGTTCCAGCTGTCGCCGGCTGACTGTTATTACGTAGCTCGATCTGTTTTCTCATTGATGGAGTACCACTGCCTCCTGCTGGGGCAATACTGGTATTGCACTAGCAGTACCAGTATATCGCCACAAGGTGCCAGTGGTACTCCATCAACACTGACCCCAGTGTGTTCTTACTTCGCTGTCATAAGTTTTGCTGAATGACTTTGTTTGTATTATTTCTAGCAAAAATGAATGAATGTTTGTACTTTAACCCACAAAATAAACTAATATATATATAAAAAGTTATAATGTATATTTAAATAATTAATAACAACATAACCTATGGGCTGCTGTTTTCTAGGGGGCGCTATAGAGAAATTAGGCCACACCCTACAAATATTGTGATGGATTCCTGTCGGGGAGTGGATGAAGATCCATCCTTGTGAGTTTGGAGCAGCTGGGCCTGAAAATGTGGAATTGAGAGCCAAACGTATGGCGATGGCGTTACAGGTCACTTCGCCACGCCGCCACGCCACCTGCTCCATCGTAGCTGGTCGGGGTTGAAATCCTCAATACCCAACATGTCTTCGGTGTCTGGTCACAGTTTCATGTTGATGAGGTCAAAGGGGTCAGATAGCGACCGTTCACAGTAAAACATTACACTTCCTGTTCTCAGGGGGCGTGGCCCAAGTGATGTCATCATTCGTCCATAGGGTATTGTAGGGCAGCCGATGATGATCAATCACAGTAACTTTGGTGCCTCTGTGAGTTTCTGTGTAGGAGATATAGCAGTTTATTTTTTATGGGGAGTAGGTGAACTTTGACCCCTGCCAACCCCCCTTCAGCATACTCAAAAACTCACCGTTTTGATAACTTTAGATGGGACATGCTTTATGAACAGACTGACTGAGTTTGAAGCCGATCAATCGAAATCCCTGGGAGGAGTTCGATCAAATACAAAGGCTGCAAACTGCAAAAATGGGTCAAAATCCGAACTTCAATCCAAAATGGCCGACTTCCTGTGGGGTTTAGACCATGGCTCCAAGAGACTTTTTTGTAAGTCCTGACAAGGTACACACGTGTACAAAGTTTCGTAATTGTAGGTTAAAGCATGGCTTGGGGCTGATCATTTAAAGTTTTCTAGGGGGCGCTATAGAGAAATTAGGCCACGCCCACCAAATATTGTGATGGATTCCTGTCGGGGAGTGGATGAGGATCCATCCTTGTGAGTTTGGAGCAGCTGGGCCCAAAAATGTGGAATTGAGAGCCAAACGTATGGCGATGGCGTTACAGGTCACTTCGCCACGCCGCCACACCCATCTGCTCCATCGAAGCTGGTCGGGGTTGGAATCCTCAATACACCAACATGTTTTCTGTGTCTTGGCACAGTTTCATGTTGATGAGGTCAAAGGGGTCAGATAGCGACCGTTCACAGTAAAACATTACACTTCCTGTTCTCAGGGGGCGTGGCCTAAGTGATGTCATCATTCGACCATAGGGTATTGTAGGGCAGCCGATGATGATCAATCACAGTAACTTTGGTGCCTCTGTGAGTTTCTGTGTAGGAGATATAGCAGTTTATTTTTTTTACGGCGAGTAGGTGAACTTTGACCCCTGCTAACCCCCCTTCAGCATACTCAAAAACTCACCGTTTTGATAACTTTAGATGGAACATGCCTTATGAACAGACTGACCGAGTTTGAAGCCGGTCAATGGAAATCCCTAGGAGGAGTTCGATCAAATATGAAGGCTGTAAACGGCAAAAATGGGCTCAAAATTGGACATTCAATCCAAAATGGCCGACTTTCTGTGATACTTGCACTATGACATTAATTGTAAATTTTGAGTATCTTGGGGAGCTCTACAAGTGTACCAAATTTCATGTCTCTAGGAAAAGTAAGTGAATAGCAAAGGGTCCTTTGAAAATTTCTAGGTGGCGCTATTGAGCCATTTCTTGTGGGATTTTTGCGACGACTTTAAAATACGTAAATTTGAAACAGGCTTAAGCCCTCCGCCAAGTTTGGTGAGTTTTTGAATATGATAAAGCCCCCAAAAAGCCAATTCATTTGGAGGGAGAATAATAATAATAATAATTAAAGCTGCAAGCAGCCTCGAACGGCCCTCGCAGCCAAGCGCCGCTCCGGCCTATTGCCACCGCTGGGTACGAGCAACCACCGCCTCAGGCCAGCCACCACAGAAGCTCTCACGCAGTTTTCAGCGCCTCCCCCGCACCGCGGAAGCTGTTGCTCAGTTTCCATCAACGCTGCGCACGTGCTAAGACAGAAGTTGTTACGCAGTTTTCCGCGCCCGTCCACCAGGCGGTACACATCTATGCGTTCGGCGGCTATCCTTCAAGATGCAAAAAAATGTGGTATAGATTCATTGGTTTAGCGAGGAAATATAGCTGGCGGATTAATGTAGAGGCGCAGTGGAGTCAAAATACATTTCAATGCTGTTTTGCTGTTTAGAGGTCAACAAAGGTCATACGTATCCAATTTGGCGCCAGTCCGATGATCCACGTGTCATTTAGAGCCGATCATATGCACATGGCGAAGAACTGCATTTCGTCATTTCTACACCCCAATGCGGTTCGGTCAGCAGCCAGCATTCATAGAGTTCATCATGTTATCGTTTTTAGTCAGTATTCACATGATGAAACCCATATAAATTATAGAATAACAGTAAAACATACAGCAGAAAAAACATGTGACTGCCTCTTAAAAGTGGGCGGGGCTACAGTGACCTCACTTGATGACCATTTCCATGGTCATCAAGTGACCATGGAAATGTGTTCAGGGCTGTTCTGTAGAAAGACAGAGGAAGTGTGATGATGCAGCTGTGATCTTGCATTTGGAAGTCATTTAATGTTGATGTTTCATGGTAAATAGTGAAAGTTTTACACTAAGCCACACCCACATGCTTGATGTTAACTACAACTGAGATCTAAATGCAGTGCAACTTTAACGTTATCGTGAAATGAGCCAGGAAAATGGTGAAGGTTAAGATGTATCAGTTTAATAAACCGCACTGTTCAGTAATAAACCAAGGGCAATGCACAATAACAGAGCACAGTTAACTTTCAGCACTTTAGAACAATAGCACAGGCTGAATCCCATCCATTAATTAGGTATTAATCACAGGAAGTGCTGCAACTAAATATTACAACCCCAATGGATCGGTAAAAAGATACTTAGCATTTTCTCAGAGCTCTTTCAAACGACATTTTAAACATCTTCTATACATAATAACAAACAACTCTCAATGTATGAAACTGGATGTATCACACACACTATTCAGTTTATTGAATTAGTAAAGCGCTTCGTTAGCATTAAAAACGTTGCAGGCCTCAGGCATTGGCTTAGCATCCTCCTCAGAATAACTGTTCCAAAGATGACGGCTTCCAGAACCAGTAGGAAGGAATAAATTACTCACCGCACCGCGAGTTACGACTGTTTAAACGAACAGCAATGGGCTCTTTGCACCTGCCGCGCTGACGTCACAACTGTATACCCGAATGCGGCTCTTTTTTCCACTTTCAGAAACTATAACTGCTATAAAAGACAAAGTCCTACTTAAGACACAAATAAAACAATACTATGTACTTTGTTTAAGTTTTTATGGATTTCCAAGCGATCCTCAATTAAGACAGCTTGTAAATATTCGTTGCTACAAGTTAAAGCTACCACTTGAAGCTAACGCCGTACACACCGCTCTAAACACTGTCTTAATGAGCCATTCACAACAAGCATGCAAAAGTAATAAAACGAATAACACAGAAATCTGAAGCAACACGGCCGTATTTTTCTAAAAGTAATAATTCTGAATCTGAAGTCAGCTGAACTAGAACTCCGATACCAGAGTAAACTCTCGGCTCGTTTTTCTTCTCATACTTCAAGCAAAAAGTCTGAACTGTAATCTGCCCCCCCCCTCCCCGCTGCTTTATTGTCGTTAACAATAAACACACGTAATATGCTTGAAATAAGGCACAAACAGTGTCCGTTAGAATGAGAAATCTTTAGATAATTAAATAGCAGATTTTTACTAGAAAGCTAGCAGGCTTGTGCTAGCAGTTTAAAGAAAATAAAACTCACCTTCATATCTGTGAATGTATAAAGAGGCGAACATCTTAAAACCTTTCTTTGCCTTACTTGTTGGGGTTTCGGATCGATGTACATTATTAATTGTTACCTTGGAAAAACATTTCAGCCGTGTTTCCCTAACGTGTAAGCTGAGGTGCAAAGAGCCCATTAAACTGCTCCAACTCCGGTCCAACAGAGCCTTCTTGCTCCAAAGCGTGGTTCGTATTTGCAACTCCAAAATCCAAGCAAAATGTTGAGCGTAGTCCAGTTCTGTGGCTCCAAAAAGCAAGCAAAATGTTCAGGAAAACTTTGCAGCTCCAGCTGTCGCCGGCTGACTGTTATTACGTAGCGTTGATCTGTTTTCTCATTGATGGAGTACCACTGCCTCCTGCTGGGCAATACTGGTATTGCACTAGCAGTACCAGTATTTCTCCACAAGGTGCCAGTGGTACTCCATCAACACTGACCCCAGTGTGTTCTTACTTCGCTGTGTCATAGGTTTTGCTGAATGACATTGTTTGTATTATTTCTAGCAAAAATGAATGAATGTTTGTACTTTAACCCACAAAATAAAACTTATATATATATATAAAAAGTTATAATAATGTATATTTAAATAATTAATAACAACATAACCTATGGGCTGCTGTTTTCTAGGGGGCGCTATAGAGAAATTAGGCCACGCCCACCAAATATTGTGATGGATTCCAGTCGGGGAGTGGATAAATATTCATCCTTGTGAGTTTGCAGCAGCTGAGCCCGAAAATGTGGTATTGAGAGCCAAACGTATGGCGATGGCGTTACAGGTAACTTCGCCACGCCGCCATGCCCACCTGCTCTATCGTAGCTGGTTGGGGTTGGAATCCTCAATACACCAACATGTCTTCGGTGTCTGGGGCACAGTTTCATGTTGATGAGGTCAAAGGGGTCGGATAGCGAACTTTCACAGTAAAACATTACACTTCCTGTTCTCAGGGGGCGTGGCGAAGTGATGTCATCATTCGACCATAGGGTAATGTAGGAGACCCGATGATGATCAATCACAGAAACTTTGGTGCCTCTGTGAGTTTCTGTGTAGGAGATATAGCAGTTTATGTTTTTATGGCGAGTAGGTGAACTTTGACCCCTGCTAACCCCCCTTCAGCATACTCAAAAACTCACCATTTAGATAACTTTAGATGGGACATGCCTTATGAACAGACTGACCGAGTTTGAAGCCGATCAATCGAAATCCCTAGGAGGAGATAGATCAAATATGAAGGCTGTAAACGGCAAAAATGGGGTCAAAAACCGAACTTGAATCCAAAATGGCTGACTTCCTGTGGGGTTTAGACCATGGCTCCAAGAGACTTTTTGTACGTCCTGACAAGGTACACATGTGTACAAAGTTTCGTATTTGTAGGTTAAAGCATGGCTTGGGGCTGATCATTTAAAGTTTTCTAGGGGGCGCTATAGAGAAATTAGGCTACGCCCACCAAATATTGTGATGGATTCCTGTTGGGGAGTGGATGAGGGTCCATCCTTATGAGTTTGCAGCAGCTGGGCCTGAAAATGTGGAATTGAGAGCCAAACGTATGGCGATGGCGTTACAGGTGACTTCGCCACGCCACCACGCCCACCTGCTCCATCGAAGCTGGTCGGGGTTAGAATCCTCAATACACCAACATGTTCTCTGTGTCTGGGCACAGTTTCATGTTGATGAGGTCAAAGGGGTCAGATAGCGAACGTTCACAGTAAAACATTACACTTCCTGTTCTCAGGGGGCGTGTCCTAAGTGATGTCATCATTCGACCATAGGGTATTGTAGAAGACCCGATGATGATCAATCACAGAAACTTTGATGCTTCTGTGAGTTTCTGTGTAAGAGATATAGCAGTTTATTTTTTATGGCGAGTAGGTGAACTTTGACCCCTGCTAACCCCCCTTCAGCATACTCAAAAACTCACCATTTAGATAACTTTAGATGGGACATGCCTTATGAACAGACTGACCGAGTTTGAAGTCGATCAATCAAATCCCTAGGAGGAGATAGATCAAATACAAAGGCTGTAAAAGGCAAAAATCGGCAAAAATGGGGTCAAAATGGGAACTTCAATCAAAAATGGCTGACTTCCTG
This sequence comes from Poeciliopsis prolifica, assembly GCF_027474105.1. Taxonomy (NCBI): domain Eukaryota; kingdom Metazoa; phylum Chordata; class Actinopteri; order Cyprinodontiformes; family Poeciliidae; genus Poeciliopsis; species Poeciliopsis prolifica. The sequence goes on along the minus strand of NW_026562421.1, from coordinate 626,662 downwards.
TGATACTTGCACTATGACATTAATTGTAAATTTGAGCGTCTTGGGGAGTTCTACAAGTGTACCAAATTTCATGTGTCTATGATAAAGTAAGTGAATAGCAGAGGGTAAAAAAGGGTGTTTTTCCAATTTCTAGGTGGCGCCGTAGAGACATTTCTGTTGCAATTTTTGCTACGACTTTAAAATACGTAAATTTTAAACAGGCTTAAGGCCTCCGCCAAGTTTGGTGAGTTTTTGAATATGATAAAGCCCCCAAAAGCCAAATCATTTGGGTGGAAGAATAATAATAATAATAATAATAATAATAAACAATAGGAAAACAATAGGCCTTCGCAGCGCTTAGCTGCTCGGGCCTAATAAGAAACAATAGGAAAACAATAGGCCTTCGCAGCGCTTAGCTGCTCGGGCCTAATAAACAATAGGAAAACAATAGCCTTCGCAGCGCTTAGCTGCTCGGGCCTAATAAACAGTACAGATACAATAGGCCTTCGCAGCGCTTAGCTGCTCGGGCCTAATTAAAGCTGCAAGCAGCCTCGAACGGCCCTCGCAGCCAAGCGCCGCTCCGGCCTATTGCCACCGCGGGTACGAGCAACCGCCGCCTCACGCCAGCCACCACAGAAGCTCTCACGCAGTTTTCAGCGCCTCCGCCCGCACCGCGGAAGCTGTTGCTCAGTTTAAACTTCTCCAACTCCGGTCCAACAGAGCCTTCTTGCTCAAAAGCGTGGTTCGGATTTGCAACTCCAAAATCCAAGCAAAATGTTGAGCGTAGTCCAGTTCTGTGGCTCCAAAAAGCAGGCAAAATGTTCAGGAAAACTTCGCAGCTCCAGCTGTCGCCGGCTGACTGTTATTACGTAGCGTCGATCTGTTTTCTCATTGATGGAGTACCACTGCCTCCTGCTGGGGCAATACTGGTATTGCACTAGCAGTACCAGTATATATCGCCACAAGGTGCCAGTGGTACTCCATCAACACTGACCTCAGTGTGTTCTTACTTCGCTGTGTCATAAGTTTTGCTGAATGACTTTGTATTATTTCTAGGAAAAATGAATGAATGCTTGTACTTTAACCCACAAAATAAACATATATATATAAAAAGTTATAATAATGTATATTTAAATAATTAATAACAACATAACCTATGGGCTGCTGTTTTCTAGGGGGCGCTATAGAGAAATTAGGCCACGCCCTACAAATATTGTGATGGATTGTAGTCGGGGAGTGGATAAATATTCATCCTTGTGAGTTTGCAGCAGCTGAGCCCGAAAATGTGGTATTGAGAGCCAAACGTATGGCGAAGGCGTTACAGGTAACTTCGCCACGCCGCCACGCCCCCTGCTCTATCGAAGCTGGTCGGGGTTGGAATCCTCAATACACAAACATGTCTTCTGTGTCTGGGCACAGTTTCATGTTGATGAGGTCAAAGGGGTCAGATAGCGAACGTTCACAGTAAAACATTACACTTCCTGTTCTCAGGGGGCGTGGCCTAAGTGATGTCATCATTCGACCATAGGGTATTCTAGGAGACCCGATGATGATCAATCACTCAAACTTTGGTTCCTCTGTGAGTTTCTGTGTAGGAAATATAGCAGTTTATGTTTTTATGGCGTGTAGGTGAACTTTGACCCCTGCTAACCCCCTTTCAGCATTCTCAAAAACTCACCGTTTTGATAACTTCAGATGGGACATGCCTTATTAACGGACTGACCGACTTTGAAGACGATCAATCAAAATCCCTAGGAGGAATTCGATCAAATACGGAGGCTGTAAACGGCAAAAATGGGTCAAAATCTGAACTTCAATCTAAAATGGCCGACTTCCTGTGGGGTTTAGACCATGGCTCCAAGAGACTTTTTTGTAAGTCCTGACAAGGTACACATGTGTACAACGTTTCGTAATTGTAGGTTAAAGCATGGCTTGGGGCTGATCATTTAAAGTTTTCTAGGGGGCGCTATAGAGAAATTAGGCCACGCCCCACAAATATTGTGATGGATTCCTGTCGGGGAGTTGATGGCGATCCATCCTTGTGAGTTTGGAGCAGCTGGGCCCGAAAATGTGGAATTGAGAGCCAAACGTATGGCGATGGCGTTAGAGGTCACTTTGCCACGCCGCCACGCCCACCTGCTCCATCGAATCTGGTCGTGGTTGGAATCCTCAACACACCAACATGTCTTCTGTGTCTGGGCACAGTTTCATGTTGATGAGGTCAAAGGGGTCAGATAGCGACCGTCCACAGTAAAACATGACACTTCCTGTTCTCATGGGGCGTGGCCTAAGTGATGTCATCATTCGACCATAGGGTATTGTAGGAGACCCGATAATGGTCAATCACAGAAACTTTGGTGCCTCTGTGAGTTTCTGTGTAGGAGATATAGCAGTTTATTTTTTTATGGCGAGTAGGTGAACTTTGACCCCTGCTAACCCCCTTCAGCATACTCAAAAACTCACCGTTTTGATAACTTTAGAGGGACATGCCTTATGAACAGACTGACCGAGTTTGAAGCCGATCAATCGAAATCCCTAGGAGGAGTTCGATCAAATACGAAGGCTGTAAACGGCAAAAATGGCCCCAAAATTGGACCTTCAATCCAAAATGTCTGACTTCCTGTGATACTTGCACTATGACATTAATTGTAAATTTTGAGCATCTTGGGGAGCTCTACAAGTGTACCAATTTCATGTCTCTAGGATAAAGTAAGTGAATAGCAAAGGGTCCTTTGAAAATTTGTAGGTGGCGCTATTGAGCCATTTTTTATGGGATTTTTGCAATGACCTTAAAATACAAAATTTTGAAACTCCCTTTACGCGTCCGCCAAGTTTGGTGAGTTTTTGAAAATGATAAAGCCCCCAAAAAGGCCCCTCTTTAGGGGGGCAGAATAATAATAATTAAAGCTGCAAGCAGCCTCGAACGGCCCTCGCAGCCAAGCGCCGCTCCGGCCTATTGCCACCGCGGGGTACGAGCAACCACCGCCTCACGCCAGCCACCACAGAAGCTCTCACGCAGTTTTCAGCGCCTCCGCCCGCACCGCGGAAGCTGTTGCTCAGTTTCCATCAACGCTGCGCACGTGCTAAGACAAATGTTGTTGCGCAGTTTCGCGCCGTCCACCGGGCGGTACGCATCTATGCGTTCGGCGGCTATCTTTCACGATGCAAAAAAATGTGGTATAGATTCATTGGTTTAGCGAGGAAAATATAGCTGGCGAATTAATGTAGGGGTGCAGTGGAGTCAAAATACATTTCAATGCTGTTTTGCTCTTTAGAGGTCAACAAAGGTCATACGTATCCAATTTGCGCGCCAGTCCGATGATCCACGTGTCATTTAGAGCCGATCATATGCACATGGCGAAGTAATACATTTCGTCATTTCTACATCCCAATGCGGTTCGGTCAGCAGCTAGCATTCATAGAGTTCATCATGTTATCGTTTTAGTCAGTATTCACATGATGAAACCCATATAAATTATAGAATAACAGTAAAACAAACAGCAGAAAAAACATGTGACTGCCTCTTAAAAGTGGGCGGGGCTACAGTGAGGTCATCAAGTGACCATGTAAATGTGTTCAGGGCTGTTCTCTAGAAAGACAGAGGAAGTGTGATGCAGCTGTGATCGTGCATTTGGAAGTCATTTAATGTTGATGTTTCATGGCAAATAGTGAAAGTTTACACTAAGTCACGCCCACATGCTTTGATGTTAACTACAACTGAGATCTAATTGCAGTGCAACTTTAACATTATCGTGAAATGAGTCAGGAAAATGGTGAAGGTGAAGATGTACCAGTTTAATAAACCGTACTGTTCAGTAATAAAACCAACGGTAATGCACATTAACAGAGCACAGTTAACTTTCAGCACATTAGAACAATAGCACAGGCTGAATCCCACCCATTAATTAGGTATTAATCACAGGAAGTGCTGCAAATAAATTTTACAACCCCAATGGATCGTTAAAAAGATACTAAGCATTTTGTCAGAGCTCTTTGAAACGACATTTTAAACATTTCTTATACATAATAACAAACAAGTCTGAATGTATGAAACTGGATGTATCAAACACACTATTCAGTTTATTGAATTAGTAAAGCGCTTCGTTAGCATTAAAAACGTTGCAGGCCTCAGGCATTGGGTTAGCATCCTCCTCAGAATAACTGTTCCAAACATGACGGCTTCCAGAACCAGCAGGAAGGAATAAATTACTCACCGCACCGCGAGTTACGACTGTTTAAACGAACAGCAATGGGCTCTTTGCACCTGCCGCGCTGACGTCACAACTGTATACCCGAATGCGGCTCTTCTTTTTTCCGCTTCAGTAACTATTACTGCTATAAAAGACAAAGTCGTACTTAAGACACAAATAAAACAATACTATGTACTTTGTTTAATTTTTCATGGATTCCAAGCCATCCTCAATTAAGACAGCTTGTAAATATTCGTTGCTACAAGTTAAAGCTACCACTTGAAGCTAACGCCGTACACACCGCTCTAAACACCGTCTTAATGAGCCATTCACAACAAGCATGCAAAAGTAATAAAACGAAATAACACAGAAATCTTAAGCAACACGGCCATATTTTTCTAAAAGTAATAACTCTCAATCTGAACAGTCAGCTGAACTAGAACTCCCATACCAGAGTAAGCTCTGTGCTCGTTTTTCTTCGTCATACTTCAAGCAAAAACTCTGAACTGTAATCTGCCCCCCCCCCCCAATCCCCCCGTCCCCGCTGCGTTTATTGTCGTTAACAATAAACACACGTAATATGCTTGAAAATAAGGCACAAACAGTGTCCGTTAGAATGGCTGAGAAATCTTTAGATAATTAAATAGCAAATTTTTTTCTAGAAAGCTAGCAGGCTTGTGCTAGCAGTTTAAAGAAAATAAAACTCACTTTCATATCTGTGAATGTATAACGAGGCGAACATCTTAAAACCTTTCTTTGCCTTACTTGTTGGGGTTTCGGATCGATGTACATTATTAATTGTTACCTGGAAAAACATTTCAGCCGTGTTTCCCGAACGTGTAAGCTGAGGTTCAAAGAGCCCATTAAACTGCTCCAACTCCGGTCCAACAGAGCCTTCTTGCTCAAAAGCGTGGTTCGGATTTGCAACTCCAAATCCAAGCAAAATGTTGAGCGTAGTCCAGTTCTGTGGCTCCAAAAAGCAAGCAAAATGTTCAGGAAAACTTTGCAGCTCCAGCTGTCGCCGGCTGACTGTTATTACGTAGCGTCGATCTGTTTTCTCATTGATGGAGTACCACTGCCTCCTGCTGTCGCAATACTGGTATTGCACTAGCAGTACCAGTATTTCTCCACAAGGTGCCAGTGGTACTCCATCAACACTGACCCCAGTGTGTTCTTACTTCGCTGTGTCATAAGTTTTGCTGAATGACTTTGTTTGTATTATTTCTAGCAAAAATGAATGAATGTTTGTACTTTAACCCACAAAATAAACTTATATATATATAAAAAGTTATAATAATGTATATTTAAATAATTAATAACAACATAACCTATGGGCTGCTGTTTTCTAGGGGGCGCTATAGAGAAATTAGGCCACGCCCACCAAATATTGTGATGGATTCCTGTTGGGGAGTGGATGAGGGTCCATCCTTATGAGTTTGAGCAGCTGGGCCCGAAAATGTGGAATTGAGAGCCAAACGTATGGCGATGGCGTTACAGGTGACTTCGCCACGCCACCACGCCCACCTGCTCCATCGAAGCTGGTCGGGGTTAGAATCCTCAATACACCAACATGTTCTCTGTGTCTGGGCACAGTTTCATGTTGATGACGTCAAAGGGGTCAGATAGCAACAGTTCACAGTAAAACATTACACTTCCTGTTCTCATGGGGCGTGGCCTAAGTGATGTCATCATTCGACCATAGGGTATTGTAGAAGACCCGATGATGATCAATCACAGAAACTTTGATGCTTCTGTGAGTTTCTGTGTAAGAGATATAGCAGTTTATTTTTTTATGGCGAGTAGGTGAACTTTGACCCCTGCTAACCCCACTTCAGCATACTCAAAAACTCACCGTTTAGATAACTTTAGATGAGACATGCCTTATGAACAGACTGACCGAGTTTGAAGCCGATCAATCGAAATCCCTAGGAGGAGATAGATCACATATGAAGGCTGTAAACGGCAAAAATGGGGTCAAAACCCAACTTGAATCCAAAATGGCCGACTTCCTGTGGGGTTTAGACCATGGCTCCAAGAGACTTTTTTGTACGTCCTGACAAGGTACACATGTGTACAAAGTTTCGTATTTGTAGGTTAAAGCATGGCTTGGGGCTGATCATTTAAAGTTTTCTAGGGGGCGCTATAGAGAAATAAGGCCACGCCCACCAAATATTGTGATGGATTCCTGTTGGGGAGTGGATGAGGGTCCATCCTTATGAGTTTGCAGCAGCTGGGCCCGAAAATGTGGAATTGAGAGCCAAACGTATGGCGATGGCGTTACAGGTGACTTCGCCACGCCACCACGCCCACCTGCTCCATCGAAGCTGGTCGGGGTTAGAATCCTCAATACACCAACATGTTCTCTGTGTCTGGGCACAGTTTCATGTTGATGACGTCAAAGGGGTCAGATAGCAACAGTTCACAGTAAAACATTACACTTCCTGTTCTCATGGGGCGTGGCCTAAGTGATGTTATCATTCGACCATAGGGTATTGTAGAAGACCCGATGATGATCAATCACAGAAACTTTGATGCTTCTGTGAGTTTCTGTGTAAGAGATATAGCAGTTTATTTTTTATGGCGAGTAGGTGAACTTTGACCCCTGCTAACCCCCCTTCAGCATACTCAAAAACTCACCGTTTAGATAACTTTAGATGGGACATGCCTTATGAACAGACTGACCGAGTTTGAAGTCGATCAATCAAAATCCCTAGGAGGAGTTCGATCAAATAGGAAGGCTGTAAATGGCAAAAATCGGCAAAAATGGGGTCAAAATGGAACTTCAATCAAAAATGGCTGACTTCCTGTGATACTTGCACTATGACATTAATTGTAAATTTTGAGCGTCTTGGGGAGTTCTACAAGTGTACCAAATTTCATGTGTCTACGATAAAGTAAGTGAATAGCAGAGGGTAAAAAAGGGTGTTTTTCCAATTTCTAGGTGGCGCCGTAGAGACATTTCTGTTGCAATTTTTGCTAAGACTTTAAAATACGTAAATTTTAAACAGGCTTAAGGCCTCCGCCAAGTTTGGTGAGTTTTTTGAATATGATAAAGCCCCCAAAAAGCCAATTCATTTGGGTGGAAGAATAATAATAATAAACAATAGGAAAACAATAGGCCTTCGCAGCGCTTAGCTGCTCGGGCCTAATAAGAAACAGTACAGAAACAATAGGCCTTCGCAGCGCTTAGCTGCTCGGGCCTAATAATAATAATAATAATAAACAGTAGGAAAACAATAGGCCTTCGCAGCGCTTAGCTGCTCGGGCCTAAATAGAAATATAATAGGTTAATTATATTCACATAAAAATACTTTTATTATATAATTATTAACAATTTAAACACGAATAAAACATTACTACACATGTAGATAATTTAAAAGTTGCAAAAACCAAAGTAAATAAGAAACTAAATACAGATGAATAAAATGATATAACCCCATCCTAATAAACATAGGCAAACAAGGAAATGATCAGCTCAGACACCCCAGCATGAGAACATTCCTATCCTGAGGTTTCAGGTTGTTGGTGTCACTATGGTTCTGAGATGATGCCCTCTCGTAGGTGAAATGGAACTTGAAAGGGAGGAAGAGGTGGAGGGGATGAACTCTTCATCAGAGTCCAAAACCGATAAGTCCAGTTCGATGTCCTTGATGGAACGAACCCTATCAATGCTAACAGGTAAAATGGAAAACATGGTCAATAATGTTCAAGACAAACTGGGACTAAAGTACCTCTTGTCTTATCCACTTAGTGTAAATGACTTATAACAACCCAGCAACTAGCACATATGAAGAGCTCTCCATACAGCAAAAGTAAAGGGCCAGGAGAAACTAATGGGACAGCCATTTCGGATTCTAGCGACAAAAACCTTTGCTGCTGTACTTCTTTTTTTGTTACATTTGAGGCAGGATTTGGAACTTCAGACAAAATGTCCATACTGGTCTAGAGTCCAGTGGAAAAAATTTAATGACTTTAAGTTGTGCACAGGCGGCATCCTATCATGGTGTTAGTCTCAAATTTACTGTTGCCTTTGAGAATGACCTATTTGTTCAGTCTCAGTAGTGGGGGTCATACACCTGTGGAAGCCACTGGAACGCCTGAATTCAACCATTTGGATCAGGGAGCTAATACTTTTGGCAACATTGTGTCTTTGCAAATGAACACATCGTTTTAATGATTTTATTTACCTTGGTACTTTTTCCAGGCTTACAAGGTCATCATGCCACACATGATTGGTGATAGCAACACCAAAGACATTTACCATCACATTCACCACGGTAATGAAATGGTCTCTGAAGGTAACAGAAGAAAACAAACATGCTTGTCAGACTCAACTATGTTTTTCTTGAAGCTTTTCTCTCCCTCAATCTACAACAACCAGGTGCACCAGGTCTTCTAAAGCTCAGATTGTTGTTGACTTCATTCTCCAGCTGTAGTTTTATCAATCATTACCACACAAGCTCTCCTCAGGATTTCTCCACTATTAGGTTATCCTAGAAATTAGTTTATAATGAAAGTTAAAAATCATGTTCTGGTCAAGAATAATTTCAAACTGTCTGATAACAGACCAGCATAACTCCATCCAGGGTGACCTCACAGTTTGATGGTGAAAGTACTCTGTAAACACAAGTAGCAGGCTTCGAGAATTACGTTGAACCTACAGAATCCACTCCACCCCAATGAGAAGGGGAGCATTCTCTGCAGGCAGTCCCACAACTTTTAGAATCAGGATAGTGGTCACAGCTCCTGTTGTTGGGATCCCTGCAGATCCAAAGGAGACAATGGAAGCTGTCAAGCTGCAAACCAAGCATAGCCTCAATTAGTATCTCTGTCCCAGCAACATAAATGCTACAATATGCAACTTTATCAATCCTTTCTTATTTTCTAGTTGCTTCAGTTCAAAATTTACAGTGAAAATATCTAAAAATATTGTGAAACACCCCAAGATTAAAGTTTTAGAATTAATAGAATGCTTAGTCTTTGACGTGCTGCATCAACCTTTATTGCAGCCACCACTCTGCCCAATTCAGCTTAACGATTGTGATTCTACTTTACCAGCTGCGAACCTAGACTCAGGTTTTACAAGTTGGTTTTTTGTTCATTTGATTTTTTTGCACCAGTTACACCGATAAGTCGCAGATCAATAACCCGCCGCAGCATCAGCCACTGATCAGTGTAAATCAGGTTGTGCTGGACTTGTTCGTTGTCATTTTTACTGATGGGCTCATTGAGGTTAAGTAATATTGAACAAGTTGAATATAGAAAACATCTAGCATATATATAAATATATATACAGTTAGGGCCAGAAATATTTGGACAGTAACACAATATTTGTGAGTTGGGCTCTGCATGCCACCGCATTGGATTTGAAATGAAACCTCTACAACAGAATTCAAGTGCAGATTGTAACGTTTAATTTAAAGGGTTGAACAAAAATATGTGATAGAAAATGTAGGAATTGTACACATTTGTTTACAAACACTCCACATTTTAGGAGCTCAAAAGTAATTGGACATATAAACATAACCCAGTTTTTTCTCAATATTTTGTTGCGAATCCTTTGGAGGCAATCACTGCCTTAAGTCTGGAACCCATGGACATCACCAAACGCTGGGTTTCCTCCTTCTTAATGCTTTCCCAGGCCTTTACAGCCGCAGCCTTCAGGTCTTGCTTGTTAGTGGGTCTTTCCGTCTGAAGTCTGGATTTGAGCAAGTGAAATGCATGCTCAATTGGGTTAAGATCTGGTGATTGACTTGGCCATTGCAGAATATTCCACCTTTTTGCTCTGATGAACTCCTGGGTAGCTTTGGCTGTATGCTTGGGGTCATTGTCCATCTGTACTGTGAAGCGCCGCCGTCCGATCAACTTTGCAGCATTTGGCTGAATCTGGGCTGACAGTATATCCCGGTACACTTCAGAATTCATCCGGCTACTCTTGTCTGCTGTTATGTCATCAATAAACACAAGTGACCCAGTGCCATTGAAAGCCATGCATGCCCATGCCATCACGTTGCCTCCACCATGTTTTACAGAGGATCTGGTGTGCCTTGGATCATGTGCTGTTCCCTTTCTTCTCCAAACTTTTTTCTTCCCATCATTCTGGTACAGGTTGATCTTTGTCTCATCTGTCCATAGAATACTTTTCCAGAACTGGCTGGCTTCTTGAGGTGTTTTTGGGCAAATTTAAACTCTGGCCTGTCCTATTTTTGGAATTGATGAATGGTTTGCATCTACATGTGAACCCTTTGTATTTGCTTTCATGGAGTCTTCTCTTTACTGTTGACTTAGAGACAGATACATCTACTTCCCTGAGAGTGTTCTGGACCTCAGTTGATGTTGTGAACGGGTTCTTCTTCACCAAAGAAAGTATGCGGCGATCATCCACCACCGTTGTCTTCCGTGGACGCCCAGGCCTTTTTGAGTTCCCAAGCTCACCAGTCAATTCCTTTTTTCCTCAGAATGTACCAGACTGTTGATTTTGCTACTCCAAGCATGTCTGCTGTCTCTCTGATGGATTTTTTTCCTTTTTTTCAGCCTCAGTATGTTTGCTTCACCTCAATTGAGAGCTCCTTTGACCGCATGTTGTCTGGTCACAGCAACAGCTTTCCAAATGCAAAACCACACACCTGGAAACAACCCCAGACCTTTTTAACTACTTACTTGATTACAGGTTAACGAGGGAAAGGCCTTTTGAGTTACTTGCAGCCTTTGGAGTCCATTGTCCAATTACTTTTGGTCCCTTGAAAAAGAGGAGGCTCTGCATTACAGAGCTATGATTCCTAAACCCTTTCTCCGAATTGGATGTGGAAACTCTCATATTGCAGCTGGGAGTGTGCACTTTCAGCCCATATTATATATAAATTGTATTTCTGAACATATTTTTGTCAACAGCTAAAATAACAAAACCTGTGTCACTGTCCAAATATTTCTGGCCCTAACTGTATATGCAAAATCAGTTCATACATTAAATGTTTTTTCCCATTTTATTGACGACCCACAGTCACGAGGAGCATGCTCTCATAGAATGGCAGCCAGTTTAGTTAGTGAGAGGTTGCGCAATCCCAGGTGAGGCGCCAAGCATTTGAATGGGAATCCAGTGATTTTGAAGAAAAAATAATCAGAATTGCTTAAGCTAAGTGAAAAATTGGTACTTTATAGTACAAACCACAGGGTGAAAATAGCAATATGAGATTTTATTGTTATATATAATTTTTCCATTTTTCCTCCCCTTACACCACGTCACTAATGTTACCCACTTGGCAAATAGCTGATCTTAACAATCCCAACACGCACCTTTTCTCAATTCCATGCACTTATATGAAGTAGCTTACCAAATGGCGATCATCTGCCCGACATCCAGAGTGATATCATGGAGCTGGGCAATAAAGATGGCAGCGGACACTTCATAGAATACCGTTCCAGACCTATTGACGCTGGTGAGAATGGGTAACATAAGGCGGCAGAGTTTCTTATCCATCTTCACGTGTTCTTCACAGCTTTGCAAGGTGATAGGCAGAGCGGCGGCGCTTTGGTAGAAAGCACATCCTTTATTGAGGAAACCGTTCACATGAACAAACTAGAGAAGTGTCATGCTTTTTCAACAAACAGAACATTTCACCTGGACGCGACGATAAATGCTGTCGTCAAAGCTCTCGAGACATGTCTAATAACATGAAAAGGGTTCTTTCTGGTGAGAATGACGTAAAACATGGGGAAAACAAGGATGGCTTGGATTGCTTGCCTGAACAACAGAACAAAGTCACACTTAGAGTTAGAGGTGCATTAAGTATTCACTGGTTGTTAAACATTTATTCATACATTTATACATGTCATGGTAAAGCCTGACAGATCAATGTGTTTGGAGGGATTTTATATGATATGTGATGCATTGCATACGTTTGTCACATTCTTCTCTGCAAAATAGCACAAGCTAATATTTAGTGGAGAGTGTAAACACACAACTTCTTGCCACATTTTACCAAATGGCTAAAGGTCTGGACTTTTTCTATTCAATTCTAGCACATGAATAAGCTTTGACCTAAACCAATTATCTCAAACTCTAGACCTTGTGCGTCAGTGTACTGCAACTTTTAGATGTTTCCTTAAACCCATAAACTTCATCACCAACAATCAGTCAAGCTCTTCAGAAATCTGCTAATTTTCTGTAGATGTAGTGTAGTTTCTTATCTGAAAGCTTGGTATATTGTTTTAGAAATTAACCCTGATTTAAACTTCTCCAGATGTGTCTGCTGAGTTTCTTGATATTTATGATGCTGTTTATTCACTCATGTTCTCTAACAAACCTCTGAGGCCAAAAACAGAACTTCTGAAGGGAAATGCTTAAACTGAACCAGTTGTTTGGAGGAATCAGAGTGATGAGGCTGACAATAATTGCATTGATGAAAAGTGATCTCTAAATATAAATGAGGAAAATCTCAGTAAAATCTGTAAAACTGTTCTGTAAATATATTCATTGCACTTTTTTCTTCTCCTTTCACTCATGTAGAGTTTAGTGCTGCTAATTCAGGAGCAGTGGTATCAATTTGGTACCAAAGATGAAAAGGAAAAGGCGGTTGAACATACCCTGCCATAACCACTCCGACAAACTTTGTGAGCTTCAGGACAGCGCCCCAGTCATGCACATCCAACACATGTTCTGTGATCAGGAACAGAACTCCGATTGGAAAATACCTGAAACAAAAAAAAAAAAAAAGGTTTAATTGAAAAGGTGTTGCAAATATATTTTAAGTTAACTATTAAGATTCGAAGCAGCTGTGTAAATAGAACTGGATATGTAAAAAAATGTCAACTCAGATATTGTCTGATCTTACCACAAGATCCAGTTGACCATGATTTTTACGGCATCATTGAGGCATTGAATGATCTCCACAGTGGTTTTTGCCATTGGTCCAATCCTGTTTAACAAGATGCCGATGGCAAATGACCAGATGACCAGTCCTATCATGTTGGGTCCATCAACATACCCGCCTATTAGTTTTGTCTCAGTGTCATTCTGCACAAAAAAACACAAGTATGGTGGCTTCAGCTACCTGAAAACAATATTGTAGGAGTACATCACCTTGTTGGACAATGCATGTCACTTTTTCATAAGTAAAAATAAAACCATTGACTTTAATGTATTTAATATGCATATCTTTTGTAAAAGATATGCATCTGTATAATTGTGAAATGGAAAAGCACAAATTCAAGGGTTAAAAACCTTGAATTTGAACCCTTTAAATTATTTTTAAAAAGTAACAAACACAAGGGAAGTGGAGCCAAATGGAATGTAGAAGGGAAACCAGCAAGGAGTGACTGAGGAAGAGGTGAATCACTACTGTTTGGTTGCATGCTGAACAAAGATCTGGGCTGATGAGCTAATGGATTGCAGGTGTGAGGAGAGAAAGCAGAAGACAGGCTGAGGAGAGAGAAAGAGGAAGTGGCACCAGGGGCGAGGGAGAGCAGACTTGAGACTAGGAAATAAGAAAAATAATGAAAATTAGAGTAACCAAGGAAAGGACAAGACACAAAAAATATATAACTAGAAACACTAAGAAGGAATTGATGTAAAAATAGAAACAAAAAGTAGGTATGGAACACAAATAATGACAAAACAAAAAACAAACACAAGATCCTGACAGTAAGAGTGTTTGCAAGGTTGTTTGTCCTAATGTTTGTTCAATGACAATTGTGGCACACCTTACTGTCACATTGGCAAACACCAGCTCCCCATTCAGGCTTTAAATTAGAAGAAACTCAAGGCCATTCATTTCTTCCTCTTCAATTTGAAGTTTGTGGCTGTAAAATGACGACTCTAGAATGAAAGCAAAGATCAAAAGAAAATACTCACCATGTTTGGATCAAGTATGGGGTCAGGTTTTTTTCTTTTAACTTGAACAATCTCAGTCTTGTACTGGGAGAAAAAAAGAAACAGTGCTAAACTCCCAGATTCCAAATGGGAAATTACACAGTGAGCTGTAGGCCAGAATAAAAGCGTACCTGCTCATAGAAAGCCTGGAAGAAGCTCTCTGGAACCATATTCCTATGTGAGTAAAAGGAGAGTCAGGAAAAAACTGAGGTTAACATTAAAGCCATCTCACAAAAACATAGATAGTTGAACTAATAGTAGTCAAACATGATAAAGTCTTAAATTTAGCATACTAACAGAAAATGCAGAACACCATAAATTTTGTCTCACCTTATAAGATCCTGCATGATCACGTGCAAGACGAAGCTTGACACATTTTCTTCGTCAATCTGTACATTCTGTTTTCCCCCACCAGGGTGGATTGTAATAGTCAGAAGTATTGCTGCAACACAAAATATCAGACAGGATGTCAAAAGCAATAACACGGTACAAACTATAGCGGTCTTCATAAATCTATTTTAAATTTACCGAGAATTACGGCTATCATGGTAGAGCCACAGATGAAGGCTCCTGTGATGAAAGCTGTTTTCTTGGACACTTTGGTGTTTAATCCAGTTACTCCTGAGAAAAGAGAGCAGAACCAGAATTTCATCTGAAGGCCAGGAAATGAGCAGTTCATGTATGTCCTAACAATAATCAAAATTTAATTTAGTTCTACTGTTTAGTTATAAGAAATAAATATAAGAATATCAGATGAGTCTAATATATCAATACAGATATAATCACCTGTTTCAATCAACATTTATACAAAATATCCTCAGAAAGATGAGTGAGCATCTTTTCAAGCTATCTCTATTACAATTATAAGTTGATACATTAATATTCAGCTTGCCTGCAACCACGCTTGTCACGATGAGGGGGAGACCAAACATCTGAAGCACTTGTAGAAGCACATCCCCTGGTATTTTGATCCACTCTTTTAATTGAGCAGTTATAGGAACTACGGCCCTCAGGAGAAACCCCAGGCCTAAACCTGTCAGGCAGAAACAAAAGAAAAAAAAAGAAAAAAAATTATAAATAGAATATACATGTATGAGAAAAAAAAAATCAAAACTTCCACATCTAAAAACAACCTAAACTGTTGCATACTTTATACCAGCCTTCATAAATAACTGAGAGTGCTTTAATGCAAATAGTGAATGATATATTTTGCACATATTATTGGAGTTTATTTCAGTTTGTTTATTGGCAACTTTGTACACTTATGCTGATTAAGTAAAATAAAAAGTTGGTCATCAAACAACAATCTGACAGTCACAAACAGCATGTCATTTACACCATACATTACTGCTATTTTTTACATTGCAACGCTGTGAACAATACACAAAAAAAGTAGAAAAAAAAGTAAGTACTTACCCAAGGTGACTCCTACCATGCATAAGGCCTGAAGTAAGCTTTCTTTCATTGTTTTTATTTTACTGTTGTACAGTCAGACAGATGCACTAGTTACTCGCAGCTGTTCAACACATTTGTCACACTTTTCAAAAAATGCCCAGCAAAGCATGTTCGGTCTCTATGGATACCTTGGTGAAATAAATAACACTACTTCAAATTCAAATTCAAAACTATCTTCTTCTTTGAAAAGGGAAATTAAATGTTGTTGTGACTCATATTAATTAAAATTTTGTAGATGGTGATGGCTGTTGGCAGGACAGATCTCCTGTTGTGGCCTTGCACACCACTGTGTCTTATAACTGCTTAAAAATAAACAACACCATGGCGTAAAAACTGTTATGAGTTATTTAGACCACAAATTTGGTGGTATTTCAGATACATTAATTAAAACAAAAACTCATCAAAAATTACACTGGGTTACTAAAAAATATATTTTTGGGAAGTTGTCTATGCTTTTTCAACTGAATTAGAATTATTTTGCACCACTGAGTCCAAAAATGATATCCATTCTTCTCAGGTTGGGTTTTTATTCTAATTTGATTCAAAGAAATCCGGTCTTCTGACTGAATTGTTTACATTTTTGTGACATCAGTTCGTTTTCGTTAATATTTTTCATACAGTGAAGGTTTTAGGACAAAACAATTGTTTTCTAACAGTGCATATCAAATGTTACACACTTAAATTTCTGTGAATCGACTAGTAAACACTGATAACTGATGCAAGTGAACTGAACATTACGTCTTCATTGTGCAAAAGTCTCCATCTCTTTTTAGTCCTGACGAAGTCTCTCCCCCTGCTCATCACTCATTGATCAGATTCTCAGGAAACCAATTAATAGGTGAGAACAAGTCATGCATTTTGATGGTCATGTTGCATCCATCGTTCAGAAAATTGACCCGATTGAGAACAATTTGATTTTTGGATTGAACACATCAAAATGACCCCAAATTTTATGTTAAAAAACAGACAATTATATGGCTGCTGACCAGTGTTATTGACAGCGACTGATATGAAATGTTGTTCTCATGACATGTTTTTCAGCCATATTATCCAGTCCTATTCACACCATTTATACATATCCATGAATACAAGTAATAACAGAAATAAATTACTTGTACTACAAAGATTTTTCTAGAACAGCAGCAGAATGACTGACAATTTATTAAGATAAGTTCACCTCAAGAAATTATTTCATGCAATGTTCATACGTTCATTCATAAAATTGAAAATTTTATTAAATTTAATTATTTTTAAAATGAAAGCAGTACATTTGGTCCTAAAAAACAAAGGGTTTTATTTCCAAAGTAGTATTATATCAGTCAGTGAAACTGTATACAGAGCAGTTGTCATACACTGAAGTGTATCTCAAAATTGCAGAGGTTACAAACAGAAAGACAGGCATTTAACTACTAGACACACAATGCCAAGAAAACAAATAAAACAAGTAATTATTTATATTAGACCTATGAGAATTAAGAAATTGAGTTTTAGAAGACAAGGAAATGCGGCAGCAGATCTTTATTGAGAAAACACTGGAGAAGTATTTCAATAAAGACAAAATACTAGAAAACTAGAAAATGAAGTACTAGAGAACTTGAATACAAATGAAAATGTATGCAAACAAGGAAATTATCAGCTCAGACGCCCCAGGATGTTGACGTCCCAATCCTGAGGTTTCAGCTTGATGGTTTTGATATGGTGCTGAGATGATCCACTGACGAAGGTGAAATGGATGTTGAAGGGGAGGGAGTGGCGGGGGGGTTGATCTCGTCATTGGGCTCCAAACATAGCAAGTCCAACTGCATCTGATTGATGGAACGAACCCTAACAGGCAAAATGGAAAAAAAAAAAAAAAAAAAAACATGGTCAATATCGATCTGGACAAACTGTGGCTAAAGTACCCCATATCTTTCCACTTGGTGGAAATTTCTTATAACAATCTATTTTCCAGATTTATCTTCACCAGAATTTGTCGCAATGTTTTATTAAATATTTCAAAGGAAAGTACGACAAACTGGAGACACCCTGAGCACTTTTTAGATCATTGTTATGTAGGTCTAGAAAGTGAATAATGCACAGACCATTAACACAGTTCAGAAAGAGATGTGCACAATGTTGACAAAGTATTCACTTGTCTCCCTTCACACATTCATATCTGAGCAAAATCCTAATCTCAATCAATGCGGTTACATATGATGTGTGCATACCGGTAAAGTTCTTATACCCCAAACTTACTCATCAATGTCATGGAACCTGCTTTGTGCACTGGTGCAAAGTTATGTGAGAACAGACAGAAGCCAATTTCAAATATGCAAAAATGTGATGAAGCATTAGGAGTTTCTTTTACTAAAGCAAATGGGCCTAGTCTGGTGAATGGTCCCAAATAATGAATCCCACCCCGCCTTCCTGTACACCTCAAACACTGTTGACAGACAAGAGCAGCTGTCCCGACCTCTCACAAACTCAGTTTCAGGACATCAAAGTGTATTATCATTTTCACAATAATGAAAATGTTAACTCTGCAGAGTAAAACATTAAAAGCAGGACTGAAAATACAAAAATGTGTTCAGAAACAGAAACAAATGAACAATAAAACAATAGAAATAAAAAGTATATTTGAACATTGTATCTAATTCATGAATAGAACAGTTCCTGCTACAATCAGAGAAGGTTATTCAGCTCAGCAACATGTGGCATTAAAATCTGTTGCCAAGTCTATAGGTTTGATCTTCTGTTGTTCTTTGTCTTCTACTTGAAGATGGAGAACTTCCATCTTCAACTCTCCATTCAGTTTTGACCAACAGCCCTAGCCAACAGTCCATTTGAATTTCTTTCTATTTTATGTATGAAAATTCATAAAATGGACAGATAACTGTTCTATTTTATGATAACAGTCTCTAAAATAGACTGTTATCGAGCTGAATTAGACTACTATTATAGTCTATTTCATGATAGACCAAAGCTAAAACAGATCATGTGCCAGAGGTGTTTCTTTTTCTTTTTCTTTTCTTTCCTGAGACAACCGGGATGGACTGAACTCATATAGCGCTTTTCCAGTCATTTTGACCATGCAAAGCACTTTACACTAGAGTCACATTCACCCATTCGCACTCACAAACGCACACACATTTATACACTGATACGCAGACTGGTAGGCAATTTTGGGCTAAGTAAATTCTGCAGAGTTAAATCAATGCTATGCCAAGTCTATTTGGTCCTTATCAGAATTGGTGTTTTATTTTAACTCTTTTCAGTTATTTCAACAAAAGTTTGAGTAGTTATAACTTTTTCAAGTGTTAAAACTACTTAGTTTCTTGTTGAAATAACTGAAAAGAGTTAAATTAACACCAATTCTGATAAGGACCAGATAGACTCAGCGTAGTGTTGATTAACTCTGCAGAATTTACTGTGCCTTGCCCAGAGGCACATCGACATGTGGCAAGAGGAAGCTGGAATCAAACCTACAACCTTCCAATCGCAAGACGACTACTCTGCCATACAAACACAGTCGCCCTAGTGTTAATTGAGGGTGGAGAGGGAGCAGCCAATAATTTGATGGAAGCGATATCAACCGGAGGATCTTCTTGCAGGCGGCTGGCATATGTAAATACACTCAGAGGTAAAGGACCAGGAGGGAGTCTAAGGGGAAAGTCTTTGCTGCACCTTTTTTGTTACTTTTGATGCAGGATTTAAAACTCCAAACAACACGTCCACACTGGTCTAGAGTCCAGCAGATGAAATATATACAGGTGGTATCCTATCATGGTACCATGCTCAAATTCACAGTTTCTTCTGAGAGTGACCTATTTGTTCAGCCTCATGTATGAAGTCCACTGTAACCCCTGAATTCAATGTTTTGGATTTCATAAGCTAATACTTTTGCCAATGTGGTGTCTTTCGAAATGAAAAGATTGTTTTATAATTAAATGTACCTTATGTCATTGCTCTCCTCTTTCAGCTCATTCTTGCACATTTGACTGATGACAGCTACACCAAAGCAGTCACTCAGTACATTCACCATGGTGGAAAAATGGTCTCTAAAGAGCACAAAAGAAGAAAAGAAACACACTGTCAGACTCAACTATGTTTTTCTTGAAAGTTTTCTCTCTCTTACTCTACAAAAACCAGATGGACCAGCTCTTCTCCAGCTCATGCCATCCCTGTTAACCACATCCATCTCAAAGGGTAATTATATCAATCACTGCGAAACATGCTCTCTACACAAGTAACGGGTCCTAAAACCCTTGTTTTGCAAGTTAAAAATCATGTCTTGGTCAAAGCTATCCATAAGTGTTCTCATAGCAAATCAGCATAACCCCATCAAGAATGACTGGACAGTTTGATTAAAGTACTGTTTTGAACAAGAGTAGTGGACTGTGAACATCAAGTTGAACTTACATAAACCACTCAAAGGCTATCAGAATGGACACACCCCTTGCAGGCAGTCCCACAGCTGTCAGAATCAGGATGGTGCTTGCAGGTCCCAACATCGGGACACCTACAGCTCCAAAGCTGGCAACAGCACTTGTCAAACTGCAAACCAAAGATTGCTTCCATGAGCATTTCTATCTCAACTACAACACACTGCTGTATCAAAGCCTCTCCTTTTAACAATCCCAGAATTCACATTGTCTCAATTCCAGACACATGTAGGAAGCAGCTTACCCAATGGAGATTATAAGCTGGGCATTCAGGTAGATTTGAGATATCTGGGCAATAAAGACGGCAGCGATCACTTCGTAGATCGCCATCCCATTCATGTTGATGGAGGAGACGATGGGCAACATGAGACGGCATAATCTCACATCAACCTTCATTTTCTCTTCACAGCATTGAAGGGTGATAGGCAGAGTGGCAGAGCTTTGGTAAAAAGCACATTCTTTATTGGTGCACCATTTGTATGTATACGAGAAAAGTGTCCATCTTTGACAACAAACAAACTAACAAACCTGGATGCCATGGTGAGAGCGTTTATCAAAGCCTTGTCAACCTGCTGGAAGACCACAAAAGGGTTCTTTCTGGTGAAAATAAAATAAACCAAGGGAAGAACAATGAGGGAATGAATTCCAAACCTGAAAGAGACAACAAAGTCATGCTCAGTGTTAAAGACATCCAAAGCAAAACTATTCACTAACATTCAACTTTGACATTAATGGAAACAAGCAAAGCTAGTTTCCACGAGCTTTGCTTGTTCATAGAACCACTATTTGTCACATTCTTCTTTACAAAAGAATAGAATAAAATAGAATAGCATAGAATAGAATAGAATAGAATAGCATTTATTGTCATTGAACAGGATTCAACGAAATTTCTATTGCAACTCCCGTGCAAAAAGTCAAAATATACAATATTAAATAAACAAACACACAATAATAATAATATATACAACTAAAATTAACTAAAGGCACTCAACACACCCAAAGAAGAAGCAGCAGGTCCAATTATGGTAAAGTGCAGATGATGTGACAGTGCAAGTGCAGAACAATATGGCTGTGTGGGGGTGGGGGGGGGTGTATGTGAGGTTATGATATGTGTGGGAGGGGGCGGCAGGGAGTAATGGCTCTGACGGCTGTGGGGAAGAAACTGTTTCTCAGTCTGTTTGTTGTAGTCCGTATATTCCTGTACCGCTTGCCTGATGGCAGCAGCACAAACAGACTGTGGCCCGGGTGACTGGAATCCATGGCTATGGATCCAGCTCTCTTCTTGACCCGGCCTATGTAAATAGAGTCCAGGTCCGGGAGGGGGCATCCCACAATGCCTTGTGCTGTTCTCACCACCTGTGTCAGTTGTTTCCTCTCCAGTGCTGTGCAGCTACCATACCACACAGTCACGTTGAGGCAGAGGACGCTCTCGATCGTTGCCCTGTAAAAGTTCACGAGCAGCCGTGAGGAAAGTCCAGCACGTCTCAGTTTCCTGAGGAAGAAGAGCCTTTGTTGTGCTTTCTTCACCAGGTGGGAGGTGTTGGTATTCCAGGAGAGGTCAGACGTGATGTGGAGGCCCAGGAACTTGATGTTGTCCACACGCTCCACCTCTTCTCCATCTATGAGAAGGGGAGTGTGACCCGTCCTCCTGGACCTTCTGTAGTCCACAATGACCTCCTTGGTCTTCCCTGTGTTCAGCACCAAGTTATTGGCTGAACACCACTGAGTGAGCTGCAGAATTTCCTCTCTGTAGTGGGTCTCGTTGTTGTCTGAAATGAGACCCACTACTGTTGTGTCGTCGCGCGAACTTGAGACTGGTGGGGTGGATGGCAACGCAGTCGTGTGTAAACAGGGTGAAGAGAGCTGGGCTGAGAACACAGCCCTGCGGTGTGCCTGTGTTGAGGACCAGTGGGGACAATGTTGAGCCACCTATTCTCACCACCTGAGGCCTGTTGGTGAGGAAGTCTCTGATCCAGTGGCACAGTGAAGCAGGCAGCCCCACCTTGAGTAGCTTCAGCACCAGCTTGTCTGGGATGACGGTGTTAAATGCTGAGCTGAAGTCTACAAATAGCATCCTGACGTAGGTGTTGGGATGCTGCAGATGGGTCAGGGCTGTGTGCAGAGTGATGGAGACAGCATCCTCTGTTGACCGGTTCGCTCTGTAGGCGAACTGGAGGCTGTCCAGGTCTGCAGGGATGAAGTGTCTGATGTACCTCAGAAGAATCCTCTCAAAGCACTTATGATCACCGGGGTCAGAGCGATGGGCCGGTAATCGTTCAGGCTGGTGATGGTCGTCTTCTTCGGTACAGGGATGATGGTGGAAGACTTGAGACACTCAGGAACCATGGTGAACTGCAGGGACAGATTTTCAGCATCTGGCCTGACACCTTGTCCGGTCCTGTAGCTTTGCGGGTGTTGATCCTCCTCAGGGTGGACGTCACCTGGTGCTGCTGCAGGACGAGAGGCTGGTACTGCTCTTCCAGTCGGGGTAGATGTACAGCTTCTCTGCTGCCGAACTGTGTCAAAGCGGGCAAAGAAGCTGTTTAAGGTGTCAGGCAGGGTGGGGTCGCGGCTGGTCAGCTGAGTGCTGTGTTTGTAGTCTGTCATGGTCCTGATGCCTCTCCACATGCTTCGGGGGTTGTTGTTGATGAAGTGTTCCTCAATCCGCTGTTTGTACTGGAGCTTGGCCTGCTTAATTCCTTTTTTCAGTTCCGACCGGGCCCTGCTATAAGCCAACCTGTCTCCAGATCTGTAGGCAGCATCCCGGGCTTTCAGCAGGGCCCGTACTGTGCTGTCCAGCCATGGTTTCTGGTTTGGAAACACTTTTATGGTCTTAACAGGGAGGACAGCATCGGTGCAGAACTGAATATAGGACAGAACGGACGATGAGTATTCCTCCAAGTCTGCTCCGTCCCTGAACACACTCCAGTCTGTGTGCTCAAAGCAGTCCTGAAGTGCAGAGGAGGCCTCCTCAGTCCAGACCTGAACTATTCTGGTGGTCGGCTTAGTTCTGCAGGCCAGAGGCTTGTAGACATATGCTTCACAACTTGCCACAGATTATCAAATGAATATAGGAATATACTGTACTTCGATTAGGCAATTCTAGCACATGAATACGCTGCAATGTAAAGCTTTCAATTCTCTCTTTAGCTGCAGGTTTAGTCGTTGTGCTGAGAGAAGATGGATCTTCTCTGCCCTTTACAGACCTTTGAAGACCTTTACAAACCTGCCTTTTACAATTAGTGAAAAGGGCAGACAAGTCAGCACTTCCTCTCTGACATGTCTGCTGAGTTTCTTGGTCTTCATGATGCTTTTTGTTCACTATTGTTCTCTGACAAACCTAACATGGTTAGGCCAGTTAAGCCCCTTTTCCATTAAACTGCCTCTAACAGGTACAGTACTGGTCTGCCCTGCCCAGATTCACTTTCTTTAGAAAATTCGGTGCAGGTCTGCCTGGCTACTGTCAGATTAGTGTACCTACTTTAGGATAGTACCATCTGTAACTTACCAGGTACAACACTAAATGATTTGATTGACAGCTGACTACATTCTTTAATTGGTTCACAATTACCTCATGGAAAACTCCAAAAAACCATAACAGTTTACCTGTGGACCACGAACATACCGTCTGCTATCAGACAGCTGCTAAGTACAGATTAGCAATTCTAAATTTAATCACAAGCAGGGTCAGGAACAAATGCATTAAGTTTTGAAGCATAATGACTGTAATTTAGCAGCTTGTCTCTCTAAATAATGGGAAGCAATAAAGAGAAATGGTGCAGCTGTGCTTAGCTTTCTGACGAGGCTGCAATTTGGCACTGAGACTACATAATATTAGCTATAGAGTGATGCAAATTATATATATATATATATATATAAAAAAAGTTCATGCATGAACAGTCGGTTTACATCTTTTGACTGCTTTACCTAAATCCAAAATGTTCCACATTAAAAAAAAAAAAAAAATGCCAGAATGTATTTACGTTTATATGTATGGCAAAATAATCAGCTGATCCGAGTCTTTATCATTATGTTTGGGGCAGCAATTTCTATTTAATTTTTATAAGGTAAAATTAAATATTTGGGTTTATTTGTGTCCATCAGAACCACAACCTCAGGTTCTCCATTGTTGAGCACTGCTACAATCATCAGTGGAGAGTTGATCACAGCCCACCCACAATAACGAGAAACAGAGCATATAATGGAGAAGTTTATTACCTAAGGTAAAACTGAACCGCTCATTTACTGATTAGCGCACGACTTACCAGAGGAAAAGTGCTAACTATGACAGGGAACATAACTTTATATCAGTCACGTCTCAGTGCCATTTTGCGCCAAAAAACAAATTAGGCTGAATGACAGAGTTTGGTTGGTTAGGCCTAACAGAACATTTGAAGGGAACTGCTTTAACTGGACTTGACAGTTGAGGATAGCAGAGTAAATAGATTGACAATGATTGTATTCATAAGCACTGATCTTCTTCCTGAAATTAGTGATACTGTTCTGTAAATACATTCAACTGAATTTCTTTCCTTCTTAGTTAGAGTACAGTACCTCACCAGCAGTGGTAAATTTGGCAACAAAGTTGAAACAGACACAGTGGACATACCCCATAAAAACGACCATTATAACCTTTCCAAGTTTAATGAGAGCACTCCACTGTTTGATTTCCATCACGTGCTCTATCATCAGGAAATAAATTCCAATTGGCATGTACCTGGAACAAAAAACAGTAAACATAAACAAGATTAAATAAAACAGACGTTTCAGATATATTTTAACTAACTGTTCATTAAGAAAGGAAACTTTGTCCCTTGTAGATACAAAAACTGAAACCACATTTTAATCATACAGAACTGATGATGTACTCTTGTGCTTGACCTGAACTAATTAAGGGAATGACTTTATTTTAAAAAGCAATCTAATTTTATTAAAGAGTAAAATTATGTGGTGTTTGATCTTACCACAAGACATACTTGAATATGATTTTTATTGCGTTGTTAATTTCTTTAGCGGCCTTTACAGTGACTTTTGCCCGGGGTCCCACCCGGTTTAAAAGGATGCCGAAGATGAAGGACCAGACGATCAGTCCTAGCATGTTGGCTCCATCAGCATAACTGCCCATCATTCGCAGCTCTGTGTCATTTTCCGACTGGAAACACAAATATGCTGACTGTAACTCCAGGAGCAGTTTTGTAGGTGTACCACACCATGTTGGAAAATGCATATCACTTTTCTGCAATAAGTTGCACTAAAGGCTTAAACTTTGATGTATTTGATTTGGATTTATTTTTTGAATGACCAATCCAAAATATTGCAATAGTTGTGAAGTGAAAAGAAGAAAATCCAAGGGTTAAAAAAGACTTTCCATATAAAAAGAACAATAATAAAAAATAAATGTGTATTTAGCTAAACTTTCTGTAACCCCTTCAGTAGCCATGTACATGTGTGTTAATTTGCTTTCCTTCTGCAGAGCCGGGAAAGCCGCTCAGACATTTTATGGGTAGATGGATGGAGTTAAATTTATAAAAATATAAGTTGAAAATTAGGACAGATCTTCCGCTTGCAGAAGAACACACACTCTAAACATAAAACCAGATCTACAATGGAATATTTCAGGTGAAATATCCATCTATTGGATCCATGTAGTCAAATCCAGCCCTAAATACATCAGAAAATTGGGGGCAAGATGAGAAAATTTCCCAAAAAACATTATTGTTGGGTTAACTGGTCTTGTCTTAACCAGTGAGTATGAGTATTTGGATGGTTGTTTGTCTCTGTCATTCTCTGATATGCCCCTCTCTTCAATAGGATGGCACAACTGCCCTCCTGTGTGTTGAAAATAAACACTACTTCTCCTTTCAGGTCTTAATTTAGAAGAAATTTAATCCAACCCATCCTTTAACTTCCTATTCACTATCAAGTACTTTTTTGTGTTTGTTGATTACTTTAAATTGAAACAAAATATATTGAAGTTTATGATTGTCATGTGACGTGAGAAAAATCTCCAGGGTTATAAAGACCTTTGGCAAGTGCTCTAGAACAAAAACAAAGTTCAGAAGAAAATACTCACTATTAGTGCTGACCTAAAGACAATCCTATTGTCTATTGGATCGACCTCAACAACTTCTGTCTGGTACTGGGAGAAAACATAAACTGTTTGGAAACTTTCCAAATTCAACATGAAAAGTTACACAGTAAGTTGTGGAGCTGAATAAAAACATACATGCTCGTAGAAAGCCTGAAAGAAGTTCTCTGGAACCAAGTTCCTATGCAAATCAAGGGAGAGTCAGACAAAAAAAAAAATTGAACTTGTAAACGTTAAAGACAAATAAAAAACATGAGCATGTTATTTTCACCACTATGAGTTCCACCTTAGGAGTTTCAAATTATGAATTTCATATCATAATTTCACATAAATCAAGCTAGTTTTAATAGTTGTCAGAGACAATAAAAATCTCTATTTTTACTTATTTATGTAGAAAACTATAACCAAGAATTTTGTCTAAATACTTATTCTCTCACCTAACAATATCCAGGAAAACCAAATGCATGGAGAAGTCCTGGACATGCCATTTGGTTTGTTTAACTGTGTCCCCACCAGGCTTAATCAGGAGCACTAGAGTCATTCCTGCAACACAGTCTCAGGCAAAATATTAGACACAATACACACAGTGGAGGTCTTAATGTACCTATTTTAAAAACTGTTAAAGGTTACCAAGAGTTATAGCCAGAGCGGTGGTGCCACTAATGTACATTAATGTGTAGATGGCTGTTTTCCCAGACAAGCTGGTGTTTAAATCAGTTACACCTGAAAAAAGAGATGAGAATGATACGTTCACCTGGTGCCAGAGCAATGAGCAAGACAACACACCAGTTCATGACTTTCTAAGTGAAAGCCCAAATGTCCTAACTGATCTTCATCTTTGAACACTTTTTAGTCACAAGAAGTAAGTGGTGAGAGTTTGAGCAACATTTACAGAGAGCATCCAGAAAAGGTGAGTATCCAGATTCATATTTAGCTTGCCTGCAATCACGCTGGTCACAATGAGGGGCACAGCGAACATCTGAAGCAGGTTTAGAAGCACATCTCCTGCCATTTCAATCAACTTTTCTGCAATCTTACTGATGGGAAAACGAACTTTGAACAAAACCCCAGTGCCTATCCCTGTGAGGGGAAAAAATGACGAATATAATATATGTAAAAAAAAAAACAAAAAAACAAAAACATCAACCTTATAAAAGCCATAAGAAACAATTGGGAGTGTTTTAATGTAAAATAATAAACTACATACTGTATTTCGTAGAGATGTTTTTCAAAACGATTTTTTTTTCAGTTTATTGTGTATAGTTCTGTTGTGCTGATTGATATTAGCCAATACTTGGGGGTTGAAAACGTGTGAAAATGCCTTCACACAACAAACTTAATATTACATTTATGAAACAAGTACTTAGGTTGCTTGGCAGTACTTGGCAGTTGCATTTAAGTCTTTCCAATTGCTACATCCATGTTTTAACATGAATACGCTAGTTTAGATAAAGCAAAATGTCTGCAGGCAAAGCAATATTCTACATATCTAGGGACAGAGAAACTAACCAGTGAAACTTGCTCAATGTTTACTAATTTTTTCCTCTGTCCTCTCATGAAGAAGCAAATGTAAAGCTGTGACCGACAAATCAGTCCACATTCAAACTTCAGCTACACCTCAATAGTGTCAGAAGAACATTCATTAAAAAGACATTAAACATTTCTCTAGCTACGAAGCTTTCACATTTTAAATATATTTTCACTAATTTGAGTTAAACATGCTATATGGCATGGCGGCTGGAGGTTATGTCAGTTTAACTGCTAACCTCCAGCTCATGAAGCAGCAATAGAAATAGGATAATCAGCAGCAGAAAAACATGTCAGTACTCACCCAAGAAAATCATACACAGAGTAGACCTCTGAAATAAGTCGGCTATTAATCTCATTGTTTCACAGTGGTCCAATAAGCTGAGGCAGATGGGGCAGTCTCTCACACTTGTTGAAGACAATCAGTTGCTGTTTTGTGGCCAATGCTGACATTTGTTCCCTTTTACAAAAAATGCCCTGAAAAACATATTTGGTCTCCATGGAAACCTTGGTAAGATATATGACATAACCTGAATACTTTGGAATTATTTAAAAAAAAAATACATTGGGTTTCTAGTCATTTGGTGTGCTTAAAAATCAATCATGTATTGATTGAGTCAGTGTGATTGATTAATTTGTCAAATATTATTGTTTAAGTGATTTAAGCAGTTTCTAGTTTAAGATAACCTTGTTGTTCATTTTGGCAGCGAGTCCTAAATTCAGTTTCTTGGAAAATACAAAGAAAAGCATCTCTGGTCTCCAGGGATACCTTGATTTTTGTTCAAAAACAATATAAAATTGTATACTAATTTAAGAATAATAGTAAAATGATAGTGTGTTTCTAATAATATATCTACATCTCTAAATTGTTTAGTTTATGGGGTGTTTTTTATTAAATTTGAGCAGTCTGAATAGCATTGCTTCCTATGCATTTAGGCTTTAACATAATTGCAATTGGACTGAATTGCAGAACAACCAAATTCCAGAACAGCTTCATCCCTCATGCTATAAGACTACTAAACTATTAATATTTTAATTGAATATATTTATATTAATACTTTTTTATTATTCCTTATTTATTGTGTTATTATTATTATTATTATGGGATCCTTGCAATGACATTTTGCCCAAAATATACATTTTAAGTGTATCAATGAATGGAAATAAAATCTGTCTATATCTATGTCTACATTCCTGGAGAAATGTCAGGATGTTTAACTGTGGTGGAGGGACCAGGATAACATTTCTTTTGATTTGAGAGAATCTATTCAATTCAAAATTTAAATTCTGATGTTCATGCCCCAACAAATGATGGCAGAAGAGATGACGCTCTTAACAACAGACTGATAGAAGATCTGCAGCATCTTGCTGCAAACCTTGAAGGATCTTAGCTTCAATAAGTCCAGTCTGCTCTGAACCTTCTCATAGACGCGTCACTGTTGCGTCTCCAGTCTTTTTCATTAAACTTTCATGTTCAATGAATTAGAATACTGAAAAGTTTTAACTGCTTAAGTGAAATACATTATATAGATTAATCATGCCCAGACTGATGTTAAGTTTTAATTTTGTCACATTCATTTTCTGGGCGATTTTAGAGAATTTATGGAAGAAATTGAATAATTTATCTCCTTTTTCATTAAGCTAATTAGAAGAGATAGTTTCATGTAGTCTTTTGTCCATTTATAAAACTCCCTCTGCTGGTCAAAGCCTGCTTCTCAGCCAACTCTTTTATAAATTAGTAATACAAAAAAAAAAAAATAAGACTGTCCTACAACAGCAACAGAATGACTGGCAATTTGTTAAAATCAATTCTTTTCACAAAAATGATTTTATGTAATGTTCATGCATTTACACATAAAAATTAAATGTATATTCAATTCAATTGTTTTCAGTCTGAAAGCAGTGAACATGTTCATACAACATAAAGGATTACATTCACAAAGTATTGTATCAATCAACTTGTATATTGAGCACTGGTCATACACTCAAGTAAAATGCAAAGTTACAGAGGTTAAAAACAGAAAGATGAGCATTCAACTACTACAGACACACCATTAAATTATCTGTGTAACTAAATAAAGTAACAGGTCAAGACCAATTATTGGTAAAAAAACTGAGAATTCAGAAGTGGGAGAAAACCAATTACAGAAGATGAGGAACTGTGGCAGCTCATGAGTGAGGAAATGCTGGAGAAATATTTCTGTCCTACTTGTATCTTACAAGTAGAAAGAACAAATTTAGAAAAACAAAAAAGACAATACATAGTAAACTTTCAAAAGCAAAAATAATAAATCTGCAACAGCAAATTATCTTCAAACACAACAATAATGAACAACTTATTATGTTGTTCATGAAGAGCAATACATTTGGAATAGAGATCACTTAAAAATAGCAAAAACAGAAACAAAATAGAAACTAAATACAGATCAATAAACTGATAAGGCACAATTGTATTAGAAATAATTATACACAAACAAGAAAATGATCAGCTCAGACATCCAACGATGGTGGCATCCCTGTCCTGAGGTTTTAATATATCAGAGTTAATGTGGTGCTGAGATGATCCTTCACTTCGGTGAAATGGATCCTGAAGGGGAGGCGGCACGAGACGGGTTGAGCTGTAGATCGGCCTCCAAACAGGTTAAGTCCAACTCGAGCTCACTAGTGGGACGGACCTTGTCAATGCTAACATGTAAAATGAAAAACATGGTCAATAACACTGGTCAACAGCCAAAAAGTTGTCTGGGCTTTTTCAACTCTTTTAGGGCCATTTTGATGTGTTAAACCCAAAAATGACATGAGCATCAAAATGTGCGACTTGTTCTCACATATTTATCAGATTTCTGAGAATCTGGGATCAATGAGTGGAGAGACTCCATCAGGACAGAGAAGAGACGGAGCATTTTGTACAATGCAGATGCATTGTTCATATGTACTCACCATTACCAGTGTTTACTCTTCAATTTAAAGAAATCCAAGTTTGTAACATTTAATTACTACATTCTATTAGAAAACTTTTTTTTTTCTCCTGCAATCTTTTTTGAATGAGAAATATTACCAGAAATGAACCGATAATGTCACAGAAATCATACTTCTCTAAATCAAATTGGAATAAAAACCTAATTATTCTAATTGAGAAAAATGGATGACACTTTTGAATTCAGCGGTGCAAATAATCCTAATTCAGTTGAAACAAACATAGACAACTTCCTAAAAATATTTTTTTGTAACCCAGTGTAATGATCTGGACAAACTGTGATTAAAGTACTCTATATCAGTAAAAATAACAAGAGCTGCTGTCCTGGCCACTGACAAACCCAGTTGTTAGGACACCAAAGTGCATTATCATTTTCATAGTAAAAATTTCAAAGTAATAAAAATGAGAAGCTCCTTTTGCAGAGTAAATGATAAAAAGTGGGACTAAAAATACAAAAAAGGTTTTTAAATAGAGAAAGAATTCAATAATAATAAAAAAGGATATTTATACAGTCTGACAATGTAGGACAACTCATGCTACATTTAGAATAGTCATTTGGAATTTTTCTGTAATTCAACAATAATCTGTGGTATTAAAAACATTTACCAAGCCCGTTTGTTCGACGATTTATTGTCCTCCATTTTCCCCACATTTGGGAACCACTGTTCTACTAGAAGGCAGAAGTTGCAATAGCTGTGTTGGATTTTTAATGTATTTTTTATGATTCTTGCCTCAGATAACAAGATTGGTACATTTTGTTTGGGGAAGGAGCACCAAATAATTTAATGCCATTGTAATTACTAGTTGGATGATCTTCTTCTTTGCAGCCTTGCATATGTGAAGACACTCTCAAAGCAGATGGAAAGGGCCAGGAGAAGCTTTTTGGAGGTCATTTGTCTTACAGAGTTTAGGGAGGAAAGTGTTTTTTTTTTGTTTTTGTATTTTTTTTTCTCGTTTGAAGCAGGATTTGAAACTCTAAACAACACATCCACACTGGTCTAGAGTTCCTTTTACAAAATGCAATGACTGGAAGTAGTGCACAGTTGGCATCCTATCATCTCAGAGCACCCTATTTGTTCAGGCTCAGTGCTGGATTTCATACGTGGAAGCCACTTGAACACCTGAAGTCAGTCATTTGGATCGGGATGCTTTTGGCAACACTATGTCTTTGCAAATAAACACATCATTTTAATGATTTCATTTACCTTGCTGGTTTGTCCAGGTGCTTCAGCTCATCCTGGCACATAAAATTGATGATAACAACACCAAAGCAGTCTCCTATTATATTCACCCCGGTGAGGATATGATCTCTAAAGGGTACAGAAGAAGAAAACAAATATGTTATTAGACTCAACCATGTTTTTCTCAAAAATTTTCTTTCCCTCACTCTACCACAGCCAAAAAAAAGAAAAAACAAAACTACATGCAGCACAGGGAGCCAGGGCAGAACAAAAACTTGAATCCAGGTGTAAAGACAACAAGGTATTAAAAAGGTAGAAAGAGGAGAAGAAGTATATAAATACTGGGAGATTGAACGCTGGAACAATTGGATGAGGCTGATGGCTAACAGGTTGCAGGTGTGAGGAGAGAGAGAATGGGAAAACCTACCTCACGACATGCCAGTTAAAAATTACGACTTGGAAGAAACTCACTTGCAAGTTTCATGATTGCAAATCAGCGTAACTCCATCTAGATTGACTACATGGTTTGATGATGAAAGGACTGTTTAAGTAAAAGTGGTTGACTCTGAGTTTCAAGTTGAACTTACAGAACCCATTCCACTACGACCAGCATGGCAGCGTCCCTGGCAGGCAGTCCCACAGCTGTCAGAATCAGGATAGTGATCACAGCTCCTGTTGCTGGGATTCCTGCAGCTCCAAATGTGACAATGGAAGTAGTCAGGCTGCAAACAAACACAATCTCTATTAGCATTGCTGTCTAAAGTACAGCACACAACCATAATAAAGCCTTTCCGTGGAACTCAAATTCATAGAAATTGAACTGCTGTTTCCTTGGCACTTCAAGAAAACAGCTTACCCAACAGCAATTATCTGGCCAGCATCCAGCGTGATGTCATTCATCTGGGCAATAAAGACAGCAGCGATCACTTCGTAGATCGCGGTCCCATTCATATTAATACTGATGAGAATGGGCAACATGAGACGGCAGAGTTTCCCATTGACCAATAGGTTCTCTTCACAGCATTGAAGGATGACAGGCATACTGGCAGTGCTATAGCAGAAAACACATCCTTTATTGGTGCACCGTTCATACGAGAAAACTGGATAAGTGTCAACAAACAGAACATCTTACCTGGACGCAATGATAAATCCAGTCATCCAAGCCTTAGAGGTATTCTTTAGGATGAGAAAGGGATTCTTTCTGACAAGCGCGAAGAAAACCACGGGAAGAATAATCAAGGAATGGATTATTAGCCTGGAAGAGACAATAGTCACGTTCAGTGTTGAAGATATGCAATGCAAAAGTATTGGTATTCAATAGTTGTCACAGTTGAATACCAAAAGTTGGTATTCAACTGTGACATTTTTATGTATTTTGCAAAAATAATGATAAATAATAATTAATTTGACTTAGAATACATTTTATGTCTTGAGATCTCAAAGGGCACACAGTAAAACCAGAGTTCAATATTTAGGGGAGATTTTATATAAAATTATAACTGAGAAAACGTTCTCTTTTTCTCTCTCCCTTTTTTTTTCACATCAACACATTTGCGCTCTTTCATTTAGGAAAAAAAATATTTTGAAAAGAAGAGGTGTGATTCGCGATCCTGTCATCTTCACGGTGACTTGGAATTAATTATCAGTTGCACTTTGGGAATGCAAGGCTGTGGAAAAAAATAATGCTGAAATTGATTACTCTTTTTTTAATAAAAGAGAGCAAGAGTGTCGATGTGAATAAAAGGAGCGAGAAAAAAAGAACGCTTTCTCTTCTGGGTTACAATATGTTAACACAATAGCGCATTGTTGTAAAGTGGAACGAAAATAATGCCTGGTTGCACAACAATATCTATCAAGATGTTTGTGCACCACTTTAGAACAACTTATTGCTGCAGAACCAGCTGCATCTTGTTGGGTTCTGTCTCCACCAGCTTTACGTTTTCGTAGAAACCTTTTGTTCTCTGCAAAAAAGGACTATGTTCAAAATGGATGTTGAGTGTGAACACAAAGCTTCACAGTTTGCCACAGATTATCAAATGGACTTAGGCCGGACTTTGACGAGGAAATTCCAACACGAGTAAGCTTTGATCCAAATCAGTGATCTCTAGTTCTCAAAGGCCAGTATACAAGATATCTGTTATACAGATATTTCCCTTGCCAAACAAGGCAAGGGAAATAGCTGAACTGCATCAGTAGGATGCAATTAAGATCTACAGAAATCTGCTAATGAGCCAATGTTGACATCCAAAAGTTTCAGGACAAAGGCCCTTGAGGAGTGGAGCTCAAGACAACTGATCTAATCCATTCCATGCTCTATTTAGTTGCAGCCTTAGAGTCGTCGTGCTGAAAGAAGACAGACCTCGCTAAAGTCTAAAGTGGTTTGCAGCCTCTAACAAATATCCTCCAAGGATTGATTTTTATGAAGCTCAAACTCTGAAATGAGTTGAGTTTTTTTTTGTGTTTATGTCATGTTTATGACAGTGTCATGACAGTCTTATGCAAAATCCTTCAACTAAAGTATTGCCAAAAAATCTTAACAGAAAAGGTGGACATACCCCAGACAAATCACGGCTGAAAGTTTTGCGAGTTTAATGACAGCGCTCCAGTCATCAACATCCAACACATTTTCTAAAATCAGGAAAAAAACTCCAATTGGCAAGTACCTGAAACAAACAAACAAGAAATACTGAACTGATTACAGGGATGTTTTGTACATTATTAATGAATCCAATTTTGTAAACGAGTGAAATGATATACTGTCTTATTTTACCACATAATCCAGTTAAATATGATTTTTATTGCGTCATTGAGGCTTTGAATGGCCTTCACAGTGCTTGTTGCCACCTGTCCCACCCTGTTTATCAAGATGCCGAAGGTGAAAGACCAGATGATCAGTCCTAACATGTTGGGTCCATCAACATAAGTGCCCACCAGTTGAATGTCACTGTCATTCTGCACCGAGAAACACAGAAATACTGGCTGCAATATTCTAAGAGCAATATTGTAGGAATACATCACCTTGTTGGACAATGCATTTCACATTTTCACAATAAATCACATTAAAACCATAAACCGATGTGCTTAATTAACTTTTAAATTTTTAAAAAAAGGACCAATCCACAGCATTGCATAATTGTGAAATATAAAAAATATTATATAACATAGAATTCTTTGTGTATTTAGCTAAACTTTTATGCTGTTTCCTCTTCAGTCGCCCTGTACATCCAGTACATTCCTGTACATTCGCTTATTTTGGGAGGGCAGAGTGAGCGAGCCTGTTCTTTAATGTGAATTCATGAACATTTATGTTATCTTTCAAATAAAATAATCATGTTTATTAATAGAAAATTAAACAATAAAGACGTAAATGCATAATAAATCTACCCCAGTCAAGAGACAATAATAATAATACCACTCAAGTAAAAGAAAGAAGTACAGAGCATTGAAACTACTCTTATCAAGAAAATGTGAAGCCCTCCATCTTTTATCCTCCACTTCAAAATCAAGTACTACTGTTGGGCGACTACTTTAAACCAAACAGAATACTTTGAAGTTTGTGGTTGTAATGTGACAACACTTGAAAAACTGAAAGGCTATATACTTTTGGAAAGTGCTCCAGAGTAAGAACAAAGATCAGAAGGAAATACTCACTAATGGGGGATGGCCAGAAACACTTTTTTTCTTGTAAACAATCTCAGTCTTGTACTGGAAAAAAAATCCAGAAACTTCTTTAAAACTTTCCAAATCCAACATGGAAAGTTACACACTGAGCTGTGGTTCTGAATAAAAACATACCTGCTCATAGAAAGCCTGAACGAAGCTCTCTGGAAACATGTTCCTATGTGAGTGAAAAGAGAGTTACAAAAAAAACAAAAACTGAGCCACATGTTGAAGACAAAATACATGTGAATATTATTTTCTTATCATTTCACATAGGCGAAGATAGTTTTAATTGTTATCTTGGATAATAAAAGTCAATAATCCTCTATGTAAGAAACTATACGATCCACATAATCACCTTCCTAAAAATAGGAAGTTTTTAGGAATGTTTTAAATATATGATGTATATTTAAAACATCATTATTTTAGGAAGGTGACAATGTGCACAATATGCACAAAAACAGGAATTGTGTCTAAATGTCTGTCCTCTTGCCTTAAAAGATCCATGAGAATCACATGAATGGAGAAGTGTGGCATTTCTTTCGTGTTCTCCTGTAATATGAGATCTCCCATACCAGGCTGGATTGTGAGCACCAGAAACAGTCCTGCAACACAAAATCTCAAGCAGAATATTAAAAGCAATAACACAAAGCAAACTACCCCAGCCCTCATAAATCTTTATTAATAATGGCTGACCATAATAATGTTACCAAGAATTGTGGCCAAAAAAGTAGTGCCACAGATGAAGGTTCCTGTGAATACGGCTGTTTTTTTGGACATTTTGGTGTTTAATCCAGTCACTCCTGAGAAAAGAGAGCAGATCCAGAAGTTCATGTGGTGCCTGAGCAATGAACAGGACAACATATGTATCCTAACAACTAATCTTCATCTTTTAAAAATGTTTTAAAAGCATGGGAACTAAATGGTGTGAATATAAAATTAGCTTAATATCTAGATATAATACAATACAAAGGGTTTTGAGCAATATTTATGCAGAATATCCACAAAAAGATGAGTGAGCATCCTTTAAATCTATCTCTGTGACAATGATACGTTAATACTTCAAGTATTTAGATTCATATTTAGCTTGCCTGCAAGGACACTTGTCACAATGAGGGGTACAGCAAACATCTGAAGAATGTTGATAAGTATATCCCCTGGTATTTTTATCCATTTTACTTGATCGTCTCTTAAATACATCATAAACCTCAGCAGAAATCCAGCGCCTAAGCCTATGAGGGAATCACAAGCATAATAGATATGAAGAAAGAAAACATCAAGATGTAGAAACAACCTCAGCTATAGTATACTTTATAACAGTTCAGAGAAATAAATGGGAGTGCTTTCATATAAATATAAAATATCTATTGTAGATTTTTTAATTAAATTATTTTTTTCAGTTTATTGTGAATAGGTTACCAAGAATTATGGCCAAATAGTAGTGCCACAGATGACGCTAGACAAGTGAAACAGGAAACCTGGCATTTATTTTCAAAACATGAGTAAAATAATCACTGACTACATTTTGTTTTCACAATACACCCAGTAACTGGAGGAAAACATAGCAGGTAAAACAAGGTTGAGAATCCACATGGGCAATTAGGTGATCATGGATGATGACCACTGGTGAGTGATCTCCTATTGCATTGGGGTCAAAAATAAGTTCCTGTGATCTCTAGATATTAAGAATTTGAAATTGTTACCGCCACCACTGAAAACAGTTTTTAATTAAATGTGATGTGTCTGCAATGAGGCAGAGAACAGCTGTGTCATCAGAAAATTTGAACATGTGGCTGTTGGGGGTATCACAAAAACAGCTTCTTCCCTGCAGTTGTCAGAATGCTGAACTCCAGCTGCACTTAATTCAGCGTAATTTCACCTTTAAACTTTTATACGCACACACCAAACATTTCATTAGCATATTCAATTTGATAATAATTTTAATTTAACTCACTTCAGCTAAAACCCCAGGTTAAGCACACGTGTTTAACAGATGACCCCCATCTAACTAAGCAGCAAAAACTACTGAGATCAGTACTCACCCATGGCAACCGACAAGAGGCAAACGACCTGAAATACACCCTCCTCCATTGTTTGGTTTCGCTGTGATTTGGGAAGCAGGTCGCTGGCAGCTGTTTCAGTTACTGTTTGGCGTCCAATGCTGGGCAACTAGAAAAGAACGTTCAATCTCTGCGGGTATCTTGGCAACATAAATGACAGATAACTTATGACTGGTTTCAGTAATTTGATGTGTTTGAAGAGCCAATCACGCTATTAACTCATTGAATCAATTTGATTAATCCGTTTTCTAGTGCTCGGAAATATTTTTATTTAACAAAACAGCGGTTAAGCTATTCAAACTGGTTTTAGAAGATCTTGTTCATTTTGTCGTCCAGTCCTGGGATTCCATGTTTTGGAAAAATGCCTGGAAAAGAATTCCAGGTTTCCTTGGATACCTTGAATTTGGTTCAAATGCTAAACAAGGTTGATATTTATTTCAAATAAAAGTAAAAAGACATTGTGTTTCTAATAATATCAGCACATCACAAAACTCTATACGTTATGGACTTTTTATTCATAAAACTGGGTATTTTGACCTGTCTGAAAAACAGACAGCTGTTATTATTCTAGATAGTTATTCTTTTGCTACTGACAGTGTTGTCGGTAACGTGTTCATCATTTCACCTAGCATCCGTCCATCCGAGTCTTTGTCAATCTCTGCATGAATGATTAAAGGAAAGTGTTTGAATTTTAAGGTCATATCATATTCAATGCCTTCCTACAATGATAATTGCATTACAAAATTTATTTAGATCGTTAGTTACATTATTTTCTGTCAGTGAAAGAAGTTGTGAGTTTTCACATTTTGAGTTATAATCATAAATCTTGATATAATCAAGCTCCTATTTCAATATGATGATGTTCCTGAATAGCACACTTATTCAAAAGGATGTCGTTCTCAAATTTGTTTTTAAGTTTTTCAGAACTTCCTTCCTTCCTTCCTACTTACTTATCTGCCCTATCTTAGGCAGCATAGTAACGACAGGGCTCTATTGTGTTCGGCTGACCTATTTTCTGTGCCCTGCTTTTCAGGGCCCACTTTATGGACGCTTAATGACAATGCTAGGTTAAAATCATTTTTACATTTCTCGCAGATAATTAAAGACTAACTTTTAAGTTGACTGGCAATTTATTAAAATCAGCTGATCTCAAGAAAAGATTATATGCAATGTTCACGTGTTCATTCATGAACATGACATTTAGACTTAATTCAGTTATTTTGAATTTGAAAGGAGTAAATCTGTTCATGCAACATGAAGAAATGTATTTATTTACAAAGTATTGTTGTATCACTCAATCAGCTAAATTTTGTAGATAACAACAAACTCCAGAACAGTGTTAATGAATTAGTGATTATAAATAAACAATTTAAAAGTTGGAAAAACATGAATAAAATAGAAACTAAATACAGATGAATAAACTGCTATGACACCATCCTGATAGCAACAATTATATTAAAACAAGGAAATGATCAGCTCAGACACCCCAGGACGCTGACATTCCTGTCCTCAGGCTTTTTATGTAGGGGCTAATATGGTGCTGAGATGATCCCCTCACGTAGGTGAACTACCTCCTGCGGAAGAGGAAGGGATGAGCTCGTTGTCGGACTCCAAACAGAGTAAGTCCAGCTCCAGCTCAGTGGTGGGACGTATGCTAACAGGCAAAATGGAAAACATGGTTAATAGCAATCTGGACAAACTGTGACCAAAATGTCTCATGTCTTTCTACTCAGTGAAAATAACTTATAAAAGTCTACATTCTAGATATTTGCTATATTACATAACAAGAACTTGAGCCCATATTTTACTCAACGTTTCATAGAAAAATACAAATATGTGGCTCACTGAGTGAATACTACAGAAAACACTAACATAATTCAGAACTGGATGTGCACAATGTTGACAAAAGTATTCACTCATCTGCCTTCACACACTCACACACATACACACGTACCCGAGCATCATCCTAATCTCAATCCATGCAGTTACATATGATGTGAGCAGACCGGTAAAGTTCTTCTACCACAAGCTTACGTGTCTGTGTCATGGAACCTGCTTTGTGCACTGGTGCAAAGTCACGTGAGAACAGGAAGAGGCCATTTTCAAACTGTTCCCACAAGGATGGGAGCTTGAAATAGTGAAGAATGCCTTGGTGTGCTAAATCATTAGGAATTTCAGTGTCTTAAAACAAATGGGCTGAGCCCGACTTCTAGTGAACGTTACCAAATAATGAATCCCCACCTCGCCTTCCTGTACAGGCTGAAAACTGCTAACAGTGTTTGAGCAGTTGTTGTCATGTCTACTGACAAACCCAGTTGTTAGGAGACCAAAGTGTATTATCATTACCACATCAGTAAGAACGCGATGCAGCTCCCGCAGAGTAAGACATAAAAAGCAGGACTAAATAATAAAACGGCACTTAATACAGAAATAGAATTCAATAATACAAGAAATAAAATTAGATTCACACATTTTGAGTGTATAAGTAGATCATCTCCTGCTATGATTAGAGGATAGTAATCTGACAGGTAGTCTGTTCACCAATAACCAGTGGTGTTAAAAACTACAGTCAAACTTGTTTGTTTGACCCTTTATTGTCCTCCATCTTCTTCTACAAGGCAGAAGATGAAATAGACTATATTTCACTAGTGTGTTTGATTGTTTCTGATTGTTTGATTTTCACTTTTCTTTCCTGAGTCAAAAGGAATGTAGAGTTCATCGGAGTATAGTGAGGGAGGAGTTAATAATTTAATGACATTGGTGATAACCCTTTGGAGCAGTGGCAGAGCTAGACTTTTTTTCAAGGGGTGGCCAAAGGGTGAGCAAGGCTTTATCAGAGGGGTCCATATACAAATGGACCGTTCCATGGAACGAAAGGAAAAAAAATATTTGTTTCCTTTCGTTCAAAATTAATTTATATAACTAGTAAGGTTATAATTCAACGCTTTCATATGACATAGCCTACTTACATTTCAGTCATTATAAAACTTAATGGTTTTTCACATATTCTTACCAAACACATTTCAAGCAAGAGCTGGGAGATATAAAACATTAGAGGGCAGCATGTGCACTAAAACATATGTTAAAACAATCTCTCTAAAACACGACCTACCAGCAATAGCATGGCTAATATAATAAACGAGGCACTACGCAGCGGTGCACAACCATTTTTTTTTTCTTTTTAGAAATGTATGACAAGTGCCGCCTCTCATTAGGAAGGTAACAGCGGTTACCGCTGAGCGGTAAAATGTAAATACCTGCAAAACTCCTCTCCAGTGTACTCTAAAGCCGCGGATGTGTTTTGGATCAAGCAGGACCCACATGTCAATTTAACCAATGAACAGCGTCGGGCATCGGGCTGCCTTCAGAGACAGTCGGAAATTACAGTTTTCCTGGCAAATCTTTGCCGATCTCATAAGTATTATATTTTAAAATTACCATTTCCAGTGGGGTGGCAGTAGGGGTGGCAAGGGCTCTGTTGGGGGTGGCAAGTGCCACCCCGGCCACCCCTCTGGCTCCGCCCTTGGTGGCAAGGGCTCTGTTGGGGGTGGCAAGTGCCACCCCGGCCACCCCTCTGGCTCCGCCACTGGTGGCAAGGGCTCTGTTGGGGGTGGCAAGTACCACCCCTCTGGCTCCGCCACTGGTGGCAAGGGCTCTGTTGGGGGTGGCAAGTACCACCCCTCTGGCTCCGCCACTGGTGGCAAGGGTTCTGTTGGGGGTGGCAAGTGCCACCCCGGCCACCCCTCTGACTCCGCCACTGGTGGCAAGGGCTCTGTTGGGGGTGGCAAGTGCCACCCCGGCCACTCCTCTGGCTCCGCCACTGCTATGGAGGATCTTTCTCTGTGGAAAGAAAAAGGTCAGCTAGAATGTGTGGCCCTTCTCTCTTGGGAAAAATCTCTTCGGAGAGATGATTTGTCTTCCAAAGTCCAAGAAGGAAAGTCTTTGCTGCATGTTTTTTGATACTTTTGAAGCAGGATTTGAAACTCTAGACAACATGTCCACACTGGTCTAGAGTACAGCAGACAAAATGTAATGCCTGGAATCTACAGGGGGTATCATATCATGGTACCATGCTCAAATTCACTGTTCTTTCTGAGAACATCCTATTTGTTGGATTTCAAGTAGCAGCAAAAAGCACTGGAAAATCTGAATTGATTGATCTGGACAAGGAAGTGAATACTTTCTGCAACATTATGTCTTTGCAGATGAACACATCATTTTAATTATTTCATTTACCTTGTTAATTTGTCCAGGGTCAAGAGCTCATCTTTGCACAGATGACTGATGAGAGCCGCACCATAACAGTCTCCTAGCACATTGACTATGGTAGTGAAATGGCCTCTGAAGAGCATATAAGAAGAGAACAAATATGCTGTCAGACTCAACTATGTTTTTCTTGAAAGTTTTTTGTCCCTCAGTATACAACAACCAAATGCACCAGCTCTTCTCCAGCTTAGGCTGTTCCTGGAAACAAAATTAGTCTCCAAGGGTAATTTTATCAATCATTGCTATACAGGCTCTCCCCACAAGTAGGCGACTCAAGACTCATATTAGTATTTTTGTTTGCAGAAAAAACTGAATGGAGATGTTTGTGCATCTCAGCCTCAATGAGACCTTTTTGCTTCAGTTCTAATTGCAGTCTGTTGGGCTATGTCTTGGTCAGAAATAACTGCAAGCTTTTGATAGCAGACAAATGTAACTCCATCCAAAATGACTACATGACATGATTGTTAAACATGTGTACTGTGTGCACAATTATTATGGAAGTTGTTGTTTTGAGGATTCATTGTATCATTGAACAACTACAGAACTCTCTGTCAATCCAACCCGTTTAAGAAGGGCCCACGAGTTCTTCATGCGGTCTAGGTCTGATGAGGAGGGGGGCCACTTCATTATTCCCCCATCTTTAAGGTCTTTACTGGCTAGCCACATAGTGGAGTACTCTGATACATATGATGACACATTGTCCTGCATAAAAATTATGGTCTTCTTGAAAGATGCATCCTTTTTCCTGAATCACTTCTTGAAGAATGTGTCTTCTAAACACTGGCAGTAGGTTGGGAGTTAATTTTGAGTCCATCTTCAACCCAAAAAGTTGAAGATTGGCTCATCTTTAATAATACCGGCCCATACCGGTACACTGTCTTTACCTTCCTGCCGTCTGATAAGAAGTGCTCATTACTGATCACGCCATGGGTCAATCTATCTGATCCGTCATGAGACACTCTTATCTCATCAGGTCATAAAACTTTTGAAAAATCTGTTTTCAGATGTGTCTTAGTCCAGTTTTGATGTTTCAACTCATGCAGTGGTGATCAGCCGTCCTTACCTGGGCCATGTCTCTGAACTCTGAACATCTTATACTTCTTGGCCCTCAAGGTAGGTTGCAGTTCTGGAATGTCACAGCACTGGAAGATAATGGGATCCTAGAGCTACATGTTTGATTTTTCACAAATTTTTGGCAGTTATTTTACTTCTTTTTTTCTCAACATGCTTCTTGTGTCTCTTTTACTATTTGCAGCAAAACATTTGATGGTTCTGTGATCATGCCCAAATATCTTAACATTTCAAGAGTGATGCATCCCTCTGAAAGACTTTTTACAATTTTGGACTTTTCAGAGTCACTTAAATCTCTTTTTTGGCACTTGTTGCCTGAGGAAAAGAAACTGCCCAATAATTATGCACAATTTGACATACAGTGTTGATCTCCTTAGGCCCACACTCCCTCATTAAAAAAATGCACACCAGCTGACATGTTTATGTTCTAAAACCATTCAAGATTGTACAGCTTGGAATTGGAAAATATGCATAAAAATTATAATTTGGTCAAAACTAAAACTTGCCTAATAATTGTGCACACAGCATAGTAAGTGATGAGTAACAAGTTAAACTTACAAAAACCACTCAAAGAGCAGCAGAAGAGAGGCATTATGTGCAGGTAGTCCCGCAGATGTGAAAATCAGGACAGTGGCTGCATATCCCGTTGCTGGAACACCGACAGCTGCAAAGCTTGAAATGCAACAGGTCAAGCTGCAAGCCAAGCACAATCTCCTTTAATGGAACTGCAAACCAAGTAGCTGGAAATGCTCATGAGCATTTTTGTCTCAACTATAATATACAACTGTATTCCTCTTAACAATCCCAGCATGCATCTTTTCTCAATTCTAGGTATTTCTAGGAACCAACTTACCAAATGGTGATTAACTGGCTGAAATCCAAAAGGATGTCACTCATCTGGGCAAAAAACATGATGGAGATCACTTCATACAGTGCCAACCCGTTCATGTTGATGGTGGCAACTATTGGCAACATGAGCTTGCAGAATCTTGCATTGGCCTTCAAGTTCTCTTCACAGCATTGAATGGTGATTGGAAGAGTGGCGGCGCTTTGACAGAAAGCACATCCTTTATTGGCAAACCGTTTGTATGAGGAAACTACAAAAGTGTCACACTTTGACAACAAACAAACAGAACATATCACCTGGACCCCATGAGCAATGAGGTGAACAAAGCCTTGGAAACCTGAATGAAGATGAGAAAGGGGTTTCGTTGGGTGAACACAAAGTAAATCAATGGAAGAACAAGAAAGGAGTGGATTCCAAGCCTGAAAAGAGACAACAAAATTATGATTATTGTTAAAAACATTCAATGAAAATATATTCACTTAGCTTTCAATGTTGACACTTTATGACAGCTCCATGTATTAGGGAGTTTTTATATGATATACTAACACACAGTAGGAAAATGATGCATAGCTGCACAGTAACATCTACTTAGGTTGATATTTTCTTTTGGGTCTATGCTCCTACATTTTTGAGATTTGCTTTTGAAGTCCTTTTGTTAATAATTTTTAGAAAAATTAAAAAAAAGAATATTTCCTTATATACATTTACCCTCTTGCCTTACCGGCTGGACTGTAACAGTCTT
This sequence comes from Poeciliopsis prolifica, assembly GCF_027474105.1. Taxonomy (NCBI): domain Eukaryota; kingdom Metazoa; phylum Chordata; class Actinopteri; order Cyprinodontiformes; family Poeciliidae; genus Poeciliopsis; species Poeciliopsis prolifica. Next base: position 582,330 of record NW_026562421.1, on the reverse strand, counting down.
CATAATGCTGTTTGTTCACCAGCAATAACAAAACCTCTTAGGGCTAGAACTTCTGGAGAAAACTGATTGAACTGGACTGAAAATGATTGTATTCGTAAGAACTGATCTTTTTATCCTCTAAGCGTAAGGAAGGAGTAGGAGTAGTACCATAAATACATGTCTTTCCTTTTTAAGCAGAGTTCAGCGCTGCCACCTTAGGAGCAGAAGAAACAAAGCTGCAATGGACAAGGTGGACCTACCCTAGAAAAAGTACCCCTATATATCTGACAAGTTTCATGAACGTGCTCCAGTCATCAATATCCAACACGTGCTCCAGAACCAGGAACAAAAGGCCTATTGGCAAGTACCTGAAACAAAGGACAGTAAAAAAAAAAAAAAGGGGTTAAAGAAAATGAGTGTTTCTAAATTATTTCAACTCCCTGTTTATTAGTAAAAATAATTTAAAAAAAACAGCTTCCTTATGTAAATACAAAAACTGGAATCAAATGTCAGTGGTATGGTCCGAATGATTTGCCCTTTTGTCTGACCTGAACTAATTAAGACAAATTTTTTTTGAGTATTAAAATTTAATCTAAATTGGTAAAAAAGAGAAATGATGTAGTGCTTGATCTTACCATAGCATCCAGTTGTATATGATTGTTATTGCATTGCTGAGGATTCTGATGAACTTCACAGTGGCTTTGGCCTTGATTCCCACCCTGTTTAACATGAATCCGATGGTGAAAGACCAGAAGATCAGTCCTATCATGTTGGCTCCAGCAACATATTTGCCTCTCAGTTGCATCTCAGTGCCATTTTGTTTCTAGAAACACAAATGTGGTGAACCTAACTCTCTAAGGGCAGTTTTGAAGAAGTACAGCACATTGTTGAACAATACATATAACGTTTCCACAAAAAGTCACACTAAAGCTATAAACTTTGATGTACATTATTTTCATTTAGTTTGCAAAATGCCTCTCCAAAGGACTGCATAATTGTGAAATGCAAAGAAACAAATTCAAGGTCTATAAAACCTTTACATGTAAAAATCAAAAAAATTATTTGTGTATTTAGCTGAACCTTATGCTGTAAACCCTTCATTAGCCAATGTACATCCAGTTATCCACATGTGTGCTCATTTGCCTTTCTTCTGCAGGGACAGGGAAGCTGGTGGATGGAGCTAAGTCCAGGAAAATTCAGATTCAGGTTCAAATTCAGATTTATTTATGTCCCAATTGTCCCAATTGTGTGTAACATTAATTGGTGTAACACCAATTGGTAAACTCGACAAAGTTTAGTTTTTAAACATTGTCCTTTAGTTTAAAAACTAAAGGACAAGGTATCAACATTTAAAAATAAAGAATAATGAAACATACCAAAAAAGACATCAAATATAAATCAATACATAATGGGGAGAGTACAGCAGTGTATATGTTGACCGACAGTTCATACAAACACTAACAATCGAATGCAAGTCACCCTACCTTGTCCTGTGTTAAAAAGAAAAATTGCAGTAGGAACAAAGGAGTGCCTGTACCTGCTGCTTTTCATACTAAGAAGTTTGAGACAGAGACCAAAAGGCAGAAACTGGAACTCTGCATGCAAAGGGTGAAATTTGTCAGCAAGAATGGCATTAATTTTGTTGTGTTTATAGAACAGATCTCGGTTGAAAATTAGGACATTCCCCTTGCAGCAGAACAGCCACATTCAGTCCATATCTATAATGGAATGGTTCAGGTGAAAGCATGTCCATATTATGGATCCCTGCAATCAAATCCTGGCTCAAATACATGTGAAAACATCACGTTTGTGGTTGTAATGTGACAACATGTGAAAAAGCTCAAGAGTTATAAATACTTTTGGAAGGTGCTCTAGAAAAAGAACAAAGATCAGGAGAAAATACTCACTACTGAGGGATCAACGGAGAGTCTTCTAGAAGTTCTTAATTGAACCGGAATAATCTCTGTCTTGTACTGCAAAAAAACAAAGAAACTTTTTTTTAAACTTTCCAAATCCAACATGGAAAGTTACACAGTGAGTTGTGGAGCTGAATAAAAACCTACCCTCTCGTAGAAAGCCTGAACGAAGCTCTCTGGAACAATGTTCCTATGCGAGTCAGTGGAGATCCAGACAAAAAATTAGTACTTGTAAATTTTAAAGATACAAAACATGAGGATACTGAAATGGTCTGGCAACCTTTCCAGTGTGTACCCGCTTCTAACCCATTGACACCAGCACCCCTTGCAACCACACTAGGCATAATTGTATTAGATAATGGATGGATGGAACATGAGGATGTTTTTTTCCATAATTTCAGAATTTCACATAAACCAAGAAAGTTTTGATTTATAATTGTCAGAGATAACAACAATCTCTATTTTAACTTCTTCAAATTACAACCTGAATATGCAAACCAGAAATTTTGTCTAAACACTTATCTTCTCACCTAATAATATCCATGAAAAGCACATGCATAGAGGAGGATGGCATGTCTGTGTTAACGGTTCTTCTGTCAAAATCTGTGTAATCCATACCTGGCTTGACCAGGATCACTAGAGTCATTCCTGCAACACAGTCACAGGCGGTATGTCAAAACAATTACACAATACACACTATGACTGTTTTGATAAATCTATGTTAATCTGTGCTGCCCATTATAAAGTCACCAATAGATACGGCCAGAATGGTAGAGCCACAGATGTACGTTGTTGTGAAGATGCCTGTTTTCCCAGGCAATTTGCTTTTTAATCCAGTTACTTCTGAGAAAAGAGATCAGAACCAGAAGTTCACCTGGTGCCTGAGCAATGAGCAAGACAACATACCAGTTCATGCGTGTCCAAGCAATAATCTAAATGTCTGAACTGGTCTTCATCTTTCAACACTTATTAGCCACAAAAAAATAAATGATAAGAATATCAGAATATCAAGTGTTTTGAGCAACATTGATACAGAATATCTACAAAAAAGTGAGCACATTTTAAATCTATTGCTAACATTTACAAGTTTACACAGAAAGTGTCTGGATTTTTAACTTGCCTGCAATCACCCTTGTCACAATGAGAGGGATAGCAAAAAACTCAAGCATGTCAAAAAGTAAATCTCCTGGGACTTTCACCCAATTCATTTGATCTTGAGTGATAGGAACCACATGCCTCAGCAAAAACCCAATGGCTAACCCTAAGGAGAAAAAAAAAATCACAAATATAATAGATATATAATAAAAAATAACATCCAGATGTAAAAACAACCTAAACGTAGACAGACTTCATAACAATCATAAAAAATAAATGGGCGTGCTTTAATATAAATGGTAAATGATATATATGGAAGACATGTTTTATAACATATTAAAGCTTTGATTGGGAGAAAACACTTATCTTTTCACCTAATGAGATCCATGAAAAGCACATGCATAGAGGAGGATAGCATATCTATTTACATACGATGGCACTGACCCAATGTGTGCTTTACGAGGTTTCTTTTAATTATTGTGGTGGTTTTGGGAACTGATAGTCTGACGGGACAACCCTCTGTTTCCCTGTTGTTTGGTCATTTGTTACACCAAAAGGGTTAAATGATTTAGCTTTGGTTTCAACAAAAGCAAAACTTAGTGACTGTGTAAGGAGCCATTAGGAGGCCCCCTAAGTGGAACTTTTGATTTAGTAATAATTTCTATGTGATTAGATTCACAAAAACAAGTTTTAATAATATTTGACCATATAGAAATCATTCTTTATATTGGCCAAAATAAAAAAATATATATATTGCTCTTGGGGCCCCCCTGGTGGTCACCCTAGGCCACGCTTCACTATGAGCTGCAGTGCAGGATTCTCTCTTTCTTTCTCTCTCTCTCTCTCTCTCTCTCTCTCTCTCTCTCTCTCTCTCTCCCTGATTATGAAACCATCTCATTGGCACCGCTTTTATTTTCACCAATTTTTGCTCTGTCAATGGCCTTCTTCCCCAATCACCCGCCAAGTTTCTTTAAAAGTCTCTTCTTCAGTTCTTCTCTTGCCTATATTTTTTTTTTGTTGTTGTTGTTGGGTTTTTTTTGCCACCAAACAAGGTTTTGTCTCTACTGTTAATCCACTGTTGTATGCAATTTGCAAGCATCCTGAGCATTAAAAAATAAGTTGAATGAGAAATAATTCAGAAAATTCACACAATCAGTTATAAGAAGAAGACTTATTCTCATAGTAACGTTTCCTGTTTCGGCTGTCACAAACAGGTATACTTGGGCCAGAGAAATTGATAAGATATCTGAGGATTCAAATTTTCAATACATTTATGGGAATGTACTTATCAGCTTAAACAGTTTTATTTTGATGTTTATAAGTATAAGTGGGTAGTTGATATCTTACATTAAAGATGAAGACCTGGCACCTTAAAAATAGGAGACTTTTTAGTTAAAGAGTATTTATGTGTGTCCACCCGTATTTATGTGTTTCTCTGTGTCTTGAAAGCCCTTGTGTGAAAAGATGCCTGGCACATATGAAAATAATAGACTTTATGAAATGAACAATAAGAACTTTTCTACTTCTATCAGAAGTAGAAAAGAAGTTAGTACTTACCCAAGCCAATCATCAACAGGGAAAAGCCCTGAAACAGGCCCTCTTTCAATAGAATCATTTCACGGTGGAGCTGAGACAGATGCGCCAGTCAATCACAGCTGTTGATGAGAACCAGTTGCTGGGAAACTACGACATTTTTGTCCCCCTTTTTAAAAAATGCTCTGAAAAACCATATTTGGTCTCCATGGGCACCTTGGTACAATAAATAATACTTTTTACTTCTAATCAATATTTTTTTAAAAAAATACATTAGATTTTCAGTAATTTGACCTGCTTGAAAACAAATCATGTTTCCATTGAATCAATTTGATTCATTTATTTGTTCACCGAGACATCTTTGCTTTTACAGTGTTTCAGTGATTTGTGAAGTTTCTGGTTTAGGAAGATCTTATTCATGTTGGCATCTAGTTCTGGGATTCCATTTTTTGGAAAATGCAGAGAAAGGCATGCCTGGTCTCCTTGGATACCTTGATTTTGGTTCAGATATTCTAAACAATGTTTCTAATAATTTAAAAGACAATGTATGCACAATGAGCAGATTAGACCCACAGGGCCTAAGTGGTTTGGATGGTTGATACAACAGCAACAGGTCTTTAATGTATTTTGGTGCAAAGCTGTTAAGAGATTTATAAACCAACAAAAGTGTTTTAAGGTCTAGTGTCAGATAGTGTTTTTCCCAAATGAAGATTTTCCCTGTGCTCTCATAATTCTACCATAACACCTCTAGCTCATGTCTCTTAAACAGCTGGCAATCGTACGGCTTCAAGCAAATCCTCCTCTTCCAGACACCAATTTACATCTTGGAACTTCACCCCCATCAGGGCCTTGACATCCCATTAATTGTCCCCCTTAAAAAAAACAAAGGAGACACAGCCTTTGTGCGACTCCAGGACTTTGGAACTCCCTTCCTCTTTGACGGATCTCCACCTTTGCGTATTTATAACCTGTGTAAATAAACTTTTGCTGATCCATTTTCTTGAGTCGCACCACAAGAGTATGAATCTGATACTCTGCCTCTCAAAGCAGGGTAACCAGAAGGTGTCAGCAACGCCACCTTGGGAATTGCGCCCAAGGAAATAGATCTCTTATGGATGAGAACAAGACTTTATTCCACCAAAAAAAAATAATTACACTTTATTGTTCCATGTTTTAAAAGATAATTAAAATTTAAAGAACCACAATGGGAAGGGAATGCATAGCAGAAGGGGGAGGGCAGTCCAAATGTGAGGAACTGGTTTCTAAAACAAATGAATAAATCCAAATAAATCACCCCAAGCACTTGGGAACAGACACTTGATTGTGATGAAATCCCAACACCGGTCACTCGCACAGCACAGAGGTCCAGTCCTCCTGGATGCCCCCCACCACCTTCAGCTCTCAGCCTGGAGACAAGAGGGTCGAGTTAAACAAAGCAAATACAAAAAAATAAAAATAGACACTACAATTTAATGATCCACTGATTTACTGATGTTGGGAGGAAGCAGACACCCACGGTGACTCACTGTACCTTCCATTTTGACCCTGTGGCTCCCTCTACTGGTAGGAAAAATTACCCCGGTGACTCTTGAAAAGTCTAACTTACACTATGAGGAGTCTTTGTTTCCTCAAAGGTTAGTTCAAAATCCTCCACTTTTTATTGAATATAACCATAATTAAATGGCAGACGGTTTACTTTCCTTCTTGCAAACTTAAATCCTCCACAAGACGATTCAACCCAGACAAGTAAAACACAAAAGTTGTTGATTTTTTTTTTTTTTTTTTTGCACACTGTGTGCTCAATTTGTTGTTTTCAAATGATACATCAAGTTAAAACGCACCATGTCCAATTTATATCTATAGCTAGACTTAGTGTGGGTTTTGCTTGGTGGACATTCTATACCTAATATCATACTGCCACCTTGTGGATAAAAAGAGGAATAGCTTCAAATCTAAAGAATTTAAGTGACATGATAGTTTATTTCATACTTATTAAAATTTAGCATAACCCCTCTCCACATGCACATTAATGTAGCTTTTCTTAGTTATAACCTTAATGTCAAGTTTCGCTCCACCCAGTCTAAGAAAGCCCACAATGCAGCAGAGTTTCCTCCTTAAGGCATGATGAGATCTGTCCTTCATTGTAACCGATTTCAAATGGTGCTAGAAAGAGAAACAGACTCTGAACACCAAAAGAAATCAGTCAACCTTGGAGATAGGACAAAGGGTCTTGAAAAGTGAAAAACATCTTGGTAGACATGACTTGGAGCTCAGAAACTTGACGTTCTTTAAGGAGTGAGTCTCAGAGTTGCGTGTGTTTCTTTACATTTCATTATTCCATATCTATGGTGACGAGCTTGCTGTTGCTTCTGCCTTCTGCCAGTGCAATGAAACACTTCCCACCCAAAGAACACTGATTTCAAATGGTGCTAGACAGATGACAACACTCTAAGCCACCATCTGAAACCAGCTTCCAAAGGGGGCACTACTGGTGAAATCCATCAGCAGTGTGGAATAATCAGTTGAATCTGAAAAAAATAAATAAAATAAATAAAATAATAATAATAATAATAATAATAATAATAATAAAAAGTGTTAATTTAAACAGGAATTAAACAATTTTTTTACATTCTTTATCATATGATTGGAAATTTACCCATGCCATAACATTGTGGCATGGTTTTGTATGCACCCCATCTGATGCATTGATGGTAGAACCACCTTTTGCTGCAACTTCACTTGCAAGTTTTATGTGATATGTATGTTGGTTTGTTTAGCAATTTTGGACTTCTAAAGGCTAGACATTTTTGTCAATTCTTTCCAAAGTGTCTCAAGTTCAGTTGGACCGCATGGAGATTTTCTGCAAATATTCACTTTCAAGTGTTGCAACATATTTTCATCTGGATTTAGATCCAGAATTTGGGTCACTCTAACAACAACAACATATATTTTTGATCTACACTATTCTATTGTAGCCTCCCAGGCACAAATGTCTCTAGCAAGTTTTCCTCCACAGTTGTTCTGTTTCTACACCAGAAACAGAACAACTGTTTCTGGTTGATGGTGTACATCAACCATGTACACCATATTTCTCAGTGATAGTTGTATAAGTTGAAAAGAAATAAGAAAACAGTTTGTCATGTGAATGAGCGTGTTGAAGTTCAAGAAAACTTTTCCAATAAGTTGCCTCATCTGTTTATTGGGGATAAATACTTATTGCAGAGTAAGTACGACTACAACATATCTGACAGAAACAGTAAATATGGAGTTGTGCAGATACGTTTGAATCCTGGAAGCAAATTTGCACGTTTTCAAATTTGCAGTAACTTTAAGTCACACTTGCTTAGTCATACATAATGTAAACTTGTTGAGGTGTAGGAGTTGTATACAAATGCATATTTTTGTGGATGAAAACTAAAAGTCATTTATTTCACTCATTGTCTGCAGATGTGAATTATGCATCAACCAAACACCCACAATACTATGACTCAGAGATCCATGGCATCTACTCACAACAGAGTTATACAGAGGTTCTCTGTTTCAGCTGGGATTGCTGACATCAGTAATATTTATAATACTGCACCTTTGGGAGCAGTAGAAGTAAAGTCAAAGTTAAAAGCTGCATCATTGGAGACTTTAGTGCCTAAAACAGGGCAGATCCACACTTTTGTGTTTTACCGAATAAATTAAAGCCCCATTACACAACGAGATGAGTGTCCAGTTAGGCTTTCAGAATCTGTAAGGGATCACCAGCAGGGATGATTCAGGTGTAATTCATCTAGGGGGGCACTGCATTCCCCTGTGATGTACATAGTATCAGCCTTAAAGGTTGAGTGACTGGTGAAGCTCGTGATCCGAGTCAGCAGCTGTTTTTGATTTTGAAATGGCTCGTTGCCCAGGGCATTATTGTGTCAGGGGGCAGAGCGGAAGCTTGAAAAGGAAAAAGACTTTCCATCATGTGCCCTGCAGACATGCTTTCTGCTATTTATTTGCATATCCAGTCAACATAGTTATGTAAATAAGACATGGTCTAAACACTGTACGAGAAAATGAAAAAAAACCTGAACCTCCGTTTATGGACTCTAAAATTTATATTCTTAAATTTAAAGGACTATTTGACAGTTTTATGTATTTTGGACATCATTTGATCACCTAGTCAAAAAGCTAAGTAATGCAGATCAGTAAAACCTGAGCTGGCTTTTTCTACAGTAAACAGAAGAAGTTTAAAACTCTTTCAAAGAGAAACCCCTTCATTCTATTTGTAAAAAATCTAAAATGAACATGTAGATTTTTTTTTTTATATCATAAATACGTTTTTAGTGACAAGACAAGAACAAAAGCCACTGTTAATAAGTAATGAAACATAGATGGTAGTTACCTTTTCGTTGATTACACGTTAATCAGGAAACGACAGATTCATTCATGGGTTTGTATCAATCATGCAAGGTCCGCCACCGACTGCCAGCATGAACTCCAGGGTGGTTTAAGACACAGGTTTATGGACTCTGGGTCATAGTCTGTTAAAAAAAATGAATTAAGGGAAGCAGAGGAAGTAGATAAAGACATCAAAAGCAAATGATTAAGTGAAAAAGCACTGTAAAAAAGCCCTGTGGACTTCTCAGTCACTCTTTTCCCTCTAACACACCCACACAAGTCATCTGAAATATAATCCAAACTACATGGACGTTGAAGGACCAAACAACAACAGCACATGCACTCAAAATACTTCCTCTGTGTTGTATACCTCTGGCTTACAGACTCACCTGCATACAAACAAGATTAATCCCGTTCTCTCTATTGCTTGGAAGAATAGAGGATAGTTTGTTAGTCTCCAACCCCTACAAGAGGAAACGAGGAGGGAAGTAGCAGTCAATTGCTGGCAATGAGAGCCATGACGCAGAAGCAAAGCTACAATGCACAGAGAGGGTGGGGCAAGGACAGGTAGTGGCCAGTTCACTGACTTGTTGCCAAGTACCTCAACTAAGTAGAAAACTAGCCAACCATCTCTAATTTCCTTGTTCTTTAACCCTGAAGTTTTCGCAGTTAATATTCAGGTGAACAAGCTATTGAGAAACTGTAATTTTTACAAGCAGGTAAATCAAGCAAATCCTGTCCCAGCCTAGAATAGTCACAACAGGAACTTTTCCACAACATTTACGAGCCATTTATCAGGCTTCAGGTGGACAAGGCCGAGCCGTTTGTTACCGTGAGGGAGTATTAAGATGTTGTATTTGAGTCTGTTTGCATGGTAGCCACAGTGACAGCTCTGATCAGAGGGCCTCCCTTGGCCATAGGTGTCTGATTCCTTTGCCTGGCTCGCTCCACCCTGCCCTGTTCTTTTTCGGGTTGTTTGTTGCTTGTGTGCTACTCGACCTGTTGTGTAATGCTTATAAAAGATTTAAAGGGACAGGAGGCCTTGGGAGAGTGATAAACGACACATTTGCAATGAGACTGCAGAGCACACAAGGAAAATCAGTGGGGATAAATACATGTCCACATTTATAGAGAAACTTTCACACAGCAGTACATTTTTAAGTTTGCTCTTGGAGATTAAACTTCACCACAGTGAAACACATAGAGAAGCAATTAACTTGACAAAACTTGTTTTGTTTAATATAAATTGATTGTGTACAATGGTACTTTATAGACCTTTGGTCTGTATAGTAATTCTACATAGCTCTTTATACAACAATCAGGCATAACATTATAACCCCTGGCCTAACAGTGCACTGGGCCCATTTTTTGTAGCCAAAATAACAAAGGATGAACTTCACAAAGTGCAATCCTTTTCTCAGCAAATGAGACTTATTGCTCACACATCATACAGATCAATTGGATTAAAGATCTGGGCATCTGGAGACCAAGTCAAAATCAAGTTCTTGTTTGGTACTAGTACACTGTTCTGAGCCTTGTAGTAAAGAACATTATTATTAAAAAACATTAAGATGCTAAAGCTAGTTAAAAATGCCAATCATATGATGACCCAGACATCTTTGTTTTAAAATCATAATATACATATTTTTTTCAATAATTGCCCTTTCATGCAGCAGTGAGCGGTAGCATTACTCCGAATATAAATAATTAATGACTTTTCACTGCAGGAAGGTCTATAAATGAAATGATTTTAAGCACATTATTATATCTTCTTATATTAAAAAGCAATCTAAATAAAGCATCCATATATATCAACAATTTCCAACAGTTGCTACATAGCACATTGCAATGTGAATCATTAAAACTTCAATAACTGTTTTCAGGTATTTAGTCTCTGTCTTCACTATAAGGCAGTTTCTCAAAGACTGAAAGAAGATTTGTTTTCTATGGAAATGCAATCAAGCTCTTCCTTCTCTAATATTCTTTTAACTCTTGTGAAAATCTGGAAATGTCAGGTCATATTTTTGCAGATAAAACTAAATCCTCAGGGCTTCACATTGTAAGCACCACAGTTAAGATTTGTTGACTGAAAATTTGAACTAAAGGTGCATAATGGTATAAAGTGTGCTATGCCATTAGCACAGGCAGCGACTGCAATGCAGAACATAAGCAGCAGATGCTCTTTGAACGTCTCGGAAACGCTCCATATTCTGCATACTGGGGATCAAGCCAGAAAAAACATAAAAAAAAACCCCTCTCTCTCATTTTGGAGGTTTTTTTGAAATTTCTAATATGAACAGGAAACGCTGTGCTATAACCAGCAGATTTCCTTTACTGACAGTCCGGAGAAGTCTGAATTCAATGAGCTCTTTAGTTTCCTAGAAAAGAAATCATATGTCACTGAGAATTCATGGGAAGATTCCTGGAAGAGTGACTCACTTGATATCAAATTGTTTTGTTATTCCTTCTCCTCTTAGATATGGAATGAAGAGCATCTTCAAATGTCTTTAACAATAGGACAAATTTCTATTGTTTTCCACATCCAAAATCAACATGTGTCAACAATGAACTACTGTGCAATAACTAAGTTATGTATTCACAGAAAAGTGTTCCAGTGAGTGCTTAACCTTACTGAGAGAAAACAATGCATCCCAGCCAATCAGAGGTTGAATGTCAGCTGCTTGTTCTTTTCAGCCAATGAAATGCTACTGTGCTGCTTGTGAAGCCCGAGAAGCTCCTCCCATCCAATGAGAATGCAGCCTTGGCATGAAGGCTTGTGATGCAGCAGCTTTAGGAAGTCCAGTCCAGTGCATGTACACTGGAGAGAAGCCAAAGCTAAGTCACAAAAAAGAACAAGGTTTACAACTTTTCTCTGTTTTGGTCCAGCTCAGCACCCATCTGTGCTTTCTTTCCACCTTATGTTTTTCTCTTTCCTTCTCTCCCTCGCTCTCTCTTCCTCTTCTCTATTTGTTTCTGATCCAGACCCATGACATTTTACTCCCTCCTTTTTCCGGGAGATGGATAGACAGATAGATAGGAACACAGATAAACAGAATGAGAGGGAAAGAGAGAGGTGCTAGCCAGTTGCAGTGAAGTCCAGCCCAGAAGCAACTGCGTCACCATCTATGTCTCTCCTAACTACGCAGAAACAAATGTGTCTCGGGAAGGGTTTTGTCAGATCCCAATGGCTCTGGCGGGTGAACACAACTCACATGATGAAAGTAACACCAGATACGGAGTGGTATGTGACAGCAACATACAGCAGCCTTTGCTTCCAAGTCTGGATGCTGATTCTTTCCATCAACTTCATCAGAGTAAACCAGAAGGATCCAGAGCTGGTTCTATTTTAATACAGACCCACATGATGCGACATTAACACCCAAATTTATTATGTAACTTCACTTGAATTGCTGTGTGTGTTACCTGACTGCATAGTAGAAGGGTCAGACCGCACTGTCATTGATTATTTTAACCTATTTGCAAAAACATAATCACCCATATTCCTTGAGGAGAGAGTGGGGAAAAGCAGAGCTGTACCTCTATGAATTCTTAGAAAAACATTCCGGACTGAATATTTGTGCTGTTTGTCGCAACCAGCGCCACCCAACTAGTAACTAACTGTGTCAAATCCTCAGCATCCATGTTGAATTTCAGGCACCAACTCACAAAAACTACACAACACGGACACACACACGCACACACACTCTTAATGCAGACCACATCAAAACTACCAAGGAAGAAGAAGAAGAGGGGAGAAGCTGAGGCTGTCCGAAAAGCAACGTGGCTCGTCCAGGTGATGACTCTGGGCTTCTGTTATCTCAGCTTCTGTTTCTCTCGACATGAAAAAGTGACGTAGCAACTAATCCAAAATCACTCTCTTGCACTGACTCGGAGTTGCTCTCCCTCGCTCTCTGTATCTCTCCTTCGATTCCTTTCTGCTCATCACTGAAAAGCACACACACTCCTTTTATTTCCATCTTGTTGCAACAGCAGAACTGCTATTAGATTGCTACGTCCAACTCACACACACCCACACACGCACACACACACACACACTGCCAGACAAACATAACAGTCTACTCAAATGCGTACGTGCGCGCTCACACAGACACACACGCAGCTGTGCACACGCGCGCATGATCACACTATTTCTCTTCCTGAGTGTGACGCAGCACTTAATTCTCTGTGCTTTTTTTATGCCACTGTTGTGGCTTACACAAACGCAGCTTCTTGATCAAGCTGAGCCAGAAACACACTTGTTAGCTGTCACACAAGGCAAGTGAGCACGAGCAGACTGCAGTTAAAGGGACCCTACCACCATAAGTCTCTGGCACCCCTCTCTGTGATGTGGCTGAGTCTTCATCTCCCCCCCATGTTCCTTTCTAAACAGGTCTCTCCCTCTCGGCTGCTCTCCTCTCGGGCACTCTGCTCCCGGCTACAGACGCACTCAGGCTCCTGTGTCTGAGCCGCCTTGATCACCTGACAACCCACTGGTTTTAAAGGCACACCATCACCAGCATGTTTATCAGTTGCGTAAGCACTCTGCTATTGTTTTTAATGCAGCCTGATGTGGATCTGACTCAATCTGTACCTGGCTTTCATGCTACTGTTAATGCGCAGACAAACTCTTTGGTGATATTACTTCAATAGGAAAGTACATCACATCACATGCATGTCTGACACTTCCATGATTCGACCAACCACATGGACTTCCTCTTCAGTGCAACCAACCACAAATTAACCCTAAAGAAAACACAGCACTGTTTCATCCAGTATTGCAATAAAAAGAAAAAACTCAAATCCCCTTTAGTTTCAGCTACTTTCAGACTAAAAATGTTAAACGTTTCTTACAATATTCACAATATTCTGTGGTACTTTTGTGATAACAATAAAAGTGACGATATGAACTATTTATTAATTTTAGGTAACTGTATCGCTGAAACAGCAATTATAGCTCAACAAACTCAAATACTCCTTCCATACTAATTTGTAATATGCTTCCTTAGGACCAGGCCATATATTTTTATCACCAGTTAGTGCATTTAGTAATAAATTATTCAAATTTCACTGTCATGTAGATACTCACATTGACTATTACGGTGGAGAAAATAGTCAAACTAAAAATCTGAGGAGTTTTGGGCATTTTAAACACCATTAATTGGAATTTATCACCACAACAATAAGTCGAAATTCTTATTATGATAAGACATCTATCTTGGTAAATGATAATTGCTCACTTTTATTTTCTAGTTGCTGAAAGATTAAGTCTTGTGCAGCCTCAATAGGTTTTATTTCAGAGTTACCGCATACGTAAATCCATCCATCTTCCCTTCAATACTGATCGGCTTCCCTGTCATTTCTGAAGAAATCAATCCCTGCAGCATGGTGCTGCCACCACCATGTCTCCAAGTAATGTTCACAAAAAAAGGGTTAGGGTTAGGGTAGGGTTAATTATTTGCATAATTACTCTGTTAGCTCAAAATAATCTGGCCAAAGCACATGTGCGGTGTAAACGGGGCATCTTACGGCTTTTTTCCCCATCTTCCATAAACCCACCTGAACTTTGGACCTCTGCCCATTATTATACTTAAGCAAAATTCCACCTGGGTGGACCTTATTTATTGATTATGTGGCTTCTGGATTGATTGTACTTGGTTTTATTTGGTAGTATCAGCGTTAGAGGGGTTGAATACAAATAATAATATGTACTACTTTATGTTGGTTACAAAGAATCCCAATAAAATACTTTTTCTGTCTGTAACGTGACCAGTTGTGAAAAGCTAAAGGGTAATGCCAACTTTTGCAAGGAACTGTGATGAACAAATAAAGGAAACAACAGACTTATATGAACGACAATCCTTTTGTCGTTCAAAAGGATTGTGTTCCCATCTTATAAATAGTCTGTTTTGGCAGTGGTTATTTTAAGCATTCAGGCTACGGCTGATGTGATTGCTGCCTTACCTTGATTGGACGATTTGCTTTTTTGCTCCCAACCTAAGTGGGTCAGGGGTGCTGCAGCAGTAGGGAAAAAAGATACAAGTTAGACAGAGTTAAACTTAGCCACAAGCAATAACTTTAGTATCAACATTTTTTATGTTCATGGGGGAGAAATGTTTTAACTACTTGTTTGCAATCAGTCTGGCATTTAAATTGGAGCAACAAGCTTGATTCAGTGTCTTTTATGGACTTGTGTGTGTTACCAGCAACAAAGCAGTGCCTTTTGGGTCTGTCAGTATTTCTGAAGCATAAAGTCCTCTTTATGTACCAAGCTGAAACACAAGCTTTGTCCTAAAAAAAACAATGGGTAAATAAACTCACTGTTAGAATTATGCTGGTCATTAGTAAAAAATAATTTTAAAAAATGGTTGAATTCCTAAACAGCTGGTCATGTTTTATTCTTAGTTTGGATCTGATGAGAGATGAAGTGAAGACAACTTTGTTTAGGAAAAAATTTTAATATGATAAAATGTCTTCTCATTTTAGCTCCTGATAGCCAGGTCCAGAAAGCAAAACAAAGAAAGGAGAGCGTCTTTAAAAGAATCACCTTTCACCCTGGAGCTATAAATGAAACATAAATGGATCTGAGTGATCAAAGCATGTTTGCCCTGTGCAGACTGAGAGTATTGATCTGTGGACGGAGGTTTACCTGCCCCTTCCAGGATAAAAGTTTCAGCAGTCCAAAAGTGCAGTTCTACACGAAACAACTAGAATGAAACAACTGAAACACAAACTTTAATGTGTTTTATTGAGCTTTGGTGAGATAGTCTGCATTAAAGTGGCACATAACCAAAGGGGATCCAAAAATATCCATGGTTTATTTTCTAATAAATTCTTAAAGGTGTGGCAGGCATTTAGAAATAACTCACAGAGTCAACACTTCTCCTGCAATTATAATCTTTTAAGTAATTAAGTGATTTCTGAAGGTACTTGGTTGCAGTGCCTTTTCATTTTGAGCTAACAGAGTAAATGGGGCTGAATGCAAATACAGGTCTGATTTTTTTGTGTGGAACGTTTTGGAGGAAATTTGTGTCATTATTTGCAAACTACTTTGTATTGGTCCATAAAATAAAATTTCAACAAAATTCACTGAAGTTTGAGGTACAAAGTGACAGAACATGTAAAAAGTTTGGAAGTCTTTGATTGTTCAAGTACCTGAAATTTTTTTTTTGTTAAAATATTTTCATTTCAGGAAATTTGGCTTTGTTGATTCAAACCAGGAAGTGCCTTTTGACACACACACCCACACACGTCAACAGATTTACTGATGCATCCACGTGTCGACTCTTCCTGTCTGCTATTTTTGCTTCTCATCCAGCAGACAGTGTGTTAATTTTAGCCATGTCATCTATCAGCTGTTCCTGTTCCACTTCCTAAACTTTAATCCCTGCATTGGAAAGATGCCCAGTCAGCTCTATTGACAATCATATTTGACTATTAAAGGAACAATAACCACAATTCCAGAAATAAACCATATGTATTCTTTAATGTTGTTGATAAAATGCAGTTACTATTTTAGTGTTATTTAAATAAAAAAGTGTTTAGATTGCTAAATTTAAAAAAAATATAATCTAAACAGAAAAAACTATTTTGTACACATCGACTGCTGCAAAGTCTTTTTGGCATTTCTAAATAGGTTAGAGTAAATAATAGTTAGAGTAAATAATAAAAAATATACTAGCATAATTAAATATGCATAGTAAACTTTTTATAAATTAATATCTAAATATAAGCAAATACATTTATAAATAGAGGTAGTTTTACAACCACTGTTGTTTATTTGTCCACGGCCACACCCTGCACATGAAAACTGAAACTCATTCAGCTTTGCTGCACTGCTGCTATTTCTCCAGTGTATTCTCGTCTTTCATTTAATGTAGAAACTTTTTTCAGAGAGGGAAAATAAATGCAGTTGTTGTTATTGCTTCTGCGCACCAAAAAAAAAAAAATATATATATATATAATTATTATTATTATCATATTATTGTTTTACCCCTCAAAACAGAACAGATTGTTCTAACCTGAAATTAAATTAAGGCTAAAACATTTACTCACCCCCTTTTCCGGTGGTTGGTCTTTGTAGCACTGCATCCTCCCTGTATGAAAACTGACTCATTTCATTAAATCAGTTTTTGTGTAACTTTCTTGCATGCTGTACAAACCTGCAGAAATACGCCATCCTGTGTTGAAGACCAGTATTGCTGAGTGGTGGTTTGTTTACATCGAGAGGGAAAAAGAAGTGCGTATGAAACCTCTGGATGGATGGAGCTGAGTCAAGGTGCTGGCGCAGCATCAAAATACACGAACAACTATAAACTCTCAACTTGTTCTGTTTTACTCTTATAAGTAGAAACGCATAAACTTTATAAAGAAAGCTGATTCTGAGTATATATCATTGGAATCAGTTTTCTGACTATATATATATATATATATATATATATATATATATATATATATATATATATATATATATATATATATATATATATATATATAAGGGCTTAAACGAGAGGGAATGAGGCGACATGAAAGTGGAATCTCATCGAAAATACTTACTACTTTATTCCCTAACTAAGTAAACATTCGGGAAGTCCAGCATATTTACTTCTTATTTGGTAACTTTTCAACTTGTCATTGTGGTCAACCGCAGCTTCGCATTGAATTAAGGGTCAAATTCCGCAGAAGCAATAAATAAACCCAAATATTTGTGTTTGCAGAGATTACGCAGATCCACATGGATGCACCGTGCTCTCACTCTCGAGGTAAATTGAAGTGCGCAACATCCTCCCGCAGCAGGATGCATCCAGCGGACCTCTCCATCCCACCCAACTCCTCTGACTGCCTGCAGGACATAGATCCGCACGCAAATCTGATCTTTTCAGTTTTCACGTTTTAAGAAAGCGTAAGATTGTAAATGCTGAAAAAGGCTGGAAAAAAAATCAAACTGCGCACATAATCAGTCACGGTTATGCCTAATTTATTATAGGTTTCCACTGATAAATAAAGACGTTTAAAACAGTTTTAAGGGAAATTATGGCAACGATTGACGACTATATTATATAAACATACAGTGAAAAAAAAAAAAACTAAGTAGAGCACGTTACCAAACATCATTACAACAGCACCGCCCACCATAGACGCACTCTAACCTATATATCCATATGGATAGATGATTCAGTAGAACAGCAAGGCCATAAAACAGAAGGTGAGACGTGTTACTCACTGCGGTCTCGTCATCTTGTTGCTCTGTCACCGCTTGTGCTGTAACCTCATACCAACCTCTCGCCTTGTTATTCAGAACAGAGTGGTCCCCCACTGCCCTCACGAAAACCCCTGCCCATCGACATTTTCACAGCAACACCCGCAGGCCACGCCCTCGCGCACACACCCCCGTGCCCTCATTGGATGACGCTGCAGAATGCGTCGACGTGATCACATGCTCGTGACGCATGTTTACAAACAGGCGCAGAGCGAAAGCTCGCCCATGCATCGAGAGGATTCACGTCTACTCTGGTCCAGGCGGTTGAAATCAAGGCAGTTCATTTGGATTCCCTGTTCCTGTCCCGTACGCGCTCCCGACGCTTGGGAAGGAAATTCTGTCTGGGATAACTTATTTGGCACGACAATTGTCAGTTAGGGAATTGGATTTCTTTTCTTCTTTTTTTCAGAGAAGGGCTTCAATGCAAGGCGTTAGGTTGTTAGCTCTGCCTGAGCTAATATTTTCAATTGCAGTGACTAGTGTATTCTTTTGGTTGGACAGCTCATTGATCAATTAGAAAATTAGCTGCTTGGGCACAAGCAAAAGAAATTTTAAAAATATTTCAAAGTTGTTTCGCAGGATGCCTGAAAGTGAATCCAAGCCAAATTCACAATCGAAGCATTTGTTGAATTTTATACTATTACGTTTATCAGAGTTTATAGGAATTTCTAATTAGGAATCAGTTTGATTTACTTGCTGAGACACAGGCATATTTTTCTCAGCTATTGGCTACTAATATTTATTTTGCCACCAAGTCAGCTGGAAGGGAGACAGAAACAATCTGAGGTTCAAACATTAAAACCAGCTGCTCTGTAATAACTATTAAAAGCAATTTATCATTAAATATATGGGGTTCACAAAACAATGATAAAAATATAATTTTTTGGGGGATTTGAATTTTTAAATAAATTAGATATTTTATGACCCAATGAAAACTTTGACGTTAACTGCTTCAATTTTTGCAGTGTAAATTATGACACATCTGATTTGTAAAGTTTCTTTATAAGGACTAATTTATTCAAGCTCCTTTTGTAAAAGAAAGCATCATTATGACTGAATCACATTTGAAAAATGTCGTCTGTAAAGCCGATATGCCCAGATTCATCCTTCATTTTTTTGTTTCATGTTGCATCCTGAAATAATGGCTTACGCTCCGAAATGCCTGTATTCCACAGTTCGAAAAGTAATTTGAACAATTAATAAAATAATTATCAACAAATTATGCTCAAAATAGGATATTGATTGTACCTTTGAAATACTAGGACTGGGTTATAATTTATTTACACAGATGTACAAATACAATTGTGATTTAATGTTTTATAAAAACAAACAAACAGATATTTCTATTAGTTAAAGGCTAAACCATGATGATGACAATGAGTGGTTACAAAATATGGTAACAAAGTTGATAAAAGCATTGACAAAACATTAAGTGATCAAATTAACATTGATGTATAATTAAGCTTTAAATTGAACAAGTCTATATAATAATCCAAAAACTATTAACCATGAATGTGATCAGACCAAAAGTTACCTGGTGGCCATCAGGCCAGAGTGGAGATATTCACACACACTACCCTCAATGTTGGAGCTTCCCCAGACTGCATATAATATTCAAGCAACACATTTTAAAAACTTTAATAAAATTTACCCATCCTAATGAAACCACAAAGTGAAATCATGATGTTTCTGAATGTCCCAAAAATTTCAGCCATCAAATTTTGGACAAATGTTTCCTTTTGTTCTTCTTTATTCTTAAAAGTTTTGACAGGCAAATATATAAAAAAAATGTCATGACATTTAGCCAACATAAGCTCATTGCAAGGCAAATTAATTGTACTGATATACAAATTTTTAACAACATGGCAATTCAAGGTGCAAAATGAATGCTAAATGTCCCAAAGTAGACAGTTTGAGACATTTGGCAATCTTAATTTCAACTTAGAATAGGACATTTGCTCCTCTTAGCACAGCAGAGGGCATCCTAAGCCAACAATTTCACGTTTCCACTACATTTTTCCTCTGCATGTTCTACTTCTTTTAATCCTTAACCATTTTTCTGTGATCCTATTTGAAACAAAGCAAAAAATTTGCCAAAATATAGTTTGATGTTTTACTTTTTACACAGTCTTTAAACTACATCTCTAATTCAAGTGTGAAGGGTGAAATACATCTGCAGCACTAATGTGATGTTTTGCAAGGTTTTAATTTTCTGACAGTTAAACCTAAAAACTTTTGCCATAGCTTATTGGAAAGTGTCATGCCGCCTATTCTGTCACTGGAAACTTGAGGCAAGTCTTTCCATTTTGTTTTCTGAAACATATGTTAGTGACAGACAACAACAGAACAGAAACGTGACCAGATATTGATTCATGTTTTTATTGTATTTTGTTGTTGAGGTGTCTATGGAAACCAAATGTAAAAAATATGGGTTTTCTTAGGTTTAATCAGACTTTCAAGTGTATTTATTTGCTGCCCGTTAGTCCCTTGGAAAATTCCAGTTAAATGCTTCATTCCAGACAGATGATCCACAGAAACTGCAGTTTTACGTTCTAATTTTTACAAACATCTGCTTGGAGAGCAACATGCACATAATTTCCTCGTGTGAATAACCCCATAGGGCCCCATTTGTTTTACAGGGGAAATCTCCCTTGACTGGACCCCATCTTTAAAATTGTTTTAAGACTTTTAAAACTTGTTTCTTTCCAGTTGCCATGTGTTCCTGTATCTTGTTGCAGAAGTGCATAGGGGCCCCTTTCTCTGCTGTCTTGTCGAAATGTAGGTCATTCCTTCAAGTTCATGCGGAGAGTATTCCTGAAATTTTCATTTGGTTTGTCTCAGAAATATAACAACTGTCTTTAATGACTGCTGGATTTTGCTGAATAATGTCGTTGAGTTGTGTTGACTGACTTTGTGACAGAAAAAAAACATCTCCATTTTGTATTTTATTTCATCAAAGTTTTAGGAAACACTTTCAAATATTATTCTTTTCATGTCTAAGTGACATGACATCCAGAACTACCTTGTAGGTTGCTGTCACACTGTTTATTTTCTGTCCATATTGACGTATTCGGAAAAAAAAAAGAAAACAATGAAAAAACAAGATGTTGATCTCAACTTGAGGAAATGAAGACCCTTTTGTTTAACAATAAGTCCTGTATTAGGTAAAGTATATTCTGTGCTCTCTTTCTGAACAGTGCATGAGTACTAAGATCAATGGTATGGAATTCAGTTGTTTTGCAGAATCATGAAATCTTATATTCATTTTCAAAGACATCACTCTGATTCATTTATCTAATATTTTTAAACGATCACCTTGGTATCTGAAATTGAGTTATTCCATGAGTAAGTGGACAGATAATTATTATAATTGTAATCAGATAGCAAGAGCAAGCAAAGACATAAAGTTCACTTTCAGTTCAAGCATCTGGGATTTGGAGGTGAGTGAAGCCTTTGTATAATATGTCCATATTTGTGCACAGAAAACAGTAACAGACTGTTAATATTAATTGAAATGAAAAAGAAACAGAAGCAACAGCTGAAACGTTAACTCTTAATGAGTTTCAGTCTGTAGGAAGTAGTGACGTTTATAAAGTCTAACATCTGCTGGGAGGGACGATCTGTGATGATGCTTCTTTGCACACCAAGAATTCAGCAGCTTGTTACAGAAGGAGCTCTCCAGTTCTGCAACATCTTCATACATGCAACAAATACAATTTGTTTTTCTCCCAAACAGACCTTCATTGGCTTTCAATGAAGGTTAGTGTTAGGGTTAGGATTAGGGTTGATCTTTCTGCTCTTTGAATATTTTCTTTTAAGTTCCCATATTTTGTGGCATGGCATCTAATTTTGTCCTTTAACCCTAATGTTAATTATCTGGTAAACATTTGGTGCAAGTACATAAAAACTGCTTTAAAATGTACCTTCCCAATGCCTTTCTCTAGCTCTATTATGTGAAGTAGCAGCACATTTAAGTACATTGTTAAATAACTTATACCTCATGGTACTGTTAGAAGGAAATATCTTCAGAAAATATCATTTGGATTCTCTCTATCAGTGCACAACAAACACACAGATTGGTCCTGCAGATGAGAGAAATTGCAGTCATCAGTTCCTTTGTGTTTCTCCCAAATGGATAACGTGATATAAATGTTTCAACATTGTGACTTGATGCCATAAATTTGTTCTTAAAAAAAATAAAAACCCTCATAAATTTTCTTGTCACAGTTTACCATTTAACCTTTCCATGAATGTGAACATTCACAGATCATAAACCTTAGGGTCTCATTAGGTCTCCTATTCTTTAACACCTGATCCATCCAGAGTAATGTTATCATTAATGAGTTAGGAAGGGGGATGGGCGGTGGGATAGAAGAGAGGGAAGGGGTTTGGCATAAAGAGGTAAAATATGACATATTTGGCAGCTGTGAGTGCGATGAGGATGGAGCCCCTGCATAATCAAAACAACCAGCTGAGTTTTGTACATAATCCTAGATTCCACTTCACACACATTACTCTTGGCAAGATGGAGGAAAAAGAAGGGTGGAAAGACTGAGGCCTGGATGGGATAAAGCATGGGAGGAGAGTGGGTTGAGGCTTGGAGAAACAGAAGAAAAGACGTAGAAGTTAAAGTTTATGGGTGCAAGTGTCAATGAGTGGAAAAATTTTAAACTCAAGAAAGAACTACTTCCAAAGGTTTTCACTCAGTTATGGACTGAACTGTATATGATGTCATGTTTTCCTGTAACAAAACAAAAACATAAAATAGTTATTGAAGCCTTGTTAATTATCATCATGAGTTGTTTCTGTGAGAAATGCTTCCAAGGTTTTTGACTTAGCAAAAGATCTTGAAACATTGCTTAACGCTCTTACTTTTTTATTCTCTGCTGCATGAAGAGCAAATTGAACAGCACAGAACTGAGTAAAAAAAAATTGTGAAGGACTGTTTTGTGGGTCTTTAATGGTGAATATTTTATTGATAATAAACTTTGTACATTTGAAGCCTGTTTATCTCTTTTTTAGTGCCACATTTATAATGATAATGTATGTATCTGTTGAGTAGTTCAGTTGTTTCTTCAAAGCATGCTATGTTTGACTGATCTGGGACATGTGCTTTAGGAAAACCTCCAGGTGATGTTCTGCAAAACATCTGCAACATTATTTCAAGTCGGCATCCAAAGCGAAGAACACCACAAGAGCACCCTGCCACCACTTATCAACCAACCACAAGCAGTCTTTTACAGATTTGCAGTCAAAGTTTGCACAGCATGGCCTATTCTGCTGTGCAAACTGGACCTAAGGAAATATTTTACTGATGTATCTTTAAAAGGGACATTGCAGGGTGGAAATGAATGAGATGAGATAGAAATTTATAAATAAAACCATTCAAAACTAAGCAAGTTATGCTCTCTTGAAGGAAAATAAACAACACTGTGTATATTTTAAATATGTGAAAATGATACTGTGGAAGGATCATGATCAGATCATTTGCTATTTGATTCACAGAGGGGGAATTGTTTTTGCCGCCACACCCAGGCCGGTCAAGACAAAACAGTGTGAAGTGATGTCATAACTGCTGCTTATGTAAACCAGCTGTCTGTCCTTATGGGCTGTGTGGGATTTAAATTCCCTTGTATCATGGAGCAGATGTATGTAGGCGCAACTATGTGTGTCAGTATGTGCATGTATGTATCTGAGATATTCAGTTTTTTTCCATATTTCAAATATAAAAGAAAAAAGCTCATTATGAATTTATAAAAAAAATACATGCAAAGTATAATTGACAAAATATTAATTTTGTCAAGAGTTTATTTGACTTTCTTTCAATGTTAATGTGTAATTGGTACCTTATGTTACATCCAGGAGTCTTCATGTCTTCATGTACTTCAAAGTAAGTTTTGCAGTGGCAACAAACCCAAAATGTAGCAACCATACAACAAAAGTGCATATATTTTAAATGCTTACCTGCTTTCTACTTATGGAGAGAATGATAATGCTTTGAACATATATTAATGTGTAAGGCTTCTTAAGCACTATTTATCCCCAATCAGAACAAATTGCCTTGTTTACACTTAGTGGTAAGGTTAATAGCATACTTAATTAGCATCTGGTTCTGCATACTTTCATATTTCATGGTCTGGTGTGACAGGAGTGCATTTCTACTGCCAGTTAAACTCACATTGTGTCACACTACTGTGGTGACATAAGTGATGCATTAGAGCATCTCTTGGAGTGACACAGTGATGTTTTTCTGTTCTTCAATCAATAGAGTTTTTTGTGTGATGCGAGCTGTACCCAAGTCCCATGGACCTACAACTGAAGGGGGTCCAGCAATGATGCAATGAAAACACTCAAAAAAGAGTATTGAACCACACAGACTCAAAACGTACAATTCAATGAAAAGCAACACTTTCACCGAAATGGAACATTTTTCCACACAGACGCTTTTATTTTGCTCATAAATTATTGAAAATAAAAAGACATTTTATTGGCTTAATGTGGGTTGAAACCAGACCCAGTTACAGATTATGGTCTAGTTTAAGATTCTGTTCTAGAAGTTGGCTTATATATTTTCTGACACATAATGTCATTATGTGTACATTACCTTCAGTTATCATGCTGTATATATAAAAAACTATTTACAAGAAGACTTTGCATCACAACCAACTTGAAATCGGCCTCTTTTTAAGAGGCGTCTGTCCTTTCTGACACGCCCTAGTTCATCATAACAACAATGCTTCTCCATGAGTCATGGAGAAGCATGCATCATGCTTCTCATTTTTCTGTGTCGTTTTCAGCAGACACACAGTTCCACCAGGTGTTTGCTAACTGCTGCTGCTGCTAGAGATGGGGCTTTGGGTGAATAGGTGGAGCATTGTAGCATGTAGACATCCCTGAATGGCTGCCATGGGAGATTTTAGGATTTCTCAAACATATATAAATATGTCAGCACTCTGGGTATGTTTCTGAAGAAGGAATGACATTAAAACATAATATAAAGCTCTAAAAAGGCAATAGATCAATACAAAAAATCTTTGATTTAATATTTTTTTTGATTGTTTATGTATTTCAGTCAGAAACTCAAAAACTAAAATGATGGGTAAGTTGGATTACAGCTCAAGTTGTGAGATTTTAAAGCAACAGTTACAAACATTGTTTTTAATATGAATAAATACTGTTAAAATATTTCTTTTTTTCTTAGACCTGGAAACAATTTTTTCTTTACATTTTAAGATCATAGAAACCCCGTTCAAAGAAAGATGTGGCACAAAGCAAAGCAAAAGGAAGAGACATTGTGATTATTTATTTTTACAAAATTCAAGCATTGGTGAATTTGGTTTTTCAAAGTTTACATTACAAAATTTGAAGTGTATTTTAAAAATGTTACAAAACGTTTCCAAAGAAGAAAACTGAAAAAAAAAAACATAGAAATATTAATAACAATAATAAAAAATAACAGTCACAACCTTGAGTATCATGAAGATCAAGCATTATTTAGTTGAAACAAGTCTAGTTTTAAGAACACGGGTTATGAACTGACATATGAGGCATAAATACTCCTACGCCAAGTGGATAAGCAACACAGTTATATACTAAAATGAGAATAACACTGACAACATGACAAAAAAGCTGAGAGTGATCATCAGTTGGTCTGTTCTCTTTTTGGCTGATCACTTGATTTGACAGTTTCCTCATGGTTCAACCTCTTCAAGAGAAAAGGAAGAAACTTTGATTCTTCTTCCACTGCAGCTCATTCAAATGACAACTAATTTTATAAAACTGTACAGGTTTCAATGGCTAACATTCATGTTCACACTCAAAATCTTTTACACTTGTATCAAGTCATCAAAGTACAAAATGAAAAATGAAAGCCTAGATGCATGTACTGATATATACAGCCTATGTATGATGGAGATCTTAGTAAATGTTAACACTCACATGCAGCAAATATTTGAACGTGTACAGTGGGTTTATTTTTGTCAGACAAGCTTCTTTTTGGCTTAAAATGTTACATTTTTAAAGACATTTTTATCCATGTGCTTATGCTGTATTGCAGGAATTGTCGCGAGTTTAAGCCAGATGACAGGTGTTAGGCTGCTGGACTCAGCAGAATGTCACTGGCTGCAGTCTTCATAAGAGTTTGTGATGATTAATTTAAAAAGAAGAGCTGCCAACCTCCTCTTGTTGTTCTCAGTCCGATTGCCGTCAAAAACCCAGGGACTGTCTTCGTCATCATCAGCACTATTTTTATCTGCCAATATTATCATCATCAGACTAGTTTTCCTAATGTTTGTTGAGGCAAACAGCCAACGAGGAAGAGAACCACAGCAAAGCTCTGAAGGTCTGAGAGGTTGTTATAATCCCTGCTGTTTCCTTTGCTGTGGCCTCTATGGCTGAACAGGATAAGATACCAAATTGCTTTGTGTGGGCATGTATGCATCTGTGTGGATAAATGTATTAGCAGGAGGAAGTTCCTGGACTGCAGCAGTTGTGGGGCGATTTCACAGCTCTGTATCTGCCGTCTTTGCAGTGGAGTGGCCGTTGGTGGGAGGAGAAGTCTCGGTCTTAACCGCCTCCAGGGACTCTCCATTAACGCTGGGTTTCTCCTGAGTTTCTGGAGGAGGGTTCAGAGGGGCTTCAGATGCAAGGGTGTTCCCCTGATTCTCCTGATCCACTGGGAAGGCTTCCTCTGCCTGCAGAAACAGTGCAATTTAACATTTAAAAAGATTTTAATATTGTCCTTTTTTATATCTCAAGTCCTCTTTTCTATACCAGTTACTGATTTTATATTTTTATCTTTAATCTCAAATGTACACAATGCACTGCCCAATTGCACATTTATCAACCAAAGGCAAATAATGTGTGAAAACAACATGTTTGCCTTGTAAAGCATTTAGATAACTAAATAGCAACTACTTAAGCTTTCTTATTTAATCAGTCATCAACAAGTTTGAGCACCACTGTAAATTTGTCTCACTTTCTTGTGACAACGTCATAAGAAAGTCAATATTTTTGCATACTGTTGACAAAGGAGGCTCAACTGAAAAGTTGTATTTAACTATCCCTTTCACTGCCTCTACACTATGATAGTTTGTTACATGAGATTAAATGTCTAAGGAAAATACATTTCTTTTTTATTATATTCAACAGTTCAAACAACAAATGCATCAAATATGAAGCATCAGCACTAAGACAGATGCGCAGATGGACCTAATAAGCCAGAATATTTCCAGCACTGCCCATAAACACACAAACAAAATACAGCGTCTTGTACGATCTCTGTCATGTTATGAGAGTTACAGGGAAACATCTGGGTAGATGAAACGCTGATCATTGCAAATGCATAAGGACATGGAGAGCAGGGTGTGGGGCTCTGGATGAAGAACTGTCTTTCTCCGCAGTTCGTCTGATGGTTGGCCAGCTGCTTTCCCCAATTGGAATACTGCCAGGCATTTTCTACAAGAAAACTTTGCTGCTGCTTTGATTTCAGATATTCTAACTAAGTAACACTTTAACTAGTGTACCACTAACACTAGTTAAAGTGTTACTTAGTTAGAGTTCTGACATACAGATCCAAAAACAGGATCTGTATTGGGAAACTCAAATAGAAAAAAATTATTTGTGCAAAAGAATGATATACAGCCATGAATCAGATGGGATTTGGGCAATGCCAGAGCTATTATTAAATTATAGGAAGTATGCTCATGAACACAATTTTTCAAAACATGTCCTCTAAATGATGCAACTCTTTTATTTAATTCAAACTGTTCACAGTAGAAAACAGTATGCAGTGTATTTGATATTAAAATTAATTTTTTTAAATGGCTTCTTTTGGAGGGCTATGAAACATTAATATGTTACATATTATGAGTTATTAATACAGCATTTGCATAAAAAAATATATATTTAGCTTCCAAACCAGCTGAGCATTATTTTTAGTCAAGGTGAGGTGAATACCACGGCAAATTACAGACTCTAAACAGCTCCATTTTCCAAATAGGAATTAATAGTAAAATGCTAAATTATTGTCACATACTTAAGTATGAATCTTTCACCTTTTCACTCCAACTGCACATTTCCAAAGATACACAGTGTAAAATCAATATAATCACATTTGTATGAACTGTTTATATCAGTTTCTGCCGTATTACCAGGTTCTGTTATCAGTCGTTGTTTCACAGGGAAAATAATCTGCAGTGCATCACATACAACCCTATTTTCCAGTTTAGTAATGACATTAGAATGATTCATAGAACAGTTTTCTCTCACTAAGAACCCCTTTAACATTTCTGAAGCTGGAATTTTTCCAAGACAGAAATCTTCGTTGCTTTGGTGCCTCTTGGATTAACTAATATATGATTTGCATTTACCCAAATAGAGGACACTAAGAGTTAACGTTACAAAAGGAAACTTTATTCAAAAAATGTGGACTAATCAGATAGTCTACACTTAAATCAAAACAGAATAAATAAAAAAAAAATTCTTACCAGCTTTTCTCCCTTAGTGTCAGGCTTCCGTTGACACTTGAAGTATCCCACAATCATGCCAAGGGCAGCAAGAAGACCAGTGACCAATACTCCAACAAATACAGAAGAGTTAGATGATGGTGGGACGACAACTTTTTTCAATCCCAGCTACAAGAAAGTTTTATTAAAAGAAAATATTGGAGAGAAAAATGTGAAATAAAATGTGGTTAATAGAAGTAAAAAATAATTTATTTGTTTGAAAAGATTTAGTTCTCAATTATCATCCCTGAACTTTGGTGTAAAATTTCATTTGCTGTTGGCATTATAAAGTAAATCACGGATTAAGATAATAAAACAGGAAAACATTTTGAGAATGATTAAGCTTTAATAAAATTGTGTGGGGTAACATTTTAAATCAACTTAATAATGTTGTCATCATATTTCATGCTCTCCCTCACCTGGCCTTTCAAAGCTTCACTTTTGAGTGCTTCAGCCACAGAAGATGGTTCGGCTGCAGATCAAGAAAAGTTCAGACAAGCATCCATAGTTAGTTGGTATTAAGGCAAAATCAATAATAAAAACTTAAATCGTCTTATTATAGATGTTATTAATAGTTACCATCACTGCTGGTTATCAAGAAATTGCTGTTCTCTTGGAAGATTTTCAGTTTACATTGGTCAGAGCTGCACCACTTTGTAGGGTTTTTCTCAATTATGAGCTTTGTTTCTGTCTGTAAGGAGACAAAAAAACATATGTGCTTGTTTGGTTTCTGTCTTATTAATTTCAAAGTAATAAAAGACCATTAAGACATTGAATGAAAGTGAAACTTAATTGAATGTATACATCAAGAAAGTGGTCTCAAGTAATTATCTTCCAAGCTAGAAAACTAATTCCTATTCAAAATCTCTCTAACCACACCTTGTTTTATCCAGTCGTATTCCAGGCATATGATATCACCTTCTTACGCAACTCTTAGTTCATTCTTCTACTGTAATAGGAGCCAAACAGTGCTCAATGACCCCAAAAGAGCCCTATGAACAAACCCCAAATCCCCACTTAGGTGGGAGTGGGCCCACAGCTGGACTCTGTGGAAATTTTTGGCTGTTAAAATGTAGAAACAAACATGTGAGAAGTAAATAAAACCAGCCAGATATTTCCTATCACACAACATTCACATATTTTTATGTATAACAGATCCCATTTACAAATGTATTTATTTTTGAGTCACTATTTTGCATTCCAATTATAAAACTGAACAATGAATATGAGCTAAAAGAGTTAATTTACATTTCACTGAGCAGGTCTTGTTGGAATATAATTTAAACCACCTGGTATTTTTGGTTTTTAGTTTTCTCTCTTATAAGTTGCCTTCATGTTTGATGGTTTGTTTCTGATGTGGTTTCTACATTAGTTTGACTTTTGTAGCAACAAACATTTGAGCATAGTATCAGATGTGACCTTGCTGTGTGGTGAACACTGCTCAGATAAACACTTTTTGTGTCCTGAGAAATCCACAGCTCTGAAAATAAAAATTCAGTGTGCTTATTGGTTAGGGTTTTGTTATGCTGTTTCATATTTATTCCCGTTTGCTTGTGTATCTAAAATCCTATTTGAGCCATAGTGAATTTAAAATGTTGAGGTGAGTGATTCTTCACCAGAACAGATGGAGTGTTTACATAGAGTAATTAAATGAAGTTTATTCATGAGTCATTTCATCACTTTAATTGATTAAGTTAATTATTCTGTGGTCAATAAATAAAGAACTGCAAGAACACAAACCTTAAATAAGTTTCTATGTGACTTTTCTTCAGCAGGGGAGTCTTGCACAATTAGTATGGATATATGTCATGGTGGTTGACTGCATTACAATTTGTTTTAATGAAAATAGATTATCTGCATTTCCTTTTCTTTCTGTGTTAAGTGCATCTTCCCTCTAGTGTGAGTTTTATGTCCCCATATGAAATACTACAAATTACTACAAAAAAAAAAAACTTGACAGTTTAATGCATATTTTTTCCATCAGTTTAAAAGTCAGGGATTTTGGAAAACCATGGAAATGCAACATAGGTAGTAGTGTGATAAGATAGGGTATAAGACAAAAAATTATAAGATAACAAAAACCCCTTTTGTTAACAGGTGTTAGATTGTCAATCCTCATCAAAAATAACCTTTGATGAGGAATGACAATTGCTTAGGTTTTTATTTATCTATTTTTTATTTTTTAAAGATTATTGTAGATGTGTATTAAAAGTTGAATGCCAACATTTATCTTGAGTCGTCCCAGAACAAGTAATGATCTACGTGCATTTTTTGTTATCTGACACCAAGAACTCATGACGGTTCAGGAATGTCTGAGAAAAGTCTGGACCACTCTTTACGCACTCCAGCTGATGCATCTAATTCCTTGACATAGATTATTCAACTTCAGCTGAGTGCACGTCACAGAAGGTCATGTAAAGGTCTCCTTCCAATAGAATAAAGCCAGTCGGAGTGACACAAAGATGAACTTTCTCTTCTCCTTTGATGCATGCCAAAAATTGCAGATGGCAGGCAGTTCAAGGAATTTAAAGAAGTTATAAACGAGAAAAACACTTGTACTTACACAGTTCTTTGTTGTTACTTCAGCCTTAACAGCACTCTGCTTAGGGATTTCTTCCTCTCTAACACACTCAACTTCAGGCTGCAAAGACAGAAAGAAAGATCAAATCACACTTCATAAGCTTCAATGTTTGTCATTGCTTACAGAGCTCTGACAGGTTAAAATGAACCTGTCAGAAGTCTGACAGGTTTTAAAAGATGAACTCAATGAGATCCTTACAGTAATCAGTGGATCTTTCTTTGTGATGACCTCTGAAGTGTGAAGAACACTGGTGTTCTTCGGGGTAACTCCATCTTGATTATTGTGTCCGCTTGATGAGGAATTTGCTGGAGCAACAGTGGAACGTGCAGAATCTCCACTGGGTTTGTCAGTGTTAGCAGCAACTGCTTGTGACTCAGTAGCGGCTTTACGATCAGAAGTTGGGGCACCAGTTACTATGGACATAATAGAGATAAAAGGCCTTGACACTTGTGAAATGTTTTAGCTCTTTGACAGTTTACAGCAGTAATTCAGAAATGACTTTCAAATGACTGAAAGTAATACAATTAAATTTTTATCTCAAATTTCTCACCAGTATTGTTTGGTGCAGTAGAATTGTCTTGACACGTCACCTCGCCTGTTGGAAACAGAAAAAAACAACAACAAAATACTGCAGTGGTTCCCAAAGTGTGGGGGGCGCAGTGCCATTGCAGCGGGGGCACGGGAAGCGCAGTGGATGAATGGACAAAATAAATAAATAGTTACACAAAAGTGTTTCACTGTAAAGATGGTTTGTAGTGTTTTGTTGCAACCTGAAGTGTGAAATAAGCTTCAGTGGAGTTTGAAAACAAGATATGTGCATATGTATATGTCTGGTTGAACGATGCGTGTGCCCAGTTGATTTTTGTCTCTTTTTTGGGGGTTGATTTTATTGGGGGGCCCAGAAGAAAATCTTCGGGAACCACTGAAATATTTTAATGTGCACTTTTTGACTTGCTGAGTTGCTGACAAATGCTGGGGGAATCCCTTTGGCCACACCAATTACTTTTTTGTTATCATGTGGGATAAGTTGATCTCTTCCTAGGTTGAAAGCAAAAATATTCATTTGCTGTGTGGTTTCTATATTTTTAAGAAACATTATAACTTTTTCATTTGGTTACTTGACATTCACCAACAAATGGTAAATTTGTTGGTAAACAAACAGCAGTAGGATTTTTAGCTGGATAATGAGACTAAATGAAGCAACAGTAATGTTGTACAACACAACAGTTACTCAGATGCATCTTAAAACTTAAAACAACTGCAATTTAGTTTTTTCCTTGCTGTTCAGTCTCCTCCTACTTTATCCTAATTCTGGGTTGTTTATGTCAGCAAGTATGCCTGCAGCATGTACAGTACATCTATAAAATATTTGGTAAATAAATTAGGTGAATAACAACTTTTTAATCACACAAGACTCTGTGCAGCTTTTCAAAACATTTAGATACCGCAAGAGAGGAAACATGAATTTGGACACTGGACATCATAGACTAGTACTGAAGGGAAGATGGATCTCAGTCGGATTAGCGTGAGCAATGCATGTATGCAACATTATTTTGGTTTATGTTATTCTGCACAAGCTTCCACTGGACAGGCAGGTTTAATTTGGTGCTGTGCAAAATTGTGTCTGTCAGATGTCTAATGTGTGGCTGTCGCAACAAATTTTGTGAAAGTGGGATGTGAAAATATGAAGATAATACACATTTGCAGAGGGTTTTTGTGTGAGAAATTGTTCAATATTTTTCCTTTTACTGTCAATCTGGTGTTACAATAACCTTTTCCACCTGAGAGTCTGTTGAAATTTTACATTCTGTAAGTGACAAAACCCAAAATAATTGTGACACTGGTGCCTAAATGACATTTTTTACAGCTTTTTGCTTTATGTGAATCCAGCAGTTCATGCGCTGGGACTGACTCGTGAACACATGATTTCATCGACTGCTCATGGAACTTACCCAGAGGGTATTTACTGCTCCTAAATCCATGCCAAGTTTTAAATGAATGAGGCCAATTATGTTTCTTTTAGTATCAAATTTGTCAAGTTTTTTATTCTTTTTTTTTCTCTTTTTTTAAAGGCGACTTATAATGTCTGTCTTGTTCTGTTTCATTTTCTGCAGTTTTCCTGTGCTCTGCGCTTTTTATATTGGCTCCTAAACTTTGTGTTCTCTTGCATTTTCTTCTCCATTTCTCTAGTTTTTCATTTGTTTTTGGTTGTAGTTGGTACACACTGCAATGTGTCCAAGAAAGTATTTTACCAAGACTTATAAGCTTAGAATGTGGGTGCAAACTAAAATCTTACTTTGCTCTGAAGCCAATGTTTTTTCATGACCAAAAACACACAGGGACCAATTATCTCTACTATGTGCTAGCAGCATTCAGAAGCAGCGTGAAGGAGAGTCACAGCTTGTCTTGACTTGGGGGTCAGGGAACGCAGCATGAAATGACACATGACTTGTATGACACTGGGGCTATTGTGGAAAGTAAGAAGCATGCAGAGAGTACAAGGTCAATGCAGAGTATTTTAGATTTACATTTTTGACGTGATGTATTACCAATATTTATATGATCAATATAGGTGGAGTGAATAGCAGAAATAAATAGTGAAGGAATTACAGTTGAAAATTTGATCATTTTATTCACTGATTAATTGAAATCATGATTTTCTATTGGGAGTTTTCACTAAGTATAAAACACATGATAAACCTGAAGTAATTAAATTATCTCAACATACCTTTTATTGTTTCACTTGTAAATTCTTGCCTTGTTACTTTGATCGTTTTAAATCAATTTGAGTCTCTTAATCTCAACTTTAGTCAGACATTCTGCTAACTGGAGTCCGGACAAGGGAGACTGACATTAATGAAGAAAAATCCTCAATTTGATTTTTCTGTTCTGTAAGCAGCTACAATTGATTGTAGTTGTTTACAATCAGTTGTAATCAAGTAAGAAATCAGTTACTTACAACAGATTTCCTAGATTTGTGTCCCGGTTTTGAACTAACGCTGACAAACAGTATGCATGATTTATTATTGTTCACTTTACATGTAATGCAACTGATACAGATCATCACAAGCTAAGGCCCAGAGAAATGTAAGAAATTGAGGGTGGGGTATCTAATAAAACTAAGAAGTCATCAGTTGCTTTCTGCTTATCTGAGATCAGGTCATGAGGCAACAAGTCCAGGAGGGAAATCCAAACATACCATCCCCCAAAAGGATATTTCCCAGATTATTCTTGGGGATCTTAAAGTGTTCTAAGTTACTGCTTAGAGATGTAACTTTTCAATAATATTCTTTTCTAGAGTTTTTGAGTTTTTGCCTTTTAAAATTTTCAGCAATTTTACTTTTTCTATCCCATAGATTGTAACACATTCCTCAGATAGAAGGCTTCATTTTGTGTGGGACTCTGATGGGGACCAAGTAAGTGATCTTGGTTCTGAATTAAAACATGGATGTTGATGAACATGTATGTGAATCCTGGTGCTTTTTGCAAATGAGAGAAACAGATTAATAACTTAATATCGGGATCTTTTTCTTGCATTACTGATCCACCTCTCATCATGACCATAGATGAACCGTAAATTGAGACATTAACACTTTTGATAAACTTTACTTTAACAAAAAAAACTGGACAATTGCTTAAATAAATTCAGAAGAGGCCTCTGTCTGGACCATCAATCTCCTGCTTTATTCTGTTATCTCTACTGCCTCAAGTAGAGACTTGAGGCAGAGACTGTTTGATGGGAGCAGACTGCACAAACCCCTACAGGAGAGCCAGTTACAGCACTTCAGAATTGGGCTTCTTTGATATTCTAAAGTATGTACTTCCAAATCATTTGCTCTATATAGCGTTTGAATACAAATGCAAGAACGAAGCATTCCTAACTTTTGAAATCTACCGGTGTCACTGTAAACTTGAAAAATTACAAAAATCCTTTGCCAATTCCTATTTTCCCCACTTCCTTTCTTAGTTATTTCTAAATCCAGCTTCATTATCTGGAAGTGGTAAATATTTATGGCAAAGGGTAAGTTTAAGCAGCTTGTCCTGTGGAGTGAAACCTCTTGGTAAGTTCATCAGTCAAAGCAAGATGTCTAGACCAAACATGTCTTAGGGTGGATCCTTCTTTTGAAGTTAACTTATAATACATTTAAGCAGTGTTTAGAGGAGTAAGCTAAGCACCATAAACAAGAGAGAGCCTTTCCTGAGGTCATGTGAGGTAAATGAACTTTGCTAGGGCAAAATCATCTGATAATTACAGTTAAATACAAACCATCTAGAACTATACAAATCTATGAAACAGATGATGTTATTAAACTACTTTGGCTAAACAGTTAAAAACATGTGCAGATTTTCTACAGTCACCCTAACATAGGTAAAACTGTCTGAATACAAGCTAATATAATGACAGTCCTGAAGAGGAAAAAAAATGCAGTGAATGAATATTAGGGATAAGAATTCAATTTTAAACTTAATTCTCATGAAGGCAGTAAGTGTATAATGTCTAACTAAAACTTTCCTCCAGTTTTTAGCAATGGGATTTGTGGACTGCTGACATTATAAGGTCACAAATGTTTTGAAAAATGTTTGAAGTGTTTACAATCCTTAAACACAGGGGACCTGCATTCACTCTGTATTTATTTTACATCAAATCAAAAACATGGTCCTGCAAAGAACTAAGGATGAGCTCTACAGGTGTAAAAATCTGAAGGAGGAGATATGTAAACAAATTATTGCCTTGTTTGTCATTGTGCTAGTGGGATGCTTCTCTCCGCATTTCAGCTTAACCAACCTGCCCACTGAGAGTCCAACTGGCAGTGGAAACGCTGTCCTGAATACGCAGGACCATAAACTATTATGTCAAACTGTGATGCAATGCTTCGTGGAAATGAGGCATATTAGTCATGCATTTGAAAACTCTGGAATTTATACAGGGACTAGGAAAAAAAACATTATTGAGAGGAGGCCAGATGTAGAGCACACAGCAAGCACAGAAGAATATGCTTTGGTCAGACCATGCCAAAACATTTTGGTGTAATTGCAAAACATTGCATGAAAAAAAAAAACTAATATACACTGAACCCACCTTAACCCATGAAACACAATGGTGGCAATATAACAATAAGGGCATGCATTTCATTTGCACAACCCACAAATTGTGGGTGCAAGTTACTGTCACCCTGCTGGTCTCAGTGATACTATTATATTTATGTTCTATGTTAAATTGACTTTGTTAGCCTATTTTCTCTTCTCTTTCACTTTTTATAATCTTCAGAAGGTCTAACTTTTGTTGAATCATACATATAGCTTTTTATATTGTTTAAATGTAATGATAGTTTGTTTTCCCTGCTCATTGATAGTTTCTTATATAAAAACGTGTCTCTAGACATGGATATGGACATTTTTAGCACTCCACCACTGTGGACACATTGTGCAAGGAGTCTCCCACTAATTCCAACCAGACATCCCAGCATCAGTGTAAACCATGGAAAACTTCAGTCTTAACACAAACACAGGAAAACATACAGAAACATAACCTTAGACTCTTCCCACTGAGTTTCAAGATGGGAAATTAAAGCATAATGTTAAGGCAGCATAGGATGAAACCTCTGAGTTTATGTGAATGTCGTTTTACAGTTCTAATGTTATTTATCACATTTCTTCAGTTACCCAGATAATCAATACATACATTATAATTAGTGGTAGGTCTGGAGTGCTTTTTGTGTATATTAAAGACCTTTGCCATTCAGTTCTGAAGACATTAATGCTGACTATCTAACAGTTGAACATAAGCTAAAAGCAAACAGTTTAACTATATACTAAGGCAGCCAGTCTGCAGTTAGCTGTTAAACATATTTACTGCTCATAATTTGCCAAATCCAGATATTCAACAGTGTTTTATACTGATAGATCAGGATTATTTTAGTGTTAGAGCTTTAAGAGTTTTTACTAGCTGAAAACTATGTCCAAACTACAAACTAATCCTGCAAACAAGACTAAACTCCTTTTTTTTTTAATATATGCAATAATTACATCCGAACGTACATTGTAATCATATCTGCATATTGTGCTACACTTTGAGAGTTAAGTTAAAAAAATAAGCAAACTTTTCAATAATATTCTGATTTATTAAATATGACCACATAGGAGATCTCTAAATCAGTTATGATCATGCCACCTTTTTTTGGAATGCATAAAATTATCCATGACAGTCTGGTAAAAGCTTGAGAACGAATTGCATAATCTACTGTATCAGACAAATAAACACTAGAGTGTTATTTACTTGTGTTTTACATAAAAGTGAAGTTGGGATATGAAGATATGTAAAAATAAAGATTTCCTAGACAAACTAACATTTCATTAATTATAGCAGATCCAATCTCTCAACCCTGGTATGGACTGCCATGAACTTTCCGGTCTCTGAAGACACATGAGAGAGCAGGGAAGTGTGATGATTAGCCAGAGGAAGGAGGGCCAGGTCTTATCATCAACTCTCACACTAAAAGTATTGTGAAAGCTCGTTAGAATGTTTTTAAAAATGATTCCTTCATTTCCTTTCAGGCATCATCCTCTCAGCCCCTCCTCCACCCGTTCTCACTGGGGACGACCCTTCAGCCTCCCCCTCACTGGCCAGCAGATGCAGAAACGGCATTTTTTGAACTCATCTTTATTGGAAAAACGAGGTAATATGATTTTCTCAGGAGGGAATACAGTCTGCAGTTTGTAATTATGATAGTAAGTGTAGACACCACAACTTACCAGTTAGTAAGTTTATGTTAAGCTTGGTAATATTCCTGTCTCCTTACTCCTTTTTAACTTGAACTCATACATTAATCTAAAACAGAAATCAACCAAACTTGGCATGTCTCTGTTTCCATTGGCACTACATCTAGATATTTATTATCTCCCAACTTCACCCATCTGTCACAGCATTTTGCACTGAGGTGTAACAGCCATTGTTACTTCCATCCCTGTGTTTAAATTTAGGGCCGGGATTTTGCAGGAAATGGCTGCAAACGCAAACATTGTTGTTGCACTCGATTAAACTGCTCCAGCTGAGAGTGGGAACAAGGGGACAGTACTTTTTCACTTATAAATTATGGCATTTGAAGATGAGTTTTGCTTCCTCCCTAGGGGAGACAAGGGAGGAGACCTAGTAGATGGATGGGGGAGAATAAGGGGTGCAGCTGCTTTAAGTGTCCTTTGGGAGCGCTTTCCCTCCCTGCATACGCACTGTGCTGTGAACTCATGAAGGAGGAGTAAAGCCTCAGCCCGAAATCTTGGGATTATGATTTGATCTCCACCCAGACTGCAGAGACAACACCTTGGATGTCATCATTAGCCACACCCTCATGCCATTACTCATCCAAATGTCCAAAGAGGACCCCCAAAATCTTCCAGCCACACTTTTTCTGTTCATGTTCCTTTAACAGAAGGAGGCTGACTTAAGATCATTTTAGAAAAGACGATACAGAATCAAAACACTGAGACTGAGGCTGCAAATGCCCTTTAAACAATTGTAAACTTTTAAAACCACAAACTTCATGCGTCATGTCACTTAAGGGGATTTCTTTTTTAACAATGTTTTTCTTCTTGCTAGATTTCTTGTGAGCACAGTAAATGATTCTCCTACATGAAGAGTGGATCTCTTCAGCTTTTCTACAGTTTCATTGGACATTGCGTCTCCTTCTCTAATCAATGTACTCCTTTTCTACCTCATTTTTAATTGGCGTACCGTTTTCTCTCAATTTCACAAAATGTGAGAATACAAAGAACTGAATATACAATTTTGTTGCCAAATATCTTTACAAATATGAGAAAAAAGTTGGTTGTATTAACAAACTTTTTTTGTTGCAACTACTGTTGTAAGAAAAAATAATAATAATGTGTTGGGACAATGCTGAGGTCATTGAACATGAGAACTGTTTTTGTTTGGGGTGGTAAAAGTGGACTTTTCCTCTTTGTCCACACCCTTTGTGTTTTCCAACAAAACAGACGATAGCTTTCCAGGGAAAAAATGGAAAAGAATGGACAACAGAGTTGGAATGATATCCGTGCACATCCAAAGAGAAAGTGACCTCTTTGAACTGCAGAGGGAAACATACTGAGACCTACACATGCACATCACCCATCACCAGAACTACTATGAACTCCTAGAGCAAACAACATGACCATTGTGTTCCACTGTGTCATCACAATGAAATAAACGAACTGCAGTCTGGTGAAAAAGTTAAAATTTCTCTACCCCCAAAAATGACTTTTTTTCTATTCTCTCTCTTCTTACTACATTTCTGAGTGAAACTGGGGCACAACAACTGAAAACGCTGCCTCATGATTGATATCAACCTCTGAGAAATGTCTGTTTTTATTCAGTCTCGAGTTTACTCATTAAAATAGTTTGAGCCGGGCAGTGAAACTCTAAACCTGTTTCCAAAACAGACCGCTCATTTTCCAAGTGGATTAGAAGTTGGAAGCAGCAGCAGCTGCCTCAAGAAGCTGCTAACTGCTCTCCTGTCTGTGTCCGAGCCGACACCACCAGATGTTGGTGGACTCATTCCAGCTGCCGATCTCCGCGGGGGGAAAAAGGTTACGCAAAGACATTAGAACCTATGGCCCTACACGCCCAGGCCCAAGTGGAAGAACAAAACTTCATAATAAACATTTAATAAACTTTCTGTGCTTTTCATGGAATCAGACACTCTGTATTAAGTATTCACACATGTAACATAAGGGAAAGAGTTGTCCAAACTCAGGACTTCCTAAAGTAATAAAAGGCCAGACCTTGTTTTTAATTAAGATGTATAAAGTATGCCTTTAATAGCAGGCAATTTGGCCCACATTAATTACCATGAGCCATTATTCGAGTCGTCAAATGGCTCCAGTGAAGGCTCATTAGGTGCTTTTGTTTCCATGGATAAACAGTAAAACCCTCTGCAGGTACAGCACAGCCTGGTTCTTCAGCCTGCTTCTCCTGCATAGAGTTTGTGCATTCCCTTCAATTTCCATCTCTATTTTCCTTTCAAACAGCTGAAGCTGTGCAAGAGAAAAATGTAGCAGTCCCACTTTCAGCTGACCGGCAGTATGCAGCACCCTACTGGAGAGAAACTGGGTTATTCTGTGCTTCAGAACAAACGAAAAACCGGAATAAGCCGTTTTGACCCTTTATATTTAGAGAGAGCGAGGTCACATGTCCCAGCGGTTTCCTTGCTAGGACATGTGACCATCTCTTCTTGTGCAGACAACTTAGTCTCTAGCTACCTCTCAAGCGACTCGATAAAAAGTGGCAAGCAACAAATCTAGCAACTTTTTTTATGTTATCTAAGGCTTTTGAAGACTCTCAGCTCTAAAACACATATTGTTCTTATTCTTCTCAATAAACAGTGGGTGCTGCCGGGTCCCCTCCTCATCCCAAGGCACTCACAGTTGACTCAGTCTTTATGCTTCAGTCTGTCTCAGCTGCAACTATATTCACAGCCTCCAGCTATCTGAATCTAGTTAACATGCCAGAGCAACAAAGAGGCTGACAAACAGAAAGTCTGACAACATAAAGGAAAGGAGAGCGCAATGTCTGGAGAGTCAAGTGAAATCCTAATTACAGACTGTACATGGTGTTAGTTTACCACATTTACACTTTTACATTAATTTTAATTTTAGTACAGGTTGTCTAACCCTTTCCTAGAGCAGAGATTTCATGATCAAAATTGGTGTGGCTCATATACCTAGAATTGTAAGTGTTGAAAACAGAATGAGCAGTTTTTTTCTGCCTACTTTATGCCAGTCACAGCCAACAGCTATAAAACAGCAGCAGGGTGCCAGGGGAACAAGAAACAATATGTTCTCCAGAACGGCAGTAATTGGGAAAGGAAGATCTGAACTTTGGTGTGGCTTCTGCTTTTCATTAAGTTTTTTTTTTCTTTTAAGTAAACACTGTTCCTATTTCCCTCAAGGTAACCCTCTTTCCAGAAAAAAAAAAAATTATCAGTAGAGGTGGTCGTTTTGTTTTCTGTTGAAATGTTGAAATGTTTTCTTAGGAGCAGTCAGTGATAAAGGAAAATGCATTAAAAATGAAAATGATACATTAAATGTACTGATGAACAAACAGAAAATTCAACAATAGCAGCTGCTTTGCAACATTTGGATCATTTTTAATCTTGATGCAGAAGTTTCTGAAGTAAAGAGACATTTGACAAAATCCAGACTCTAAGGTTAATTATTTAGCTCACGCAGGATCTTAGCCACAATTTCTGGCCCAGATGGACACACACCCTGCCTGACATAAGAACACTATCTGCCAAAAGCTTATATAAAGACCCACGCCCTCTAGTTGATGACGTAATTCAAACTCTAACATCACATCTTGGGACTTAAAGAATGCTGGTCAACAGCCCGGGCCATGAGAAAGA
This sequence comes from Poeciliopsis prolifica, assembly GCF_027474105.1. NCBI lineage: Eukaryota > Metazoa > Chordata > Actinopteri > Cyprinodontiformes > Poeciliidae > Poeciliopsis > Poeciliopsis prolifica. The sequence continues at coordinate 540,694 of NW_026562421.1, read as the reverse complement.
GAGTGGCAATATTCTGCCTGTGTTTTCATTGGCAGTGGAGTTTCTAACCGAGATGCAAAAGTTTCAACTTTTGGAGGAGTGGATGTCATCAAATTAAACGCTTCGACTTTACTTTAACATCTTTTATTAGTTAAGCTTATGCAATTTATCTGCCGAACTCCTGGGGATTTTTGCACACCAGAATCTTCCAAACAAGAGTGCAAATATTTGTTTTAGTGTGGCCCTTTTGAAACAGCAATTGTTACAGCTTCTTTTGCTCTGGCCAGACCTCTGACTTTAGCAACAGGGGGAGTCATTGTGGATGACATGGTGAAAAAAGCGAGAAAAGACGTTTTTTTTTTTTTTTCTCCCTGGCTGGAGCAGATGTAAAGCTTGGGTTTTCCCCTGAAAGAGAGACACACAACTTATAACCTACTCTGAGAACTTTCGAATGACATCATCGAACTCTGCAAAGCCAGTTCAGTGCTGCGTATTTGCACACCGACTGGCAGCCATGGGAAGTGGGAATATAAACCAAATCTGTTTACTGGAGACTTGGGATGATTGAGTTGCTTGCATATCACAAAAATCTCTCAAATAACCTTGCCTCTTCATATCTCTGTTCTCAACCATCTACTCTTGATGGTTTGATTCAGATTTGTGTTAAGGAACTATCAATCACTGCTGCTCTCCAGATGCATATAAGCAAAAAAAGATAAAACTACTTCATCCTTGGATCATTCTTCTCACTACAATAAAGTTTAGTTCTGTCCACCTTTCTGCCAAATCAGACAAGTTTCTGTATCCATGCTAAAGAAAAGTAATCCTAAAGTATGATGTTGATGTTTGTATTGAGGATAATGAGCAACTTAATCTTCCACATGTTTGCTTTGTTTTCTACAACTAGCAAAATTAAAAATAGCTAAACAACACCTCTGACCTTGTCAAACAAAGATTTGACCCCTGAAAAATGCTAAAATTGCCCATTCAGGACGCTCTATAGGATCGCTAAAGGTGGCCTGAAGGATCTGTCTTTAAAAGGTTAAGACTTTATCCTTTAAGCCTTGCGAGTTGGGAGCTGCCAGACAAGTCCCAGCACATCCCTTAGCTTCCATTATGGGCTAATGGTTTCCTCTACCCTGCAGCTGGTCAGAGTACAACTGACCGACTGCACCATGGGTGATATCCTCCTCTAGGCATGAGCTGACCCTATTATTTGACCTTTGTTTGAGCTTTGAACTAAGTATTCTCTTCCAATGTATAAGTCTGAGATTCACCATTTTAAGAAGATAATAACCGTAGGGGGCATGAACTTTAGCTAGCAAAAGACTTTTTCCAATCCTAAACCAGGTTATGAGTGATAATAATTACTGGTGCTAAATTTGTTATAGCATGGACTGATTGGTTATTTTTCCCAAAGATGAACCGAACTTGAACAAAATGCAAAATCTGCGTTGAACAGAATTGATAAAGAGGGTTTTTCATTGGGATCAAAACAAGCTAATCAAGCATGAGAGATCAAAACAGTTTATGTCTTTGAACATCTGTTGACATCATTGGCCAATCATCTGACCCACATTTTACAGCATTGGAACCACACTGTCTTATGTTTATAAAAATATCCGGATTGCTTTCTGTGACTTGTATGGTGCCATTAAGGCAGTTCAAATTGTGTTTATCTCCTACTAAGATAGCTGAAGCGACAAACACTTGTCAGAGAATCTCTCCATATAAGTAGGGATGAAGTTTTCTTTCTCTGAGCTGTAAATTGTCCTGTGCAGTTAGAACTTTTCACCATGGTGAAGCTTGTACACGAGTCTGAACATTGTAGCAGGTCTATGTGATGTCAGAGCCAACACAACAGTATAGAAGGCAGGGTGGGTCTGCAGACACCCTCGTGATATTCCATAAGGATCACTGGAAAAACTTATAGGAACTTTGTCATTAAGATGATTATGACCTAGTGTTTGCAATATTTGTTACTGTGTTATTTGCTTTCAAATCAGGTCAAATCAAATTTATTACTAGCTTGACAGGAAGACCTTGCAGTAAATGGCCCAAGGATCAAATCTTGGACATCTGTAATAAATATTTGCTGCTTTTGTCTTAACCTCTCAATGCCAACACAGCAGTTAAAAAAAGAGTAAAATAACAGCAGTTAAAAAAAGAGTAAAATAACATTGACATAAACTTCTATAACTCTTGGGGGATTTGTGTTGTTTTAAAATGGTAGAAGTCCACTTTAGTGTTGGGTCCTCTCAGAATAGATGTTAGCTTAATGCTTCAAGATCAAACTAATCACAACTAAATCAAACAACATTTGGTTAAGCAGCTGTGAAATTTCAGCGATTCAGGCTATTTCAAGATAACAGAACTGTGATTGGGTCCTGAACTTTCTCTGACGCTGATGATTGTTGACATAAGAAAAGGAGATAGGGAGTGGTCCACAACCAGTGATTTTCCTGTGTCAACATTGTGCTGAGAACAGAGAATCTAAAACATTTCCGGGCAGCATAACTGTCTGGTAAAAAGGTAAAGCGAGGTAAAAGAAAAAAATATCACAATTTAGAAAAATGCTATTTTTGCTTACATTTCTATTAGGAACCAAAAATGTTATCAGTGTTTTTTCATGCTATTATTAATTGTGCAGCAATGCCTCTTACAAACATTTTATAGGTGATCAGCCATTTGTTGGGAGAAAATGACTCTTCAAAACAAACATGATCAGGGATCAGAGGTTTGAAAAGTAGTGTTTGCATAAACAGCTCTGACCTTTTTGAGATTTCATTAGCTAATGCATCTGGGACCAACAGTGTTGTCTTCTGCAGATAAAAACTTAAGCCACACATTTCACGTCGTGCCTGTTTTGCAGTCATGTTTGGGAATTTTCTTTTTGGATTGATTTTGCTCTATTGATTTTCCAAATTAGGCTGACAAATAGAGACCAAGCTCTATGCTGTGCAGTGAACTTGGCGCCAGATTTGTTATGAGCGATATTGGGCATCAAAATAAAAAACACAAAAACAAAACAAAAAAAAAACACTTGACTTGATTGGGAGTACCCAACGTAATTTGATTCTCATATAAATCTAATTACGATCTGTGTCTGCGCTGCTGCGGCATAGGGTTTGTGGTATGCCCTTTTATTGCACAAGTCATGAACATGTTCCACCATCTCATGATCATTTCCCGTTCAAAGTAAAGGATTCGCTCTTTCCATCAGTCTGCAATATTCCTCCTGGTTCTCCCAAGGTCAGTCCAAACATTTAAAAGCTTCTGGGGCCTGATGGCTCTGCAGAAGTCGTTACAATTGGCTGGAATAAAATCAGCACCGCCTTACAACTACTCCTTCCAACCCATGCATCACCCTGCAATTAGCATCATGCCTTGAACTGATTAGGAGCATGCTGCCCCAGTGAGTATGCAAAAACATGAACGCGCGCACATTTACTATGTACATGGTAGATCAGGAAAACGCACATGTAGAAGATAGATTTTTATCCTCATTTCCAATTTAAACATGTTTTGAGAGGCTATAAAATCACATATATTTTGAAAAAATGCAAATACAAGTAGATTGTAAATGTGGTGGGCATGTGGTTTGAGTGTGGCTTTACCCATTTTTCACAAATTCAAAGACGTAGCTCCACCCAGATGCTCGACAGGATGTAGAGCAGAAGGATTTTCAACTGAAACTTTCCGTCTCTGAGCAGATCCTTTGTGTCTGCAGCCACCACACCACTAAGAATACATCGGCATGTTCATGTGCAAGCCTACTTTATGGAAACCCCTCATACCCAATTAGGCATGGGATTTCTACTAATTCTACTAATACAAATTTTCTTTCCTAAAAATATGGAGACAAAACCAAATAAAAAAAAATCTCAAAATTCTACAAAGATTAATAAAAAAAAACCTTTGTGGAAACCACTAAAGGTGTGAATTGAATAGTGAAAAAGACATGCTATAATCAAAAACAGACTACTCACTGCTAAACAATAGAGCGCAGAGGAGCAGAACTCCAGTCATGCTTCTGCAGAGCCCATTCATTCTCCACATAGATGCAGCCATCCTCTGTTCGAATTCGACACGTCTGGCGGGACTTTGTGTCTGAAGGGAAAAAAAACTGTGGGAAGTGAGGGCGAGTGGTGGGCTAGGGGAGCTTCTCTTGTGAGGTCTGAGAGAGCGGGACAGGAGAGAAGGATAAAGCCTGGCTTGTGTCCCGTCTCTCTTTATACGAGCCCGCTCCTTCAGCCTCCCTTGCTCAGCTCTTTCCACACCCCTTTTTGAACTGCCTCATGTCAACCCATTTCCCCCAAAGCAACGGCCCCTGCTTCCTCCCGAGTCTCTGTGTGTGTGTGTGGGGGTGTGTGTGTGGGGGTGTGTGTGTGTGTGTGGGTGCGGGGGTGTGTGTATGTGTGTAGGGATGTAGAGCAGGCAGTAAAGTGTGACGAGATGTTTCTGGGAAGAAGGCTGGGTGTTGTTTCAACTCAGCTTTGTTGGTACTGGGTCATGTTTCTTAAACATGGTAGTACTCTGGTTGTTTATGGTGGTACTCAGAAGAATTGTTGATATTAGTGTCGCAGAAACTGCTTCCTGCTTTATAGATTTGTTCTGTTTTGGCTTTTCTGTCACACATGTTTCTGATCGTCATACAATTTGTGCTTCTCTCATTGGTACACAGAATATTTCCATCAACTGTACATCCTTACAAAAAGAAAGTTTCACAACTGTTTGACGTTTTCTCCATTTGTAGATGATGGCTCTCACTTTGATTCGCCATAGTCCCAAATATTAAAATTTATTTTGAAGCCCTTTCCGGACTGATAGATGTAAATGACTTCGCTATCTTTCTCATGTGTTCTCAAATTAGTTTATATTGGCACATGATATGCTGCTTTTTAATGTCTTTATTCATATTTTATGTTGTTGGAAGTCTTTATGTTCAAGTCTTCCTACACATCAGGAAGTCTTCAGGACTGGGTGTGGCTTTAATGACTAAAACTAAAGCATAATTTGGTCCAGATTGGAGAACCAAGCTTTGGGACTTGCACAAAAATTTATCTATTTATTTATCCTTTATATTTATAAAGTATAATTTTTTATTTCACTTCATTAGTGGTAACTGGTTGCACTGGAGTCTGCTTGGCAGCCATCATTGGTAGATATGTTGGTGGAGTTTGCAGGTCACTGCAAGAAAAAAAGAGTCTTAAAAATCAAATCTGAAATTTCCAATTGCCTTTGAATTTCAAGATTTATTTTGTTGTTTTTTTTTTTTGTTGTTGTTTTTCTTTTTACCAGAATCTATGCATGTTTTCAACTTACACACAGAAAAAAATCCCACTTAAAAATGTGAATAAAAACCCATAAATTTAATTGGAAAAGTTTCATTGGCTTTGTTTAGCAAAACCGATGTATAAAGTGCAGGATCAGGTTGCTTAGAGAGTATCATGTATTACAAGTTTGAAATAGGACCACCATTTTTCAAGTTTTCATGATGAAGATGACAAAACTTGCAGGTTGGGTATGAGCAGAACAAAAACACCAGAGAATCCCTGTACAGAGGAGATGTGATCAATAGGAACCTTATAAGTCTAATTAGGGGAATGTGGAACAGCAAACAGGGAGACTTATTAACCCAGGTGATACACAGGGAGTTGAACTGGACACAATGATCAACAAATCATTAGGGCAAAAACCTAACACTAAGAGAATAAGCCAAAATACACAAAAAGACTGCAAGAAAATAATAAACTAACAAGAAGGAAAGAGCTGATAAAATCCCAAATGACAGCAAAGAACAGGAAATGAACTGAGTATGGAAAGACCTTACTAATACAAATAAACCCATAAATGATCATAAAACAGACCAAAATTCAGACACCACTGGATCATGCAGAAAGGAAATTCTATGTAGTTTATTGAGGATTTCCAACCGCTAAACAAAGTGAAAAATCCCTGCAAACCTTTCCTTTACAGCACATTTGGCCAGAAAGTTTAAGAACCCAGAGAGGAATCTTGGATGAATAACAGTAACCAATGCTGGTGGTTACATTTTATGTGCCCTATTTACCTTCAACAAAAGAAATTACATTTTGCTAATTGATGAACAGAGAGAATCAATACAAGGTTTTTCTCTGCAGTTGTAGAAATAATGTGCGGTAGCAATATGCTTACTAATAGATTTGGAAATGGAAAGTCATAAAGTGGGACACAAACTGAAACCAGGAACAAATAAACAGTTTATTAATGCAGCTGTGTGTGTTGTAGTCATGTTAGTTTTAGATGGTGACGAACTTCCAACTTCGTCACTTGGAAGACTTCATGAGAACTGTGTTTTTTCCAAGTTGGAACTTCAAGTGTGTGACTTTTAAAGAACAAATGAAGCGCAAACAAACCACACCCTTTTAATATGCAACACAAATAAAAAATAATGTTTTTTACTTTTCTGCTAAAATAATGCAAGACGTTTGGGAAGCTTTCTACATGAAGTTTAAGAAGCACTGATTTTGTGATTCGCAAGCTTTAGACTTTTGGAAGTGCACAACAAAATAAGAAGACAGAAGATCTAAAAAAACAAAAATTCCAATAAAACAAACTAAAAGAGCATAAAAATGAAATAAAAAGGAAAAGATAAAACCCAAAGTGGTTGAAGCAAGGAACATATAAACATAAGGAGTGTATACAGGAAGATACTCAGAGCAGTTTTTACTTTACACCTGCAATGTTCGCTTTCCAGTCTTCCGGCTGACATCTACAACGATGGAACATATGTATTCTGTTTAAATTTCTCTTGGAGATTCACCTGGACATCGCGGCCAGCTCTTCTTCTCTCCAGCATGTTACAGCGGAGCCAGTAAAAGCACATGGCGTCTCTCAAAATGCCTGCACGCACTTTTTGTGTGTCTCTGGACAGACGAAAAGAAGCCAGCAGTGAGTCATTACTAAGCCCCCGAAGAAGACACACTGACAAACACACACTTGTGCTGTAGCACATGTGCTTAATTCATTGAACAATCACACGGGTTGTTAGGAGGAAAACACCAAGTCTGTGACCTGACGTGTTTCAGAGTGTGATGAAGAGAGTTAACGGCACATATTCACGTGGATACAAACTGAAAACTCAGAGATCTAAAACCTGTAGAAGAACTTAACCAACTCAACTCAAACCAAACAAATTAAGTAAACTATTAAGCAATTAGTTTTTATAATTTTAGTCATTAGAAATATATCATATAATTGCAAATGGCTTCACTTTCCGACTATGATTAGTATTCTGACACATGTAACATTTCTAAAAACAAAATCTACTATGTTGTCTTATTTCCCAAAGAAGAATCACCTCAGTATATAAACTGGTTTGAAAAAGTATTTATACCCCTTGAACTTTTCCATATTTTGTCACATTACAACAAAAAACATAAATAGATTTTAGTGGAATTTAATGTGAAAGACAAACACAAAGCAGAATACAATTGTGAAATATATTGAAAATTATACACAAAAACTGGACACTGCAGTGTGTAAAAGTATTCAGACCTTGCAAAACATCTCAAGCTCAATCAGATTAGATAAAGGTGCTTGTGAACAGTAGCTTCCAAATATTGCCACAGCTTCTCATTTTAGTTTAGGTCTAGGCTGGGCCACTCTAACACATAAATATGTTTTGTTTAAAACAGGAAGACAGCTGTAATTGCAGCAAAAGATAGTTCCACAAAATATTGACATTGAAGGCGAATACTTTTGCACAACACACTTCAGTTTTTTGTTTGTAAAAACGGTTTTGAATCATGTATAATTTTCTATTTCGTCACTTTGTTTTCATACAAAGTGATAAAAAGTTCAAGGGGAATGAATGCTGTTGGAAGCCACTGTAGTGAATAGCACTACACTGGACAGCATATCTGTAAGCAGAATCTTGGTATTTTGGGATTTTGCTTTTATTTATTAAAATACACAAAGAATCCCTGTGTTGTAGCAAGAAGGGTGAGGAGGGGTACTGCAAGGACATCACGAGGATCAGCACATGGTAGCAGGAACTCTGACCCTCAAGGACATTCTTTCGCTTGTTTGTTTTCTTCCTCTTTTTCAGATGTTTATGCTGTTCAGGACTGAAATATCTGGTCTTATTTAACAAGAATTGAAAGGAACGGAGACTAAATTTAAAGTGCCAGCCAAACCCAACTGGATTGCACATTCTCTATGGACCAAAGTCCACAGTTCCAGTTATAGTCGGCAGCTGACAGCCCAGCTTTGCAGTGGGTGATAAAAGCAGAAGAACAAAACATTGCCCGTCTTCTGCCCTCATTTTGGAGTGCTCAGGCCTCCTGAAATGAGCCGACTTATCAAGGACTGATCCCACCAAGAACACAAAGTGTTTTCTTTTCTCCTGTCCTGTCAAGAATAAAAGGACTAAATAACAGCTTTAATCCAAGAACCATCAGATAACCAATTCTGAGCACTAACCCTTTAATCTAAATACTCATCTGTACAAGTATTCAAGACTTTGCAACATATCTAAATATTGATACTATTACATAATTACACAGGTACATTTCAAATTAAATTTTTACGATACATTTCAGATTCTAATCAGGATTTGCTTTCTAGCATTTAAAAGTCTAAATGAAGCCTCATGTTATATTTATTTTGGTATGCACTGTTAAACCTAAAATAACTAATTTGTCTGGCAAATTTTGCTTTAGAATGATCTTAATTCTGCCAAGATGTTTGTTTCTGATGGGAAATAAGCAACTGTCAAAATATAATAAAGCAGCACCATTATAGCAATGAAACTTTTCTTATAATCACTGGCCAGCTTTTTGCCTGATTTCACAGCTATTTTCACAGCTTTTCTTCGGTGATGAGCTTTCAGTCTTTTGGAAAGCCTTCTTGCCATCCCATCAGAGTCAAGTTTGAGCTGAGGCTCGCCAAAGGATAAATACATTGCAAAAATAAATAAAAATGCTTTAAACCTTAAGCTGCAAGGAATGCAAGTATTTTTCAGCTTAAATGCAATGTCAAAATTACATCAAATTCGCCAAATTGCAGCTTGTATGACATATCTAATAAATACTATTTAAAGCTTATGTAAAGTAAACATACTTAAAGTAACACAATTAATAAACACTGAGTTTTTTCTGTCAGTTTTTACATTTGCCATTTGTAGTAATAAGATCCTCCACCAGAGGGAGTAAAGCATTTACAGGGTTGAAAACCCCAGGATTCAGAGAAAAGTAAGAACTTTACAGTAGTTCTAACCTTTTACAGATTAAATACATTTTTCAACTAAGAACTATTAAACATTTTAACATGTTTATTACACAGTTCAACAATTCATTATGTCTGCTTGTTTTTGTCTTATGTTCAGAGGTCTTGTTATTTGCAGTCACCGAGGCTTTCAATTGTATCTATTCCATTTTTTTCTCATTGCAAGAAGATATTTATTTGTTGATGTTAAAGTTTAAACAGTTATGTTTGACCAACATTTTCTTAATTAAAAAAAAATAAGATTTTCATTTCTTCCAGTGTTCCCAAAATTTTGCGGTAATTATCATCTCAGCAGTCAAATGTATGCATCTGATGTTGGCATGAAGTGTTGTAGGAACCCCTCCAACTGGCCGGACATATAACCGACATCCAGAGTTTTACGGCATTACTTGAAATATTACACAGTGTCAAAATTGTCAGCCAAGAAATCTGTTCCAATTGAAACATTGCAAATATTGATATTCCGATTATGACTGGAACTCATAATACTATTTAGCTCTAAAAGCTCAATTACAGCTTGAAGAACAGGAAACTGGAGGACTGTCATCATCTGAACATATTAGTGAAAAACTATATTTTCATAATTTTCATAAAGTCTTGAGAAGAGAACCAGAATCCTCCCCCCTTTCTCTCCAAACTGTCCAGGTATTTGCCGTTTACAGCACTGCCAAAAACTTCACTTGCGCCTCCAACTGTCAATCCTTTCTGCCAAAAGCTGGACAGTGACAAATCTCAAAATATCAGTCCAATAATCTCTGATTTTAACATGGCTTTACTTTTCCATTTCTACCCATTCCATTAAATATATACAATATAAGTCAGTATTCTTTTATTGTAATGTTTTCTTATCTATATCAAAGTACAACCGTCATGTGTTCAACATGTAACAAAAAATAAAGCTCTGATTGATGGAATGTTGTCATTGTTTAATGTTTAATCTGGAGAAAAACTGTTTCTGTTTGTAAGCTAGTGAAAACGCTTTCAGATAAGTAGAACTGCTTTGGCTGCTGTACAGGCCTGTACTGAACAGAATTAATATTATTTATGACGGTGTTAACTTTTCTGTTTTGCTGTGACTGTTGCGTAATCTCTGTGCGCTGCTGCCAGTTGTGGCCAGGATTCTCTTGCAAAAGAGATTTTTAAACTCAATAGGATTTAATAGTGAAATAAAGGTTAAATAAATGAAGTAAAAATAATAACCACATATTTGCCTTGATTCCTGACCTGTATAACTTTGAGGAGTTGAGCTGTATGGTAGTTTCTCTCCAACTCAGAAAAAATACAAAATTAAACATGGACCAATGAGAAGCAAGCAATCGTGATGGACAGTTTGCAGTAAGAACAAGGTCTCAATCCCATTAGTAATTGATAAAATGAAAACCTTTTTATCTGTTAGTAATACTATATATAAATGACCATCATTAACATTGGGGTTGGTGACTGAAGCCCTTTTGTAAGCCCTTAGCTGTTACAAATGCAGGTCCAGACTTTGTGAGGTTTCAAAATGTGCCACATTATTAAGGTTGTATTTTCATCATGCAATCAGGAAAAGGATGGGATCTGTGATAAAGATAAAGTTTCAAATGATGTTTGTAGAATTTGGGAGATTTTCCTGCCTTTGTTTCAGTGTCGCTGAGGAAACTGTGTGCACCTGGCGTTATATTTTCCTACTTTTCTGAAAGAAAATTGAAAAAGTCCTACATTTTCACGCGATGTCACCATCAGGACTTCCCAATTTAATCCATCTATTATCACACTAAGATATAAATACATTTCTGTGTCTTCCGAAGGATACAGAAAAACCCACCGATGACCCCAAAGCTATGAAAGACAAATACAGAGTCATTGCACTATCTTGATGGCCTGCTTTTCATGCCCGTTGCACAAGAGCATGTGAAACAGGACTGACTGGGCCAAGAGTTCCTTCAATTTAATATATCGGCAGCACCAGGGTGCTCTGCTAAAAATTAGCAACACAGAATGATTTGATGGTTTCAGTAATTAGTTGAACACAACAAAACAGCCAGGGCTCTAAATAATATTTCGCCCATTCTCAGTGACGGTTTAAACACTCCAAATCTACTTCTGAGGGGGAAATAAAAATTTTTATTTTATTCAGCTTTCATAGGATAAGATTAAATTTTTTTTACATAATACCATGTTAGGCGAGAATCCATATTTTACATAATATTTATCGAATTCTGCCAATCTGTTCAAAATGAAGTCAGCAAAGCAGTGCCAAAAACCATTTGGTGCAGGATTGAGACAGCCTCAGAAGAAAACCATGTGAATTCTGTTGACGCTGCCAGACAGAGCACGTTTCCATCTCGTTTCACCTTCTGCAGGTAATTTGACCGTCTGGCAACTGGCAAGTTCTGGCAAAACTGTGTAAATTGTTCACGCTCTTAATTTGATCTGAACTGGTTTGTTCGTTTATTTAAAAACGTAACAGACCGAAGTATTTGGGAAAATACTTTATTCCGGGAAAAATAAAAAAAATAAAATTAGAAATGCATCAAAGATGTTCTATCAGATGGAGGTCTAGCTGGGCCCATATTCTCAAAGAATGCTAAAAATAAAGTTCTTTCTAGTGAGGTTATTTCAGGAATATTCCTAGAAATCTTTCTTAAATTTTTATCTCGGAAAAATAAAAGAAATTCAAAGTACCCGGGGCTTTGAGAGAGCTCCTAAAATTACTGTCTGTGTGAATTCCCCTGCAAAGAACACCCATATCAGATAATTATAATCATCCTATCTAAAGTCAGTGTAAAGTACTGAGAAATAGATTATGGTGATTGATGAATACCATATATAGTTTTAGACAACTTGCAATCTGAGAACAGCGTGACAAGCATATCATTTTGAGAAGAAATATAAATCAAGTGTGTGATTTTCATGATACTGCAATCAAAACACAAGTTTAAGATTCTTGGGGATGATTTGTGATCGAGCCATTATTACAGTAACAGGACCAAAGTGATTGTTGAGCTTTGTGGCCTCCCACATTTTTAGTAGACAAGTGCAACAGTTTATCCAAAGAAAATATTCTTCCTTGTTATGCTGTAAAGCATCACAGTGGAGGGAGGTGAAGAGAAATGGATCTGAGAATTGAATGCCAGAAAATATTGCTGACATTTACTTCACATATCCTGCCAAGAATTACATTTTGTAAAGTCTAAGGTAGATTTTAAAAAATATCCACCAATGAGTCTCATATTTTTTTTATGCTTTTCTCTCAGACCGGTTTTAAAGAGCAAACCTATACTTTCTTCTGCTTTACTTCTCATTCTTCCTGACTCTCTGTTGATCCCGTACATATGTTCATTTTAGGCACTCCCCTCTGATGGGAGCCTCCTCCTATTGTTCAGAAACTCAGTCCCTGCAGACTCAACCCAATGCACAAAGCAAATGTAAGCACGTCACGAGCAGAAAACCATGCATACCTAATCTTCAACATATTCTCTCCGAACTCAGGAAGTTAGACAACATGTCAACATTTTATGGTACTTTGGAGAACAGCACCTTAGAGGAGAATACTTAAATACCTAAATTCATTGTTCTCTAAGCGATTTGCCTTCTTCGTCCTCAGATTCATTATGTCCTCTTTTTGAAAAGGGCATACTCTGCAGGCTTGCTACTAGCCCTAATTGGCTCTGATTGGGAGGCATCTTGAAGTGATTTATTCTCAAGGACGAGAGGACTGTGAAAGCTCAGGGTGTAAAGGGTTTTGAATCACAACCCAAGGATTTTTAATCCCTTCTCCACATTTTCTTTCAACACGTGTTCATCTCAAAGCAGAAGAAAGCACACACAGGGGATGGAGGCCAGATTGTATAATACTTCAAAAAGCATATCACAGCTGGTATTTCATGTTCATGCATTTGATACATGATAGACCATGTACTCTTACATTCAGGGAATATGTCAGACTAAGTCTTATCATATTCAAATGTGATGTTACAGTTAACTTCAGTACATCATTTACTGTCATTTAATGTGTTACACTATTAATGTAGTGCATATTTGTAAAGTAAATGATAAATTACACACTGATTTATATCTTCATTTAGTTTTACACATATAATTCCAAAATGTGTGAGGTGTTAGTAACAAGGGCATGGCTTGCTTAAAAATTATTAGTATATCATGTATATTTATTTATGCATACATATAATTGTTTTATTTTTGAGGGGTCCTCATAAAATAAAATGAAACAGTAACATTTAAGTTAAGAACATATTGGTGTAGAGCTGATTGGAGGTACTAATTCTATTGCAAGACTTGCTGTCATTGGTTATTTTGAATAGCATGACATCTGAACTTTGTAGACATGCTAATGCTAAGTGTATGTGTGTTTTTGCTAGTGTTACAGTTACTTTGCAATACCTTTGTGGCGACACAAACTCATTCCTGAAATGGTAAAACAAACGTCCATTTCAAATTCAAAAACAGTTGAAGACCTAATGACCGTGTTACAGGTTTATTTTATTTCATTTGACTTGAATGCTTTGTTAAAAACCATTTATGTCAGTTTCTTATATACGTGTTATATCTGTGGAACTAAAAAATAAACTTTCAATTTAATTTTTTGTCCCATCCATTTGAGCAATTTCAGACTCTCTGGTCTGTTTTTGACTTAATTTTCTGTCCTGTTGTTTAAGGATATATTTCTACCACATTTGCACATCTACAGATCTAATTATTGTATAATTATACAAGCTTAGTTAAATGGATTTGGAGCATCTATAAAAATCAGTTTATTAATCTTTTTTTACAATCTCTACTAGATTGAAGTCTGGACTTTGACTTGGCATTTCCAGCTCTTGCTGTAGGTTTTTGGTTAGCTATTATGATGAAATCCACACTTCTGTCTTATTTTCCACCAGATGTATCCATATGTGCAGCACATCTGCACAGTGTTCTTTAGTGTATCATAGTGTAGAAATGTATGCGACAGTTGCAACAAGCAGCAAAAATAAAAAACAAAACAAACAAAAAAAAAACAACCTAGAACAGTTCCATTTTTGTCATATCTTGTTTTTATAAATATCTAACAGTTGCTCATGAGAAACTGTTTAAAGCAGCATGCGATCAGATAAGATCTGTTCAAATTAATTTAATCAATTTAGACCGCTCAAATGGCTCTAATTATCAGTCTGATCAATCTCTATGGCAGATTCCCATTAATCAAACTGCTACCAACATGGCTATTAATGCTAATTGTAAACCTTTTGTATAATTTTATAGAAACAATATTTGAAAAATGTAAGTCTGTCCACCTACATTTGTGATGAAGGAAAATACTTCTATTTATTCTAAAACAATATAAATGCATTGCAGAAATCTTTCATTTACAGAAATTTGTATCTCTGTTCTGAGGTTTGCTTTATATTTAAAGGGACCCTCTGTGAATTTCCCACACAAAACCAATAGATGGCACTATAAGATCAGCTTATTTTAGGATTCTCTCAAGCCGGCTGCAAATGGGAAAGCTGTTGCTTTTAGAAATAGACTCTGCACTCTTGTGGTAAAAAAAGGAACAAAACATGGTCCAGCCTGAGCTGCTTTTCACGTTTTTGTCATTAGAAAGAAGAGATTTGTAATGAAAGACATGAAAGAAAACCAATATATTACAAAAGAAAAGAAGAATAATGGGCAAATGAACCCTCATTTTTAGACACATATTTTTCTATCAGGCTGGATGACCTCCAGCCATCACAAACCAAACTCATCATGAAACTGTCTGGTGTTTCTGGGTGTGGCGACGGGTGGAGGAGGCGATGCATGTTCTGCTGTCTGTTTTGAAGCTCTACACACCTCACCCCCAGCCGCTCTGTGAAGTGTTGCTCTGGGCTCGTCGGGAGACGCTCAGGTCCTCCACATCAAATATTCATTCCACAGAAACTCCTAAGCCTTAAATAATTCTCAAAGAAGTGAGCTGAAAGCGTGGCCTTGCTATCCAAGGCACGTTTCCATCCGGACAATGGATTCACGAGGGGTGGGGTGGGGTGCGAGGAGACAGAATGAAAAGTGGGTGCTGGCAGAGAGGGTGAGATGAGGAGAATTGGATCAATTGTATGCAGCTTTAACAGATGGCTTGGTTTAATAATAACTAACTGAGCAGGCCGAGATAAAACATATTAAAGTGGTTTTATTCAGACAAATCAGCTGACTGATCACATTTTAAGCACACCTAACAAAAGGTGATAAGGGGGTAGGACAAACCAGTGATTTTTTATTGATTTAGAGGAGTGAGTGTTGATCTGAGGAGGTAAGAAAATCTTTTCTCATTCAGGTTCAGGTGATAACACATCTCATCTAATCTGACCCTGCTCTCATCCAAGCTTTTGTTCCAACCACATTAAACCATGATACCGAACACACATTAGCCCGCCATATCCATGTCCCTGCCTGAACAGGATCTGTCCTCTCTGGTGAGCATGTGTGGCAGGTGGTTCATCGACTTGGCCCCCCCGCCCTGGCCCATCGGCCTCCGCACACTGATAAGAGCTCAGCGTGGAAAATCAGACAGCGGCGCCCTGGCCTTTCAGCAGCAAGCAGGAGAAAATGAGCCATGAAGGAAATCGGAGGTGATTATCTTTATTATCAGCCGAGGGAGTAACCGTGGAAACAACGACCTGTGTGTGTGTGTGTGTGTGTGTGTGTGTGTGGATTTGTCTATCTTGGGGTGCACAAGCTGTTCCAGCAGCCTGCTGATTGGCCCATACAAGCACCAGTGGTAATTAACATCTGCATATGCAAACGAGCGCACCGGCTAGGGAAATTTGGCAACCGTTTCTCACCTGCGCCATGAGCCCAGAAGCAGCAGGGTTAGTTCAGTTAGTCTCGCTGTGTGGATGCATGGCCTCCAACACATGGGTGCACACAAACGTACATCAATAGTACAATTATGTATGTTCTTGACTTTATATTCATGGCACAACCCAGTTTTTTGGGCAATGTCCCTGTTTATTTGCATAGCAGAGAACTACTAACACCTGCACTTTTTGGAAGCTCGGGCGGCGTGGATGGATGGACCTGGAGCAGAGGGGTGGAGTGAATGCCAGCCCCACACCTCTCCATGTTTGCTTTTCAGTCCTAAGAGATCAGGCCACACAACAGGAGGTTGTCAGCAGGCCTGCTGAGAGAGAGCCTCATTATCATCTCAGGGTACAGGGACAGGCCATAGAAAGACACAGAGCATTAGCTTTATCAGCTAAACAAACCAAATCACAGTCTGCAGCCGGGTGGAGTGTAGTTTCTGTAAATTGTAAAATTTAAATTACAAAATAATTTTGTTTCATGGAAACATGCCAACTGCTACTTTTTTATATATAAAAGTTCATGCACTAGAATAAAGTAGTTTTTCAGCTGTATCTTGCTAAATTGCAACAGGAACACTTTTTTGGCATCACACAAGTCACATGATAAACTGAAGGATGTTGCTACTGGCACAAATGATGAAGAACGCAACATAGGGTGAGCGGAGGATGATGTTTTTATTTTTATTAATTTGCAACTGGCTTCACCAGAGCTCTCATAGCATCATAAAGTTTATAAAAAGCTGCCTGTTATTCACATGTATTGAATACGTAGCTCTTCTGTAAAAATCGGCAAATACAATTTTCCCAAATTGCCTCATACATAGCATCTACCAAGTATGAGGGGCTCGTCACTCCAATGCCTGAATGAGACACCTACATGTCCTCTGATGGCTGATAGAAAAGCACCATAGCTGAATTATGAATATATTTCATGAAACTCTTTACATTCATCACTGGCATAATTTTTAATGACTAATTTCTCATTTAATGAAAACACCACAATTGTGTTTTTCGATATTAGTAGAAAAACAAAGACTCGCACAGATTTGTAATGGAAATGCGGCTGCTATGTTGAGGTCAGTCAATTCTACTTTTCATGATTCACCAAGTTTAAAAAAGGAGATGTCTGTAAGAGCTCAACTGGCCAAACCAAACTCCAGTCTATGTAAAACTTTCTTTTCTAAGTTTTGCAGAATGCAGTTCAACAATATCAGTTCAGTTCATAAATGTCAAGCCAAATCCTCCTGTTGGATGATGACTTTTGAGCCCCAGCAGGTTGCCACCTCAGGAAACTGAGGTGCCATTCAGTTTCCTGGATGATGCATTACTATGACCTGAAATTGTAAAACAGAAGGAGGAAGAAAGCATCTGTGAACTCTGCTTAGAAACATCGGTTTCACTTAGGTGAAGGATGGTGGATGTTTGAGACGCTGCTTGTACAAATTGCTCGATGTTTCATTGTTTCAAGATGATGTAGAATGTAGTCACATAATGTCTTAAAAGCCAGTCTATGTGCTGTTATATGGTGCATCACTGAAAGATAGCGCTATCTTGCTGCTGTTCATTTGTCTCAATAATCAGAGCTTACTGATCTGGGAATGACAGACAAGTTGACATTCTATTTGCAGGTTTGAAAAGCTGCAACACTGCTGTTACCATGAAACTAAACTTAGGAAGACCAACAATGACAATATAAAGAAATATTTCCAAAGACATTGTACAATAGTTTGTTTGCCACTGGTTTAAAATGATGTGGTCAATTAAAAACAATATTTTTTTTACACTATATAAGGGCAACAACTATGAAGAATCTGGACTTGCTGGGAACCATCTAACTCCTCCAAGAGAAAGTTCCAGCTTTAGTGCACATTCTTTTGTATTTTTCCACTTTTTGCATAGTTGTCAAACTCTGGTCCTAGAGGACCTTTGACCTGCAAGCTTTTGAAACAGTTACTACCCTGATTTGCTTTCATTAAGACAAATTTAAATGTGTAACTCCCCCAGGCTGAAACTCACAACAAAAACAGACATTAATTTGAATGCAATTTCATGCTAAATTAAAGGTTGGGAACTTTATGGCAAATAACTATTTTGTTCCATTTGCCAATTAAACTGATTTGCAGGGTAGCTGAGTAGTAGAACACACATTTTTCAGATGGAAATGTCAGAGTGATGAGGTAAAACACACATACAATTATACATATATATATTTAAAAATGATAAATGACCTGCACTTATTTAGCAATTTCCCGATCCGATTCAGCCATCTACATACACACAAACTTACAGATTTAGATACAATGGGTTTTCATCAAAAGACAACAGGAGGATCAGTGCCCTGCACAACTTTCAAATGGATGTTCAAATGCAATAAATTTGTTCAAGATGTTAGAAAAACAACTAACAATAAAGAAGCAGGGTTCGGTAGTAAGGGACACTCAAGCCATCCTGACATCTCCACATTTTAATAGTTCATCAGCAGGAAAACATTTCAGACTGTTTTTATCTTCTATAACATTTGTAGGTGTGAGCAATTCAGTGAAGCACATTTCTTAGAACCAGTTAAGATTATTTCTTATTGATTTTGTAGCACTTTGTTCATATGTGTTTCACTCACACACAAAATATGTTGTGCGCGAGTGTAGATGGTAAAAGGACCCATTGGAGAGAGGCTGTGATTCATGCAGAGCTCACAGACGTGTGGTTGACGAGGAGCAGGTGACATGAACTGTGGACCACACAGAGAGATGTTCTATCATCAGCATGAAGCCACATTATAAATGGAGCAAGAGTGAAATACCTCTTCATGACACTTCTATGTCTTTGTAGTCTGCCTCATGCGAATGTCCACCACCATCTGAAAGTTTTGCGCAGAAATTTAACAACAAAACATGAGCCATCTAAAAAAAAGCACCAATTTTCAGAAAAGCATCAGATGTTTCATTGGAAAATAAAAAACGAGAGATTTAAAACTCACCTCTGGCACCCTCTTTTGCCAACTCACATTAATTATTTCTGAATTTGCCTTGTAATCCTGACTGGAAATCCTACCCAGAACGAATGGCATGTCAGCTTTACGCAACTGCTTGTAAAGGCATTACAGGGCGTTAAGTCCCGCATGGATTTGAATTGGTCTCAGCAGTGCAGGATTAGAAGCAGCAGGGATTAGACCTTCCCCAGAGGAAATACAGGAGGAGGGATGGCCAAGGGACTTAAGATATAAAATACATATTGTTCGATACTCTGACAGCACCACCAAAGTTGAGTGATAAAGTCCATCCTTATTGGACCACTGATTAACATGTTTACATGTCCTTCCATGAATTAAATGAATGAATTTGAGTAAATTTAAACAGTAAGGAAAAATATTCCAAGACATATTGAAACGTATCGGGAATCCTGCCAGTACCAACAGAACAACTTTCTCAACAGAAAAGGTCTGAGCCTTGATCCACAACATTTATAGTAGTCCTCAAGAACTATCTTCAACTTTTAGTAGCGTCTCATCTGCAACACACCTGAATCAAATGAAAGGCTCGTTACCAAACCTCTGTGGAGCTTAATGACATGCTAATGAGAAAATTCAGCCATTGGATTCAGGTGTGTTGGAGAAGAGACGCAACCAAAGGCTGCAGTACAGTAGCTCTCGAGGTCTACTATATATTCTACTTGGTGGTATGAAGAAAGAATAATCGTTCACCATTTCTTGTTGTAGAATTGATCTACATCATCTAGAATCCTCTGTCTTTTTTATCCTTTATCATCTGAAAGGGAGGACTGAAATCCAAAGACTAAGATGGAACAAGGCTGAGCTTCAGAAGCACATGATTAAGACAATTTTTCAGTCTTCCAGAAGATCTGTTTAAAATTATCCTTACATTTCAATCGTTGTGGAAAAACATGAATTCTAGATATTTTAAGCAAGCAAGCGAGCTGGTTGACTTTTTCATTATATGTATGCATATAATTAATGGGAATGTTGTAGAATGAGCATGAATATTCTAAGACATGTAAGAGAAGTAGTTAGCGTCTCCAGCAGGTTGTGCGATAGCTAGAAAAATGAAACAATTTTTCAGGATAAGACTTTTCTAAGTAGACACATACTGAAGAAGCTGTGCTGACAGAGTATCTGAAAGTAAACATGTGAGTAACAGAATGTTTTGATGTGCAACTGTCCTCAAAATTAGCATCATTGTAGGTAGAAATAATGCATTACTCCCCAAGATGGCACAAAAGGCGAACTCCCAGAATTACAGGAAGGTATGGTATTGCTTTCCAATGATTTTGGCTGGTTTTTCCACATTCTACATTTACAACATCCCTTCACCATCAAGCAAAACAGAAAATTGGAAGCTTGGAGTCTGCAGTGAGAGGAAAATACGAAGCTTGCCCAGCGAATCATTATTCATGTTGATTGTTCTCTGCTTAAGCAGCATTTGGCATTGTTTTCTGCACTGATTAAAGCATCCTTTAAATGGGTATTGCAACACAAATTTGTGCACATTCAAATAAAAGGGGTTTTAGTGTGTCAGAGCAATTTGGGTGGAAACAGCAGGCCTTCGACTGCTGTGTTGTTTCTGTATTATACTGCTGAGGTCATTTTAAAGCGTGGTGCCTGAAAGAGGGAATTTCATTCAAGAACAAGATTTCCTTCTTTCTTTTTTTCTCTTTCAAATATGAACTGAGGAACACAGATATTTTGATATACTGTGTGCTTGAACTTTTTATTGACTGAATAATATTAAAATAAATCTCGAAGACAACAAAACAATTCACTCAAAGCAGTTTGAACGAAAGCTATTGCTCTCTTTTCTCGTCGTCTTCACTTCTATCTAATATTGTGGGTTAAAGAAGATCCAATAACCAAACAAAAACATGGTATCCATATGACAGAAAGCTAAGATTTCTTGGAAATAACAAATTTTTATTTTTTTAGTTCTTTCTTTACATGACCTTTCAAATATAAATAATTCAGCATTAATTTACAGAAGCATAATTGTATTTTGAGCTTATCTAAAATATATTTTTCTGTATTTTATGCATGCAACATATTCCAAAATCAAAAGAACTGCATAAGTATTCTGCCAAGTCATTTTTAATGTTGCTATTTTGAATAGTTGATGTCAATAGTTGATGGTAGAAGTGGCTGTAGAAGAGTAATAGAAAACCAACAGATTCATGCTGCTGAGACTCTGACAGAGTTGAGCTCAATTAGTGAAGTCATTCATCCCATGAACAAACAAATGGT
Organism: Poeciliopsis prolifica; assembly: GCF_027474105.1. Classification (NCBI taxonomy): domain Eukaryota; kingdom Metazoa; phylum Chordata; class Actinopteri; order Cyprinodontiformes; family Poeciliidae; genus Poeciliopsis; species Poeciliopsis prolifica. Next base: position 519,373 of record NW_026562421.1, on the reverse strand, counting down.
CCTTATTTAAGAATGAAGAAAGCATATGTATTGTAAAGATGAAAACAAGTACCTAAAATGCTGCGTTGCTCAGATTAAATGATCTCAAATGCTTTGAAAATGGAAACTTAAACCAGAGAAATGTCATATAATTTTAAGTAATTACAGAGAACACCACAAACCATGGTAAGTCTTCTTAAATGCTAAATGCTTGAGGTTCCTGACCAGAGCTTCAGTGACCATGACATCACCCACTTTCATTTTCTAATAGACTGAAACAGCACAAGCAGAGGAAGTTATGTAACCAGCAGTGCTAAATTATGCCTATAAAACACAGCTGTCAAACTAAGATTTTCCACAGTATGATTAAAAGTCCATTTGTCATAAATGAGCCTACCTTTAAAATTCAGAAGCATTTTACATTTTCAAATTCAATATTCAAAGGCGGCTCTTTCTTGGCAAATGTAACAACAAATGTGAAGTTTTGGGACTGGCAGCAATCCGTCGTCTGCTGAAGTCAAACATACATTGTTTTCATCCTTGGGAAAGTGGGAATATACATATAGATGTTCATATTTCCTTGCAAGAAAATGGAAAACACAATGAAAAACAAAAAGAAGAGAAAAGACAGGATTACAGGTTTTGGTTCTATGCAATTTTAACCAGCAAAGTTTATTTATATATAACAACAGTACAAAGTGAATCCTTGGCTTGCAAAATAGGTGTGCTTCATATTTACAATAGGTACACAATAATATATTATAATAACAAAATCAAAGCAAATAAAAAAACCAAGAGAACAAACTTTTTAAATACTTTAAATTCTTACAATTTTCACAACACTTTTATAAAACAAGAAGAACAGACAACCATTATTATTATCATCATCAATGCCAGTAATTGTTATTTTACAGTACTCCAGTGTCTAAATTTTTTTTTTATTATGTGTTTAAAATGGAAGGATACTCATTTTATATCGAGAGTAATACATTGATTGGGACTTGAGTTTGTGTGTCTGATGCCATTTAGCGAGCAAACAAGCTGAAAAGATAACAAAATGCTCCGATTTGTGTAAGGAACACCACGATTCACTGGAAGCAGAAAGTTTCACAAAGCATTTTAGTTGTTCAGCTTCATCTGAAGTGAGGTTTGTGTGCATTTCTAAACATCTCTCACAACTGGCAATAGAATGTAATTCTGCACTGCAGAACGGGTAAAAAAAAATCCTCTCTTTTATTAAAATTAAATTAAAATGAGCGTACAACATGGTAACACAAACAAGCAATCACTTCATAACAACAACTAAAAAAATCTCTGTTCACAATAAAAGGTGCTGCAATTTTAAGACATTTACAAATGGAAGAATTGCCGTCAGGCTAAATCATAGCACAGATCGATATGTCAATAGGAACACAAGGCAGAACTAAAGCGCGAGTAAAAATGCATGCATAAATATCAGATGAGAAACATCTGGGTTACAAATGTTTAAAGAGAGAAAAATCAGTCATTCTTAACCAGTTGGAGCCTAACTTTGTTTATCACACTCCTGTGTTACAGAAGGAGGAGCTCACAGAACAGCTGGAAGGATTCTGTCAAAAAATAAAGTTCACTCCTTGGAAAAAGGGGGGAAAAAAAGGCAATAAGGTCCCATTAAAACAGAAAGCATTACTCCATGTAAGCAATGTGAGGTATGAGGAGGATACAATTCTAGTCGCTGAAATTGGGAAGACACCTTCATCAAAAGGAAGAAGCTCTGTGTGTGCTGGGCATGTGTGCACTGCTGTGTACCTAGAGTCGGTCATTAGACCATTAGGGAGCTTGAAAAATTAACATACTGTATTTGCAAATACATACAAAAAGAAACTCAACAAATAAAACGGTGACCTTACCCCTTAATTTTTGTTTGCTATAAATATTTTGATCGGCAGATTCTGGAAAATTATCTTCCAAGAAATTTGAAAATTTATATGTTTATATAAACTAATGACTGGTTCAATTTCAGATTGCAAGCTGCTTCTTTTCCTCTAATTATGCTGGTATTTATTTATTTATTTTAAAAAAATTTCCAGCAAAAGGTCAGCTATCCTGCAGTGAGTGGAATTGTACTCAAACATATTCTTCAAGCAAATACACTTTAGTTTTAAGGTCAAATATAAGCCCTGAATCATGAATCCTAAATCTGGTGTGATACTAGTTTTTTTAGGACATTATTCAGTCCAACGTCTGCTTGATACAGGTCCAAAATATGAGATAAGGTCTACCTTGTCTTTTATCAAGTTATAACCACAATCTGTATTTTATTTTAATATTATGTGATATACCAACACAAAGCAGAATATCTATTCAGCCCTTTTTACTCTGATACCAATAAATAAGAGCCACAAAGAAAAAACAGATTCAGAACTTATGAGTGAACCTATTGATAAATTATTAATCTTGCACCACTTTGATGGAAGAGTAGTTAGAGTACTTTTCCCTCCCTGTACACACCATTCCCGCAATAAAACAGGGTGGTGATATCACGATGCAGACCTCGATCTCATACTTCATCCAATCAGATTTAGTCATTCTGTAATGAAGAGGGATCAAAAATTTAAGATTGTATTTGTGCAAAAGTGGAACATGCCACAACTAACTATATAGCATGAATGGATCATGATTCTGCAAATTGAGGAGGGCTGAATGCAAATTTAGAGCACTCTATTACAATTTGTATAAACAAAAAATCTGAATGCACTACTTTCAGTTGGTATATCAGTTAAAATCTCACCAAAATACATAAAAATTTGTGGCTGTAAAGTAGCAGAACACATAAAAACTTAAGGATTATTTATACTTTAACAGGGAACTGTCCACTGTTAGTGGACCATCAGCAGGTGCATTTTCAAACGAGGCAACACACTCCATCCCCTCGTACTCACTGCTGCCCCCACTGGCATGAACCAGCAATTGCCTCACTCGTCACGTCATCGGACATTTCTTCTCGCCTCTTAGTTTGATGTTTTCTCCTGATCACAGAGCGCACGCAACCGACTCAGATCAAAGAGCGTCTTCAAAGCCAGAGTGGGAAACCAGAGCTACAGGGGCTCGCTCTCTCATTCTACCCCTCCATCGCTTTCTCATTTCTCGGCGCTTCTCTTCAAACGGTTCGGGCGAGCCGAGTGCTGGGAGAGGTGCTGGCCATAGCCTCTTCACCTCTCCTTTTTAGATCGTCTCACTATCCTCAGCTGAGTGCTGGTGCCAGGATTCACTGAAAAAGTGTGCCCTGGCTGAGGACTAGTAAGATCAGGGAACACTAAGCAGGCAGGTATCTAAGGCCACAAAGAAAAGAAGCACCTTTCACCCACCTGGTACATGCGCTCTACACACAAAACTGTACAAGCGTATTTTCAAGTACTTGATGTAAACAACAAGCAAATGTCTCTTGGAAGAAAATAAATCAGCATTTCAGAAGATGGAATCAGTTTTCAGCCTGGTTTCAGGCAGGATGAACCATTTTATAGATCTGATTTTTGTTTTCACCTTTTGGTTTTTCTTTTCTGCTTATTCGTCGTACCTTTCAAAACTCACCAGTCCAGCTTTCTGAGCCTTGAATTTAACCCAAAGCGTGTCCTCTGTAAAGCGTAAACCGATTTTGACACACCAGTAAGCAAGCTGAAACAGTCGGATCTCTTGGCACTTTGTCAAACTGAACCCACATAGAGTTCTTGTGGTCTGGGCAAACACATCGCCATTAGTTGGACGGCATCTTCTACAGTAGCAACTCTACTGACTCATTGGCACATGATGAAACCAAACTCTTGGAAATGTTTACACATCTGATGCGTGACTTTGGGGATGGTGTGCGGATAAAGTTGATCACGCTCCCCAAATGAGACATTTGTGGGGAATGTAATGAAAATCAAAGCACATAAAAACTAAATGCTTCACCCGTCGTCTTCTAGCAACTGCTTATGAGACTGCTGACTAATTCTCCTCAAGCAAATTGGAATCAGCGTGATAAATTTAGACTCTTTCTTAGCAGAATCAATGTCAAGTATCAGTGTATCTTACTTAAACTGGTCCGATATTTGTTGCAAAACATAAAAAGATTTAAAAAGAAAAAAAACAAACAAACATATATTCACATACACTGATTGGCGCCTTAGAACAACAGAGTGAAGCAGTACTGCAGCCACTTTACTGTTATCAGCCTCAAGTTTGTTTCATGCATGCTGTCGAAGCTATAACTCCAAAATTAAGATCTACTCACATTTCCAATGATGAGCAGAAGTTGTTTTGATCTCCTTTCTGATCACATATAGAGCAGCATTTGTTCATGTACATGTTCTGAGAAGCGTCAGTCCAAAAAGGGAAGGGGTGAAATAAGACGCATCTTTACAAGATGGAGTTAAGGATACTCAGTGGATATTTTTCTTTAACTGCAGATGATGATATTCACATTTACAGAGTACAAAAATAAAATCTGAGTAATCTGAATGCACACTTGAGATCGGCCTTTCACCTTCGTTTTTTCTTCTTTTTTTTTTTTTTTCTCGCTCAGATGGGGGTTGGGAGGCTAAATCTGTTTCTCCATTTGCCTTCACAGTCTTACACGAGTCTTCCTCAATATGACACACTCTCATGCACACCCACACATGTGAACACCCACATGACATGCAATTTCCTGCCAAATCTAGAGAGGATCCTTTGAGGAAAACGAAACCAACAAACTCAATGTCCCTTATGTATAACATTATTATTTCCAGCTGGAGAGCCTCTGTGTCAGTCTCATCGTAATGGCAGGGGAAAAGAATCGCAAACTAAAGCAGTTGTGTTTGTCCGGCTGTAGATGTACAGAGGTCCAGATCGTGGTTGAAATTTCCCACGATGAGAGGTAAGTAGTGACCTTTTAAGCAGGTCCATCGGTCCCTTCTCTCCTCTTCTTTGCTTTGGCAGCATTCACCTTCAGCTCTCCAAAGACATGGCAGAGATGAGCTGTTCCACCTTGTAGGCCAACCTCTGTTTCCTTGCCTGCTCCTCCTGCTCTAGGGCTGAAACAATCTGCAAAGAACAGGCAGCAATGTGGTAAAAAAAAAAGAGAGAGAGAGAGAGAAACACTCAGCCTTACCACATTACAACCATGAACTTCCATGTATTTCATATTATAACCACCTAAAAAAGTAAACCCAGTTCCTGCCTGTGCATGTTAATCCATATTAAGGTCTGACAATTATATAGTTAGTTAAAGGGACTTTCAGAGGAAGTCTCAAGTGTTCCTGGATCTTAGCTAGAAAAGTATGGTGTGTATTTCTATCAACCTTCTGCCTAAATTGGAACTTTGTAGAATCACCAATAGTAGTTTTACACCTTTTCCAGTTTAGTAAATACAGACTAAATTGTTTCTTGTTTGCAAAATGGAACAAGCTCATATAAATTGGGTGTGGAATAGAATAGAATATACTTTACTATTTGAATAGGAAAATTTACAACACATTAAACTTTTTTTTATTTTTGAAGTCTAGTCACAAATTCTTGGTTGGATTTAGGTCAATACTTTAATACTGTGACCTAAGTTTGCTTTGATGCAAACTTTTATAGATCTCATCTCTTATTCTTTCCACAATTTTATGGATACACATAAAAAATCAAGTTTGCAGTTGTAAATTGGAAATTTGCAAATAAAATTAAAAATTCAAGGGTGAAAATACTTTTGCATGGCAGTCTATGAGTCACAGCAGAATAAAAGCTTGAATTTATGAGCCCCTATGTAGACATCACATGAAAGAACGTGTCTGTAAAAAAAAATTCAGAAATATCATTCCATGTTTTATCTTCTGAGCTCCATCTTTTAAATTTGGCATTTGTCAAGCCGGGTTCAAAAGGCAGTCGGACGCGCTCCCCTCTCGACTCTCTAATCTTGTGTCAACTTGTCAGGCTGCATCTCTGTCAGTGTGACACCACCGTACACAGCAAGGCCTCTTTGTCTGAACACAAACTGAAGAACAAATGCTCGTTTTCCCTTTGATATGCAGTCCTGTATTCAAATGCCACAACCTGGTTTATCACATGACCATGAACAGCAGCAGTTTCTGTTTGTTCTTGTTAACTAGCAGAATGTTGTGCTTTTCTTAATAATTAATATTTCCAACAAAATAATTCATAGAGCTATTTTTTGCATTATGTTATCTAAATAATTCTTAGGTACATAACATAAAATATGAAAGCTTGGTGGGTGGAGGAGAAATGACAATCCATGCTGTGTTTTTATTTTATCTTATATTATGCTTAAAAGTGTAGAATACCTACCGGTATTCAAATCTTTGACATTTTTTCAGCATAGTGGAATAATCTTACATTGATAATAAAGGAAAAACCAAACCTTTAATTTGAGTATATTTATTCAGAAGGGGGGAAATGCCCATGCTAAGCCATCATTGTTTTTTCTTTTTTTTTTTTTTTTTTTTTTGCTAAATCACCTGTGGCACAAATAATTGCACCCCTGCTGTCAAGGCTTTGTAGAACAGAATTTTGCCAATAGGAGAGCACTTAGTCTCATCCTGTGAAATTTCATGAAGTTGGAGCACATGGAGAGGAACCTTTGGCCATTTCTGTTTCCACAACTCTGCATCTTTTCTATTTATGTCGGGCAACTGACCAAAGAAGAAAAGCTGATTATCTGCAATTAAAGACATGGTTTCATTGTTAGGATTTTCATACTCCATAAGAGAGAGTGCCAATAAGTACAAAAGACTATATTTGTTAACCCTGAAAAGAAGCAGACCTTTGATAACCTCTTTGGCAAATTAATTATGTTCGAGGTGACTGTTTCTATTTTCTTCATTAAAACTTAAATCTTGATAGTCTACAAGTTTCAACATCTCCTGGAGAAGCTGTACATTTTATCTGCATTGGCCTTTTTCAGCATCACAGTCCTTTATTTGCTTCCTGATCTGAAGCAGAACAAAGTAGCGTTGTGCCCACTTACCATCTTCCACTCATCAGTTTTAAGACCTCTCTAACAGCTCGGTGTAATAGTCATAACATTTTCTCCTCCTTGTCAAGCTTGAGTGAAATCCATTTTTAATCTGCATTCCTTTACGCAGGTGAAGCCCTCCTCCCCAAATCCATTTGAGAAGCCTGGTGCTGCTCTGGCCAGGTTATTCTGAGTAAACCAATTAATGTGGCTTGATGATGTTTTCTCGCAACAGAGACTGTGGGGGTTGTGGTGCACACGCCGCGGTTTGTGTGTGTGAAAAATAAGCGCATTTGTAAACGTGAGCATCAGACAATAGCAACTGCAGAGGCAGCAAAAGCAAGAGTGTAAGATTCATGAAGAGCAAAGGGGAAGCTGACTGGATAACGAGCAAAAAGTGAGAAGAAAAGGAGGGAGAGAAATAAAGAGAGACAATCAGAGATGTAGAGAGGGAGAGGAAGTTGAACATAAAGGTCAGACTGAAGTTTCCCACAGGAGGGGCTGACATTAGAACCAGAATGTCTCCATAAATGCCTTCACATTCCCTTCCTTCTCCTTTTATACGTTTCCTGTGATCTAATAGTGTGTGTGTGATGCCTGTGAGATCTACACCGTATAGAACAGCTCTAGCTCTGCACTAGCAAAACGATAGCACAGCAAGTTGACAGCTTGTAGACACTCACTTTCCACTCAGGTCTTACCAGACCTCTGGGCTTTGGGAGGAAGCTTACTGACCCCAGTAACCTTTGCTAAAAGCGTCCTGGGTACACTAAGGGCCTGACAATGCAGGACAAATCTGTGGCTTGCTTTCTTTTGCTTCAAATTATCCTGACAATCGGCCTGTAATTGGCAGCTGATTTACTGAAGCAGCAGCTTGTTACACAATCATTTTGGAGGACTGCCTTCCAGTTTGAATGTGCAACTGAGCGAGAAAAGCATGTAAAAAAAATGGGAGAATTGTCTGACCTCAACAAAGCAAAGACATTAAGAGGCATATGGACACCTTATTAAATGTTTATTAAGGCAGTCACCCATTTGTCAGGAGTTGTAGAGTAAAACTAGTCCAATACAAAATCTATTAGTTAATTCATTGTGAACAGAAACATAATTACAAATAGTGTTAATTGTTATTGACATGAATGAAAATATGTCAAAAATCACATTTATTTATATTTATTAGAATTTTAAGGGGCTTTGGTTATTTCTTAAAATTTGCCTTTTTTAACCAGCTAAATAAATACACTCAAATTAAGGTTGCATATTTAAAAAATGGTACACCACTGCAATAAAATATTTAAAGCACACTCTGCTTTTTACTCTTCTTAATAGGTATGTAGAAGGTGCTGTTTTGTGGTTACTTTGTTCCTAGTGGTAACTATGCATTCAGCAGAAGTCCAATTTATTTAGTTAACAACAGTGCAATATGGAAAATGTGAGTAAATATGAGGAGAGTAAACCTCTGTCACTGTAACCAGAAGGTCAGGTTGTATTGATCTTGCTGAAGCACATGCAATGTGAACTCAGCTAATCCAAGCGCCTACAAGATAGGCACTCTTATTTGGCAAAATTATTGACTACCATTAAAAGGAAAAAACTATGCTCTCTGTCCAGTTGGAGCATTCAGACCTACCTCCTCACTGTACTTGCTGACATAAGAGTAGATCTCATTGAGAGCGCTGAGCATGTTGAACTCTGTAGAGTGGAGTCTGGCCTGCTCAGCCAAATATGCATTCATGTCCTGATCACTAATAGCCGGCATCCGGGTGATATCAGCGTAGTACCTGGAAATACAGGCAACATGAAACACTTGGAGTCATTCACTGAGTTAATATGATTGTTTGACTGAGGTTTTTATTACTTTATAGTCATATTTTCAAGCCATTACACCACTTGTGCTGACAATTTATGCCTGCTAATATTCACTTGCAGAGTGCTTTTATAGACTTTGAGAAATATGAAAGAAAAAAAGAGCTTTTTGAATCAATTTCCAAAGATTATCCAGCTTTTTGTGTAAGAGGAGACAAAAAAAGTGTGCTTTAGTGTCAATGTTGAAAGTAGTGGTTACACCTACCTTTCTACCCAGCTCTTATAATTAGGGATATCTTTAGCGTAGAGCAGTTTATTAGAAGGCGAGTCTTTGCCCAGCCGGTGCTCTGAAGTTGAGCAGGAATCCATAAAGGTCTGAGCTACCACAGATAGACAGGCGTCCGTGATGCTGCTCTTATGGATGTCAAATACAAACTGTGGGTTCTTGATCACATTCACCCAGAAACGAAGTGGAAGGCTTTAAGATGGAGATGAAAAACATAAGTTAAGGACAGACATGGACCTAACCAGTGCCACATTTGTTTCTTTAGGCTTACCAGTTGCTTTTCCATGTGTGACGAACATCTGTGTCATAAATACCATGTCTGTCTGCCTGTTCATCTAGGAAGTCAAACATGTATTTGATGGCTAGGGGAAGCGTACTCCCTCGATGAACCGTACTGAACAATGTCTCAAACAGATCATCGACAAATTTTTGGAGAGTTCCCTGTACGAGGTGATAAATAGCATAATATTAAGACATTGCATAATGCCTTTGTAGTTGAAAAGGTTCAGCCAATATGAACATTTTTGCAATCATCATAGTGTATATGTACAAGTTGGCTGATGTACCTTAGTTGCTAGCAACCGGGTTAGATAAATCTCAGAAACCATCTTGCTGCCTCGATCGCCTTCCTTCTGGTCTCCATGTTCATGGTTCTTCACTAAGTGCCAGACCTTTACACCGCTCTCCAGGTCCGGCGTGATCATTGGAGCACGTGACCTGAGGCTGTCTGGACTGCCTGTGTAACGGAACGAAGAATCTGTCCAAGATAAAAAATAAAGATTTAAAAGTTATCAATAAGAATCCATGAGGTTCAGTGAAAAGTACATGCAGAAATCATAGGCATGAATGTGTGCTTAATTTCAGACCGTGTTTTGAAGCGTTTTGTTCAGTTTGGAAAGATGTTGAACATAAAACTTAACATTTAACACACAATTACCATGGTTAATAGCACATCGTAGCTTCTCTTTTCCTTTGTAAAAGTAATTTGGTTAATAGCAGATCTCTTAACAACAAGAAGTCACAGCTATTTGGGTGAAAATATAAGAGTTAACATTTTAATTTTTTATAATATACAAAGGCCTTGTAGGATGCTGAACAAGAGGAAAGTACCTTGTGTAAAATACCCTTAAATGTCTTCTGGAGAACTTTTTTTTGTCAGACAAGACAACTAAATCATTTGGTGACAATAACAGGAGTATTTTATTACAAATCGACACAAAACATCAAGCATGGTGTTTCTTCAGTAGTACTGATGATATGTGCTTTAAAATGTGTTTGGTCCAGGAGTGACTTGCTGAAAGACATTTAAAAGTATATTATTTGGAGTGTATGGTTGCATTTAAGCAAACAGATTTCACAGAAAATCCCCCCCAAAATTCAAACCTTTGTGCCCAAATCCTCAAGAAAAGCTGTTGTTGTCTGCATAATCAGTCCACAAGAGTGGTTGAAATAATTCATTAAAAATATTATGACACTCAAGCCCATGAGGAGATTATGTAAATGCTGAGGGAAAACAGGACTTCTTCAGCTTTCCTTTGTTCATCATAACACAACCTAATTTTGCAGGCAGGTTGAAAATAATGCTGCAGATTTACTTCCTGTGATTATTCACTCTTTAATTTTTTTGCCTCTGTCATAAATTATGTGATAATTATCTTTTATCTTCTACATCTACTTATATAAATCTTGGCTGGTGAGAGTTGTGTCTGGCTTCACTTAAAAGGCCTCATGATTTGCTTTTCCCCAAATGTAATTTTTCAATAAAAATAACTGTCACAGCTTCATCAATGCATCAAATGATCACCGATTTGTAAAACGCTGTCCTTCACCAATACATCACCTCATCATGCATCCTTCCACCTCACATTCTCACTCCGAATGATGCTGGTTTTACTTTCACTAATTAGTCGGCATCTACTCCAGGCAGCAGCGTCTCTAGAGGTTCAGGATCTGAGGATCCCATTTGAGGATTTCTCTCACCTGGCTTCAAAGGGCGAGTGAAACAAAACAGCATTAGCTGCTGTTTAAGCCCCCTATACCTTTCAAATAAGACCCTACTGCACCCCTTCGGTGTCCATTGGGGATGGAAAAGGTTGAATGCATGCGCCGGGTGGATTGGGATCCCAAATCCGATCTTAATCCAGTCACTGGCTTTTACTTCTCCTCTGTTCCCTTATGCTCTGTGTCTTCCCTATTTCTGTAGCCATTTTTCCGAGTTGATCAGTTGTGCTTGTGGCACAATGAGTGAGTCAAGAAACTGAACTCTGAAAATTGCATTGTGTTCCAAATTATTGTGCAAGTGATATTTTCTCAGATTTTCTTAAATGGTCTACGCAAATGATGGGTCAATATAATTTTCAAGTCATGAACTATTACAGTATAAATCAAATCTTACTGACCAAAGCTCCCCATGAGAACAGTATTTTGTTAAAAATAGAAATGACAGTTATCACTTAATATTTTATTTCAAAGAAAACTACTGGATGCTAAGCAGTGTTTCAAAAGGTAAATTTCGATGAGGTCTATTAATAAATATCTCCTCACTTTATTTTAAACTAAATACTCCAAGTAGATGTATTGTTTAACCCAGAGTTCACAGGCACACACTCTTTGTGTTTTCTGTAAATAAGTTTGATTTCTTGGAAGAATGAGGCTGTCCGTAGCTTGTTTTGGGTGTTAGACAGTTTAAAGGGAAGCTTTAGCTCTTTTCCCCCCGTCCTCATAATTGGCCCTGCTCACTTATCTTTTCTCTGTTTGTGTGAAGCATCATTCACACAAAATAATTAGCAATCATGAGTTGCCTGGTGCTGGTGCTGTGTCACTCTGGCAATGAACCAAAATTTGGCACTGAACAGCTCAAAGTAAGTCACACATCTGACAGTCTGTGAATACATGCAGCAACGTTGGCAAATGATGCGTCGCGATCTGTGTCATCGATGTTAAAGAATCGATGAGTTCAAGACTCGATAAAAGGCAAAAAGTAAGACTTTATTATACACTATATTGACAGCGATTTTGCGGAGGAAAAAAGGTCTCTTGACCTTTTTTTGTTTTAAAAAGAAAGCATAACTGACGACCCAGATGAAGTTATGCTTAAATTTGTTTTAGAAACAGAAAGATGTCAAAAATACTTAAACTTTTCTGATCATGTTCATGAAGAAGTACTGGATTGTAATCCCAATAATCAGTCAATTTAATCTCATAGGAATTTTTTTTTTTTTTGAAAGTTTGTTACACTTAAGCCTTTCTGTGGAGTTTGGACCGACTTTATGTATTTTTTGAAACAAAATCACAGAGTTAAAGTTTCATTGCACAGCAGCCTTTTAACTTCTCTCCCACTGAAACTTGGTAAGACATTGATTTTTATAGTTCCATCCACTTAGGACATTTTCACACAGTTTGAATTGACTTTACAAAGTCAATTTAAAGTATTGAAGCCATTATAAAAACACTAAGATAACTGCTACATTGCTAGAATTTATTCACAAACTGGACTTTGCAGTTTTAAGGGGGAAGTTATCCTTCTTTCTTGATCAGTGACTTTCCAATGTTGTGCATGTTTTCGATGTTTCCCTGCCTCCACACACCTGGCATAATTAATGAGTTATCATCAGGCTTCTGCATGACTTAATGACATGCAAAGGAGGTAATCATTCATTTGATTCAGGTGTGCTGAAGCAGGGAAAACTCTAAAACATGAAGGACAGGAAGTTTATAGGCATGAGGTTGAAAACCACAGCTGAAAAATTTTAACAAACAGCACTATTATAACTTATGATTGGAAATGGAGACAAATGAGTGTCGGGAGAAACTACATTTCCAGGAAAACACATTCCTGGGTGTTAAGTCAAATAACATCTACAAGCATGTTACTAGTATGCTACCCTGAACTTGAATCTTTTGAAACTTAGTTAATCAAGACTTGGTTGTAACAGCAGTGGAAATGGAAGAGGGCAAACAACCACCAGTTCCTGAAGTGCAAACACAGCTTACTTTGTAATATGAAAAGCAAACACATTACAGCTCTTATTCTCTCTTTTATTTACTTTATTTTTTTCTCTTTTTTTATTGTTGATCATTAGCAGAAGAGGAGAGGAATAAAGAGCAAGCCACTGAGGGCCATGAAGACGACGATGAGAAGGAGGTGGAAGAGGACGAAGAGGAGGATGATGATGCAAAGGATGAGACTCTTACAGAAAACGAAGGCGACGAGTCAAAGCCCAAAGATGAGCTTTGAGACAGTATAGCTAAAACAGATTAGCTACTTTGAACGTAAACAATTTCAAAAGGAATGTAAACAATTTCATAATTACCTATGTTGTGCATGTCTCATTTTGCAATTAATGTGGATCCAGTGTGTACTGACTCACCATATCTGCTGATGGAGGTACGGGTTATGCTCGCTGAAGAAGGAATGTTATATGATGAGGTTTGCTTGGGGACCAAAGCTACCACGCTGCGATCAGAGACCTGCATGAGGAGACACGTAGAACTTCTGAATGCATATCTGCAATTTGTCACATTCTGAAGAGATGTCATGCTTTAATCAAACAAAACAACAGGTGTATGGATGTATACAGTGTTTTCTGATAATTCAGACTATGAAGATCAGAAGTAAACAATTCTTTCAACAAAGACACAAAAGCCTCTGTTGTTCTGCACCACAACCCTCTAGCTTTTTTCAAGCTGAGCAAAGTGCTGCAGCTGCATGATGGTTGTTCTCAACATGTCTTTCACTGTCATTTTCAATACTTTCAGAAATATTACAGAGATTAGGTATGTTTTAGCGCTTGCAGATTATGCAAAGAGAGGGAATGGTTGATGGAAAAGGAGGCTCAGTTGGTGTACTTCCACCCTTACCATAAATGGCTGGTGCAAGTAACAACAAAACATCTCTGAGTAATAGCCAAATAAGATAATGCTCAGTTTAATCCTTTTCCCTTTATAAAATATATTTCAGACCCCGTGGGTTCAGCTCCAGTTATTATCACTGAAAAACTGTAGGTAGAACACACAGAGCCCTACAACACAAAACATGTCTTTAAAATTAGCTGCAAGACTTGACTGTCATATGAAATCATTTATCAGTTTAATTAATGAATGCTACTGCTGTTAGCGGACCAAAACATCTCTGCTTGAGAGAGCCAAAACACAGCAAACAACTCGCAGTTCTTCAGTGAGAACCAAAAACAACAAAAGAGCTTGTTGGCTGGCATTTGCAGCTTACCCCGAGGAGGGAATTCTGCTTCAGACCCAGCAAAGACAAACTGATGAGCCTCCAGTAGAGAAATAAACAAAAGACAAATAAATGCCAGACTCCTAAAGGCACACCTTAGAGAAACAACAGAATAAAAGCAAAAACATTTTCCCCTTATATCTCTTAGCAGGAATAAGTTATTTTTGCATTTCAGTTTGGAAAATATCACACAGCATATTGTTCATATTGGATGAAGCTTAAGTTGGGCTGCTCCATTCCTCCCTCCCTCCAATCCTTACATTCTTTCTCAGCTGATCTCGTCTCTTTTTCAGTGGAGTTTCTCAAAGTACAAAGGAAATACCAAATCTCTAATGAGTGAAACAAAAGTTCTTTAATCAAAAGTATAACATTGTTTGTTTTTAACACTACTACTACGTAATTAATTCAAACCATGATATCCGGAGGCCTAATTTGACACATTAACAGTTAGCAATCATCTTTCTAATCCAACTTGCAACAAACTAGTGATAAAGGATCTGGAAAAAGGTCCAAAATAAAAATGATTTTAATAAAAAACGCCAGGATGTGACATAATGTTCAATAATATTTTTGTAATGTAGTAAACCCTGTGATCAAATTATCCCTCAATAAAATATAGTGCACTCTACACAGTTTATGGGCTTTTCTCCTCACTTTCTCACCTCCTCTGTTTCTTGTCAGATTCTACTCGCCTTAACTTAATTTCTACATCCCCTCTATCCTACAGCCTGGCCCAATTGGCTGACAGTGCACAGACCAGCTCTAACACACCATCAGGGTACACTTCCGTGAAGTTTTCACTGCTATTCCTGTGATACATTTTCTCCAGGGAGCATGAAATAGCTTCTCAGTACCCCTTTTCCTTTTTACATCTGCCTCCATCTCTCCGTCTCTCTCTTTCTTTATGCTTTTTATGGCTGAAAGAGAAGCGAGAGCAGAGATGGCTTCTTGTGATAGGAGTAAATGATTGAAGGCGTGCAGATTCGTCCTTCAGGGATAATCCAGTGTTGGGCTGATAGTGGGCAGGTGTGATAAGGGCTGTGGACCCCGCCTGTGATAAGACGTTCCATTAGACACTGGTGAGTCGGCCAGACAGCTGAGTGTGGTCATCTTCTACCTTTCTTCCTCCCTCCTGCATTCTCTTAGATCATGATGCCTATCAGAGCAATCGCAGCTGCACAGTAGCTTGGAAATAAACTCTGCACATGTGCAGCTTCTGCAAAAACTAGAGGGTTGGGAGGGGAAGTCTGAAGGTAGTCATCAAAAAAAGTACTCAAGATTTATTTTGTTTTGGACTTAAGGTGGAGTCTGGATATGGAAAACATGTAATTTTTTGGAACTGCGTCTGCAAGAGTTGCTTTTAGGGATATGACTCAGAGTGCAGCAACATTAACCAAGCATGTCACTTATTTCCATTTCACATCCTGAGACCATAGTTCTCCTTCTGATTAAAGGCTCATATTTTAACCAAATTGAAAACAGACCCTAGACAACTACAGTGTTAGACACAAACTTGCAAAGAGCAAGTTTGTGTTGTATGTTTTGCTGTTCAAAGAGCTACAGGAGTCATCAGTCTGCTCTTCATGTTCCTCTGAAACAAACAAGTCGGCACTCAAATCACCAGACTAAACAACAGCTAAACCAAAAGGTTATGGTTATGATTAGTATTTACAATGCATAGACAAATACATCAAGATGAAAACCTCTAACAAGAGGTTTTCCAGACTAAGCTTGGATTTTGCCTTCTGCTCAAATGTGCCTTTTTTAGAACTACTTTAGATTTTTCTTGGGTTTCTTGTTTTCTGTTCTTGTGTTCTTCAAAATTTCTAGTTTGTAGAATCAATTTCTTAGTCACACCTGTCCTGGATTTGTGATCGCCGTATGTTTCCCACATTCATTAGCCCTCTGTGTATTAGTCCGTTCCATTTGTAGGTTGCCTTAGAGTATTTTCCTTGAGGTTTAGAGGTTTAATGTTCTTTGTAAAAAGTTATTTTACAGGCACAAAATAAGTAGAATTTTTACAAAGTGACGGCTACATGTGCCAACTAATGAAGTTGACAAAACTACAAGAATAATCAGCTTTGATCTTCAAGAAAAAGGCAGGTTGCTCAAATGACAATACGCACAATAGTTCAAATCTAAATTAAAACAAACAGAGGAGAATTAATTCTTCAAAGCATACAGATGTGAGGATCTTTTGGCATCATGCTTACTTGCCCAGCTACCACAAGAGCAAGTTAAATTGTTTCAAGACAGCATTCCAGTGAAAGAAGATTTATTTATCTTAGCTCTGCTGTTTATCCGAGGATTGGCACAGATGTATGAGCTACAAGTCTGAACACACGTTGTGTACATATTTGAAAAAACTTCAATATGCGTCTATCTTTATCCAGGCAGGAAACAAATACAGAAACAGAGAGAAAGTTGTTGTAGAAGAGGAGTCTGGTCCCCTGACTATGAATACAAAAATGATGAATAAAGATTGTGAACTCGTTCTCAGTTTGTGCATTTAAGTTTTTCATTTTAGCGTAGTGGAAAGGTGCGCATTTCCATATCCAGGCTGTGTAAACCATTATTTCCAATGTAACAGTGTAAACAGCCAATGGCATTTCCTAGGTGGCTGTGAGACCTATGAATTTTAATGCCTTCGTCTAGTCCCTGTGTTTCAGCTATGGGAGAATTAGCAAATACTCAGGGTGATGCTCAGACTCACTCTGCATATTTCACTATTTCCCTTTTTACTTCTCCTTCCATTACACCCTTCAAGCTTTCCCACTCTCTCTTGGGCTTAATGAGATGATCCCCATTGTTTTTTTTAATCCAAAGCCACATGTGTTGTCACAGCTGCCAGTACGGCACCATGGTGTGTGACACAAACACACAAGCTCGCACAAGGGGGCTATTGCCAACTCATCCAAACAGTAATGATGCAAAAACATCTCTCCTTCCAACTCTGATCTCTTCCAGCACCAACTGTCCTTCTCCTCTCTTCCTCCTGCCACTATTTTGCTCTGCAGCCCGTCTCTATCTTCTCTGTAGTGATGCGGTGTTGGGCCTTACGGTGGGTTTTATGAAGGGACCCTCAGATCCATGATCAATAGCAGTCCTGTGATCTGCAATTGAGCAAGGAAATAAGTGAAGTGGCCACATGCGTGTTCTGTAGTTTCTCCCTTGGCTAACGATGGCAGACAGACTGCAAGGAAAAGAAGTGCAAAAAAAAAAACAACAACAACAGAGGAGCCCATTATGGGATAGAAGAAAACACACTGAGCTGCTTCACCAAGGGGAAACACAGAAGAGACCTAGACGAGGTGCTTAAAGGGGGAACCGTCACTGTTCAGCAGAGATACAAGTCCCAGCACTGAAACTCTGCATTCAAGCCAGACGCTACGGTTTTAATGAAACTTCGGTGTTTAAACCAACAAAATGCTCAGATGTCCTAGAAATTACGACAAGTCATCATTCTGTGTTGTTTCTGGTCACTGATTAGCAGAGTTGATGTAATGAGACGAAAAAATGTCAAATCAGGTTCAGTTGTGATTTTTTGTGCTGAAGCGGCAGCAAGAAGACAAACGTTCATATCAGAAATGATATAAAACCCTTATTGAATTTCCAGAATGCTTATTAGTATTGTGCTATACAGTGAAAAAAAAGTTTTACAGACATTTTTACTTTTCTAAAATTAAGCATCCCCTAAATTTTACGTCAATTAAAACGCCAGATAAACTATTAATGATGACAACAACAATTAACAAATGATGATAATAATAATAATAATAATAATAATAATAATAATAATAATAATAATAATAATAATAATAATAATAATAATAGAAATAAAAAGTCACCTGAAAATTAAAACAGTATCCATGTATTTGTCTAGAAATAAAACCTACTTTGCTGAGGTTATTTATCCACTTCACCAGGTACTGGTTCCATAACTGAAAGATTTTCTACATAATCTTTCTGAAAGACTTCATTGAATTGTTTTCCATGTCTGCCAAAAAACACATATAATGTACAAAACACAACAACTTGCTGCTATTGCACCCCAGAAGTTTCACTGACTTCCATACAAATCTGAGCGTCTGTTTTCCCTCAAAAAGGGTTGTGAATGTGTGAGAGAAAAGGAAGCGATGTTGGATCTATTTGGAGTGAGCCGAAATGCTTAAGAAGTTAAGTGTAAATGAGGCCAAAGTCAAAAAAAGTAACAGTAAAGGCAAAAAGGAGGTGAAAAGACAAAGGGGCAACAGAACCTGCATGGTGCCAAGTCCTGTGTGAAGGACACTATGATGTGTCCCGTCTTCTAATGACTCCCACATCTGCTAAGTTACTCCCACTGTTCCTGAGGGGCAGGAGTTCACAGCAGCTCCCTGTTGTGAGGGCTTCAGTTTTGCCACCTCATCCCTTTTTACTGGCGTCTCCAGGCTGTGCAGTATTGATCTGCGATTCTAACCAAAGCTGCCACATCCTCTGCTCCTTCTGCAGGTAGCTGTGAATCAAAGCTCATACAGTCTTTAGACAGATGGCACCCTTTGGCCAAGTAATGAGGGATGACTGAGGGGGCGCTGCAAAAGATTCATGATTTGTGGAGATGACCAGCTTCCCATCTCCTTTGCCTGTCTTTATTTCCTATTCTTCATTTAATGTGTCTTTCGAGCGTCTGCCAACTTCCACTTTAGCTTTTCTTTATTCATATGCCGTAAATTCCAATGACAGATCTCTTCTTGTGCTCAGCTTTCCTCCTCTTTAGCTCACTACTCTTCTGTCTATTTAACAGGGGACGCAAGATGAACTTGTGCCCCCAAAGAAGAACAAATTGTTACTGGTGCAGAGATGGAGTGAGAAACAGGGAAAGTAAAGAGACGCCTTGCTCCTGTCGCCTCATCTTTCCAGGGAGGGAGAAATGTCAGCCGTGATGTGAAGAATTCACCTCTCCTGCCACCTGTACAGTAATTGTCCTCTATTCCGTGAGTCACTCAGAGTGAACCAGCTATGAGCATGCAAATGAGAGACTGAAAATTGGGCTGCCTTAAAGTCAAGAGCAGAAAATATCAAAGTTTGCTAGTATGGGTGGAACAATTTCCATAATAAAACCCAATGCAGAAGTTGGACACAAATTAGGCTTTTCTTGACAAAAAGAAGTTTCAGAGTCAATTAGGGAAAAAAAATACTAAACTTAGTAAGTGCCTACCTGGTAGTGCAAGAGTGTGTTGAGTCTTTTCCAGTCATTTTCGATCTTAGTGGTAATGTCTTCATCCTGCAGCACCACACGAGCCATTCGACCCTGACGCCACTCTGATGACAAAATCGAACAAGCAGAAACATAAAAATAAAAAAAAATGTTAGCTCTGATGTGGCTCAGTCCTGAATTAGTTTTTCTTGTCATAGAAAAAATAATTTTAAGTAGTGTGTCTATCATTTCTAGTCAGATTTTTTTCTTGTAAAACACACATTTTCTGCTCCAGGTAACAAACTTCACAGCTCCTCTGTTTCACTCTCTGAGTTCTCCGACATTAAGTCCCTCATTCTCTGGCCGCAGTTCTACCAGGCAGGGGAACCGACAACCTCTTTGCCTCTACTTATGTTCTTGGGGTTGTTCCAGCTGGCTTCAGGTGAAGACAACTCCTGCCTTTCAATAAGCCTTTAGCTCCATAAAAAACTCTCAGCGACCAAAAAGTTAGCCAAAAAGAAAAGGAAAAAAATATTTTGTTTTTCTGCTTATTGATCTTAACCTGGTGTCATAGTGGGATGATTGTAGGGGTTGCCAGTAAATGGCTAAACAATGAATCTGGCACCAAAAAAAAGCAAATTTTGGGGTGATTTGTGTGCTTAGGTAAACAACAAGTGACTGGAAAATTTCAGATGTGGATTCTGAATCATTTTCATTCAGTGGGAGCATGAACATGATGTACGGACCTTTAATAAAGTTTCTGCTACAAATAGTTTGGCTCATATGTTAGATAACAAGATAATATGAATGCAGAGGCTGAAACCAGTTTGTTTATTTCCATTTCATTTGTAACCAGACTTAATTATTAAACCTTAATAAATAAAGTTCAATTGCATAAGGACTCAACACCTGGTGTTTTTCCTATAGCCATATAGAATAAATATAAAACCTCAAAACACAAATGGAAATCAAAACTTCAGAGAGAGAAAATCATAAATAATCCCACTCAGGGAATTAGCCATATTTAGAAGTACTCTCTTCAGGAGACTAACTCCAGTAACAATGTCTGAGTTTTGTAGATGGTTTGCAGAAGTTTGTTTGCTGTAAAAATAGATATTATTCAGTTAAATTCAAATTTAGGACAAACTAGGTAAACATACTCTCTTATTGAAGGTGGACAATATGTTGTGTATGTTTAGCTGATTTCAAGTGTGAAATGGCATCTATTTTATGAGAAATTTTGGACATTAGTAGTTCAACCAAAAACGTTGATGGCTCAAAGTTTTAAACAAGGCTGAACAGAACCACTTGAAAGGAGACAAAATTTTCTTGAAAAATGTTGAGACACTGCTCTACATGCACACAAATGAGTAAATATCTGCAGGATTCCTGTGTGTCCTCAGAGATCGGCATGCATCTTAATTTAACATTCCACAAGAACATTTGAAGGATGCATATTTAGGCTGCCTGCACTCTTTAATTGGTACAAATGTCACAAATGCAGCAGCAGACCCATCACCGTGGGGAAGAAAGGAAGATCAGATTGAGAAGGAAGCTCTGAGAAAATTACTTTCTTTCAAAATCAAGCAGAAAAGGGACTATATGTAACAGGTAAAAACACCAAGCAGCACTGGTGGCGGGCAGTGACTGAGGCATCATTGTACAGTAATAAAATGATAATAAGGGGAGTCACAAAGAGGCAGATAACTAATGTAGGCCTCATACTGGGAATGATCATTGATTTTCCCCTTGTTGACCGGGTTGTTATTGCTGCGTGTCTCGTCCAGACGACCACATGATGCCTCTGCCTGGCACAAAATGGCCTCAAGCTTTCTAAACTACTCACAAATCTGTGTTTTAAAGAGAATTGTACACCTGCAGACAGTCTCACACAGATGCAATCACTTTCAAGCAATTATCTGATGGGAGTATTGTAAAGACACAGATGTGTGCTCATTTGAAATAAGCATGGGACTTGGGGGGTTTATTGTTATGCACACTTATGTGAAGTTAAAAGAAAATATGTTGAGGGACAGACTAATGGGAGGCGAGGCACGGACAGCAGAGGATGGCAGTGGCAGACTGTGTGGGAGTGGAATTTAGTTTGAGGCGGCTGAGCCAGACGGTCAGCTCTTACCTGCATCGGCCACGTCCAAGATGTAAAAACATGCATCATCAGACGCAATTCTCTATTTAAATCTTTTGAGGGTTGTTGGCACCGGCAGGTGTGGAAAACATGCCAGTCAGTTTCATCGAAGCAGCACACTGAGGATGGATAGGAGACTGGAGCCCAGCTTTATCGCACTGAGGCACTGATTATCTATCTACCCTGCTCAGGTGTTCTCTTACTAATACATGGATTTGTAGGTGTGAAGGACTCGACACCTGTCTGCTGAATCTGTGTGTCTTCAAATTGTGTGTTTAGTGTGTTTGGCTCTTTACCCAAGTCCATGTCGACGGCCCGCGGCCGCTGAGAATAGGGCATGTTCTTGTAAACGGCATCAAGTATCTTCTCCTTCACTTGTGTGATGGTGTCACAGTTCAGCACTTTCACGGGGATCTCTGGACTGTTTTCGTTGTCTGGGTTTACACAGTTTAGGATCTAGATTATGAAAAAGGGAAGAACAGAGAGGGGGGAGAGAGAGTGAAACAACACAAGAGGGGAGGAGGAAAAGCTGGTTCCTGACTGGACGCGGGTCCAGCTTGTGGCTTTTCCCTCATTAGAGTCTCCTTGGATCGTAGCAGGAGCTTTGAGAAACCATTTCCGCTCTTACTGGCATCCCAAAATCTAATTTCACACCTTCGGCGGGACACCAATTTCCAGCACTGCCGGGGCATTAGCACATAATGAGCCAAATTCCCAGTCAGAGCAATCAGAGCATTGTCATGTCACATGCTGGTTGTGTGAGAGCTTTCCTTTTTCTATCTGTTCATGATAAAACGTGAGGAGAGGTTTGTTTGGTTTGTTTCAATCTATAACCACCTACCCTGATGTTGGACCAACGTGGCTTCCTGTGGGACTAATGGTTAATTTTCCTCCCAAGGCAGTGCAGTGAAACACAGCTTCATGCCCTTTGAACCTTCTTTCACTAAAGAATAACAATTTTTGATGTATTTTATTCAGTGCATCTTTTTTAGAATTGGAGTTTTGCAAAATACACCAACTTCACTTAGATTAGGTGGAAAGTGTCTATGAGTATCAACTTTTAAGTCATGCCAAAGATTTTTATTCATTTTAAGCCTGGACTAGGATTATTAGGAGGTAAATCTCACAAAAGTTCTACAGGCTTTAGTCCAGGATTTTCCTGCTTTTAGTTCAATCCATCTTCACAGAAAAACTGACCAGCTTCTCTGTATAAGATGATTTGTGCAGTGCACGACAAATAGTGGTCAATATATTCTCTCAACTCAGGTTTGCTGCAGCTCCGCTCACCATCGGATTAATGCTCTGTCTGTCTTGTTTGTTAGTTTTGGATAAGCAGTCATGTCTGGATAGATTTCTGGATGTGCTAAACTGTATTTTCAGATGAAGGAGAGAAATGTGTTTCTTGAAATGCATAAAGTTTGGGAACAATCAATCAAGTTAATTTAAAGTAGATTTAAATTACATTTGTAACCTAATAAAAAATGTTTTATTTACCATTATAATTATTTTCATTTTTTGAAGAAGCTTGATAATTTGTCTGTATTGTACTGTAATGTATTGTATTTATATTGATTGGAGGACTACAGATAAAAACTAGCCTTTATGATCAACTCTGGCATATAATTTAGATGTGCTTTTTGAAATCTTAAAAATCTTCAAAATGGAAAATGTGAAATAAAAAACCCTTGATGCATTCAGCTGTGGGCCACTACTTAAAACAAAAGTCTGTGTGTGTACGTGTCAGCTTGGCAGCATCATGTTTGTCCATGTCTGCAAGCCTTTGTGCAAACTTCTGCTCTGTCTGCTGGTGTGTGACGTACCAGGGTTTTGTACTCGATCTGCTGGCGGATGAGTTTGTCTTCGCTCAGGGAGTAGCGGGCCTCTCCGGTGATGGCGTCAATGGGTCCCTTTTCCATCTGCTGCTTGATGGCGCAGTACAGCATGAACAGCGGCTCCCCTGCACACTCCTGTGAACACAAATGCGCACGCGCACGAAGACAAACCCACAGGTTCACACATGACAGAGCACCATGGCAGGAAAAAAAAAAGAAACCTCACCAGACTGAAAACCAAACTGCATAATCACATCTTTAATCTGGAGGCTTTATTAAAAAGATACAAAGAATGGATTTGCATGTGCATATATAAACACCTCCGCACATTTTTTGGTGCACTGACCTTGAGGAATTTGTGAAGGAGGAAGGCAAACCAGTTCGTGAGCATCTTCTCAGCAACCGACTCTGTTCTGAAATTACATGAAGCAAAATCAAAATAAAATGTCATTTTTGTCTCTCTCTCAATAAGCAAAAACTTTCAGAAAAAAACAGACCTCCATAATTTATGAGGTTGTGAGAAAAGCCTAAGGGAGATCTCCCTTACATCCTGGCTGTGGAGCAGCCGCCTTTGGTTTTGTTTGTATACTGCATAAAACCCCGTGGTCACAGTGAGAGAACAGAGCAAAGCAAACAGGGGGCATCTCTGCACAGAAGTGCGTGTGTGCGTGTGACAGAGCAGGCATGCTTGCAGTTGATTATTCATGTGCAGTTCAACACAGCGGGACATCAGCAGCTGTGACAAGCCTCAGCTGTTGAGAGAGACGAGAGCTGTCACAGCCAGGTAACGCCTGATCGCGGCCAAAACGATCTCTTCTCCTCTCATTTCCTCCCATCCTCCTCCCCACCTCCACTGCCCTTCCCAGTCAATCACACATGGAGCTACAGCCTGCTGGTGGGCTTGATTGGCCAAGAAAAAAAACCCCACAAGAGTGCACTGACCTCCGACTATTTCTACCACGCAGTACGCAACAAAACTCTGCACCCTTTCATAATTTCTGCTCATTTTTTGCTCTAAATGCCAAACAAATATCTCTACATTTTCCTCATTAGCAGCATCATGAATCACAAGAGAACAGGAGTTAAATAAAAAATAAAAACAACTATTAATGAGCACGAAGCTTAGATGAAAGGGTTTGTTATATTCACAGAAAGTAGAACAGCGAAAATGAGCTGTTGACTCATTTTGTAAAAAAAAATGCTTGAAGTTCTGGGGTTCCCCTGAATGGACAATTAACTACCTGCAACAATGGCAACAATGCCTATCTTATCTTCATGTTGTTCTAAATCATCACAAAGTTCAAGAGTCATCATTATTAGGTTGAGCTTGGGGTGAAGTAGGGATTCAGGTCTTGTTTTTTTTTTTTTTTTTTTTTTTTTACTGCATTGAGATGAGGAAATGCTGATTGATTAACAACTATTATCTTCTTGTTCATTTATGACTTTGTTTTGAGGACTGGAAAAGGGAGATCTTGCAGCACCATTTGAATTCAGAAGTTCAGATGTATGGAGGAGAACATGCAAATTCCTGAGTTGGGATTTGAACCCAGGACCTTCTTGCTTCAAGACAACAGTGCTACCAGCAGTGTGATCATGGAGCCCATTTTCAGAACATGCAAAACTAAAAGAAAATCCATAACACGATTCCCCCCCGAGGGAACTGACATCATCGATTTGTAATTACATAACAGCCTCATAATTAAACTGAATGGAGCACCTAAAAATAATGTGGTCAGTATTAAAACAAGCTGACTGAAGCATCCTCATTTATGTCAGTCAAATTTTCATTACTTATATGCAGTAATGTATAAGCACTAACATTATTTAGTAGATATTAGAGCTATCATTAGATTATTTTTTTACTTAAAAACAGATCAATTCCAGTTTGATGTTCCAAGAAAAAAATATCTTGGTATTCCAACATAAGTTGGGAAAGATAATTCTACATCAACTGTGAAATTTATAATCTTATAATATTGTGAATATTATAACATGTAGATTCACCCTGGTACTTTAAGAATAGCAATCTTAGGAAAATGGGAGCCTTGGAGAAATAGTTGTATGGCAATAAAAAAGCCCTGAAAAGTAAATTACACAGAAGATGCTCTCTTTGTATTAGATTATCTTTGTATGAAACAAGTTAAGGCAATACTAAAAGAACAGGTCCCTTGTGTATACAAGCAAAAAAAAAAAAAAAAATTAAATACCACACTTCTTGAGATTAAAATAGTGTTTTTCTACGGCGTGCTACAAAATAATCTGAAATAAAAGTACTGCTATTTCTCTTCTTTGCTTGAATGCGACTGATAGCACAACTAACATCCACAATAAAATGTATCTGCTGTGTTTAAGACTGTGACGCTTTATGATTGCCACCTGGTTGCAAGTGAGCCCTGCCATAAAGCTCTGTATGTGATCGCAGCCAATTTCAGGGACAATGCATTAAAAAAGTTCCCTTTATGCAGCAGTAAATTACTGTGATTACTCTGGTGGATATGGCAGAGGACCTGGGCTGACCTGCAGATTACCGTGAATCGAAGCAGCAAGGTATTAAAGGCAAGTTAGAAGGCTTCCATACCCTCAACAATGCTGGGGATGATTACACCTGAAGCGAGATTACTACTATTATTGGAGATAATTGCGTTAAGTCATGTTTAAGGTGTATGAGCAGGAATCTGGAGCTGAGGCAAAAGCACCAGAAGGATTGTCTGAGTCAGGAAGGTCACGCTAGCTAACAATTTAGTCACTGAGATGAGGAAGAGTGTCAGTCATTCTCCATTTCTCATTAAAACAGGAAAGATTAAGGATTTTCATATTTTTCAATTCCACTCATGGATTTTTTTCCTTTCTCAGCTGCTTCAGTGTAAAGCTGGGGTTATATTTTGTTTTGAATGATGTATGACTGTCTGAGCTTTGATGATGTTTCCCACAGCCGGAGGCTACTCCCCTGTGAACGAGTCCATTGGCCAGTCTATTGGCATCTCGCTAAGAGAGGAACTGGATGGAAGCCCATTAAGTGTGATGCTTCAGCAGGGGGTTGGGCAAGGGTTGACGGGAGGTGGTGTAGATAAGTTCAACCTGTTTAACATACTGGAGGGGAGAATAAACACTCCTCATAAGGAGAAAGATCCAACATATTTCTCAATATCAATCAATTGATTAAATAGGCTTGTTAGTGTAACTTGGTTTAAGATCTCTCAGCTCCAGTTAGTTGCTTGTTGTAAATGCAAAATGAGTAAAGTGCAAATCTTATGGGATGTGTGTCTGGTAAACATTGATGTTTCATCCATTTCAAGGAGCGTTTCGATGGGAGATAGGAATTATTGTCATTTCCACTGTCATTTCTTCTCAAAACAACCAGCTGTTGATTTGAGAAGTTAAAGAATTTAAAGATAGCAGTCTGTTTTTTTTTTTTTTTTGCTTTTCTTTCAGAATATTTGAAAACAAATAAGTCATCAATACAGTACAATGATCTTAGGGTTGAAAGCCTAAATTTGGAGATCTTCAAACATACTACTTGTCATTGTGTCTAAATCCAATTGTAGATTTGTCTGAAAATCACAATTTTCTCTAGAAGACATTTAAGTTGTCCATGTAAGCGATTGCATATTTGAGTGAGTTAAAATAGTTGATTTTGGCACATTGGCTTTGGTTTATGACTCTTTAATACCACATGCTGATATAAAACATGTCTCATTGTGGACATGTTTTATATCTGGTGGTTTCAGAGTTGTTCCTAAACAATTTTCTTTCTTATGAGTGTGATAGTTTGGGTCAGATACATACAGGTTGGATATAGCTGGAATAAAAATGTACACAAATTAAGAAAATAAATCAAGACTGGTTTAAGAAAGAACAATTCGGGTTTCCTGAATAAGCTTCCAAAGCTTTGTCCTTAAAAGCCTTAATATCAACCAATTCAAACCCTATTGGTTATTCTAAGCAGAGTTGTCATACATTGAGCCAGAAATATTCTTTCTGTATTTCTACTTTCTACTGTGTGTGGATTCAAATTAAATCTGCACTTTTCACCAGGACTCTGTTTTCATTTATAAACACAGACAGGTGGTGATGTCTGGGGACTGGACAAAGAAAGATATCTAAGGAATTCAGAAGAGGAGAATGATGCACAATAACGTGCTGTACAGCAAAGAGTCTCAGTTTGAAAACATGTGAAGAAGCCATTAGAGCCTTGGGCTGTGTTTTCATGCTGAACACGCCTTAATTTATTGTGAATCTTTCTGGACAATGCCCCAAATCCCTCTGTAATCGCCCTCCTTCCTCTACATGGATTTACCCCCCACCCCTCACTGCTATGCTTACTGTGCAACCCCCTCCCATTCCTGCTTTTATGAGACTTGCGTGTGTTAGAAGTTAATGGAACCTATTAAGCATTTTAATAAGCTCAGCAAGTCTCGAAGAAGGAAGTCAAATAAAGCCTTTTGTGCGGGGGCTGCGCTGACTCCCCCTTAATATCGCTTCTCTTGAATCTCGGCGGGGAGAAGCACTTTGTTCTCCTCCTTCTCCTCTCCTTCTTGTCCTCCTCATTTCCCTCTGCTTCCTTCTCTCTCTTAATTGAGTTTCATTAATGAACATCAGGATTTCATTATGCCACAAAGTGTTTAAGAGCAGACCTCATCTCGGATTTCCTAATGGTTGTGAGGGTGCATGGGTGGATATTTTAGCAGCCACTGAAATGTCTCTCAATGAAACTAATGCTAAACACAATACTCATGCTCTGAATAATGTCGTACACCAAAGCTCTGCATGGGCGGAAATCTCATTACGGAAATGCTGAGAAGAAAAATAAGACAAGATTGAAGAGTCTCAAGGTGATAGACGAAATGTTCTGTTGTTCCATTTAAAGAACATTAAGAGCAAGACAAAGAAACGGGGTGAGGAACGGCAAAAGTTAATATGATAGAGATAATGGGGAAAAGATCTTAACAGAAAAAGGAAGCGACTATTCCGGCATGTTTTTTTTTTTGTTTTGTTTTTTTTTTAGAGTTTGCACTTTAAATGATTAGCAGAAAGAACAGCCAGTGACAAAAGACATGGGTGGAAATGAGGATTATGTTATGTATAAGCAGAGAAAAGAAAATCCAGATCCACTAAATAAAATTCAAACATCACACGGTGCCAGGTGCTGCATCGATTCTCCTTAATGCAGTAAAGAGTGAGGAAATCAGTCATAAAACCTAGATGCTTCTTTCAGAAAGCTTTTAGAAAAACTGTAGTGTTTATGAACTAAAATCTATTTTCAACACCCAGAAAGCCTTTGAAATCTTTAACTACTAAAGGAAACTCACATTTCCCTGAAAAAAAAAAAAAAAACACTTCAGAGAAGGTAGGAAGGATGTTATTTAACTTAATGGACTGGAAGTTTTCATATCATTTCTGTGTAAATGTAAGATACAGCAAATGCTACAGATGCATTTCCATTCGTCTGATGTGTTGGATGGGTAAAAGAGTAGGCACATAAGAAGCAATACTTTCCTCCAGGGCATTTAAACACAAACCTCCCTGCCAATGACGCAAGTCAAGCTGAATTCTGTGTAACTATTTAAATTAATTACTTCTTGAAAAGCAATGATTTGTTTTTCATCCTTCTCATTCATCCGTTTTGTTACTCTGAATCTCCAGAAGGAAAGAAAAGTAATTTAACTAAGCAAACATACAGTACTTGGCAAAGTAAACTGTTTTACATTGTGCCTCATTTTTAACCTCATAAATTGAATGTATTTTATTTGAATTTTATGCGCTAGGCAAACAGAAATACCACATGTTTGGGTTCCAGAATTTGCTATGAAAATCTGAGGGGTGGCTTTGTTTTAGCACAATTTGCCTTCATATGCCATTTAATTACTGAGTAGAGTCTATGCATTTAGTAATTTCAGTATAAGTACAACATAAATTTTCAAAAACCACCGTATTTATGTGGAATTCATGCAATATCTATTCAGATTTTTTGGCAGATACAAATATTTTTAGTTGTAACTTTCTGTTACAATTAGAAATGGCCTGCTTGTTCGTATCTCTTCATCAAATTTCATCAAGTTTAAAAATAATAATTTTATTCAAAACATTACATCGCATTTCTATTCTGCAATTTTCTCAATGAAAATACATTCTTGAGATTTTGGCTGTAAAACTGAATTCAATTGGAGCATCTGTCCCCATGTTAATCATTGTGATGTAATATTTAATCAATACCCTCTTTATGAGCACATACATCTATCATGGCTCAAAGAGGTTATTAGTTTGTGGATTTTTTTTTCCAGCCATAATGATAGAAAAATTGGAATACAATGTCACTTAATTCCTCTATAATGTGAATTTAACCCCATATGTTTTTACTAACAGGTACTTAAACTAAAAATTTCCGAAGATGTGCATCAGTTGTGAAATTATCAGCATTCCAGACAATGAAACCATAATGGAGGCAACTTGGCTGCTTTCGGTCCTGGAAGAATAATTTGCTAATTGCCAAGACCATAAATTCTGTTCTATACCAGAAAATCTTGTGGCACCCATACTGAGAAAAAGAATTTGATCGGTAATCAATACATGACCTAAGCTGAAGGTTATTAAGCAGCATAATGATCCAAAAAACACCAGGTAGACCAACTTGGAATAGCAGAAAAGAAAGCTCTGGAATGGTCTAATCAAAGCTCAGACCCTCTGATGCTGTGACAATCGGCATAAAATCTCAGTGCTGCTTTAAAAACCTCAAATTGGAGTGAAATACAGCAATTAAGTGAGGTAGAGTTGGCCAAAATGGATGTAAGTAACCTCTACATTTATGTCACATAGGTTGGTTTAGATAACTTTTTTCCATAATGAATTGAAATCATCATTTGAAAATTGCATTTTATATCCACTAAGGTTACATGTGTCTGATGTCAACATTTATTTCAGAATTTATATGTGCAAATGTGACTAAAAAGCAAAAAAAGAAGTCATACAAAAAACTGAAAATGTTTTAAATTAATATTTCACAACATCAGCATACTGAAAAAAAATATAACTAAAAAGAAAACAAAACACACCACATGCAAACAAACTGATGACACCTTCCATTTGATTATCATCACAGATGAGTGTGTTTATGTGCTGGATAAATGAGCGTACATCAGTCGACTGGCTCGGCAGTCGGCTTTGCTCTAAATAAGCGATAAAGACGGCAACAACAGCAAAGAGCCGTGTCAAATCTGTAATCCCTTAAATTCCTCACATAAAATGGGAGATATGTAAAAACTGTAGGACATGTGCCCCTCCAGGCAGCAACAGAACAAACCTGAGGATTATGTACCACTGTGTTTCTAATGAGATGAGATAATGAAAACTTAAGTTGACGTGGGGTCCTGCTGTCATGTGGAATAACTTTATCTGGGTCGTTTGAAGCTACGCTGCTTTCATTCACCCCCTCTGTTCCTAAGCAATGGTTTTTGCCTTGCAGCGATTTGCTTGTATTGTTGATTTCCCAAATACAGGCAATAAAGGAACATTAGAATAAACATGCTGTCTAAACTATAGCATCTGCCTGCTGTCACTGTATTTGCTTGTTAGTCATGTAAACATAATCAAAATCAAACCTAACAGTTGGGCTTTTCAAGTTGCTATGTGTTTGGTACATATCTTTTGATCTGACTGTTGTTTGTCCATCCATTCTTATTTACAGAGCAGCTGAGGACAGACAAAAGGACTCGGTAGGTGTTTAAAATTTTAATACATTATCCCCCCAACTTCTGAGCAGCACAATGTATGCTGGATCTACAAAAAGAGAGAAGGAGAGAGAGCGAAAAAAGTTAAGTTGAACTAGATCTGAATGTTTCATAAGGAGACCGAGCCTGAAGCATAAGTGAGACTGGCATTAAGAGCGAGCAGGGGGAGAGACAGAAACAGAGAGAATGTAGAGAATTCAGATGTTTCCTCTGATGTGAATATTACATGTCATTTATCTTGGCAAACTGAAGATGTACAATTTCTCTTATTACAAGCCCTTTTCTGCGAAATGTCTCTCCTCAGGAAAATCAGAATGCATTAAGGAAAAAGGGTGAGGAACATGCAGCTCTAAATGAATCCTCATCTGTCTGTCAATACGGATCAACATCCTCCTGCTGCTCCACACTTTTTCCCATGGTTTTAAATGAAGACTCTACGTTTGGTGTCTGCACAACTAACTACACAGGAGGCAGAATCCACAAAAAGCCTGTGTGTGTTCGATTTTGTCTAAATTAAACTTCAGAAACAGTTATATAACACAAAGAGCATTACAAAGGATTAAAGCTCTTCCTAATTATGATAGGAATATGATAACAAAGAGGCTTTTATTTATGTTTTATTCCTGATCTTCTTTGATTGTGTTACCTTCTTGAACTGGTTTAAAGTCAGAATGAAATCAGAAATTATAGAATAGCCTTTCTTTGTTCACTTTAGTGCCTTTCAAGATAATGCTTTCTATAAACCTACCAAATAAAGTTTAATAGATAAACAACTTAATCAAGCCTTTTAAACATCACACGGTGCCAGGGCGAAGCAAATCGATGCGAGTTACCTGCGCAGCAGCAGTTTGGGATGGTTCTTGCTCTCCAGGTTGCGGTCGATCAGGTCCGACAGCAGGTGTTTGAGAACATCAGTGGCGTACTCCAGACGCCCCTGCAGGGCCGTCATGATGAGCGAGGCCACGTTGCCACGGTCCCTCATGGAGAAAGAGCGCTGCATCTCAAGTGTTCGTATGAAGGTGAGCAGGAACACTTTGTTGTTGATGAGCTGACCAAACAGCTTCAGGGCCTTCTCCACATTCTGCTGGCCATTGCCTGACACCTGAAGGCGAAGAAGGAGAAACAACACATGCAGAGGTTAATGAGTACCCAACGTTATTCCTTGTGACTGATAATAGAACAATTTCTTTTCCAACTATAGTGCTCTTCATAGTTTGTTGTTACCTTGTCTAATAAAAAGAAAAAAAAAAACATTTTTCCAAGGGCATCAAAATAATCACTCATATTTTTAAGAGACTCAATTATTGACCACAGCCCCAATAAAAAGCATCGTGTCTTTACTAAGGCATTTTATTTTCAGTCATATGTCATGCTTTCAAGAAATCAATCTGGCAATGTAAGTAATTTATTTTTTCCAAGTTTCCATAAATTATTTGAGTTCTAGGAAAGGTCTGGCTTATTATAAGAACATAGATTTTCAAATGTATGATTATAGTTTTTTAAGATAAAAATTCTTGTGTTTCAACAAACAGCATAAAAAATACACAAAGCAAAATTAAACAAAAGCCAGGTTAAAAAGATCGCTTTTAGCGGGACTATCAGTAAGTTTTAATCACAGGATCTTTAGTGTGGGAAAATATTTGATGCTTGTAAAAGAGTGTATTCCTAGTTTTCTTTTCAGTAGAAAGTACTCCTGGCACTCTGTATAGCTTTGTTGTTTTGTGTTTTGTTTTTTTCTTGAATTTTGCCTCTATCTGAGTTACTGCATGTCTGTGTTTCATTCCAACTGAAATGTCTGTTCTTCCAGTTTCAGTGCCGACAGTCCAGTGACTGGTGAAGCAGTGACTCTGGAGTCAAATGTTAAAATATATTAAACCTAATCAGACGTTTCAGTTCGAGTTTTCACCTAAACTGCCACATTACTTATTTTTACAGCTTTCAATTATGCTTTACTCAATAACAAACTCTTTAATAATTTAATGGGAAAAACACACAAAAGAATAGTCATTATAAGATCAAAATTATTATCTTATTACACATGTTTTTGGTTTTTGTTGGTTGATCTCGTCTTTTGTTTTCACTAAAACTGAAAAGGATCTTGCCAGCCTGCATATGAGCATGTGACCTATCCTCCTCCACAAAAAACCCTGTAGCTCAATTGTAAAATTCACTCGTTTGCCGTGATGTTTGGCAAATTTGGCTGCCTTAATAGATATAATCAAAAAGGAGGAGAGTTGCCCTGGAATGGTTCTATTCCAACAATATTTTTTTTTTTAGTTTTCCGATTGTTTTTAGTCTTTTCAATGCATGGAAGAGTCACATCTGTTGCCAGATGTGCAAATGAGTTTCAGCACTGCCCCCTATCAGTGTGGCATAGTACTGTTTGGCTCACTTTCCCCATTTTCACAGTGCCACCAGTAGCAGGACAGTTCATCATTGCCTGGTCCTGTAGCTCTTTCATGTATTGGAGCAGAAAAAATGTAAATTCAGAAATTTTGATCATGAAAATGTTGAACTGGACTTTCTACTTGTATGTACATCTGACTAAATGATTATGTATAACTGACCAGGATTGAATTGTACAGTACATATTTCATATTTGCACTGAATGAAATGGGGTAGCAATTCTTTATTGTACTTTTTTCCATAACCACCTACTGGTTTAAAAATGTGTTAACTAAGCCCGACTTAAACCACTACACAAATGTTTATCTTCAAATAAGATATTGGTAGTGATATAGATCACCTTACAGTGTCCTTATCTGAACACTGTGCATCTCACAAAATTAAATGCTGCAAATATCTAGAAAACCAAAGTCACTTCCCAGCCCTTCCATCCCCCTCCCCATGAAAAGGAGCAAAAAGTCTTAAACGGACAGTTTTTATCTCAGTAGAAGAGTCCACACTCCTACTTGAGGAGTGGGAATTATTCACTTCATTACCTCTCATACTGCAGCCACTGGTGGATGAAATAGCAATGTGCTGGGACCCTGTTTTCCATGAGGGAGCCTTCATGTGAGGTATATATGTGTGTGTAGTCTGACCAGCATGACTGACTAAGCATGCGTGTCATACCACAGAGTAGGAAGCATAACTGGCAGACTGGTATCCTTTTCTCCCACTGAGCAATTCTGTGGTTATGGAGGATACGCTACAGCAGGGATGGTGACATGACACACACTGCTCAGCTCTCCTCGTTTCTTTTAACCTTACTCTAACCCTCCCTTGACAACTTTTAATGCGTTAGCTGCCTTTGTGTCTCAGTTATCTTTCTTCCTATTTTTTGTTCAAGCTCTGTAGTTTGTTACCTCAAGTTCTCTCAGGACAGGATGATCCTCAATGCCGGGGAAGAGGACTCGCATGGCATATGTTCTGTAGTCCAGATGGGGAATACCGGCCCTGTCGAGGTCACTGGTAAGCTCATTGATGTCTGTCTGCAACTCTGCAAAGGCTGGTAGAGAGGGGGAAAAAAAAGAAAAACAGACCATTTGAGGAAATACATGAGAAATGCATCTTAGAAATAAAACTGCTCCTTAATCCCCAAGGACCAAATAAGAGAATCCTTCTTATCTTTATGGTGCTTACTGCCCGCATGATGAGGATGACGGAAAGCTCAAGATCATCCTCACGTCAGAGGATCGCAGCTTTTCACATCTCACTTCTTAAAAAACTACACACTCTTTCTTTCACAAACACACACACACACACACACACACATACTTGCGTCTATTTTTTCAGCTCATTTTTATCTCCCAGCCAGTAAATTGGTTGTATAGCAAAGGCCCCAAAAGATTGTGTCATCTCAGTGTGAGGCTGCAGGTGAGCGCCAGTTAATTGGCTCCATCCTGACTCAGTCTCATTGAGGCCCACGGCCCTGCTGCTTGTCTGGGCTTCCCTTGGGGAGCCTCCCTGCCTATAGCCTATGACAGGAACAGCAGCGGTCCCCTAACACCCTCCTCTAAACCCAGCTATCCCATCTTAGTCCTGGTCTCCTGGCCTCACAGTACCCCTGCGACTTGCAGTAACTTGCAGGGGGAACCTGGGCATCTATCTAAATCCAGCCTGTGAGGCAGGACTCTCCTGGTCACTGCTAATGGTTAAAACATTAATCTTCTCCTTTCCCAAGGCTGCCTGTGTGATTCTCTCTGTTTGCCTACTCTGTGTCTGGTTGCCTGTCTGTCATTTGACAATTGTTCTTTTTTTTTTCACAGCTTAATAACACTGGGGGAGCTGGTCAGGCAGCGGCTGGAGGGGATAGCTAACAAGGTTTTCTCTGGCTGATCAAATCCTCTGAAAAGTGTAAGACATTGAGCTAATTTTGCCATTTTAATGAGTGGCTATACTGACCTCCCATTACTCCCATTACTGATTGCTTTGTGCTTGTTAACAGTGATGACTGGAGGTCAGGCTGAGGTGATTAGGAGCACTCTCTGTATGCAAAGAGTCAGAGTTCAAATTAACCACTGGGCTCTCTAATTATTCTGAAACACAAGGGACTAAGGAGTGTTTGAAAGAATTAAGCATCTAACAACCCTAACCCAATTTTACAACCTTTGGAAGATTATTGGATGCTATTTTTTTATTCATGCAGTGGTATTTTTTTTAATGAGGCTCCGTTTTATTCCTAAAACTTAGCATTGTGTGGCTAAAAAACGTATACAAACATTTAACGAAAAAAATGACATTTTATATCGAGCCTTCACAGTACTTACTATATGGACGCTACAAATTTAAAAAAAATCTTTTTTAAATCAAGTTTTTTTGGACTAGATTTTAAAAAGTTACTTTGACTAGACCAGAGTTTTTCAAAGTGTGGGCTGTGGCCCCCTGATAGGCCAAGAGGAGGCACAGGAAAGAAGATTAAAAAAATTAAAAATAAATTAAAAATGGACAAGTTTCTGAAAAAAACTTTTTTAGAGTTTGATCTAAAAACTCAACAAAAAAAAGGTATGAAGCAGCATTAAGCTAAATGGGTGCAGTAATTATTGAATAGTAAATAAAAGTGAGATGAAAATTTCCTAAAAGTTGATGTTTTATAGCTTTTGTAGCATTGTGAGTTTGGAAAAGCATTCCCTGCCTAGATGCTAACGTTGTTTGTGGGGACACGACATGGAAAAGTTTGGGAACCCCTGATCTAGACGATAAATATTTTTGAGCCAGTTTGAGTCGAGACTTGTAGACAATTTTCAGAATCTAATATTCTGAATGCCAGCATCTAATTTAATGCGTGATTGGTCGCATGCAGTGGTAACTAACTAAATCTGTTGAAATAAACAACCAGGATGACTCACTGGCCTAGATTTGGAGATAATTTAACAGCATTAATTTATGAACAGCAACCAGCAGTAAATTACTCACTGTACATTACTCTCGAACACACATTTCTGCTTATGTGATTACACTGTTGTCAATGGAAATGTGCTCCTCACAACCCCTCACTTGCATATGTTATAGAACAGGCAGTTAAATGATGGTGTATAATTAAATTATGAAGGCCTAAAAGGTCTGTGAGCTTTCTCATTTCAAAATCAGGCATGAACTCTGTCCGCATGCAGGCTGTGCGGCTCTGACATTACCTTCTTTGCATTCCAAAGCAACGCGGGACTCCAAGTTGTCCATTTGCATCTGCAGGCGCTTCAGGGTGAGATCGTTTTCCCGCGACTTCCGCTTGTAGGCGATGAGCACGAGGATGACGATGATGAGGAGGAGACCGCCACCTGCTGCGATGCTAACGATGGCGGGGAGGGTCAGGAGGCTGTCAGACATGATGTGCACCGCACCTGGAGACACGTGGAGGCCTCCAACTTGAACCTGTAAATAGTTGTAGATAATTAAAATTTATACATTAATTGTTTTTTTTTGTGTCTAATAGACGTTTGATTTTTTTTAAAAATTGCCTTGCATCACATTTGGATCTCCAAGTAGAACTTTATTATTCTAAAGCCAAAGTGAATATTGTTGGCTTACACTGATGCTGAGTGCAAACACACGGCTACCTGTGTGCTGCTGTTGAGAGGGAATTAGTGTGGGCCATGCACTCAATACCTGAGCAGGCAAGTAGTAATAATTGCTGTGGTTTTAGTCGGAACTTTTTGACAACCAGAGCTGCCCTCCCTTTTGACCCCATTCCTTCAGCTGAATGAGCAATGATGAGAACACAAACAATAGAGTAAAGGCCAGGAACTGAGGAAAAAATACAAATACAGGGATAAATGGAAAGCGAGGGTCAAAGAAAGATGCAAACGCAGAAAGTCAAGCAAGAAGTAAAGAGAGGGAAATAAAGCAATACTGACCACAACTTTATATTGGCCTGTGAGGTTGGGAGGCTCACACAGCAGTTGGCTCTCAGACACGGTGACAGAGCAGGGAGTCTCGCCTATCAGTACAGTGTAGTTAAGCTTCGCCCCTCCAGAGGCTGGGGGAATCAGGTTTCTGCCCTGTAGGCAAAGAGGGAGAGACAGAGAGAATAAACTCAGACACACACATAAAAAAAAAACCCAGACAAAAAAAGAAAAAAAAAAAATCCCAGATTTTCTATGAGCCCACAAAAGCCAATCTGCCATCTAATTACATTCCACTGGTTTGGACCCAGCTGGTGCGAAGTATGGTTTTTAGATCTGACATTGTTAGATGTTTCACAGTGCAGCAACAGCAGATGATTGAGACAAATGACTGAATTATATTACCTTATACATTCTGTTACGAAGAAATAACAAAATTATTATGGAAATTAGCTGATTCCACAATCCAGTGAAGTAAAAATAAAGACAAGTAACATTTTGAACAAAGATAAATGACTTGCAGTGCTTTGCAACTGTCTTCTGCTTAAAGGCACAAACCCATCTTTGCCCATTTTCTTTGGCGCTAAAAGAAAGAGCTAAAATTTAAGACTGGATGCAGATTTTCTGCATTTTCTCAATTGGTTTTAGGTCTGAAATTTGATGAGCATGCTTTGGTGTATAGCACTCTCTTGTAGCTTTTGTTGTGTGTTTAGGGTTCCTACTGGAAGGTGAACATCTTTCACAGTCTCACATTTCTACAGTCTCTGACAGATTATCTCCAAAAGTTGCAAAATATACATCCATTTTTTTCAATCAACTCAAACCTAATACAGTGCTGTCATCAGATGTTGTTATGTTGTATTGAAATCTTCTAATAAGCTCTGGATGTCTGCAGCTTCTCATGAGTTACAATGTTTTGGTAGGTTTGCAGTAGTCTAATATTCTTTCCATTTTTTTTGGATGAACACCGTTCTGACATGTTCAAAACTTGGGACATTATCTCATCTTCTCGTTCTTTACCTTGAGGATGATTGGTGAACCAGGCTTTTGCTCCAGGATACCTGAGGTGCTGAGGGACTCAAAGAAAGGATTTGGGTAGTATATAAGGTTGGTGTTGTTGTAGACCAGCAGCGCCTGGACGTTGTTGAAGATGAAGCCAAACTCATCCGCATGTTTCACTGCGTCCAAACCTGGAAGGTACTCTGCCATGAGGGAGGGAGCAAAGCAACTCATGGTGGTGCTGTTCAGCACTTTGCACACCTACAGGGAGAGGGGAAGAAACAGAGGAGGAGCATCTGTCACTTTTTGCCGTGCACCATACACATTATGCAACAAAACAGCCAAGAGACTCTGAAATCAACTTGTGATTTAAACATCTGCAATAACCAGATTCTCTTCTCTGGCTAAAAAATAAAATGCTAAACCTCATCCTTTCTAAAGTCATCTATTTCTAATAACCTAATCTGAGTTCTTAAGTCACACACATTGTTACCAGCATGGACTCCACAGGGAGCTAACCAGCCTAATAATTGCCACATAAAATCTCAATTCTTTTCAGGAAAAGGGATTTACTTGCTACCATTAAATCCATCTTTATTGTGGAGGAAGCCTCTATAAAACTAGAAATAAATTGCTGCTATTGCCTCACTGTAAAACACTTGAGCACAACATCCACAAAAGATGGAGGTAAGGCTCCTCTGTCTTCCCAGGTAAAGCTTGAGCTATGGCTCTTTTATTGCTTCTCTCCAGTTTGCCCAGATGTGAGAGCTGCCTTCCATCCATCCTCCCTGGCTCAGCAGCAGAGGGAAAGAGGAGACAGGATTGATTGCAGCACAGCACTCTGCTTGCAGAGTTTTCTTTTTTATCTCCTTTCACTGCTTTCCAGCTCTCTCTCTGGGGAAAAAACTTAATTAGAGCTAAATATCATCAAAGATAGAGAACGGCAGCAGCTACCACACCTCCTACCTGTTGTCTGCTGCTGTGGAGAAAGCGAGGGAGATCGATGCAAACTCGTCTATGTAAGGTACACCGATTGGATTTTGCCAGCATGAGGTAAGGTGAGCTGCAGGAGCACAACTGAAGGAAGGGACTGACATCTTTACAAACTCCCCTTTTGGAGACAAGAGTTTTCAAGTATCCTCATGTGGAGGAACCTCATTTTGGTTGTGTGAATCTGCAACCTCGATGTTTCTGTCAATACTCAGAACTTGTGACAACAGATGAGGGTAATAACATACATTGACCTGCAAATCAAGAGGCTTGCCTTTTGGCTCAGCTCTATCTTCACCACAACGAATAACTCTAATGAAACCTGCAAAAAGACGACTCAGTGCTAAGGCCACGGAAAAAGATCCTTTAAACATCTGGGCTGCACCTAGAAATTGTGACCATAAACATTATAAACAAAGAGCAAACTTGTCCAACTTTCACCAGTAACTGAAACTTAACAGCACGTATCAGATGACAGATTTTTTACATTTTTGTTTCAATCTATATTTATACTTGTTGTTGCAGAGTGTAAATAACTGCAACAACAAGCTCTCACTGCTTGGAAATTACTTTCGCTGGACTTAGTATTTTTATTCAAGGTTACTATACGGTGAGAACTTTATTGGCTGCCCTAATTAGCAGGCAGCCAATGCCTGCTAATTAGGCTTTTTTAGATGTCTTTATATTCCAGATATCACATCTATTAATCTCTTGCATTGCTTGCAAACATTAAAAGTAAATTATATTCCCAGTGTTGTGCATGGACAAACTTAGGAGTAAGCAACAGATGTCTTGTTTTTGCTTAATTATCTGTGAATATTTTCTACTATTTCACTACATTATTAAACAACTGAACACTATTGCTGCACACAATTTGTGACATTTAAACTGTTTTATCAACCTGCATCATATTATTACAGCTCCAGCAGAGTGTAACTGCAACAACAAGCTCTCACTGCTTGGAAATTACTTCGCCTGGACTTGGCATTTTTCTATTTCCGTTTCCCACTTTTACATGCCGGAGTAGTGGCAGCAGCGCATGACGAGAGCGAGAAAGATAAGCTATTTTAAAAATAGATTGCAGAGCCAGATAGGTCTCCTGACACACTTTCAGCAAGTTTTTTGGTTGTGTGAAATCACATTAACAACTGAAAAGTTATGAGAAGAGATGCAAGTTAATGAAAATTTTACACTAGCTTTTGAATGCATGGACTCCACTTTGCAGTGAACCAGAAACAATTAATGTAATCTGTACCATATTGTTCCAGAGCAACAAAAACAGACATTTATGCCCATTTTTGCAGTTCACTGCTAGAACAAAGCAAACTGTTAAGCAATGACTTCTAATTGTAATCCTTATAATACACTGTATCATTATTAAAGCTGTGTCCTATGATTTTCATAAGGTTATCCAAGATATTGTGAGTTGTTTTTTTTTTACATATGGTGTGATGACTTTATGTTGTAGGACACTGAAACATTGCAAATGAGTCAGTCAAAGAGTGTCTTATGTTGATGAGTAAAGAGACAGTGGAGGTTTAAGGGCTGAAAGTCCTCCGGTTCAGCTCGACATGAGTCTCATTCTCGCTGTTGGCATAGTGACATGTTGTATAGACAAGCCCAGATGCTCCGGCAGGATCCTCGTGACTGTAACATTGGAACAGCAGGACATTTGCAAGTCAACTAAAGCTCCGACTACCATCTGCTCTGCCGGAGATGGATACTGTGCTTTTTTTATTATTATTATTCCTGTACTGTCCTTGTGCACTTTCCAGTTTTTCTGAAATCCTTTCCCTTCAGTGATTCCTGTCAGGAGTCAAAAACTGCAGCCATCGTCATGTAAGATGGTTTTTAGAATTTCTTGCTGTTAAGAGTGGAAATCCAAAGGGACGAGGGATGAAAATAGACATGCGTGTGTTCGGTGCTGTGGGACTGGATAAAGAAAATGGGACACTGCGATTCCTCTCTGGATGAGGCAATGAAGAGATGGATTTCAAGACACAGGAACACTAACAAACAATACTAACATTTCACGAATAGTCTCCAGTATCTGGATCAGCAACAGGCTGCTGATCCAAACCTCAGCTTGATTTGCGATTGTCTGGTTAGAAAGTCAAAAATCTAATGTTTTCAATCAGTGAATGCACCATGCGCAAGAATAGAAAGTATGGGAAGAAGACCCAAACTTGTCTATTTTCACAATCAGTCAGATGTTTAAAATAAAATCTTATGATGGGGAAAAATTTTAAAAACCATTTAAGAATTAACTATTTTTTTTCTCCATCTGTCAAGAAACATGCTAGATTTAAGCTTGTAATTAGTTTTACAATTTAGAATGTTTCTAAAACAAATTAAATTATTATTTTTTGTTTTGTTTGCATTTGTTATTTTATTTGCGTATTATAACTAATATTTATTTTATTATTTACAACTTAAAATATATATAACCAAGAAATAAAAGAGAATCTCAGTGTTAATGATCTGAATTATCTGGTGAAGATAAACAGAAACTGCTAACTATGCTAACTGTGCTAAAGCTCTTTTAATAAGTGAACCCTGTTATTACACCAGCTCTCAGACATTCAAGCAGCGTGACATCGCCTCTGCTCCGAACATTAACATTTAATGACTACTTATGGCATAAAGGCTCAAAAAATATTTTAAATACTGTTCTTATATGTTCTTACAAGTCTTAAGGAATCAGAACCAAACCGAGTTTACAAAAATTGTTATTGCTTACAAAATTCTCTTCGGTGCAACTCTGCTTTCCCATAGTTTCTGCAAGACCAACTTGCTAAAAAAAAGCAACATGTATAATTTTTTTCTTCATCAAATCACAAAGAATTTCTATCTGAAATGAAACCAAAACAGATTTTACACTGCTACGCCTCTTCCTTTAAGCAAGTCGGTGTTGGAGACTACATGTGGTTGATAAAGTGATGAGGAGAATTGATAAGGTGAATTGAGGTCAGCAGTAAGAGGAAAATAATTGGGAATGGCTGCCTCATCCATCTTCTTCCTCTACTGTTGGACAGAGCGAGGCAGTTTTAAGGTAGCACCACTTCAACCCCTCGGGCTGAATGCATTACAATGATCTACAGTGTTGCTATAGCCCACTCAATCAGGCAAAGGTCTCTGACCAGTGCAGCTAAGAGATAAACCGAAAGGAAGAGCTGGTGGAGCTGTGAGGAGAAAAATGTAACTGTCAAAGGTCATCTGGATGCTAATATTTAATATTATATTGTTACAATGTGCCTGTACTTGGTTTTGCCTACTCTGGATTTTTTCAATGCTCTGGTTTTACTCTGAATTACTGTTTTCAACTATTTTTTTATGTCTATATGCCAATTTAGCTATATGCAGAAAGCCTGCTGTTAATTATTTTCCTGAAGTGTATTGCCTTTTCAAAGTGACAAAAGTACTGAATTACAGCCATTTAGGTTTGATTGTTTTCATCCAGTGTCACTTAGATGCTCTGAAGCCTATATAAGTCTAATTTCAATCACATTAAAAGCCATCTATTTTAATTTGTTTCAGTGAGAGAAGAACATAAGAAGCAGAAAGTAGGTGGAAGTTAGGCAATTTAGAATGATGGAGGTGTTAAGAGAAGCCAGGTTTCTCAGAAGGGAAGAGTATTAGGAGATTAAGGAATGCAGGTAACATTTGGTGGCTGTTAAGTTGTATATATTATTATTATTATTGTGTGTTTGTTTATTTAATATTGTATATATTTGACTTTTTGCACAGGAGTTGCATTAGAAATTTTGTTGAATCCTGTTCAATGACAATAAATGCTATTCTATTCTATTCTATTCTGTTTAATAGCACAATGAGTCTGGATTTAAACCACCTTTAAGAGTCCGTTATATGCACATGAAACGTATCCAAACAAGATTTTGCCTTTAAC
The DNA here is from genome assembly GCF_027474105.1 of Poeciliopsis prolifica. Lineage (NCBI taxonomy): Eukaryota > Metazoa > Chordata > Actinopteri > Cyprinodontiformes > Poeciliidae > Poeciliopsis > Poeciliopsis prolifica. The sequence goes on along the minus strand of NW_026562421.1, from coordinate 476,059 downwards.
TTTACTTCTCAAACTTGACCTTTTAAAGTAATATGTATGCATTTATGAACGGCTGCCCCCATGTATGTCCTTACAGTGCTTTAAAAAAAAGATTCAAGAACTTATGACCAGTTACAACCTCAAAATGGATTTATTTGATTAAGATTCTATGCAAGAGACCCAAATCCAGTAGGCTGTTCAACTAAAGTTACGCCTGGCTTTGTCAAGTGTTTGTAATCTAATCAATGATTTATGTCGAGACACAAAAAATTGCTCTTCCTTTCAGTTGAAATGAACATGAACTATTTAACAAACATTTTAGCCGCCAAATGTGAAAAGCTGGTAGACTCACACACCAAGCAACCTTCAGAAGTAACTGCAGCAACATATTGCATGAATCTCTATGCAAAAAAAGTGTAATCAGACAGGAAGTTGCACTGATCTTAAACTTTTGAGAGGTGGCTCTTATCAAAACCAAAGGAATATTTTTCATTTTCTCTTTAAGCGTTTCTGCACCTGCTGCGTTTGTAGCTCCAGAGAGAACAACTGTCACAACTGTCACAAAAGAAGTGCAAATTGCGGTCGTCTGCTGGTCTTGATAAGCGTATATTCATCATGTTTTTATTGCAAACTGGTACAGATAACACATGCAAAACATCCTGAAAAAATGCTGCAGACACTTTTGTCACTATTGGCAGTTTAACTGAATTGAATTTGATTTGAGGAGACATTGATAGTGGAGTTTTATGAGAAGTGGAGAAGTCAACACTAGAAGCTTTGCCACATTTGGCACCATCTACTTGTATTTAGCTGCTTGTGGAAAACAACATAGTCCATGGAACCTTGCCTAAACCACATCTTGCCTATACAGTAGTTTGGGCAAGATGCTGAGGCATTTCCTGTACTACAAAACATGTACAAAGCTTTCAATAGCATAATAATAACATAAAAAATTCCCCCTAATAATGAAATGATTTGGAAATTGGTATGTCGTTGTTCAACATAGAAGCCAAAAATGAGAAAGAGTGTCTCCAAGCAGGCAGTCCTTCAAAATCAACATTGGACATCTAATACACAGCTTTTGTTGTTAACATGAACTCTGTGCTCCTTCCAGTCTGTGAAAGCAAGATTCATCGAAGCGCATCCATGCTGTGAAACATTCTATAATCAGCAGGGCTGTAAATGTACCAGACGTGCCGATGACAACACTTAGTCTAGACATCTTATATGTGGTGAATGTTGCAGATGAGATTCTTCTGGAAGAGGTAAATGTTTTATTGCTGAAAAATAAGCCTTTAGGCTTTAATCAAGATCATGATTAATGTTTCAATTGTGAATCTGCTGACAGATGCAGAGCATTTTACAAAGAAAATTGGCAATCCCGCCAACCCTCACCCCACCTCTGCTAGTTTCTTTGTGAGTCTGTGTAGGTGACACAAGGGAGACAGAGTAGAGAAGCAATTTAGTGGGAGACAGGTGATCATTTGAAGGCTATAGCTGACAGACAGCAGCTCCTATTGCTATAGGCTGTTTTTTTTTCTTTCCACTGGTGACAAAAAGGAGAACTATATTGAAACAAGAAAGGATGACTTAACATTAACATTCATAGAAGTAATACATTCTCTATGGCTATGAAGACAATCAAAACAGTGAAGATGGCTCTTTTAAAATATGCTAATTTTTATTAAACAAAGTGAAGCACAAAGCAAGATCTCCCTTTCAATGTTTTAGAAGGTGATGCAGCCCCCCAGCCATTACACACAAGAGTCAAATCTCAGCAGGCCTTCACACTTAATTTATTAAGTGTTGATTTATCCTGCTTAAAACACATAAAATAACTGCTTTTTTTTGGTAACTTCAATTTAACATTGAAAACAATTTCCCATTAAAAAATATATAAAACCATCTTTTATGCACATAAAAAAAGACTAAGATGCATACTTAGTCTTAAGACTGTTAATGTAGCGAGTCATTATGCTGAGATTGCAGAGAATGATGTGAAATGTGGGATAAAATCTGTTAAACTGATTTATGTGTGCACATGTGCATACATGTGTATTAACCAGCAATAAAATCACCTACAAAAGTTCACCTCATGCTTGAGACCATGTGAATGTGAGGACGGCGTTAAGATGGTTGGATGCCCAATGGATCAAACTTAATAAATTTTAACCAGCTGGACGAACCAGTAGCATTATCTGCATCCAATTTACTGTTTGATCCTCCTCTCTCTGTGTTCTGCCCACTTTACCTCAAACCACAGAGAGGAGATCCCATCCTCTTAATTAAACAAGGGCCCCCAGGACTGGGGATCAAATGTAATTTGTAACGATTTCCTGCAGCTAAGACTTTGATTATACAAGCGCTCTTTATGCTGACCAAAGGCTTCTGACTGCAGTTAATCTTCCATTGAAAGCTATTAAGAGTCTCCTTGCCCCCGATCATGGACACCTCCAACATTCTCCCATAGACTGACCCCACACCTACTATCTGCTGTCATCCAGTTCCTCGCTGCACAAGTTTAACAATACTGTCTTTCAAGGCTGTTCCATTGTAGTATAGTGTGGCTATTCATTTATAGCTTGCTCTACAATTTTATACACAGAAGCCCAGAAATTAATGTTGGTCTTAAACGTCTCTGGTCAATAAACACTTGTTTTATTTCTGCCCTTCCTTATAAAATAATGAGAAAAGCACAAAAATGCTCATTCAAGAATTCCTTTGGGTTAATGGTAAAAGTAAAAAATTATTAAATTCTGAAAACCAGTTGGCTATTCAGTGAATTTCTGCAGTGGTTTCGAAAGCTATTCTGGCTTCCTCCCACAACCATTATACATTCAGGTGGAAGAACAGACAGTTCCAGAGGAGAAATTATCTTTCATGTACCAAAGGTTATAGTTTTGCCCCTAGTGGTGCAGAATCCATTTAATGCTGAATTTTCTATACCCACTTAATCCTTGTATATTGCACAGGGGCTGCTTTCTATCTCCAGTGTACAAAAGGTAGGACATAAACCTTGAAAGGTCACCGGTCCATCACAAACAGAGATTTCTTTTGTCACTGTTTAAAAATATATCTGAATTCAAAAGGTTGGTAAAATTCAAATCAATCCCATTTGATTACTACACTGATTCAACGATGTCAATCACTACAGCGAAATTCAAAAGATGACAATCTTTGCTTTTCTTAGACACAATGTGTCTAATGCCTTTCCTTTCTGTCATGAACTTATCAAATTAGATGTAAATTGAATGGAACTGGAGTTAGGTCAAAGTGAGACAGGTGTGGGACAACCTAAATAATATTTTTACAATTGTTCTGAGCTCCACTACAGAAAGTGAACTTCTAATCTCTAGATAACATGTTCATCTAAACACACCACTGATATCAAGGATATTAAAACCAGGACCATCTCACTGGGACTCAGTCACTATGGGGCCCAAAATACAGAATGTTTACATAATGTGCAGAGAGGTGCAAAAATGTACTAGCTTTTAAAATTCAGGGCTAGAATCTACCTGATGTGGTGCTAAAGCTACACTCATATATAGCATTTTGGAATCAGTCATGTGTTTTCCTGCATTTACAAACAAATGCAGGAGAAAACCAACCATTTCTAAACATCAGAGAACAATAGAAGAACACACCATTCTCACTCTCACACCCAACCCGTTGCTTTGAACTGCTGGTCAGCTGGCAGAACAGAGGCCACTATGTGTTTCTCATGCATGTAATAAAAAATACATGGATTAAAAAGAAAAAAAATCATTGTCTAGTATTGAAACTATAGTTAACTAGCTAATATGTGTTGGCTACAATTGTCAGACGTCTATGTATGAACAACAAAACAGTAAGAAAATGCTATAAATATATTTATATAAAATAAATTAAATCATGTTAAATAATGCTTGGTTTAATGTTTCATGTTTTGGATCTTATTTAAAAAAATAAAAATCTTATCAGACTTACCAGAATAGAGCTCCTGCATTAAAAAAAAGATGAGGTGGTTTGCCTATTTAACTATGAAGCTTCCTGGAAACTTTCCAGGTATGATGTTAAAGACAGGCGCAACCAGGAGACACACTGAGGGCATGCTGCAGAGATTATGTCACTTGACTGGCTTTGGAACGCCAAGATCTCCCAGAGGGAGGAAGGAAGGGAGAGAGTAAGACAGGGAAGAAGGGAGGAGGTTTCAGAGCTGTGCATACGCTGCTGCCAAAGACGACCCTGACCCACATAAGTGGTAGAAAATGGATGGATGGATTAAAAGTCTTGAATGAATACTGCATGCAGATCACTCGCACTGCCATCTGTATCACTCACATGCTCTTTGCTTAAGAAGGGATAGTTGAAGCAGAAGTCAAAGAAGCAAACAGACCTAGAGGGGCCGCTGAGAGCTGGCACATTTTTCCAAAGCTAAGCATCACTTGGCTTTTTCTGAGTGTGTCGACTTGGACCCAATTTGATATTACCGTTCCACATCAATACAGTATGCACACTCGTAGATGCTGTCAGCAATTTCTATTGCACACACAGGTTCAGGGTTAAGATGAATCATTGGCTCTTACATTGACAGACTCCCGGCCAGCGTACTTCACCCGAATTCTGGGTTCCTGGACCACATCCAAATTGGTTCCTGTCACCATCAGAGGGGTGTGGCCACTAAAGAAAAAAAAAAAAATAGGAAAAAAATACATCAAGTCAACATATTTGTATTCACAGACTTATTAAAAAGTTATTTTAAAATCTTTCCAAACAGAACACGACTGAGAAAAGAAAGGGAAAGAGCGGCAAAGTAGTTCAAAGACAATTCTCACTAAACTTTCTAACCTTGATGTACCTCTTCAAAATGTTCCCCTTCAGATGAAAATTAATGCATCAAATCGAATCCCCCCGTTAAGTTTCTTTTGGGAGGTGATGGCCTCTGGAGTGGAGGATGATTAGAGAGGAATTTTAACCAATTCAACTCGTTACAATCAACTACACAGATTTGAGCTTGAAATACAAAGACAGTTCTGGCATATTAAGATGCGGTGCTGATCAGGGGTTTTTAATGAGAGGCAGAGGTGTTCAGAATGACTCCTCCTCCATTTTTGGTGGTGCAACAGTCAAAAGGGCAAACATTAGTTGGATGCAGCACCATAGAAACATCTCTAAATCCTTTTGTACATTTCATTACATTGTAATTCCAAACCTGAAGGTATTTTATTGTGAGACAGTTTTCAATAATTTGATCATTTTTACCAAAAAAAAATTAAATTAAGGTGTACTTTTGTATTCAGGCGCCTTCACTCTGGTACTACTAAATAAAATCAAGTATTTTCAACTTATTAGTAAATATTAAATATAGTGTGTAGTGGAAAACTAAAATTGTCAATCAATTTAAAAAGATCTCTCCCATGGTGAAACATGGTGGTGACAGCATGCATGTTTTCCTTAACAAGGAGAGGGAATCTGGTTAAAGTTGTTAAACTTGAAAGGAGATAAATGAAGCCATTTTGTTATGGCTGCAAAAGATTTGACCAGGGCTGAGGTTCACCTTCCAGCAGGACAAATGTAAACAAACAACCAGAGCTACAACAGAATGCTTAAAAAAAAATAAAATAAAAATAAAAAAGCAGATTTATGAGTTAAAAACAAGGGCAACATTTTCAGTCTCTTCATGTGTAAAGATGATTAACACTGCTAAAGACTTGCAGGTTTAACACCAACAAACGGAGGTACAAAGTGTTGATTCATTGGGCTGAATCAACATTTTGCATTCAAGGGGTGTGAATACTTTTGCAATTTACTGCATGTGCTCTGCTTTCAGGCTAAGGTTAACGTACTGTAGAAATGATCATATATCACGGTATTGACTGGAGAGCTTTTTCTACACTCGATAAATTCCGTACTTTATTTTGTTAAAGCCACAAAAGAAAAGGTTTCCACAGACCAGTTAACACTTCATTTCACAGCTGAATCTCAACCTCAACCTCAATCCCCTCCAATATGTTTGCTGGGTCTTTTCTATCAGATCCAGACTAATTGGAAGAAACCCGAACAGTAATTTGAAGTGCAGCATCGACTCCTGTCTGCTTCCTGTTGCTGACCTGAACTGACTTTCTCTAAAGATCTGGATGAAGAGAAAATCTCCACCTCGGTTAGAGAGCGTGTGGATAAATGTAATTTGTGTGGAGTGCAATTTGGGTTACCTTGCAATGCTCCAGTCCGGCTCGATCCGCAGGACAGTGGGGTCCTCTATGTACTCGAAGGTGAGGCTCTCTCTGATTTGGGCATTATCCACGCTCACACTGATCTGAACTGAGCTGACCCCGGACAGGGATGGGGCCGAGTAACAGACTATCTCCTTCATGGTCCGCCTTAAAGACAAGCAAACATTTAGATCTTATCAGCAGAGTTTAAATACGTAAGACATGCTTCATCTGTGCAGAGATTAGATGAAAGTACGATAAAATAATGACACCCTGTTAAAAGCTACATTACCAACAAAAATATTCAATTTACATGAGCAAAAGGCACCACCTACAGCAACTGAATATATTATGCGATTTGTTCTACCAGCCCTGTTGTGTAATTACCTGAATAATAATGCAGCGTGAGCACAGCTGCACCTCATGCGTGCACTTAGGACCTCCACCACTTGCATTTCCTTTTACAATATAGTTTCTCAGTACTCCATTATCTACCTGCACACCTTCTGAATCTGTCCCAATTCATTAGCAGAGGAGATCTTGTGGCATAATGTCCCCATCCTCTTCTTCCTCCCATGCAGTGGCACAAACCACCAATTAACCCCATATCTCATTAAAAATGCCCTCACTCCTCAGCCTTACAACATCATAGTCACATTACTGTTGCAGGGCTTAAAATAGGCTCCTTCAGGAGTGAAATGCAAAAAGGAGGGCATGGGGGAGTATCCGAGTTATGAAAACATGGATGGTGAAGAGGGATGGAGGCAAGCATGAGAGGGAGAAAATAAAATATAAAATAAAACCAGTGGAGAGGCGAGGGGGGCATAAACACACCGATGGGAAGGTAATAAGAATGGAAGTGGATAGAAATGAATAAAAGGGTTTTCTTGCAGCTAGTATTCAAAGGTGTGATTAAGATCTACTAGTTTCTGACAGCAGAAGAAAAGAAGATATTCCCTGAGGGAATTCTCAGTAAAAGCAAATGAAAATAAAGGAAGAGATGAGAATTAGTGCATCTTATTTAATGGCAATGATTCAACGCATTTTTAAAAAGCCAACCTTTCTGTTTTGAATTGCTCACAGCAAGCATGTACAGTGGCGACCACATTTATTGGAACCTCATGTAAAATTTGTAAAAAGTCTGAAAATAAATAAATCTTTTATAGCAGCAGCATAATCTCACACTGAAAGATTTGATAAAAAAAATAAATAAAATAAAAAAAAATCAACCTTTCAATTTGACTTTTTTATCCAGTGGGGTTAAATCCAAAGTTAAGAAATTGTCAATTTTATCAAATAAAAACTCACAACTTTTGGCTCTCCTGTTGTTACTAATCTCTCTTTTGCCAACAGGACAGTCTTTAGTCTTCTGGTAAAATATTTCACAAGGCTGGTGGATACAGAGGTCTTTGGATGATCTAATCCAATTATGCGTGCAAAGAGGAATGATCAGAGATCTGGCTACACTCACATGCATCCTCCTCTTGAGCTCAAACAAGAAACTATAAAAGTTTGACTCAGAAGATTATTGAGGAAGGTTTATTTCTGTCTGATAAAAAGTTTTGTGTTAATCTAACTATGTATCCTGCTCACAATGCATGATCGAATGATGAACATGGGTTATCATCAAAGAGAGAGGTCACTTGTTAAGCGATATATCATACTTAAACTCAACTAAACATATTCATGTATTGTGAATTAAAGTTCCGAAAACTCTCAACTTAAGTGAAGAGCAAAGTAGCCTTCATCTAACAAATACTATATTTTTTGAGGGATCTTAAAAAATAAAGACCCATGCCACTTCATATTTTGTTAAAAACAAATTTCTCTAATTATGGAAATTTTCTCCACTATGTTAATACACTCGCAAAAAATGTTGACCTTTCCTAAGCAAAAATAGTGATGTTGAAAAGCATCCTCATTTATCATGCACTAAAAGAAAAGAACTGTGATTTGTATCACTAAACTGCGTACATTCGCTGCATTTAATCATACTTTCAAATTAATTTTTATCTACTAATGCTTTCATTGAACAGACAGTGGATAAAGAGTAAAAATATCAAACCCCAACAATAATGACAGGTGGAATTTATTGCCTTAATCCAATGTATTATCATGCTAATATAGTCATTACAATAAATAGTAAACATTATGATAAATATCCACCCCTACTTAGAAATGATAGAAATTGAAACATTTCACCATAATGCATCGAAAACACAACAAAACACATTCTGTTCTTCAGTATAACCCTATACATTTGGAACATTTCAGCTCCTACAATGAATTGAACAGTGAAAAATCTATTACAACTATTAAAGTGCACATAAAAAGACAAATTAAACTTTTATGTCCACTAGATCAGAGCTACTTTAGAAATGTGAGTGAGTGGGAAGTCTCACCCGAAGAACTCGCACGTCTGGTTTCCAAACTGAACATTGACACTGCTGCCAGCGCCAAGGTTTTCTCCCATTATGGTGACTTTAGTGCCTCCAGACTCTGGACCTCTGCTCGGGGACAGGCCTGTGACAGTTGGAGTCTACAAAACAGACAGATGCAGAGGAAGAAAGTGGTTAAAATAGACCTGAGAGCAAGTTAAAGCTATGGAAAAAAAGCACAGAAGGAAGACAGCAACCAACAGATTAAAGGATAGATACTGTCAAGAGTAAACAGAAACATGTCCCTGTGGTAACACTTGACAACTTTATGTATTATCACAGATCCCAAGCAAATTACAGTTATTCATGTTGCCAGGCTGATGGCAGCCGAGCGCAGCGCTGGTGGGAGAAAAGAGGATAAAACCAGGAGCTCTTAGAATCCCTGAGAGATCCGACTACAGCGTGTTGAGCACTGGTGAGTTGTGTCTGAGTGAAGCTTTTTAAAGACGCTCTGAAAATAACTAGTGTTTACAGCAGCAGGCAGCTAAGTTGCCATCACACAGACAGATGGAGAAATATCCACGTAGACAGCTCGTCATAAGGGAAATGAGAGTACTGCACATTTACACAGGGACACGTGCTTATGTGGAAACACAGAGATTTCTACCTGCACGATCATAAAGCTACATTTCTGAACCTACTTCATGAACAGCCTGTCCTCATAACCCTGTTCCTGTCTGTACACATACTGTAAGGAGTAGTGTGTTACAAAGAAAACCTAAAAAAGAAGAAACTGTCCTCACACTTTTTGTCTGTGCAAGGAATAGTGAAAATTCTAGGTTCAGCGAAGAAACCTCTGAAGAATTCAATATCTTCACTTGGTGGCAGGCGTATCGCTCATTAAAGAGACATGGACACGCAAAGACAAGGGCTCGATAATGACAAAACTCAGAACTGTCTGCAACAGTACGAGTGACTTCCAGGGCACAAGAACTAACCAGGTGCTCTGAGAACAACACTGCTAATTACAGAACATTGTTAATTGTTACGAGAAAGCTAATTGTGGAAGTGTGAGAGAGGAAGTGCAAATGGGATGGCGGATAATCTGCTGGGTGCAGGTTGAGACTGAGGTGACAGAAGCAGAGAAATGTCTGCAATCCAGAGGATGTAGGACAGACAAGCCTTATTTGCGGTTTAGCAAGTTAATTTATTTGTCAGTCTTTCCTCTCACACATGCCTTCCAACCCATTAAGTCATGTTTGGGTGTCATATAATATGTTTGGGACATTATGAGATGTTTGCTAAGAAGTCTGTAAAATATTAAATAATTTTTTGTGACATTACTTAAATTTAATACCAGAAAAATGGAGATAAAGTTGGATAAAGAGGTTGAAAAGCAGTGAAGAAATTGATAACTTTTCTTTTGGCTCTGGGTCTTGTTTTTTTTTTTAACACATCGCTTGAATCACTTTTTGACCTTAGTAAAAATCAGATTGAAAATTTGAAAAACCACACAGGGCTTAATGCATAACTTAAGCCCTGTGTGGTTTAATTTATTGTGATCTGATTATTTTCTTTTGGATTATAAAAAGAAATGTCAGCAGTTTGGAGAATCAGATAGTGTAGCGGGAGAGTTGGCACCCCATAAAGAGGTTGCAGTCCTCGGTGCAACCATCCTGGGTTTGACTGAGACCTGTGCTGCATGTCTCCCCCTTTCTTTCTGCCCATATCCTGCTGGGCCAATAAAAGGTCACAAATGCCAAAAGAAAGACAATAAAAACGAATCAGCAGGTTAGAGCTCAAAGTAAAAAAAAAAAAAAGAACATCAGTGTCAACCTTGAATGGTGGTAAAGCTGTTTTTACTCAAATTGTTTTCGATCCACTCAATGATGAATGGGTGTTTTCTTCAAGAATGTCTGAATCAGTAAAAGTGCAAAAAAAAAAAAAAAAAGCATGTGTATGTCCAGACTTCAAAGAATATTTCTATTCACAATATTATGGATAAACAGCAAAAATCAAAGCACAGAAAAGGCATTACTAAAAAAAAATTTCAGTGTTCCTTAGTGTTTATAGTGTCTTGCAAAAGCATTTCTGTGGGAAAACAGCAGCTCCTGGCTATGAAGGAGCGGTGAAAAAAAAAATCTCTCTCTCTCTCAATGTGCACAGCTGACAGAGACTTCCCTAATGATAACATAAGAGGATGCATACTACGTGAGTTGAATTTCTACATTGTTTGTTGATCTATCACAAAAAATTGTAGGAAATAATCACAACATTGTTGGCAGTAACTTGACAAAATTTTGCAATGAACTTTACAAAGAAAGAAAGTCCTCACCAGGCACTCCCTGAGAAACAATTTGTCTACTTCCATCAGCACAGCTAAATGTGATCCAGAGTGCCTCGGCAAAACCTTGTTACACAATGCAATCAGCTGTTCCACCCAAATGGATCCTGAAACTGTTTTATGTCTGAAAGGACCACAAATCCCTTGTGCTTGCGTCTTCTGAACTGAAGCACATGATATGACATATGGTCAGAAAGACAGAGGAGCAGCTTGTTTTCAAAAAACAGACATCGAGGCCATGAAGTGGAAGACAATCAGGAGTGTTGTCAGCACAAGAGTCAAACCATCATCTGTGATGGTGTGTGATCACGGCATGAGTCGCTTGCATATTTTTAAGGGTACCATTCATGCAGCGGTATAAATTGAAACTTTGAGGATTCACTTGTTACAATCAAAGCAACAAATAAGCATTCCTTCTTTTAGTATTCCCAACAATTTGAGATTTTATGATACAAAGTGGCCTTGAGGAAAAAGTGCATGCTTACATATGTGGACCTGATTGCAGTTTAGAACAACAACTTAAGAAGTTACAGATGTTTTCGTTGCTCTCAATTTGAAAGAGCTATTGCTAACAAAGTTCATAAGCTACGAAAATCCCTGAACAACTTTTGTTTACATTTCTAAAGTATGTAGCAATATTTTATTAATATTCACTGAGTAAAGCTTGTAGGATGTGAAACACAAATTAACTTGCAAAACGGGAGAAAAGTGGAAAAAGTCTTTATCAAAATATTTATGAGGCGATTTTAACCTCACAACTTGATCATAAATGAAGAGCAGGAGAATTGCCAACCATGAACCGCCACAGAATTCTAATGAGAACCTCTTAAAACCTTTTGCTGTCAGTCAGGAAGTGATATTTCAAAACTGACTTATAAGAAAACACCAAGCTGTCTAATTACACTGGTGGTTGGCATGGCAACTTAAAAGGCTTTGAGTTGCCAGAGGCCCTTATAACAATTAATTTGCAAGTTGAAACTCCCCTTCGTTCAACTAACTAAATCTATACAGTAGTTTTATACACAGCTCCTTTGTTGGACTTTTATTGACTGAAGTCCAAACATGAAAATTTCTGTCCAGCAGACTTATTTGCTATATAGTGTAAATGCAAACATACCACAAAGGAGTAGAGCTGTGAGGAGCGAGTCTTGAGTTCTGGTCTGCATTCACCCACACACAACTGGACCGGGCCGGGTCTGTTGTCTGCTGAAGCCGCAGACATCTCACACACGATCCTACAAGAAAAAAACAAAACAAAAAACATAGGAGTAATGCACCTCTTATCAAACAGGTTAGTAGTAAAAAAAAAAAAAAGTCCCATGCATACAGTGCCTTCTAAATTAATTTACATTTATTTAATGGTTTCTACATTTAGTCATGTCACTGCCACCACTTAGTTCTGTGGATGTGGTTCGAAGCACTAATTAGGAAATTGGCATTAAAAGTCTGTCTTCGCTGGACTGAATTGAACTTGATCTGTCACTTTTATATTTGCATTTATATTTTATAGTTACAAAATGTTTGAGAAACCTATCCAAACACTTCTCTATTTGATATTGATTTATCTACTGGCCTAATTGCAATCTTCTGTTATTGTTTCATGCATGTCATTATGGGGACACATCCAGCTATCGACCAGAACCCCCTTGAAGACATGATATATGAAACCAATGCTCCTCCTCCTGTGGCGCTCCAAGAGAAGCCTGATCTGATTGAAGTAAAGTTGCTCACCAACAACGCGGCCCCCCAGCAGCGCTGCTCTCATTCTTGTGATACGACTATAATGCAAATCACGCAGTAGGATCAATACCGTTCTATCATAGCGTGTGATCAGGTGACAACCAACGCAGCAGGTGACTAGATCAAATGACATAATAAAGTGAGTGTCTCTATCGATTGCTGGTGCCAGGCAGTAATAAAGAACAAGGAGCAATCACAGTTTGCAAAGGGAGACAGAGTGTGTGGCGAAGCAGATGGCAGGGCTAGGTAGGGGTGGAGCTGATGAAGCACAGCTGATGTATTGTTTCTCCAGTACCGATTATCTGAATTAAAACAAATGGCTGTGGGAGTTTTGTGCTGTATGATGCACCATGTGGTGGAAAGTGGCTAAAGGAGATTATTTCTTTTTTCCTACCAGGCTTCAGAGGCTCAGGGATTCGTTTAATTTCTCACACAAAATCCCTGGTTTATCTTCGGCTCTTTGTTAAACTATAGATTTATGAAAATATGTTTTGAAAAATATCTGCCTTTAATTCCTTAATACATTGCGATAAGAAGGAAGAAATGTTGAATAATGGAGATTCAATTTGGAATCTTGTATATCTGTAGCAGAAGGGAATTGTTTCTAAAAAAAAATGGCTGCTGAAGACAAAGTGAAGAGTTCTATTCAAAGCAAAAGTGTCTTTACCAGGCTTCCATCACAGAAAGCCTGGTAACTGCATTACGCCAGGAGACAAACACCCACAGTTAGATTAGAAGATGCCTATAATTAAGCAGTTATGATCCCCAGAACTCCAGAAATAAAATTCCAGCACAAAATTTAACACATCAATCCAACTCCTTGCAAGTTTTGCCAAAGCAAATGATGGGTTATTTCTTCAAATTTGACCAAATATTGTTTTCTGTCTACCACATACTGTGAATGAATTTCCCTGCCTTCCCCCATTTAGATTAAAGTGCTGTCAGATCAGCATGCTGCTGACAAATTGTCCCCTAAAGCCAAGTGGCACAATGTGAATTTTAATCACAGCTGGCCAGTGCACAGCTTCAAGCTACAGACATGCTGCTCATTACACGTTTTGGTATTTTCTTGAATTTCCCACAGACACACACTCTTATTGATGTCCTTCAATTGCTAAAAAGTTATAAGAATTAATAAGAACATCGGTTTATAAGTGTCATTTTCAACAGTATAATAACAATAAGATATGAATAGGGCAATGGTTAGATGTTTCTCATTCTGAGGGCAGAAGTAGGTCAAGGGAAGAATTAGGGTTAAAGGCTCCTCTGAAAGTGTGTGGATGTGAATGTATATTCATTCAGTCAGCTGCAAGTGTGTTATCTCACTCTCACAGCACGACATGACACTATGTCATAGAGGTGATTAGAAATTACTTTAACCAACCGCTGAAGTGAGTCACAAACACACAAAAAAAATCATATGGGAATATTTGCTCTACTTTAAATATTCTGAAAGTGTTTATAGCACTCTAATCACTTAATGAGAACATTGAAAAATCTACAAAAATATCACCTTTAATTTGAATAAAAATGGAAAGAGTTATTTTTAGACTAGTAGCTATGTTGTTGTAGCCATGTCCCAGCACATTGTTTCATGTATTTCCCATTCTGAAAAGCAAATAAGAGAAACCAGCATCTATTTTTCCCTAGAAAAACAGGAAGTTGTGGATTCTTAATGGAACGTTCCTAAGAAGTCTGAGTTAGTCAATAGGTTTAGTTAGTTCCATGTAAATGTAATCGCCAGGCAAAAGCAGTCATTATGCAACAGAAACAGAAACACCTTGATATAATTTATTCCTCTGTGAATGACTACACTCAATTCAGATTAGATTTAAAAAAAAAAAAAAATAGTGAAATTTCTTAGGCAATAAATGATTTTTATTAAATTTTTTTTTGCACATACGAGAGATTCTGGATGCTGTTTGAAGCTTCATTTTTATTCAAACGGCACTTCTCTTTCAGATTGTATTATTATGAAAACTTTGATGGCTGCAAGTCGAGTAGTTTGTGTCTTCTCTGAAGTATCTCCAAAGAAAATGCAGCTAAGAGAAACTCAACTGATTTCGGATTTGAAGGTTTTTATTAAAGCAATGTGTGAATGATTCTTTGTATCCCATACAAAGTCTGACATACAAGAAGACACATGAAATACCAGCTAGTTGGTCTATAAGTCAACAAACATCTGCATTTCTAGCCGGGAGCGAGATGATGGGTGAGCTGTGCGGCACAGGCCGTGTTTCATTAGTTCTGGGTGACTGGGACAGACTTTAATATGATGTACGCCCAGCATGGGAAAATTAGAGAGGTAAACACAAGTAAACACACACAGCTGTTGTGGGATTGTAGCTGATGAGATTAGAAACATTGAGAGAAATGGGTTAGTGTCCTGCAGGGGTCTAACAGCAAACTCAGGAACAGACTGCTTGGACCAGCTCCAGTCTTCATTAAAGGAAAGATAGTGAGGGAGAGCAGCTTTCAGTCCCAATGTGAACATATTGATTGTAACCTTTCTATGCAACAAATCACTTTTGAAATCCGCAAGATACATGTTAATGGTCAAATTTAAAAGCTGTAATATTATGGTACTTTGTTAGAGAAGCTGAAAATATTCAATACTGAAGTTTGCGTACTCTTCCCATGAGTTATAATTCTACAACAATGGCAATGTTTTCAAAACAAAACTACAAAAAGGAAATACATATTAATTGAATAGATGCTTTTTAGTAAAATCTAGAAAATCTGAATCTGAAAGAGACTTGTATGCATTTTAGACATTGTGTATATCAACGACCAGAATCAGTAGATTTTCAGCTTGATTTTATCAAATGCTCTGCAGCTAGATGAGTTGAACCACATATTTAGAGAAGAGTTCTCCAAAGTGCAAAGAGAAGTATGTCATATCCTCCATGATAGTTTTTAGTTTTTGCAAACTAAACTAATACACTGTCTTTCAATTTGCAAATTGTTTTAAGGACTTTGCACAACAAGATTATTTTGCCCAACCCACTGCATATTGTCACCTGGAATAGAAAAAAGTGCTGCAGTAGATTATTTCCTCAAAAGAGAAAATTGCTGTTATAGAATAAAAAGGTGATAGCAACATTTGTAATTTTTCTGGGAGTGTTGTCGGTGTGTAAATGTTAGAAATGTACTGAGAAAGAGGTGAAAATAGATATCTTAGAAAGATAAGGTTGAACACCTCCTTGTACGTAAGGATATAAAATAAGCAGGGATCTGTTTTTCTGTTGTGTATGACAGCTGGTTCTATGAACTAAAAAATATTTATCAATACATGAATCATTACACCACGTAACCCAGATTCTTTGGAGAAAAGCTGACGACAACCACAAGCAGAAAGATTCTTCAAAACACAGTCAGAGCAAAAATGAGGCACTGAGCAACCAAAGTGTGATAAATCAGCAGTTCCCTAATGAAGGAACAGGATATTTCTGTGCGAGAACTGCACTTAACTTCACACCTTCTTTAATAATGCACTTTGTGTTTAATATTGATGACTAAATTCAGGCTATTTTTCCAATTAATTTTTGAAATTTTGCTTTTCCACTATATAACTAAATACCTTTTAAGTATAAAGACGTTTCATAAGGAAGGAAAAAATTGAGAACAAAGCAACATAATTTTGTAAACAAATCAGATTATGAAGGGATAATAAACAGTTGCTACATGCTCTTTCAGGAAGAGGGATTGCTCCAGATTCACTCGATACAATCAGCTGAGTTTCCTTAGATAGAACACTTTCTACAAATTAGCATAATATGCTGAAATGCCTAAAGGTTTAAACTAAAAAGTAAGAAGCTGATTAGCTAATTCTCCTGTTTTTGTGACTTACTGTTCAGCAATAATATAGCCTTTCTCCACAGGAGTGCATCTGACACCTGCCACTTCTACGTTGTCCACCATGTCTGAGAAAGCAAGGCCAAGGTTTGTGCCATAGATAGTCACCCGAGTTCCCCCCTCTGGTGGTCCAGCCATCGGAGTCACCTGAAGGATACAAAAAGCAAATTGTCAAGACGTGTACAATGGTTTTTATAACCAGCACAGGCCACAGAACACATGTTTATGTAAACATGTTGCACTTCTTAAAGCAAATTATGTCAAGATTTGAGGTGAGTTAGCAAGAGGACATTGAAGTTGCATAAGTAGCCAAAGCACAATCTCCCCCATGTCACTTTGCCCAGAATTAAAGTTTTAGAATAACAGTTTATAAGTGGTCATATTTAAATATTAAATACAGGCAAATTTGACTTCTTGGGTTTCCAAGCTACTGCTCTCTGAGTTTTTCTCTTCCTTGCTGGATAAGCCACAATATGAAATTTCAATTTACTGCTCAACTTTGACATGAGCAGTAAAGTGGTGAATGCGACTTTGCATTCACTACTCTTTTCAAAAATATTATTTTTTGGTAACTTATTGGGGTTTACCAGACTTAACACTAAGTAAACCACTTGGAGTGACTATTAAATTCAGTTGTTTGTTCCAACAAAGTATTTCTGACCAAAATAGATCCTTGGTTGTTTAATGAAAATACATTTATATCAGTACCATCCCACATTTCCGACTGCTGATCCCACCCTCATCTCACTCCAATCTGAATTAGAATATCAAAAACCTGTAAAGATTTCCATTTCATAGACAATAATTAAGTAATAAAATTCACAAAGAAATGAAAGGGATTAACAACACCCGGGATAACTGCTTGATCAGCATCTTCTGCTGTTGCTATTAATGGCTAATGTAACAAGGGGCAATATTAATGGTTAGCGGAGGCCACCTCATAAACTGCAATATGGCTTCCCAGCATGACCTTGGCACAGTGTGGCAAAGTGCCTTCTGTGCTGGAAAGCCACACTGAATAGTCGACCTGGCATTAATCCAGCCTTATAGACCCAAAAAAATAAATTGAAAAAAAGAGTAAAAATAATGTTTGTGGCAGGAAAGGGCGTTAACAAAAGACAGAAACTAAGAAAAAGGTGGGTAGTAGGGGGTGGATGTCACTTGGCAATGTAAACAATCAATATCTTATTACTGGCCACTCATCCAAAAACAAAAACCAACAAAGAGCTTTAACCGGTCACTGATGCGCTGTGCACCCTCCACACTCCACCCGGTACACTCACCGCAGCTCTGCCGGTTTCCCTGTGGGACGTCAGCATTGTAATCTAGATTCAGCGGACATTAATTGCTCTGGATGTAAAGTAAGTGTGTCACTGCACTGCCTGAGGGGTCTGAATACATGAATTTTTTAGTAATGCTTGGGCATGCAGGGTATAGAATGGGGGAGAAACATAATGGCTAAATATATCCATGTCATCTATTTGAGTAGACTTAGTGACAGTTACATAAGCATTGTCGTGGCCTGAGACAGCAGGAGTGAAATGGAGAAGACAGACTGAGCATTTGGGGTGTGGTGGGTAGCGCTGGTAGGTGAGTGATCCCACTCTGTTCTGTCCCATAAGCCAAGATGGGTGACAGGTGAGGCGGAGATGGTGTTGCTATATCACAGATGGGAAAGCTAAAAGCTTGAGAGACCTCGTCTCTCCTACCCTAAAGGCTGAAATAGAGCCTTTCCCGTGGTGAAATAAGCACAGGAAGTCTAATCCATGCATGAAACCCATTTGACTGAGCTCCCCATTGGCAGACAGAGGCTTGATTCATCAGGATCACAGAAAATCAACCACTTCAAAGGCACACGCCACCAGTGTCTCCAGGCTGCAAGGCGCTTTGTCTCGGCATTTCTTATATACACAAAGGGACTAAATCTATAATGGATCCTTTCTGTACACAATACTCTGCTTTTATTGCCAGTAAACCTGATTCTAATGACCTTTACATTCAGGAAGGAATGTGTTAAAATGATATGCTGTAGATAATCTCGTCAGTAGCATCATCTTAGCATCGCTTGAGTTCTTTTATCACCCTGTCTATAGTGTCTAAAGAGCTGGTATTTCTTGGACCTTTCCACATGTATTCTTGTAAGCACACATTTTATTCCTTTTTGTGTCGGTTGACACCACAAAGTACTACATAACTGTGACATAGAAGAAAGATCATATTGCCTTTTCATGTTTTTAAAGAAATAAATATCTGAAGAAAGAGGCATGAGTCAATACTTCACAAAACTACCATTTGCTCTTTCTCTCACTATTACAATTTTGTTGGTCTATTCCTCTGTACAGAAAAACTGAATCTCATTCATTTTGGATTGTCTATCCAGAGCAAATTTTAAATTTTGACACAATTCTCAATAGTATTTAAAGCTGGGGTCAACAGAGTTATAATACTGCATGTAGATGTTTTGACATAAACTTCTCTACTTCAGGTCTGACTATACAGACTGTTCTCCAAATAGAAGGTGAACTTTTGCCTGAATTGCCCTGAAATAATTGCCTGCTATTTCCTCAGTAACTCTAATCAGTTATCCTGTCCCTCCTGAAAAAAGTATTCCTCATCATGAAACTACCAACACCAGGTGTTGGTAACATGTGACTTCCTCCTCCAAACACCAACTTATGAGTTTGGATCATCATGCAGACATCCAGAGGAAGCCTTGTATGACATGCATGCACACCCTAATGCCCTTATTCCTTTTACCACCCAGTGCTACCAATCCACATTTCCCGTGTAATCCTTTTACCAGCACTGCTGCTACCTTTCTGACATTGTCACACTGTCAAAGAAGGGTAATTCCCAACAAACACCAAGCCTGTATACACACAGCTATCCCAGCATCCCATCAGTGCACTTTCTCCAGTCTAATCTGTGTCCTTTGAACACAGGGGACCAGATTACTGGCCTCCTATTTTCTTTGACATTGCGTCGTATTATTCAGAAAGACTGTCTAAATTGAAAGATGTTCAAATCTTCAAGAAAGAAATCATTATAAAAGAAATATTTTGTAGGAAGCTATGCATTTAAGCTGGAGGGAGGAAGAGACAATATTCTGATTTGTGAAAAGCCTGGGGTTGTCTGTCAGTGTGGTCTTGACATATTCGGCTGAAGTAATTGTAGGAAAAGATGTGCTGATGCAGGCATGGCTAAACCCAATATACACAGGAGAGAGTAATCCACCATCCCAAGTGCCTTCAGGCCATGCAAGTCTGGCATGTCACTGCAGCTACAACTGCTGAATTTTCCAAGACAATTCAGCAATAACATTTAATCATCACATCTATCATTAAAAGTTGAAATATCAGCACGTTTTTTTCCCTGTGTTCCTGTTTTCTGCTCACTGTTTCACATAACTTCTCAGGCACTACCCACAGGAGCTGCTTCCTCCTCTCCTTTTACAGCATATTTAACTTTGGAAATAAAATAAAGTCTGACACAGATTAGAAGCTTGCAGCTAATCTCATTGTCTTTAGCCTCTACTCAGACTAATTTGAGGATGTCAAGTTTAATTGTGAGTAAAATTTAATGGGCTTGATAAAACTGCTCTGGTCACTTTTTTTCTCAACAAACAGCATCCTAAATTCTTTATGGGGCCTTAAATGTCTTGTAGAGAGCTAAGAGATATGGGGTGGAAAGAGAGAGGTCTTTCAGTGTGCGTTAGGAGGACGAAATGTGAGGGGAAAAATGGGAGAAACCAGTTTGGCTTTCATTAAAAAATTTACACACAAATGCCAGTCACATTTATTGGCAGCCTTTTTAAAGATGCATACAAAAAAGCCTTGATATTGTACTGCAGCAGCACAATCTCACACTAAAAACTGTGAAAACCCTATCTGTTGTTTGAGTACATTTAATCTGAACAATCACAGGGAAAAAATCCTTTAGGTAAAAAAAAGAAATGATTTTAACAAAATCACTATTGGCACAATTTGTGCTTTTGCCTGAGGCACAGCATATAGTTATGATCTATAAAAATTCACAAAGTTACAGAGAGAGATCATTTTAGATAATATGGAGAACAATTTTTTTTGCTTCGGATCAGTATCCTGTTGAAAGACTCCATTTCGAGTTTGCTCATTGAATTAACTTGATTTTTATTTAAAATTTACTTGATTTTTTTTTTGTTTTAAGATCCAACAAGGTTCATTAGGTCTTTGGAAGAAAAACAAGCCCACAGCATCACAGTTCCTCCATGTCTGAACACAACATAAGGTACTTTTTCACATATCCACCCTCTCTTTCATGTTCAAACCAACATAGAATATGTTTTTCTGAAAAACTCCTTTATAGTCTCACCTCACCAAACTAAGGTCTCCAGACATTGACGACAGATAGAAAGTGGCATGACGAACACATCCATTTTCCAAATGTGAGCTTTTAAGATTTTTTTTTTTTACCTCCCTTATTGTTTGGTGGGAAGGTAAGAATGCGTCTTCATGTAATTTTGAAGTTGGTGACTAAAAGAAATATCAGCTTGCTTTTTTTTAAATCATTTTTTCTTGATTGCTAATGAATTGGAAGTTGATCAACTTGAAAAATAAATGCGGCGCAAACAATAATCTAATTTAGCTGCATTTATTTGAAAGGAATTGTTACGGTTACCAATAACTTTGCCAGCAATGATCTTGTTAAAAACAATTGTTTATTGCCCAGTGATTTCTACCCTCTAATTAAATTTGTTCAAATTAAAGGCTTGGGTATAAAATGATGGTACAGCAATGAATTATATATCTAATTTAAGGGTTTCTACATTTTATACTGTGCACAGCTCCAACAATTAGCCTAGAAAAAAATACAAGGAGGAGGTGAAAGAAAAAGGAACTCTGAATCTGACATTTTTCTTTCCCAAGGCTACAGACCAAAGTTAATACAGCCTGTCACTGGCAGGGAGGGCAGCCTCTTCAATTCGCTGTAAATGCACACAGAAGATATGGCTAAAGCCAATTGAACAGACGCCTTTTATATGCACGTCTAACCCCCAGCTTCATTTGATGTTGTTCCCTCTGCTGTTAGTGGGAGCTTACATCTCTTCAATATTAATGGACCATGGTGGGAGGCACCCTGGCATTTAATAGAAACATTAATTATTTAAAAGGCCTATCTTGTGGTAGGCACATCCACTAATGTGCTAGTATGTATACAAATCAGCTCATGATGGGGGCTTCGGTGCATACAATCAAAACCAAATTTATTAATAAATGCAATCCCACTGGGGGGGATGTCTGCTTCTTAAAGAAACTGTAATCAATGAGAGACTAGAGAGGGGTTCCGGGAGGAGCAAACTTCACGACCAATGAAAAGGAAAAAAGAAAATAGGTGGGTCTGTGTTTGAAGTACATGCTCACACAGAGCTGGTTTTGCAACCCTAAGGTCACAAAAAAATCTGACTTCAGATAGCTCAAAGTAACCCTTTTCATTCAGATCTCTAGTTGGCTCTGTGTAATTCACACCGTCTCAATTGTATCTTCAGATATTTCTTTTTTTAAATGTCAGTAAAAGAAAACTACAACTCTTCCAGGTTTAATGATTTTAATGTTTAATGTCTTAAGAAACCAAACTGATTTTGTTTTTAAATCAGTTTGGGAATTTTCAAGGACTGCTGGAAAAATGGTTTTTAACCATGCAATGTCACAGCAGCTTTTGGAGTCAATCACCAATAAATAAAAAAAAAAAATGCAAATAAAATGTATTCCATTTCCACACCAGTTCATTTCATTCATTTTAAATAAGCTTGAGTCGGTAAGGTCTTAATCCCTGTAAATATTTGTGCCATGTTAACAAGGAAACAATTATTGGAAATATCTTAAGGTGCCACCTTGTCAGCGAAGTTGCAGCTATAATCAATAGACCTCTGGAGAACAATAATCCAATATTTCTGGACTTGCAGCCAAATTTTAAATGTGCTTTTTATTTTCTATTTTTGCTTTGTCTCTTATTATGGACTCCAAACCTGCAGAGATGACCCATAGACATTCAACAGTCTTTGTGAATAACTTTTGATGTGTAAACTATTTCTACTAACTCAAATAGCAATTTTAAATATCAGTGAGTGCAAAAGTGAGAGAATACTCATTTTGCAATTATTTACAAATGATTTATAAAAGTCCAACTTCAGTTGTGCAACACATGCTCGGATTAGATCCATGTAAATTAGACATCCTATAAGACTGCATTAATGCAGATTACTTATTCAAATCATGAGCTGCTTTTGTTGGCATCCATTTAATTTAATCAAAATACTACTGCAAACTATCAAACATAACTTGGAATATTAATTAAGTGCAATATCCCAGTCAAAGTATAAATATGCATACATTTAACTTGGATAGGATGTATGCAAGTTGGCACTCACTAATGTCACTTTTAAAAAATGTATTCAAGGAGGTGCTTTTATTGTTAAGAACTTTAAGTGTTCATATAAACATTTGTTAGCCGTTTTCAACATATACACTTCTGAAGTGTATATATACCATGTAAGGACTGTGTAGGGGAGAGAACTCAAAAACTGTGTTCTAATTCTGGATTTAAAATCTATGTTATCAAGACTAAGAAACAAACATGTTGCTATAAATTACAAAATAAAAAGATAAGCTAAGATAAGCACAAGTTAAAAAAGTACAAAACAGAGGTGTGAAGGGGGAAACAGTCCTAGAATTGCTCTCTTTTTTTACACAAAAACTGGTTAAGATAAGCAGATCAATTAACCACCGTGTTGAATTAAGTTTTTAATTGGCCAGAGTTTGATCCGAGTATGTGGTGGTGAAGTCGGAAGTCGAATGAACCTATGTGGAGACAGAGAGGTCTGGTGGGTTAACCACAAAGCACTGGTGTGTTACCAAACCTAATTAAATAGTCAGTCCCAACTGGCCTGACTCCTCAGTGACAGCAAATGCACCAGGGTGGAGGAGAACGTGGCCTGAGCAAGCAAGGGCCCAATTATGGAAAACAGTTAACCGCTTCCAGATCACGACCCAGGTGTTGCTGAGATGGAAGATATTGAAGTAATGGGTGGAGCTTTTGAACTGTGTGGGGGAAGCAGAAGGAGCTGCCACTCATACGCAGGTCCGTAATCTAATGCAAGATATTTATGTAACCTTTAGAGATATTTATTCAGACATTTGATTGCAAAGTTCTATTGCAAACTATTTCTATGTGCCAAAGTTACTTTAAAAGGCCTGACTTAACCTTGTACAAAGGCAAAAAAACCTTAAAACCTATGAGGAAGCATCTACAGAGACTGCACAAAGAGAAAGCAGATGTCAAAACAACAGCCCTTTAAAACTGAATATCTCTGCCCTTGTTATGTGTGAATGCACCCCCGCTTTGCCCTTGGAGAAATTGTCAAGGTGAAGTGAACTCTGAGCATGACACATCCAACTACATAACCAATTGGATGCAGATTCTTCCTCACAATTAGAAAAACCTGGACAAACTGCTGTCAGACACCAAGCATTTAAAGACCTCACAGAAGTAGGTGACAAAAGCACCATGCTGTGTCCAGACTAAGCAAGGGAAGAATAGAATTCCTAGTTTTCTTGCATTTCTTTACAAAGTAATTCAGACATTTTAGAGGTCAGTATTTCTAAATGTATCTGCACAGATATGAGCAGGTATTGTCAGCTCGACCCTAGTAATGTTTTGTACATACTAAAAGCTACTTTAGCTGCAACAAAGACCTTTAACTGTACAGTCTATCACTCCTTTGCTAAAAAATGTGACATGGCTTTGTGTTCAGCCTTTTTCACTCTGATTCCCCGAGACTCTAGATAAACTCTTGTGCAACCAATACTGCACATTAGTATTGTGTAGTACTAGAACACTATTCCCAGTGTGATTCCAACATGAAGCAGGGGGAATGCTTCTCTTCTTCTCTATGGACTGAAAAGTTTGTCAGAGTTAATGGGAAGATGGATGGAACTAAATACTGCGCAGTTTTGGCAGGCTGCAGGACTGCCTGCCATGTCTGCCCTGCAGGCAGGCTGCAAAAGTATGGAGGCTGGGGCGAAGATTCAACTGGAAGGCCAACGGCACAAAACATACAGCCAGAGCTGCAATGGTATGGTTTATATCAAACTATATTTTGGCATATCAACAAATTAATGTTTACAAACACTCCTATTTTTATCTGACTGTCCTGAAGGTTTGGACTCATAAATGTTTTGGATTTTGTGTATCTACTAAGGGACAGATCCATCACCAGTGGATGGGAAGGCTTGCTATATCAGAACCTATTTGGCAAATGTGTCTCTGCATCTCCCCTTTATCAAATTCGGAAAAGTCACACACCATCTGAAGCAAGTGTAAGTTTTTTATTTTTTTTTCAACACTTAGGAAGTTATTTTGCAGCTTCCATCAATGTTTTCTAATGCAATACTTCAAAACACACATTGATGGAAATAGGGCTTGAGAGGGAAAAAGTGATTACCACAATTATAAGGTTTCTCTGTGTATACAAGTTTGAAAACCATGTATCTTTTTCTTTTGTTTCACAATCATGCACTATTCTGCTGTTCTAGCACATAAAATCCCAATGAAACCAGCATGAAGTTTGTGTCTTTAACAGATCGAAAAGTTGAAAGGAATATGAATACATTTGCAATTTGGCACTCTAAGTGCAGTACTGCAGCACAAGATGATTGTCAATGATGAATTGTGACTGAATGACGATCCAGATTGCAGTGGAAGCAGACAGTGACAGACTGACTGCAGCTGCATCTGAGTGGGCGGGCAAGCAAGACAGAAAGCTGATTATCAGTGCAAACCTCAGTGATGCGTGGGTTGGTACACTTCACGTTTTTGGAGGACAGGTTGAGCCAGCGAGTGGTGTAAGGGTTGATGAGAGGGCAGTGATGTCGCAGTGTACACCTTCCCTCTCCGCTACACCAGCCACACTGGAACTTCCTGTCTGCCTTCAGGCACATGCCACAGCTGTCCCGCTGGGCTGCACACTTATACAGGTGCACTGCGGGGCAAAGCAGGCAACACAGTAAAGACATGGTAAATAAATATTTGTTAAAAGGAAAACTGACGGCATGTTAGATGAGAAATTATCTCCTCCTGTGTATTTCTATTAAGTGCAGCTCTAACATTTGAACTCATTTGCTATCTACCCTATTTTATGCAAACATCGACTGTTCTTACCTTGTATATTCTCTGGGTTGTCAATAATGAAGTTGCCATTCCACACCACTGAAAAATCCACAGGCAGCTCACTGATCCTCATTCCCTCATACAGATACTGGAGGCCAGAGTCAGCGAAGCAGAGACAGAAAGAGACAGAAAACAGAATCACAGTGGAAAAGAGAAAGAAAGAGAGGAATATTTCAATGGGAGGTCTGGGAATTGGAATCCCTGTGAGTTCTTGTATAGCAGTTGCAGCAACATTTCCTTCCTATGTTACAGCAAACTTACATCATCTCAATATCTGAGCTGACACACAGGAACCTCCCCAATAAAAAAATGGGTCAGCTGGAAACACTGAGTTTTCTTTGGTTCTCTCTTTGGTAATCACTTATTGCATATGTCAGCTTTGACTGAACAATACTCTCAGAAATAAAAGTACATGCAACATGTGGTAAAAGAGATCTGTTTTTATAGAAGGTAATGTAGAAGGTTTTTGGCAACACTTTCTTAAAATGGCAAATTGGTCGAGGTCTGCGTGTATACAAACAACCACCAACATCAATTTTCCAACATGGATACTTTCTATGTTGGCAGACTGGAAAATGTATGCACAACTCAACATCGAAAGGACTTAACTATTTATGAACACTCTGGGGTATTCACAAAGCTATATTGTGTGTATGTGCAAAACAGAGAGTGCATCATTTAATTCTCAAGTGCACACAAAGGAAGGGCTGCTGCTGAAGTAGCACTACTGAACAAGCAACATCTCTGCCTTAATTGAAGGTCACCAAGGCTTTTTTAAAAATTCAATCTAGACAAAACTGATTTTGAAAACCTGCGCTTGGCATGAAGATTACATTAAAAATACAGCTGGTTGTAATTTTGATGCAGCAGAATTAAAACTGGAAAAAATACTACCTGCTGTGCCTTCACCAAAAATCAGGATGGTGATCACACAAGAGATAAAATTGATGTGAGTGGGAGTTCTCCCTGAGATGGTCTGATATTGTTCTTACAGTTGACTTTCAAGTGCCTTTATCTTATCTGGACCTGGCGCTCACTATTGAAAATATTTTTCCAGACCTCTTTGATCACTTGATCCCCTGCTGTGTTTCTGGATACAGAGAGGACGACAGAAGCCTGATGCAAAAATAGGTACAAATTGTTCCCATCTGCTTGGCTTGATGGTCGTGTTTTGTTGTCTGAATGTATCAGTTTCATGAATCCACAGTAGAAAAAAGCAGAAAACAAAAATAATGACAAAAACTCCCTTTCTCCATGAATTCCCAAATCGGGTGAATATCAGAAAAATCTAACTAAATTAGATGTTTCTACTTTTTTTAAAAACCCTTTATGATATTTCTGTTTTATCTAGCAAAAAGCCTTAATGGAGACACTTAAGTTAGCTTAGGCTACAACTGCTGAAATGTTCAGTGTCTGTTACTACTTCTTCCTATATAAGTGAACTAATAAATTAAATTAAACAAGAGCACCAAATATAAAACATTCTGCAGATTTTAAAAGATAATAGAACAAATATTTTTCATTTATTTTGGGTTAAAAATGTATCACATTATAAAATGAACATAAAAAAGGCACTTGTGCGATTATATTCCTTTAATTTCAGCTTAATTTCTATGACAGGGATTGACCTTGAGCTCACTCACTGACTATCTCCTCCTTTCTCCTCTTTTTTTCCATGGAATCTGCATGAAGCAAACAGCTCTGATGTATAAATCTACATAAATATATGAGTGCTTCTCCAGATATGGATACATATCTGTTTATTTAATTGTGGACAAACAGGAACACTGGTAGATGCTATTTGCATCATCAAGTCATCTCAGAAACAGATTTTTCCTTATCTCAGAAATCAATCACAAATTACTTAAGAAACGTCTCACTTGGTGGACAAGTGAACAAATAACACACAATTTTCAACTCAAAAGCCAGAGAAGTGAAGCCATTTATACTTGACTTAGCTAAACTTAAGGAAGCATTTCTCAGCCTACCGAACTGTTCTGGCACTGTACGCTGGAGCTGTTGAAGCGAAGGGCGGTGACTCGATGGCTGACCCCCTGGATGTGGAGGACACATTCATAGCCTCGCTGGCCAGACTGGGGCTGTGGCAGGTTCTTGGCCTTTAGGGTGATTGGCTTCACCTCCCCTGCTGGGATCAGAATCTCCTCCGAGGGCACCAGCTGGGGACAGTCCTGCAGGGGGCAGAGAGCAGAAGAGTGTCAGCAAAACAGAGAGAGGAAATTGCATTTTGGTTTGAAGGTCACCAGCAAGGGGAGAGAAATCACAATGTCATGCAGGCGTCATGAATAAGAATATATTTAAAAAAGGAGTGCTGTCACAGTGAAGTATCATTTTCAGTTTAAAGTAGCTGCACTACAATCAAAGCACTGAGTGTGTGTAAAGCCAGAATCTACCAAAGACAAACAGGCGTGTTTAAGCTACTTCCATCTCACATGACTGACGTGGTCGGAGTGACATTGTTAAGACTTGTTAAGCTCAGTCGCTCTGGGGATAATGGACTGTTAATTGGTGTTGCCGAGAACAAGAGCTCTGAATGAGAGGCGGCATTTTGGAAAAATAGAGAAGATTCGATGGCTGCCTTTCAGAAGACATGCCCGCAGGCTGACACAGAGCTGCAACACAGACAACGATGCAAGCAGAATGAAACTGAGACAGGCTCTGTGTGTGGAGAAAACACAGGAACAGAGAATTTATCTTCTTGAGTGTACCACCAACCTCAGAGGTGTTGACTCGTCCCTCCTGGAAGGAGCAGCTGGAGGGGTCATGGGTACACAAGTTGCGGTATTTGCACCAGTGGCAGCGGAAGGCACTGTTCACACATGACAGACACCTGGGTGAAGACAAAAACACACACAAGTGGTGAGCAGTTCACAGTCAAGAAGGGACAGAGAGCTTGCCAAAGAGGTGGGGGAAGAGTCACAAAGGAAATGAGTTCATGTCCCAAGTAGGCACATGCTGTTGTTGCGCCCTTGTGGCTGGCACGGTACCCAGTCACTGCAGGACCCAGCTCTGCCTGCATAAATTTACTGCTACCATACATTCATTCTGCATGTTTGACTCAATATTAGTCCTCATAACCACAATCAGAGGGGGAGGAGCTGAGACGGAGAACTTTGAGTAATGAGCACAAATAAAACATTTGCTCCGCTAGATCCTGCAATTACCATTAGTCCAGCATTGTTTGACTGGTTATGTTTAAGCATGTGCATGTGAGTATTTAAATGCATAGTACACACGTTTTCTTGAATTGTATTGAAGGACAAAAATGACAGAATTCAACAAATCAAAACGGTGTTTCAGTAATATTAAAACGAAACAGGATGTAGTTACACCAAATAAATGAGTAAAAAAGCCATAATTTGTTGAAATGCATCTAATATTTAAAATATTTATTAAGCACAAGAATATATTTATAGAAAAATGAAAAAACTCAATTAAAATAAAATTAATTCAAGTAAGTACTCATTTATGTAAAAAAAACTGAATTACATTGTGAAATAAAAAATAAATACTGAAAGAAATAGATTGGTAATTGCTTACATGTTTTGATTTATTAAATATAATAAAATAGATGTAATATATATATGTATTTTAATATATGGGATAAATTAAATAGAACTGCTGTGAATATAAATACAAATGCAAATGTTTTTATGTTGTGCTGATTATTTTTTTTCACACCTTCTTTCATTTAACCTAATGTTACAATAAATTGATAACCTCAGTAGATAAAAAATCAATTTTCACATCATTATTCAAATAGCTGTGTGAAAACATAATTCCCCCTTGCTTAAATCATGCATTACTTGTGATTAGTTTGGTTTTAGAAGTTATACCCTCACTGCAAAAGAACCTGTCAGAAAACATGAAGCAGACTGAACGATTCAAAAAGCAGCATTGCATGGCCCAATGAGCAAAACTTACATGACAAACCTATCCATTGTCATATATAAGTGTTGAAATGGGTACAAAATTACATGGCAATGCTCATCAGCAGTGTCACATGCACGTCAAAAAACTAGCTGTACTTTTTTTTAAATCATACAAGCTTTACCAGCTGTGTCTTGTCAGCAGCCCACACGAAAAGGCAAAGTCTCCAGAGATTCTATTAAAGAGAGTTTTGAAGCTATCCAAAGCTGGAGTCCAGTATTATGTTTCGTCTCTGAACTTCTGCACAAAGGACCTAAAGTGTGTTAAAGGCACCAGCTAACACAGTATTTGACAAGACTCGCCATAAAACTCCCAATGTGCATTCCTGTGAAGGCTTTTGGAATCCAAAAAACCACAGGAAGAGCCATTATCCATGAACAAAACAAAGTGAACCTTCCCAGTTTCCCAAAATCATCTCAAGAGTGATTGATGACTCTTGAGACTTTTTCATCTGACTTTTTCTTAATGAGAAAGTCAGATAAAATAAACCAGAACAATGTCATAAGCCTAACCAACTTCTAAGATCAGCATTTATGAAATAGCAAGATAATTGTATCTATGGAAAAGTTCCAAGGTAAAATCCACTATTGTATCTTAATTTCTAAAAACATTCTTATGATTTCAAAGGCTGTAGAAAAACAAAATGTAGTGTTCTGACAGAACAAGAGGAACATTGGAAAAAACATGCATTCCTTTACAGATGGTATAAAACAAACAGTTTAACAAAAGAAATTCACACCGACAGTCAAATTAGATGATTTTATACCATCTATAGAAACTAGGATGGTTTTATACCATCCTGATGTTGTTTTATTACTGTAGGACCCAGAATATTTTTCACAATGAACAAAATAAATTCTAGTTTGTACCTGGAAATCCTTAAGGAAAATGCAAAATTTTGACCGCAAGTTTGAGAATGCTTGCATTGTGTAGAAGGACATTAACCAAAGCATTGTTCTCTGAATGTCTAAAAAAATATGCAGAATTTAGAGATTCCAAGTCTTGACTTAAATTTGATTAACTTATTCTGAATGGATCTTAAGTAGGATGTTCCTGCACACAATATTCCACTGTAACTGAATAAAAACAATTATGGGAAAAAAAGAGCAGTCCAAAATTCTCCCACAGGATTGTAAAAAACTCATTACAATTTACCACAAGTACAACACAAACCCTTCTCGGCAAATTATTTATATACATCCCTAAAATAAAAGTGCTACAAAAAACAGAAATCATTCCATTAGAAAGCCCTCAGAAGCCCAGATCCAGGCTTAGCTGCAGGGTTTGTAAGGTTGGTCAGAGTATTATGACTGCAAATAAAAGCTTCTTTACAGAAACTAGTTCAGTGAGCTTGCAGGAGCGTAATACATGGTGAACAACACTCATTATTAATGACTTTCAACAATGCACAACGGGAGGAGGATGCTGAGTAGAGACAATGTGTATAAGAATTGAACAGAGCATAGAGAAATTCTGGCAAGGGTTTTAAATTGAGAACATAACTGCAGGCGGAACAGTGTTAGTACATAAAGCAAACCTGATTCAGTTGGTGACATTTAATATTTATTTTCCACAGGGGGGTTGGAATTTGAGAAAAATGTAAACACTTATCAAATGAACCAATCGTGGTTGTTACCTTCTGCTTTGCAACAATGCAAAGATTATTTCTAGATTCCTTCCACAGGAAGCTATAGTAGAGACTGTAACATTTACAACTCTAGCTACCTACTGACACAAACCGAATACTGAAAGCCCATATTAGTAACTATACGTGTGGAGGGGTTTATTTTAAGATGCCATAGTGGAATTAACTTATATGGGAAAACAAATTAAGCAAGTGTGGTTTCTGGAATGTAAAATTAGCAAGTAACTACACTCACTTAAGTTAGATTGCTGGAGGTTAAGAGGTGGTTTCACTTACTTGCAGGACAAATTTTGTTCAATTTCCTCATATTTGTCTAGGTTTACTGATTCAATCTCAGCTGTCATATAATATTTCTGGCTGGATAGATGATTAACACATGATAGATTGGAATGTCATGATTCAACTCAATGTAACAGATTTGGGTCTCAATCAAATCTGCTATATTGAGTAGCAGATTTGAGGCGCTCGAGTGTTGTAGTTACTGAATAGGTTCCACTTCCAGTACTGGTTGTTGCAGTGTTGCTTCTGAGGTAATGTGAGTCACATTGTTAGTGAGCCATGGCTACCGTTTATGAGGTGGAAAATAACTGACAAATGCCATGAGCCAAATTATAAACAACTCATGCTAACACAGAAAGTAACATGCTAATGTTAGTCTAGCACTTCAGAAAACCACTAGTCATAAAACAATATAAAACAATATGGAAGTTAACTGAAGTTTGTAGCTGCATGTGTCAATCAGTGGTGTAATGAGATCTGCAATATTAAAACAGACTGGGATGCATTTAACCACCTCTGCTTGAAAATATGAAATATTAAGACTGGTTAAACCTGAGTCAGATATATCTTCATTATTGAGTCACTGTGGAAAAGTTTTGTCAAACCATTACTCTATTAGTGAAAACACACAAAGAAAAACTTTATGCATCTGGACCACCTTACAATGAGCTAGGCATAATAATAACACTTTATAGATGGCCCAAACATCTAAAACATAATTCTACTCTGTCGATTAATTAAAACAATTTGGGAAACCTTCGATCCATTTGCCAAAAATAGGCTCTTGCCTGAGTCCTAAACTTAAAATCATGTAAAGATTATTCTTTGTTTTACAACCCTTGTGTCATTTCATATGTTTATCAATAAAAATTATAGAAGTTTTGTTTTTTTTTTTTTTAATTCAGCGATTGTGATTGCTTCGCCACACTGTGTGTTTATGGACAGTTGTTCAACAAGCACGTCTTAGTGTCGGCTTGCTTTCACTCTCACTGACAAGGTTGAGTTATACACACTTGCTTGTTGTTAAATATTTATTGGTGCAAAAGCTTGGGAGGAACTTCTGGCAACTGGGCTAGGCTAGAAGAATAGGGTGTTTTCACCTTCAGGCAAACAGAGCCGAACATGTGTGTAAAAGGGACGGCAAGGGGGGAGCAAGACTTGGCATCAAGGCATGCAAAGACGAGCCTGTGCCCTTTTCAAGTGTATGCATCCGTCTCTGAGCTTTTGAGTGTGTGTGACTGTGTGTATGCGTGTGTTTGTCATTCCTGGTTAATCGCGCTGATGTTAGAGAGCTGGTAATTCCATTCTGTGCCATCCCAATAGGATTTCTGGGCAGCAGGGGAAGAAATGAAAGAAGAGAGACTCAGAGTAACACTGCCCAATGGCTAAAACATTTTGTTTTAATGTCAAGGGGGTAGTCAAAGGATAATATGACATGCTATCATTCCTGCAGCTCTGCTTCACCAGCCTTACTCTACTGCCTCATCTTTCCATTTCACCAAGTCAGAGTGGCCTTTGGATCTTGTACAAACAGAGTCTGTCTCAGTGGAATAAAGTGAAGAATTGCAAAGGCAGCGCCGACACTGAGATCTCCAAACCAGGGATTCAAGGCAACATCAATCAATCAGGGACAGACACAGCATGAAAATGGGTGGAAAATTCTCTTCTAAGGACCCGTTACACCGAGAGCTGGGGGTATTGTACATCAGCATGTTTGAGAAAGAAAGATTCATTAGCACAACAATGCAGAAACAATGGGGCACTGGGAGAAAAAGAGATCATACTACATTACTTCTACTGAGGTTATTTTTAGAGGGTTGGCAAGACGAGATGAAGACAGATCTGAAACTAGATCCCAGAGCATCGATTCAGGGCTTTTCAGGGGAATATTTGGGAGAATGTTTTTGGGAAAGGGTTGAAATAGAGGGTGATACTCACAGCTGGTGGACACTACAGTTGTAAAACTTAATCTCAGTGCTGATGAGCATCTGACCAGTCTCCTTAGAGTTGAGCCTCAGCTCAACACCTGACCAGTCTGAAAGAAAGCAGACAACAGATCATCATTTTCATAAGTCACAGACATTGTCAAAATTTGGAACGTTTAATAAAATGTAACAAAATTATAGTTTTTCAACAGCAGACTTCATTAAATCTCACTTAAGTTGTGAATATTTGCTTTCATATTTGCTTCCACAGAGGATATATGCAAGTCTGAGCCTCTCATGTGAAAGTGTTATTTTTATTTTGAATGCATAACTAAATCAGTTCTATTGTGCTAAACTTTTCTTTTAATCTCCCTCATAAACCAATTATGTAAAGTATGTGAGCATTACTTTTACTCTTAGGGGCAGCATTAGCATGAACAAAGTTGGTGGTTGCCATGGTGGCTCCAGGCTTTTTGGTCATTGATTTGTCTCCTACAAACAATCAAAATGACACAGGATCCAATGGTTCAGACAAACAAGTGCAGTTTGAAACAGAAAAATGTCTAACACTAGCTCAGAGTGAGTTTCTTATTACTGTGCTTTGCAGCTATGATGTGAATCCAGAAGAATAGTGCTCAAGATACATTTGTTCAAAGATTAATTCTTCCAATACCCTTATTTGGATAAACCCTTTGAGTGATTCAAAGTTGTTCTCATCTGTAAAGAGAAACTTATTTGAACCTCACCTCTAGATGGAAGTTCAATGATGCAGTAAAACTTCAGATTCAGCAAAGTCTTTGAACATTTTTGAGTTTCTAAAGTGTTTTTTTCAGCTAGATCAGACACCAAAGTCGCTCCAAGCATTGTTATAGCAGGAAGCAATACAAATAAAAATCCTAACGTTGAACAAAATCGCTCACTATGATGTAAATTTGTTTGTCTGCATTTTCTTTGTCCCTATAGCTCGCAGTCATTACATTGTGGGCTTCATACGTGTGTGGATGTTTACATGAGCCTGAATTTGATGACATTCAGTGTGTGGGAGGCTTCAGTAACCCTCAGCACTCTGAGCACCTGCTGGGAATCAGGATTTGTTTCGCACAAGTCTAAACAGCAGTCTCATGGCCAAATTCTAACACACATTGGTCTCTAAGGATCCGGCAAGCATATATGGAGGTCTTCTTGGTATTAAACCTCCTCTATGAACATTTTTCTTAGTGGAAAAGAGGTCTAGCTTTTTTCTTTAATGAGTGCAGTGTCCTCAGTTTTCCACTGACCTCTTTGTCAGCTCTCCTTTAGAGAATTTCCCTCTAATTTCTGCCCTGTTCTTTATCATGCATTCCTCTGCTCCCTTTTTGGTCTCATTTCCTGTTCTCTGTTCCTCTACTCTTGTCACATTTCCCCTCAGGTCATCACCACAGCACAATCAGTGTTGTCAAGCGGTGTCTGGAAAGACTCGCTAAAGGGACAGAAGACGGAGGGGGTTCCCATGGGAATGGATGGAGAGGGGAAAATGGAGGAGTAAACAGGCAGATGGATAGCTGGTGGGACGATGGTGGGACTTAACAGGAGGACTGGCTGACATTTACCTGAGGGAAAACACTTATATTAGAGCCGATGCACCATCTCCTCTGGGAGTTCGGGGCAAACAGGGCTGTCATTTACTCAAAGCAGGAGAGGGGATGGGGATTCACCAAACCACCTCTAACACACATTGGTTTTCACAATCTGATTATGATCTATTATTTAGTGTGTTTACTTTTTCACATTGTGGCCATCTTCACCTGAGATGATGTTGTTGAATAACAAGTTTCAATATTCGTACTGTATGTTTCTCCCTCCTGTAGCTTGACTGAGATCTTGGAATAAATTTACTTTATATGTGTTCTTGGAATGCCTACAGAAATATGAAGACTTCCATGCTATGAACAGTACTGATAGACATCTTAGTTTGTAGCCTAAGAGATGAATTTTTGCTTTGATGCACAATGGTAATTTAAGCTGCAGTCCCATTTACTAAGTTTTGATAAAGCATTGGCTCATCTGATCATTTCATCCTAAAGAAGGATCTGTGTCAGTGACCAGGTGAATAATCATTGCACAGCTGAATAAATAACATGCAAGGAAAGGCTAAAAAGTAAAAAAAGTCATTACAATTGATAAAATCAACATTGCTTTTGTTGATGGTTTAACCGTCTCCACTCCACACAGCTAAAAATGGTGTGAGAGTGCTGCTAGAAACACATCATCATACATAAAGGCACCCATTTTGTCCAGACTGCAGTCCAGGCAGCCATCTTTCAGAACTGGAAAAAGAAGTTTGACTCATGCTGAACTAACAACAGAAATGACCAGCTTTAGAGTTCATAAGGAAACAATTCTTCATTTTACAGCCCCGGGATTCCTTCCTGAGCCCTTACGTTTTAATATTAATGTACTGACAGGCATGAGGAAGATGTTTTCAAATCCCCATAGACAGGACAAGAGATCAGGATGAGAGCAGTCTTAGCAGGGTAATGTGTTTTAGATCTAATGTCACTGTTGTTGATTTTATTGTTAACAATAAAGTACCCTAAATGTAGACAACACAGTCAACTTTTGGAGATTTTTTCCTTTTAAGCAATAAATGTATAAATGTTTTATATCTACCTTGGTCAGTCGGTATGAGCGGGACGTCCTTCGCAGCAGGAGACACACAGAGTATCTGGTTGCCGTTTACGTTTCCCTCAATCTCTGTCAAGTTGCCAAAGGAGCAGGTGATGCCCACAGAAAGGTCTGGGACATCGCTCACCTTCACCAGCAGCTGCACATGGGACAGAGAAACAGCTCATTACTTTGTGACCAATCTAGACACAGAATTTTGGCCACTGACCAAATCTCTAGAAAACATTTTCACACATAACAGAAATCCTATTCATGGAGAAAAATTTAGGTACTAAAAAAAAAAACTTTTTTTATTAGCAACACCAGCTATGGTGAAGGTTATATGACTGGTCAAGGCACAAGATAGTCCACGTAGAAATTTTGAAGAAATGTACCGACTTCAGAGCAGCAGTGCTAGCTTCAAAAAAGAAAAAAAAAAAAAGAAAACAGTGCTGTTGGCAATTGCTGCCAAACTGCTTTGCCAAATATTGTTTGTGGGACTTAAAAGCCTGTGAATCAGAAAAAAAATATGACTAGATTTAGATTCTACACCTCCATTTGGTTTTACATTATATTATGAAGAAATACATGGAACCAACTGAAGAATACAAAACTGACTAAATCAATTTAATTTACTTTGTTCTGTTCTAAAGAACTTGAATTTATTAGTTGTGAAAGAAAGGAAGACAAAGGGGAAAGAAAGAAAGAAGGAAACAAAGAAAAAAGAAACAAAGTTTGCATATACATATGCACATACAGGCATTTGAAAGCAGTGACACTGGGGCTGGACTTTCCAACAGCTCTATCTATAAATAAAGGCATTCAGCACAGGGTGTGTGATCTGGCTCTCCAGCCAAGAAAGGCAGTGCGGATAATTATCACCATGGCATTTCGCAGCCTTGTTTTATTAGTTATTTTTGGGCCACAGTTCTTGAAGTTTTCCATTGTTTTATCTGCCTCTTACTAAACACAGCGGGGCTGCTCGGATGGGTGAGGCAGCTGAGCAGACTAACTGCATGTCTTTTCAAGAAAACTACTCCGGCAGCGGATCGTGCTGCCTCCCTCGTTAACTGCCTTACTCCCGACGCACGTCGAGAGGTGGGATGATTTCTCTTTTTCTGCTGAGGACCTCTCGTCTTCCTCCTGTTTAGCTTCACCCATGTTTGTGTTGCTTCGCTGCGAGGTGTCAGAGAGATCCTTGATTACAGCAATCACAGCAATCAATGTCTTTTGTTCAATTTCGGATTTCCCGAGCAAGCTCTCACATTAATTAGCTCTCATCATTGGCACGTACATACACACATATACAGTTAAACACTCAAATTTTTCATACAGACTTTACACACAAAGTGAGAAAGAGTAAGCATGTTTCAAAGTATTGTGCTATATTGCTCTTTTTTGTTTTGCTGCCTTCCATGATGATGCTGGTGGTGGGTGTTTTTGCAGCTTGGCAGTAACCTACCACCTAATTGATGGCAGATTTTTAGCGAGCATAATTTCATATGAAGACTGTGTTGTCATGGAGAGGGGTGTTTGCATCTCTGGGATTTGGGAGCTGGGTAAATTTGCTCTGATTGGTTAGGTGAGATGACCCTGCAGCAGGTGTGGCTGACAGGTAGGAAATGACTAATATAGCCAACTGACATTCTGCAAAGTGGCCAGCAGGGTAATGTCAGCTGAGTTTAATTAAAAAGACACGAACAAAGGGATGATGCAAGGTCTATTTTAAGCTGGGGCTTGGAACCTGGGCGATGAAGCTGCATTCAAAGGAATGAAAACAGCTATAGTTTAAACCTCAGTTGACACCAACAAGCCAGATTATATGGGCAAACCTTGCCTGTGCCAAATTGAACCCATGCTGCTTTCAGAACTACCTTCAATATCAATGACAGGCCAAAATCATTCTTGATATTTTGGCCCATACTGACATCATCGAGTCATACAACTACAGCAGATTTATTTCTGGATATTCCTGATGCTAATTTCCTCTGCAAAGGTGCTCTGAATTATTTTGTTCTTCATTGTTTATGCACATGTTTTCTCTGTCCTACTGATTGCTTGTTTTTTTGTTTTTAGAAAGACCTGTTTTAAAAGTCAAAAATTCATTTTGACTTTTATTAAGCAAAACAGCAAAAGGAATACAGAAATCTGTGTTTGTAAATTATTTACACTGTTTTCCAAGAGCAATGATACATCAAAGTGTTTGACATTTATATGCGTAATCATGAAGAAAACAGCAATAGTGATTTAAAGCTCTTTGATTTCAAGTGCATCTGCCATGCATTGCCCATAAGAATAAAAATTCACAAGCTTTAGTTTTAATAGGGGACTAATAATAAAGTTATATCACTAGCAGTAAAAATACATACACAAACCAAGAGAAGAGGCAACAACCTTTAAGCAGAGTATATTGTGTATATTGTATAGAATAGTGGCAGGAAATAATTGTGTTAAAATAAGCATACTTTAGTTCATATAAAGATCTTTTTTTTTTTTTACTTTAAAGCAAAAGCCTGCTTCACGCTGATTCAAATTGGAATATACTATATTTGGCAAGATGGAAGAGTACCTTGACTATTATCCAATAAACAGTTTGGCTTGGATTTGATCACATTTTAGACATTTTTTGAGTTGCAAATCCATATAAATACAAGTATGGATGGACAGATGACAGAAAGACTTATTTTTGGTTTCCAACTTACACATATTCAGATGATTTTACAATAAACAAATAAATCTAAGCAACATAACTCTAACTTCATACCTGTGATTGGTACGCTTAAAAATATCTTCACACCAAATTCTATTTTCACACAGTTTTCTCCTGTTCCAGTTTTTAAGATTGCAAGAAAGTAGAAATGTGGGTTATCTAGTGCTAATAGTTGGTCCAGTTTGAAAGGCTCTGCTGAGTAGTGCCTGAAGACTAGAAGGGCTTGCCAAGGTAATAGTCAGCAGCATCGTAAGTGAACTTATCTTCAATGACACAGGTACTAAGGCTATATTTAAGTGGCAGAACTTCATAGCACTTTGCAAACTTGGCCAAAAAGTACTGGAAACAATTTAGACATTTTTAGAAAGTTCCAATGCAGCCACTTTGAGAAGAATGCTTCCAAAGTTCACATAAATTTTACATTTTCTAATATCCCAAAGCTACTGTAAGCAAAACAATCTGCAAACTCTGAACAGAAAATGACCCTTTGTCAATATGGGTTGATAAAGCCAAAGTATGTAACAGAGTTCTTACTAAAGATGAAGAGCTTTCTCCACAACTTTCACTGGTGATCTCTGGCCGTTTTGACTCAGTCCACGTGGAAATAATGTACTGTACTCTTCTTCACCCTCGCAACTTTACCGCCTACACATTCGCCCACACAAACATGTCTTGGCACAAATATTGACTGCTCTGAAACAAATGAACATATGCATGCCTAAAACGCCCACATAAAGCTCTTAAAAAATAAAATAAATAAACCTTCACATTTAATGTTTATGCATCAGCCACAATCACAACCATGTGAACTTCTCGGTGGATTGATTCAAACCATTCTGGCTCTTTTGCATTTATTGTTTCAGGAGCACCATTTATATGCACAGTGTATAGGAATGTGAGTAAACTTACAGGCACGCTAGGTTCGGACACTGCAATGCTGTCAGGAAAGACGGTGGCCTTCACACACTGGCTGAGAGAGGCAGCAAAACGATACGGCTCATCTGCACGCTCACATCGATTCCTTTGAGAGCATCTGGATGGGGAAAAGAAATACATTTGTTTATTTGCCTTTTTTGACACTACAATTGACTAACCAAGGCTGAGAAAAGAAAATTGCTAAATTAGTTTAAGAATCTAAGTAGATAAAAAAAGTGTCATTAAAATTATGGATCTATATGGATGGCTAAATAATGCTAAGTTGCTTATGGCATAGTAAAAATAAATTGACTTTTAGACTAAGATTATTTTCTTTAAACTACTCCTTTTCATTCAAAACATATGTATACATTTTATAATATGTCCATTTAGAACTGTAAATGAATTAAATAAAACAAAGAAAAAATAAAAACTGACACAGTAGTAGATGGAGAAATGTTACTGAAGTAAGTTTCATTTACCTTAAGCAATGTGAGTACAAATGTATCCCACACTTTTCAGAATTCTATTTGTGCAAAGATTTCAAACCATCCTTTGTTTCCCCTCCACTTCACAATTATACTTTACATTTTCTTGATGCATCACATAAAATCTCAGTAACATACATTGACGTTTATTGCTTGACATAAAGTGAGAAAGTTCAAGCAGAATCAATAGTTTAACAATCCACAACTGAGCTACAATGATCTATGCACCCAGAAACTGATCCATCAATCAAAGAATAACTTTGCAGACTTAACTAGTGCAAATTGAAAGGTGCTTTGTCGTAAGAGCTCCTAATGGCCAGACAGGGTATCAAGAAGCAAACGACACGGCTACATCCCTCATTAAAACTCTGCCTCCTCTTTCCCATTAAAACTGAGTGCTCCTTCCACACCGTTACACCAAAAGCTCTCTATCGTCAACCAACCCAGCAGTGTTGGCGTTTGGCTAACTGGCTGACTGGTCACAGCAGCTTTAATTGGACTCTGATGAGTCAGCCGTTGTCCAGGGTGCTAATGTACTTCTGCGAGTGTGTGAGTGCGTGTGTTGGCATGTGTTAGGGCTCGTATCATGCTCCTTAACCACACAGTCTCACACAGACAGACTAAGCTACATCTTCATCCCGAGCCTCTGTGTGTAATTATGTTGTCAAAAGTTGAAGCAGACTCAGGCAAAGGAAACCTCACACATGAACACAACACACATAAAGTCATGCACATGCATAAACACTCTTTTGTAGAGTATTCCTTTGGGAAAAATGGAGAAATGATTACCTGGTTTCTTATTTCCATTCTTATGTAATTGATTTTTTGCCTTTTTAAAAGTTCTCTCTCCTGTTCAGTGAACACGTTTGACTCCATCTCTGCTGTATTTAGCTTATGCCTCTCTCCCCATTATCTGCTTACGTCTTTCCCTTTTCTCTTACTCTTTCACAAGTTGAAATTAGTATACCTTCCTGAGACAAGGCGTTACTCTGCCTGCAACAAGGTGCTTTGGTTTTTTTCATCCACAATAGCAGCAGAAAATTATACTTAATGCGTTTTCAGGTGTGGGCTGTGTCACCATGTTTTATGCATGTCTCCAATGCTGTAAAGGTACAGATGCAAATCCTGGTCTGTTATTAAGGGACAAAAAGCTCTGCATTGATTTTCCACAATGTGTGATTTTATTTTATTTTTTCTGGGAAAAAAGAAAAAAAGAATTGTTTCGGTGGGGTGAAGTAAGATGAGAGCGCAGCGAGAGGGGTGAGGCGGCGGGGGTGGGAGACGTGCAGGATGGCTGCTGTTGCCATGGTTTCTGGAGACGGTCATTATCTTTGTGTAGTTAGAAGCTGACCCCTTTGCCTCCCTCATTAGCTGAAGAGTGTGCCACAGCGTGTTGACGACAGTCCTGCCTTCCTCATATTCCCCCCCGCTGACCTCCTCCACTCCACCAACCTCGGTACAATCTATTATCTCCCAGTCTGGGTCTGGCCTGTCACTCAGTTTCCTCACTGGTGCTTAACGTTTCATCACTGCATTCCGCACATGTGTGCTCAAACACACTCCGTCACTTCTCCACATATACATCCACTTCACCCAGTCCATTCCATGTAATAAGCAGTAAATGCTTTCCCTTCCCTGCAGTAAAAGCTAGAGGCAGTTGACCCTGATGTTGTTCCATCAAAGCCCTGTCCATGGTGCTGAAGTAGCTTCTTCCAAAGAGATGTGCAGAGTTTTGTATATCCCTGAAACATTTTCCTTGTTTAAAAAAAAAAGAAAAAAGAAAATCAACAGAACAACTTTGTGTTTCATGTTATCCATGTGGCTAGTTGTACAGTCTTATGGCATTTATTGTTGTCCAATCAACAGATTCTCCCTTTCCTGAGTTGTAGATCTCCGCAGTTCATCCAGATTTACCAAAAGCCCCTCGGTTATTTCTCTGATCTGTAAGTTATGATTACAGTAAGTAAGATTGCAGTAATGACATATTCAATTCATTTTTACATGAGTAACTGAATGGTCTAAACCAGATATTATTAAGAGGTGGTTTACTAATTAGCTCACTTAGCATGCCATTCTTTAAAAAAAATTGAAAACTAGGCATCACATTTTCTTCCACTTTACGATTTTGAACTATTTTGCACTATCCCAAACTAAAACCCCAAACTGGATATAATAAATTTCTTGTGAAACGGGACAAAATATGTGACAGACAGGAGCAGTGAATATTATTACAGCCCTATGTCTTCACTGAAGCAAAGATTGTTACACATTTGCTACTGCAAAATAGAAAAAAGAAGTATGTATATGTAAAACCTCTTTCCACACTGCATGAAGGCAGAAATAGCCCAAACAAGACTTTGGTTCGCATCCTATTCTTATTTATAGTTATAAAAAAAACATGTCTTGAAACATAACATTGGAAGGAAAAATTGCCTGAAAAAAATCCAAGCATCCAGGAATTTCCTTGCTCACATAAACACATGCAGCACCTTCCACTTAATCCTTCACACTGTTACACACACCTTTGCACATATACTAACATACACACACCTTAGCCTTGAAAGCAGAGAGGGTAAAGATTTTGCTCTTCTATCTACCCCTCCTCTCCCCATCTCCCCTTCCCTTAAGACTGAAGACGTCAGTAAAAGTGCGAAGGCCTGTCTGATTGCTGCTCTTGCTGTGAACACGATGTTTAAAAACAGGAGGAGAGGACAGAAGTGGAGCCATAAAAAAAAACCCTCCATACCTCAGGAGGAAAAAGGGCCATGTAGAGAGGAAAATGACAGCTCAATGGAGATGGTTCGCCTGTAGGGTAGGTATACTGTAGGGAGGATAGAGGAGGTCCATTGCTTTAGTCCCCACTAAGCGCTTAGACCTCAGAAGTATGGTTTTCTAAATGTTTGACTGTGTGTGTGTTTATGGAGGGTGGTGGGGAGTAGGAGCTCACAACTAAGAAACCAGAGAAGAAATCAAGGAAAGAAGGAAGTAAGGAAGAAAAAAAAAAGCAAGGAATAAAAAATGGAATCAAGCAGGGAATAACAAAAAGTAAAGAAGGAAAATATGCAATAGGATTTAAAAGCAATAGAAAAGTACAGATGAGTCATAAGGAAGAAATTAAGTAAAGAATTCAGGAAGAACCAAACAAAAGTAAAGGAGGAACCAAAACATGGAGAAAATGAGTGAAGGAAGAGAGGAAGGAAAAAACAATGTAAGCCAGGAAGAAAACATATCAAGAGAAAGAAGAGATGAAGGAAAGAATGACCACAGGAATGTGGGAAAAGGAACAGTAGTGAAAGGAAGGGATGAAACATAAGAGAGAAAGTAAGACACACAAGATAGAATTTAACAAGCAAGAAATGAGGAAAGGGGTAAACAATACGAAATAAATGATGAATTAAGACAGAAAGAAGTAAAGAAATGTAAGCAATTAAAATGGGATTTTAAATTAGAAACCACAGCCTGACTAATACCAATAGTTGAGGTGACACAGAGTAGCATGCAGGTTGCAGTCCTGAGCTCTTGTCGGGGTTAAAAAAGCAACCTCAGCTCTGTGACTGTGGACTGTTCTCACTGATAATGTCACTGTAGGAATGGGCCCACAGGACACACTGTGCACGGCAAGGCCACGATCAATTTACATCATCTCCAATATCCCATAGCGAGTACTGTAGTGTAAACTGAGTCTGTCTACATACACAGACACCCTGAGCTGCTCATTCACATACCAGGTTTACGCAAGCCAGGAGAGCTTTAAAGGTAAAGGTTCATGAGGGAAACAGAATAACTAAGGGAACTGACACTCAGTGCTCTGCATCCCGCCTTAAGCAGTCTTGAGTGAGAAAAGAGAGAAGAGCATAGAAAGAAGGCAGCAGAGCAGGCATGGAAGCCGCTTAAAATGAACAGCAGCATGTAACAGATGCACTAACACACTGGGCTTTTACGGTCTTTAACTGTATTTTATGTCATCTGCCCACATGTACAGTACTGCTGCCGAGTACCAGCTTTACGTGCAAGGAATCTATGGAAATATTGATGGAACTGCATGTTTGTGATCAATATCTCATTAGGCTCCATTGGGGAGATGGATGTGGCCTCCCCCTGTCTGCAAACTTGAGGCTTTAGCTGATGAGGTGGCCATTAGATACACAGCCCCACATTTACAATGGACTGAAGCAGCCATTTTCACCGC
This sequence comes from Poeciliopsis prolifica, assembly GCF_027474105.1. NCBI lineage: Eukaryota > Metazoa > Chordata > Actinopteri > Cyprinodontiformes > Poeciliidae > Poeciliopsis > Poeciliopsis prolifica. The sequence continues at coordinate 431,623 of NW_026562421.1, read as the reverse complement.
TGGGTTAATTGTTGTTGCCACTGCTAAATTAGAGGGGATGTTATGTTTGACATAATTTGTACTGTAGCCCTGTGATCAACATATTGCTTGAAATACATACATAATCAGGAAAAAACACAGTGCTGGAAAAGAAATAAAACTTGATTTCTACAACTGGTATTTAATTTAGATTTTATTGAAGATTTGTGCGTCACCCACACCATTCATGTTCAGTTTCTCTTACTTTAGTTTCGTCTACCTATCACAGAAAATCACTTGCAAAAATAAGGTGTTATCTGTACACAGCCAACAACCAGAATAAAATGTTTGTGTTTTGTTGATCCAACAACTTCTCATTTTCATTATAATCTAGTAATCTTAGCCAACAACAGCTTGGAGCAACAGCCACGAAGAGCTGTTAAGCTCATTAAAATAATGGAATTAGAGTCGTGTGGGTTTGGCAAGTCCTGTTGATAACCAGGTGGAGAAGTCAGTGTAAGTCAATTCAGCCCTTTTTTTCAGGCATCTCGACTTGATCTCCAGCTAGATCTCACTGTTATCAAATGATATGCTGTTCTTTTCAGTCCCGTGCTGCACGGAAAGAATCAAGGTTAAAAGTAAGAAATGAATATGATCAAAATATTTTCTACATTTATTCATGCAGATTTTTTATGTTTTACTAGATTTAAGGTGACAATGTTACCTCTTTGGCATACATTTAGGATTTCTGATAGTAAAAGTGTATAATTTGTGAAAAAGGAAATATGTCAATGTATGACAAGCTCCAAAGTTGTTGGCATCCCTGCGAAGGCATCAAAAACCTTGACATAGATGGTTGTTATGGAGACAAATTGTGAGTCCTCATCCAGCCTCGTTTTACAGAATTTCATCTTTTTTTTGCTTTTTAATTATTGTTTTTACTAGAAACCGTGGCCACACATTACAAAAAAAGCTGAGGTTGTGTTGATGTGCAAGTTAGTAATGCTCCTTATAAGGTTTTGTAACTAAATCAAACTGGGCTAATTATACATACACACATCATATTTTGCAGACCTGCAAAGAACAAAAAATATGTATTTGTTTCATGTTCTTATCTACTTTTTGTTGGTTTTGTCTAATAAAGCTGCAGTACAACAAAATAAAGATGTTTGTTTAATGGTGAAATTTCAGTAAGCTGAAGGACCCCAGCAACACTTTTTAAAGATGACATATAAAATGTAAGAAACAGTTAAAAAAAAAAAAAAAAACAGTTTAGCAGAATTTTTTTTTTAAATTCTTCAAACGCTGACTCACTCTGTTGGCAGATACTAGACCAACACCTCAAAGCTGTCACACTCATGCCAACCTGATTTCACATATACTGTATTACCAGCAGTTTTTGGCTCACAGATTCAATTCTGATCACTTCAGTGGCCACAGCTGAACAAACATTTGTGAAAGAACGAGTCACTGCTCCAAACAGCTCTAAGAATTCCTGCATGGTACCATGGTCAGATGCCACCTGTCCAAAAGGTCCAGATGTGAAAGTTTTTTGCAATTAAGTATTCCACAGTTAATTAGTAGTACTATAACAAAGGGGAAATGAAATCATCTAAATCACAAACTGGTGCATAGTTTACAGATTGGTACAATTTTTAAGAGTCTGTATCTCCATATTTCTATAGAAAGAGTGTGTATGGGGCTTCATCCAATGGATTTCTGTGCATAAGCTGCTGTATCAAAGCCTCACACCACAAAGTAAAATGTGAGGTGTGTTAAACAAGTCAACAATGGGGTCCAGAGCACTGGAGATGTCTATCTGGCAACCCGTTGAATGAGTCTGGGTTTAGTAGGTCCATACCTGCACTGCATCAAGAAAGAAGTTTGTTTAACAGAAGATTATAATGATAGAGAGGTGAATTGTTCTCATCCAACATCAGTGTCTGACCTTACAAAAGCAGTTTTGAACAAATTACCAAAAATTCCCATAAACACACACCTAAATGTTGTGAAAAGCCTTTCTAGAAAAAACTGATGCTGTTATAAGTGCAAAATATAGTCTGACATCATATTAAACTACAATAAACTTGTAACTCAAGTTTGTGTGTGTGGCAAACATGTATATATAATTTTTTTAACACAACAAATAATCATGTACTTATTTGTTTTTGGCAAACTCTCTCTGCTGTGTATCCTTTGACCTCGACACTGTAGCCCTCTTGGACTGAAGTCAGACTTGCTGCTAATCCTGACAAATCTGAACAAAGCCAGTCATACTCTCTCGCATTAAGGGAGCAAGTCAAGAGAACAGAGACAGAACAGAGATGTGGGACAATCTTAGATGGAAAAGCTTCTTTTGGCCATGATTAGACAGCTAATCCAATAGTGACAAGATGCAGGCAGAGGGAGAAAAAAGCCAAGGGGGAGAACGGGAGCATCAGCATAAGTCCATGTTTTTTGGACAGCGGTCAGATGGAGGCTGAACTAAACATTCACGGGACTGCGGCTGAAGAGCGCTCAAGATGATGAGTTCCCTTTGAGCTGCAATCAAAATGCAGCGCCGTTTTGTGGGCTGATGAGTGTGCAGCATCAAACACCCTCTCCCCTCTCTCACATTCTTTTCTCCTCATTCTTATCCCCCCCTCCAGTCCCACCGCCCCTTCTTCTGCCATCTCATTCTTCTCGCATTCAGAGGATGCCTAGCAGCTGCTGGTAATTAAAGGACTTTGGGAGGCTCAAACCACACTGGATTAAAATAGAATGGCAGAGAAAACCGAGATGCCAGTTCTTGGTCAGCAACCCCAAATTCTCACCTCATCTTCCTCTCAAATCGAACTAATGTCCTTCCATGTTCCTAATTAGCAACCTTACAATGCCGCATTTCAATGAACATGCACGCACATAAAGAAGGAAGGCATACACGACACAACAAGGGTTTAGAGGAATAGAGGATGGATATTGCAGATGGCAGCTGCAGGAGAAAAAATGAGGGTGATCAAAGAGAGGGGCATTTATGTGTGGCAAGCCAACCATCTCTGGAGCGTCAGAGAGCCGACTCCAGAGGGAAGAGAGAGACCTAAATGGAAGCTGCGCTGCGCTGCGCTGAGCGGAGATGGAATGAGTGGCACAGCTTAGAACCTTCAGTTTCACAAAGGGGCTTGGAAGGAGGAACAAAAAAATGGAGGAACAGAGACAGAAAATTTTATAAAATCAACAATGGCTTTAGGTTGGTGTGAGGGTGCAGTGGGGGGGGGGCTGAAGGAATCAGCAGCCGTCACAGCTGTGGATAGCACAACGGCTGGGAAGAAATGTAATTTTGGGTGAGTGGGGCGTCAGGAGCTCTTCACAAGAAGGATGCAGCTGCTTTTTTTTACTCCTGACAGTCTTTGGCACGTCTTTCTATTCTTAGTTTTATTGCACATTCATCTTGCCTTTTTAGTTATTAGCACTATTTCACACTAAACTCATTTGAGACATTTTTACCACTCACTCAAAAAATACTTTTGTTGGGAAATATTGCCACAGAGATGATTGCAGTAAGAAATGCTAGTCACTTCACAGCCACTTTGTCATCTAAATAAAATCCAGCCAAAGGGAAATTGACTTTTCATTTCAAAGAAAATAATTATTGAACCAAAAAGCAAGCATGTACAACAACTTGCATTTATTTATTTATTTTGTGAAGTGGGATTGTATGGAGTGCTTGTGGATAGCTAATGACTTACCAACAATACGCAATAAAATGTTCAAATTTTGGTGAGAAATCCAACCAAGTAAATGGAAATGTAAAGCCCGATTACCTTTCTAATGTAAAAGTTACTCTGCCAAGTTACTCCAGGAAAGATACTAATTGCTTATCATATCTGAACAGCACCACAAGATGGACACTCGAACAGAAGAAGTCCAACCAAGATTGATAATCTTGAGATGGCTCAGGATACGTTTCTCCATTCCTCTCAGCATTAAGCCTAATTTATATCAGAGTGATAAGAACTCTGCTGCTAATTGTACCATTATGTTGGTTAAAAATAGTGACACATGTCTATTTTGAAAATATTGTTTTGAAGAATTATTAGTTTGAACATTCATTGTGTAAAAGCTGAAAACATGAATTAAAGTAATTAATGAAGACCACAGCTGTTGCATACATGATAATGTCTACCGGTAACAACCTAATGGAGCTCCATAAAAGCTTTCTATTCTTCCAGTAACTTTATTTCCTCCCTGCTGTAACTCTGCTGGAGCTGACATGGGTCCTGCCACATTTGGTGCAGGGTCAGGATAGAGAAAGGGAGATTAGGACTAGAGACAGGTGGCACAAAGGTTCCCGTTATTGAGCGAACAGATGGCTGATCTAACGTAAATCAGGTTGCTGACCTTTTCTCCCCACAGTGCAATCCACAAGCGCTTATAATTGTACACCAAAACTGACCCCGCACACAATGCTTGCATACACACATTCATACTCAAACCCAGTGCATGTTTGCATGAGAACCTGCGCACGCATAAAACAGATGTTTCCTTGTCACAGATGCAGTTCTTAAACCTGCTGAGCATTTAGCGCCCAGACCCTGTTTCCATGCAGTGGATTCAGATTCCCTTGGACTTGAATCATTCCGGTCCCTACCACACCTCCACAAAAGCATGTGATTAACAACCTCGCCTGGAAGGTCGTGTTGTGGTAAATGATCTCTGTGTGAAGCCACGCAGTGCTGAGGGGAATACAGCACTTCAGTCAGCCTCACCCGTTCCTTTGCAGGCTCAAGCTGAATTACCTTGTCGGCAGCCAATTATTTGTCTTGTCCCGGCTTCAGAGTGGTGTAAATTACTTTAAGTGCACTTTGCCAGGCCCGCCATCACGATAATGATAATTGCAGCGCCACTGTGACACACGCAAATATCCAGCAATACCTGGGTAGGAGTGGGAGGGTGGGGTGTAAGCAATGGATTTAAGACGGAGCAGCTAAGATAATTTCTGCATGCTTGAGACAAAGAGGAACATAAACAATGACTGTTTTACTGCTGTGTTAAATTTGTTTTCTGTCCCTTTCTTTATGATTTCATAATCTAAATGTAAATATAAAAATGCATCAGTAGTATTTTTCATCTGCATATCAAACATGTTTTTGGCTAATATAGCTTTTTCTTTTTTTTTCTTTTGCATTCTTTATGGATGCCTAAGATTAGTTTTCTTGTAGTAATTCTTCAGCTCCAGCAGGTGTCACTCATGGCTGTTATGCTTATTCTTGAAGAAGGAAGTATAGACCCCAAACTGACAAGTTGTTAAAGTGGACATCTCAATAAGTACTTTACAACTTGTTTTTAGAAACTGAAATTGTTATAAAGTGAATGAGTTAAAAAAAAAATCAAGCCATGTCAGAGCAGCGCAAACCTCTATAGCTGCTACAAGTAGTTTTAAACCAGCTCTGCACCTCTGAGGCAGCAGCTGTCTATTTCCAGGCAGGAGCTGTCTGCTTTTCTCAAGCTCCATTAAATCTGAAACCATTTATCTGAAAATAAATGTTAAAGACAATAACCTTTATGCTCTATGTGAGGGAAAACTTCAGAACACTTAAATAGAGACGTCAAACTAAATATTCCAGGAACAAGAATTTCTTTACAAATATCACGGTGACTGGCGGATACTTACATATTATGCAGGACACACCAGCCACAGTGGGGATCTCCAGAGCTCAGACACTCTCCACAGGTCCCATACTGCTCACAGGATTCAATAGGAACCTGGGTAACCTGTGAATAAAACAGGACGTCTTTGAGATAAAGTATTCACTTTTCACTCCAAATAAAATCAATTAAATTTATTTTGATAAGGCATAACAATGCCCCGAACATCTATTAAAAAAGAAGGTATAGAAAACCTTAAAATAACCTCTAACAGGTTAACAAAACAAATCTTTAATTAGCCTGTAAATAGAAGTACATTTATTCAGAGGATGAAAAATTCATGTTTAGGAATATATAAAATCCCTGGTAACATAATGGCTGAAAACCCAAACAATTTATATGACTGAATAAATGAAAGCGAAGCATTTTTTAAGGTTGATAAAAAATAGCAAAAAATGGGAATGGAAGCCTCTGGGCTGAATCCACATTTATTTTGTCACCACATAAAGTGAAACAGATGACAATAGAGGTATAAAAAATAGACTAATAAACAATAATGTAGCATGAATTGGATCTTGGTATTATCCATTCTCAACACACACTGTCTAAATGTAAACTATTTGATTGGGATGGATGTCAGGATAAAGAGGTCCAACATCATAAACTTAAACATGTATGTCTTACTAAACCTCACTGGGACTTTGTTGCTAGAAAGCTCAGACTTCCTCTTATCTGACCAAACATTCTGCGTGACAACATAAAAAAGAACCATTTGTGGTCAATTCAACACAACATATTTTATCAGACAGCAAATTTCTAAACAACTATAAAAAAAATAAAACAATGATTACCAATAACCTGGGGCAAGGAAGTCTGTGATATGATTTTTTTTTGGATGATGTCAATTGTACTTAACTCAAACCATGAAAACATCTGTAAGCAGCTGGGATAATTTAGCTGAAAAAGGAGGTTTCTCTGCCATCAGTGGATGTCTGTTTGCCCCAGGGGCGACAGTCCACCTCGACAGATCCTGTGCAAATACGCCCACACATGGTCGAGCGATGACAGATGTAGAAACTTGATTGGAAGAAATGTGCCAAGAGCTGAACCTTTTTTTTTTTTTAAAAGTGTAACTTAGCTACATAGCAAACAAAATGTCAACAGTAATAAATTTGAGTGGTTCAGAGCTAAAGAAACATTTCATGTCAACCATGAACCACTAATCCAAACAGGACAACCAGTCTGCAGTCACCTAATGAACAATAATCTGTGTGGTCCTATTACTTTAAAGGACAGACATTTTTACTTGAATGAAAATACAGTTGAGTTTCCACACTGTACTGTATGTGAAAACAACAGGAGAAAAATATCAAGCACACATCACCTCAGGTAGCGAAACACTGAGAATGTGAGTCAGCTGTGTGATCCACAGCCTATTTTCAGCTGCTACACAACATACTCCCATCCCTCAGTGAGTGCTTTGAAACATACAGTAGTACTAAGTATAATGTACACATGGGCATTCCAGATTTTCAATGCTGCCATGTAAACTGTGATAACTTGCTTATGAAGAGTGATGCACTCTGTTTTCAAAAATATGAGTAAAATTTAGTTTTATAGCAAGTAGCTTCTCATACATGGTGTGACTTCTCCTAACATAAATAATGAATGAATGCTCACAAGAAGACAAAACAGAAATATAGATGGTGTTTTTCTATGTTCTTACAGTTCCTATAGAGAACTCAGGATTCACTGATCGGTGAAACTTTGTTGATTGTTGAAAATTAGCTTTCTCCAACATAACTGAATTTTATTCAGTGCCATGTTGGATAAATGCACAGTTGGACAAATTATTTTCTGTTTAATTTCACATAGAGTTAAGTTCAGAAAATATAGAAATAATATACCACTGAGTTTGGAAAAGAAGAAGGAAATTTTGTTAGAAAAGTAAGGCTTACTAGTTTAGTAAGGCTGGATTAAATACATTGACATGATTTTACAAAATGAGAGAAGGCTTGTGGCGTGTAAATACTTTTGCAAGGACTTCTATGTAATGCATCAAGTTTAAAAACAGCTGACAGTGCAATTTGTAACATGTGTCTGCCATTGCAGTGTCGCTAAAAAAGTTGAGGGCTGTTATACCTGTCAGCTGGATCCAAAAAGTGAGAACCATACGAGATCCAGGCTGTATAGTATTCCTTGTTTTGTCTCCACAATCATCCAAAAACTTCAACATCACCCATCCACCTGTCTGCCCCGAACCCTGCGGCAACTGAGAGACGGTCCCACAGGACAAAGGAAACCATTGACACCGTCGGGATTTGACAGTCCATGTGGCACTTCCATAGTGCAGACTCCTGTTATATTAACCCCCTGTCACTTCAACAAACTCCATTTGTGTGCGTGTCTTGCCTAGCTTCAGGACAAACAGGTGGCGCGCTGTAATGAGCTGCAGACGGGGGTCACATCAGCAGCAGAAGCGGCAACTGATGACAAACAAGCCCACCAAGAGCGAAACTCGACTGAGTAAGGGAAGCGGCAGCTCGGCGTGCGTGGGCGCGCACAGCTCAAAGCCTCAATCCAATGTGAGAGCACTTAGCTTTAGTAGCAGCTTGCATCTGCTTGAGTTTCATTACCTCCACCTAGAAGAAAGTCGTCAGATCCTTTCCGAAAGCATGCACAAGTCTGACGAAACTTAAGAGTATAACTTTCACAGAGGCCCAGCTAGAGGAAAGGGTTACAGTGTGGAGACAGCTGTCAGGGAGTAGTGAGGACAGGGGGTCTTCACGGTCCTTATGGAGCTGTATGTAAACACAGACAGAACAGTTTGACCTGGCAAACTGAAAGGAAGGAGAACCCTACCGAAGAGAATAAAGGCAGCAAAGAGGTGAACCCTGAAATAGCACAGCATTATGGGGGAATGAGTGTGCCTTAGATATTAAGGGTTTATGTTTCTTTGAGTTTTGTGATGCTTAGATATGGCCTGGGTCAGCAGTGGAGATGAGGGGGACGGGTTGAGGAAGGGGCACACAGCAGCTGTTGCCCAGCACACGCTACAGTCAGTCATCACAGCAGGCCTGCACAATGAAGCCCCTTCTCCCACTGCGCGTGCATGTGTTTGAATGAACACATGCACAGCGCCGTAACGGATGTGCAGACTGTTGTTTCTGGGTTTTCAAGAAAGACAAAGAAGGATTGCATGTGATCCGATAGCCGGTGTGAGTTTCTTTGAATCTGTTTCCCAAGCACACATTCATTTAGAAAAGTATTCTAAACCTTTGGGACTTTCCATCTTTGGTCACAACAAAACCGTCATACTTTATTGGGATTTATTTTAATTACCCAAGATAAAGAACTGTACAACTGAAGTGAAGGAAAAAATATGCATGAGTGAGTTTGTGGTGATTTACAAACTGGACTTCTCATGGCTGGATTATTTACCACTCTCCCAGAAGGGACTTATTTGTCAAGTGTATTAATAATAGTTACATTATAAACATGTTCTCCCACCTGAGCCGTGGATCTCTGCAGCACCTCCCATGAACAGAAGTCTCTTGGCTTTTGTAATGTTTTATTGAATTGAAAAACAAATATCCTTGTCAAGTCACTTATAATTATTTTCAAAGTATGCGTGACCTTGACCTCCTCAGGGAGCAAATAGACGACTGTCACCCAAATACTTTAAATAATTATTGTTCAAAATAATTCTTCTTTAAAATTTTGTTTGGTGCAGAGTCTGTCTATTTACTTGCATAGGTTTATGCACTAAATATATTTTTTTTCCATTTGGTGTCTGACAGGTTCAGTAAAGGCCCCCCACACACTTTGAAAAACTTTACTCCATGGAGGTTTGCACATAGTTGAAGCATGAGTTTGCGGCACTGGACATGTTCACGTAAAGATTAATTTTTATGACAACGAACTTGTACGACTGCTTGGCAGGAAACAGTATTCACATAAGATTGAGAGTCGGTGCAACCAGTCACAAGGATGCACTTCTGTCAGACTGCTACTTTGTACCATACTAACAAGTGTGCGGTGGATACCGCCGGCACCCAACCAGCTCAAACTTGAAAGTATCCATGTGGGTACGTCTTTGAAATCTCAACCATCCACAAGCACCAAGTATTTGGTCCTCTTTAATGCCAGCAGCTACTTTTTTGGCTTTTTTTATTTTCCTCATGTAATGCACAGCCCCCTCCTTGAAGACTCTGGTGCCCCCTATGGGAAGCATGCCCTTAATTTGAAAAGCCCTGTTCTATTGCATAATGTTCCAATAAAACACTAAGGTTTATACTAAGACTTAAAAAGAAAGTGAAGAAGGCTTAAGGAGTACAAATACTTTTGGAAAATACGGTAAAGATGACTACAGTGTAAGTTTAACACTGTCGGAGAGAAGCACTGTGCCCTACTTTTAAATGAATGCTAATAGAATTCCAGCTTGAGTTGACCTCGCAGGGGGTTATTCAACCACAGAGGCTACAGTGGAGTCGCATACAGGAGCGATCAGGGTGACAGAGTGACAGCTGAGGGTTAAAACAGCTTCCTCTCTTTCAGAGTTAGTCTGAATAGCCTTCAGATCTCATTATTATAGCTGACAAGTAACCAAGGAACAAATATTCTTTAGCTAAAATACACAGCCTCAAAATACAGTCCATAGTTCTTATTAACTGAGATTAAGCAAAGTGTAAAGCAGTAGGTCTTTTTCATGAGGTCCTCTTTTATTAGCGAGACAATCAATGGATAGGAATTGTGAAATGGCAACTTTTACAACCGATACAACTGTAGCTGACTAAATTACTGCTATACAGAAACTTTCAGCAGATAACAGGCAAGCTGAATGGGGTACCATTCTGTTTTATTCCATTACAGAACGTGTTGGATTTGGAAATTTGTTCAACTTTATGTAAATCTCAGAGGAAAAGATTTTCATTCTCTAAGAAATAGACTGCTTTTGTAATGCTCTCAGTGCTGAATGCTGATATAAGATGCTAAAAATTACTTGAAAGATGCAATCTGTCTGTTTTTAAAGCATTCTCTCTGAGTTATTAAAGGTAAGTCGTTTCAGCAAAATATTTTTCAGTTCTGTCATTGTATAATATGGTTCTAAAAAAAAGGCATCAGAACTGGCTAAAATTGTTTTATGAAGGTCAAAATGTTACAAAAAAAAAAAAAAAAGAAGCAGATCAGAAATTTAAAGTAAGAAGTAAAATATTGTGGAACCATATTTTTCTGCTCAGGTGTAAATATAACCTTTTTCGATAAAATAGCAGATTTTGTTTATTTTGGTCTTGTTCACACTGAAATCACTCCGGGTGTTAATGCCAGCACTTTCACTTATTGCGAGTAAATTATCCACTTTGCTTGGTACACAACTGATTTCCTGCCTTTGATTTGGAGACCGGGACTGGACTTCCTTCTTTTTTAGTTTACATTACACTCCTAGACAGGACTCCATATTTGACAGGACACAAATACTAAGGTAAGGAAATACACAAACCCAGCTATAAGAGCATAATTGTTCACCATAATGAATGCAGAACCCAGTCTACTGTGATTTAAATGCATCACATGAATTAACTCCCGTTTATTGAGAAAATCAAGCCATTCAAAAATAACGTGTTTTTTTTTTTCCATTCTAAAACAGAATGAAAGAAAAAGCAGAAAACAAAAGATAAAATCCCTAGGGACATATGTTCCTAGAGAGGAAAAAAAATCCTGTGTGCCTTATTTTTAAAACGGTTCTTGGAGAAAAAAAAAATTACAAAGAAGGATCGAGATTTCTAGCAGTGACAACAAACGGAGTCTGACAATGTATGCACACTACAGAGAAGTAAGGAAGACTTTCATCTGTTTCCTTGTCCATGAGCCTGAGAATGAATGGTGGCTCAATTTCTGCCCCTGTGCCCCGCTGCCCTGAGACCAAGCCGTACTCACTGTACCTCTGTGATGGATGGGGGCACGGGGCCTGAGCATGAAGAGAAGAAGGAAAAAAGTTATAAAGGAGGACAGAGCAGAGTGGAAACGGCCCATTGCATGCGGTTCTGATGGGATCCGGTGTGTGCAGCCAGATGTGCCATAGCAGCCAGAGTGAAAGAAAGCAATAGGAAGAGAAAAAAATCCCAGTCCCCAGTAATGGAGAGGAAACTACTTTGCACGCTGTCGTCAAGGCAACAGCCAAGGCTCTGACCTCAGGAACACCTCCACATCTAGCTTCACCAACACCAATCCCTCTAACCTTCAAAACCTTGAGCTGTGCATGGCAAACAGCTAACACCTCTGGGACTTCCTGTCATCTACACCGCCTTTAAAACATGTATAAACACACAAGCGCGCACACACACCAGTGACCCCTCCTTCTACACCTATCCATTTTTAATGAGAGTAAGCCAGGATACCACGTCACTGGAATGAGGCACATCGATCATGAACACAATACCCATTCCAGCAGAGAGGAAGAGAGAAAGACACGGGAGGGGCTAGTGTAACCGAGTGAGTGCGTGCGTGTGTTTGCGCGAGTGTGTGTGTTTGAGCGGGACTAATGACAAAGGCACAAAAGCAGAGCAAATACTTGCTGCTGAACGAATGAAAAGCGATGAAATGTTCAGTCTCGTACTCCCACAGTGACCCTGCAGCCACTCTTTTCTGCATTAAGGAGACCAACACAAGGACGACTGAACCCTTAATCTGCTCTAGTAATCCAGCTGAGACTTCTACTCAGGACAACAGCTACATATCCCTCTGCCTCACGCTCTCCTCCTTCTGGTACCCTCCTCTAAGATGTAAATCCATCCACTTTACCATCAAAGACCCTAAACCGAACTCCACTCTGGTGTTGTGGTGTCCTTTTCCATTAAAATGGGAGACTTTCTCTTTCTTTGCAAAGAAACTATACCAATCAGAAAACGAATCTTCAATTTTCCCTTTTTTAATTAACTTTTAGCCAGAGTTTTCTAAAGATCGATGGACAAATGGACGGATGGATACTCAAGAAAACTTGGGAACTACCTGGATCTAATTTGAAACTTTCTTAGGCTGTGAATAAGCCCCTGTTCAGAAATAAAAGTGGGATAAATTACTCGCCTTATGCAACCTGAGGGTTCAGTCAGTCACTCAACTTGTCATTAATATTCATTCTAATTCTGGCTAGAAGTGAAAAGCGAGGTGAGAGGCTCTGTTGAAGTGTTGTGGCTAGTCCAAGGATAATCATGCCTCAAGACTCACACCAATTACTCCGAGCCTGATTAAGGACAGAATTGGGACACGGTAATGATTGCTGGGCTGTGCGGGTTGCTGATCTTGTAAAGGCCCTGAGCTGAATGTGCTAAGATATCACCACAGCTGGGAGAGCTGGTCATCTAAAACACATTCCAGAAGCTGATAAAGTAATTACATTTTGAAGCAAACAGTCCTCCTCATTGAGTATTTGAAACAATCTGCAACCTTTGTATCATGCAGATTTTTGTCTATTGTATCCGTCTTGTGCTCTGTGTGTAGAAGCTGCTTCTTAAAATTGCTTGTTTTCCTTTTTGCTGCTGTTGCTGTTGTTACAAATGTCAGAAGACTCTGTGACGAGTCATTTAAAGAAAACAAGTTTTATGTAGGAAGGCAAGATATTGATTTTCTTCCACTGCATACAATTTCTTACATGAGTGTCTAATGCAGAAATACAGCGAGGATACATCAAAGTGGAATACAGAGACATGGCAATATGTGCATGACAGTCTCTTATGAAGGTCAGGCCTTTTTGTGGTAGGTGGTTTTCTTGGATAACTGATTTTGGAATGGGAGGAATATATTCAGGGTATTACTCACTGATTTTAACAGGCCAACCATGGGAGAGGGAAAGAAAAGGCTAATGCTAAATAAAATGACACAGCTCTGCTTACCCAAAGAGCCGTCTCACAGACTCCACAAATAATTAGGTGTGAATATAGGAGCTTTTAACCAGTATCGTCAAGGCCAACACCTCTCAGCACATCTTTCGTACTATTTTGCTAAATTGAAAGATAAAACAAACACACACGCACACACACTTATTCTTTGTATTACTCGACTTAGTATGAACTCTAAGATTTAGGTCAATTGAAAACATCAAGACATTAGAGCAGAGCGAAAGAAAATTATACTGTATCTGTTAGTAATAACCTCATGCTATATTTAAACTAACTCATTTAGAAATGATAGCGGGCTGAGGTGGTTATTGAGCTAAAACTGATGACTGATCATTTTCCAATCACAGTTTAGGGCTTAACCCCCACTGAAAGCCCTTAGTTCCTGCCAGACTTGATCCCTGGCAGCTCATCAGGACGAACAGACTGGTGAGAGACAAAACTGCCAGGGAGCAAGAAAGGGGAGGAGCAGGTCAAGCATGTGCCTTCTGACCGAGGTTTGAACTCGAAAACGAAGTGGCCATGACAATTAAAGCTAAATGTGAAATATATAACAAATTTTAAGTACTGTAAAAAAAAGTATCAATCTTTAATTGTTGCATTATAAACATAAACATTGTATTTTTAAGACAGATAACACGGAGGCCAATTGAAAAGTGATGCTCGTTTTCCACTATTTTGGAAACGAGCATAAGAATCTGAAAATAAGAATCTGAAAGGACAAATTGTTTTTATCTGCAAGAGAAGGGAGCCTTTGGAGAACATTTATTTTCCAGCAAGACAACGACTGGAAGCATCCAGCTAAAGAAATGGTTTTGTCTATACCAAAATCAAATTGAGTATGTGAATATGTGGGATAAATTAAGAATTGATCTTCACCATCCGATTTAAGCGTGAACTATTTTTTGCAACAAAATCATGTTGTGAAGCTTTATTGTACTCCAAGACAATCAAAAGTGGTTTAACTGAAGCACAAAGCAGCAAATAAAATATTGACATATAATTTACTAGATAAAAATAAGTCTAATTTTGTTATTTATTTCCTACTTTCGGTTGGCCTTTCACATCACATCCCAATGAACTACATTAAAGTTTGAGGATCCAACATAAAAAAAGTGGAAATGTTTGAGAAATATGAATTCTAATACAGGCAGTACTGTAGCAATAATTTTATATTCAGTCTTTGAAAGAAAGCAGAAAACAGTTATGTGTAATGCTATTTTGCCCCTGCCTGTCAGACTGCATTTGTTTTCTAGCTTCTATTGTATTGTTCATAGAAACCACAGAATCATTAAAACATATTCCATGGTCCTCCAGCAGCATTGGTCCACCTTTTCCTTCAGTCTAAGCAAAGAAAAAAAAAATATGCTCATACAGACATGAGAGCGAACACATGCCATACTGAACAAATAAACCAACCAATTCTACAAACACTGCACTGAATACCAGCTGGAGTCCCCCAAACAGGCGGTCAACATTATAGATTAAAGACAAAATGGGGCAGCGGGCAACATAAAGAAGATGGAACAGTCCTCTAATCTCTGTTTACGTGTGCAAGTGTGTTTAGATATTTACAACCCAAATGCCTAGAGGGTGGAGTCAGAGGGAAAGGTGGGAGGCAGGAGAAGGAATGTGAGCATAGAAGTAATGGAGTGAGGGAATCGATCAGTGAGAAGGATGAAAAATCCAACAAGTCAATGGAGCCAGGAGTTTATCAATTATGTATGCCCTCAGTCGCCTTTTTGGTGAAGGAGAAGAGGATCATATGATAAAAAGGTGAATGTTGTGTGTACTTTCCAGCATGCACAAACTGAGCTTTGGTACATATCTAACTGCAGTCCTTGTTGCTGAAAAATGCCAGGAATGCTCTTCAATACCTTCTGGCAAAAATTTGAGTCATAGCATCAGAGATATGGAGAGAAATTTAATCAGGAGGAACCACTTCTTGCTGTCTGTTTTTGCCTTTCACAAGAATACATATTTACTCAGTGTTAGTAACAAAAAAACTAAATTCAAATTCAAAGCATAGTTCAAGTATTTGTTTACTTAATTTCAGTAACTTAAAACAATCCACGATTGTGCACCATGTTATGTCAATTAAACTAAATGTGTCATAATTCTGCAATGCACTGCCACTGAACCAATTACATAAGGAAATTTGTGTTTTAATAGACTACATTTCTGCCGTAGTGATGTCATAAAAGGCTGCATTCTTCCACTTATCCACCATCAGACATCAGAACAAACTGTGTCCCAAAGCTAATGGCATCAGGGTTTAGGAAAGGCACCCACTTCACTGCCTAATATGATATGAAATCAGTAGTTGGTTTTGAAATCCAACTCTTACATTGGTAAAAACACTAATGTAATGGTTTCAAAACTATAACCCTTTATTCATTTTGTAAGTTATAATCTATGATTTGATCAAATTGATCCAACGACATTTTCAATGTTAGGGGAAAACTAACCATAATGTTAGTGGACTCAAACAGGCCAGCAAACAGCTTTGTCCAGGCCTGAGACAAGATAGTCTTTCATTTCTTAACAAGGTGGCACAACCTGACAACCAAATGGGTGTTTTGGTGAGGAGCTTGAATGTTCTAATCATATATAATTGTTATAAAGAAACTCTAGGCTCCTAGCAAAGCAGAAATGGTCGTTGGATTGCTCTGGCAATCTTAAAACTACTAAAAACATGATAGTATAACATTTATTTTGGCTCAAAAAGTTTCACTAACTCAAATTATAAAAGCAAAAAAAAATAACTGTGGACATAATTATGGACTAACTAATTTGTGTGAGTATATAATGATATGTTTGCTTTAATTTAACAAATTTTTTACAGCATTGTGATACCAATTACCAAGATAAACATAATAATCAAGCTTCCAAATCATCATACTGTTACCAATTTTGTATAGTGTGAATCTTTTTTCTTCATTGCCTGATAATGTCAGATCACAGTCTATTTCTCTTAATTAACATCTAACGTCTGTTGCATTTTTGTGTAGAACTCAGGGTCATCTCATTTTAGTAACAAAGAGATGTGCATGGCTTTCCTCATTATAAATTTATTTATAACTTTGTGTTACGGACTGCACTAAGTGGTCGCTTTTTGACTGGTTTCCTTGTCAGTCAATCCACTTGTGTCGGCCTATTTTTACCTACCTGTCCGGGCCGCTCGTCTGTGTGACAACCTTCATGCATGTCGCCCCACTGTACCTCTTTCGATCCATTCCTGCTCTCGTCTTTGTCCAACTTGTCTGAGTGTCTCTCAGTGGGATCCCAGACTGTCAATGCAGCCAGTAATGAGGTGTATGCTTCAGTCAGCATGTGAGGAGTTAATAAGGAAGCAGCACAGGCCATCACACATCAACAGGCATTGAGTGTGTGTGTCATATGTGTGTATGGAGAGTGTGTTGGGAGTCTCCCTGGCACACTTAACGGCTGTCTGTCGACCAACGGGAGTATTGATTTGCAGTGGAAAAGCAGACAGAGATGAATTCTGATCCACAGAGGGACTCTGCAGAGCATGTCTGAGTGTGGTATTATTATTATTTTTTTTTTGTAAGCATGTGTGCGTGAGTGTGTAACAGCATGTGTGCGTGCGCACGCGAGCATGTTTGTTCTCTTTGTTTCAGCCTCTCTTCCACCATACACCATGTACATACAAATGAAGGGTTTGGATCCACCCCACTGCTCTCAGGGCTGTTGCTTGTGGGTACACATGTGTGTCTGTGTGATGAATATTAGTCTGTGAGGAACAAGATGGAGAGACAGATAGGGAAGGAGGTATCGATAACTAGGCTCAGGTGGTGAGGAACACATCATCTAATCTAAAACTATGCGTGTGTGTCTTTCTATGATTGTTTATGATTTATGTTTTCTGCACACGATACTTGGGCAATATGCAAACTCCAGCTCAGTGGGGCTTCAGCACTGAGATATTAATGGGATTCTGAGGTACTGGTGAGGCTCTTCAAAGACCTCATCAGACCTTTTAATGACGTCCATGATTGATTCCAATTTGAGCCTTTGGTGAGAATCAGAAACACAAAGAGTGATGGAAAACTTTCACATCGAAGAAAATATTATTAGATTTGGCTCTAAATGAATTCCGTAGAGTTAGAGGAAGAAAGCAAACTGCGAGTGATCTTGGTTGGTGTGTCTGAAAGTGCCTGGGTGTCTTTGTTTGGCAGTAGAGGGAAAAAAAAAATCAACATAATGAGCCCAAACTGCCTTTGTGTCTCACTCTCTTCGTCTCTCTCTCCACCCTCTGTCTTTTTCTCTCTCTCATCGCACGATTTTCAGACAGCTGCCTCTGTGCAGCCAAATTAACTGCTCCCCAGTTGCTTTTCGAAAGTGGGAATTTAATAAACATTTTGCCTCCGAGGTACATAGTGCTCGTGGTTCCAGAACTGTAGTTTTAATTGCCTTGAGTGATAAACTGCAGGTTTCAGACACCTCACTCGACATATTTTAGCCCTTTCCGTGTTGCTGTATCTGGAAGCTCTTCTATCCTTATGGTTCCAAATATCAGAGCTAAAGGTCATCAGCATGATTATATTTCAAACAAGAAAGAAAAATGATCTACATTTCTGGTTTTGTCCATCTTTTTCTGATATTTTTACTCAAATGTTGTTTTAAAGTGTCATTTTATATCTGAGAACATAAAGGAAAATACTGTTAAACATACAGGATGTCAATTATACAAAACAAAACAAAAAAAATAGTGCCTTACAAACAATAAAACTAAGATGTACAGAACTGATTTAGGCACTTTCTAGAGTAACAATGATATTTTGTCAAAATCAATCAACATGCAAACTGCAGTTTCTAAATGCTTTCTAGAGCGAGTTTATTTTAAGGGAAAACATGTTTTCATTACATCCATGTGAACGTAAAGGCTTTCTGAAAACTATTAACTATCTCAAATGCATGTAGTATTTTGGATGATTTGTAATTTTACTTGATTATATTCTTTATGCCTACAGGTGGTCTTCATCTCCCTAAGATCACACAAAAACACAGATATATAGCAACTATCCGAGCAGAAAATAACTATAGGATGAGTGCAGATATACAAAGATAATCATTTATAGTAACAAATATATGATGAAGTGATGTACATACTTTCGAAAAGTACATCAAAAAGTACACCAAAGAAATACATACACACATTATTAAATTGACTCTACAATGAAATTTTTGGATTTTAAAGCATAGTGTTATGACTTCTTGGCAACAAGAGTTTTAAAAGGGTACCTGGCCTAATTTAATATCAGATACACTCCCACAGACAAACACGTACACATATTAAATCCTCACTTGCACAAACTAGGCGATGAAATAATCCATCACTAAGGTGGAGGCTGACAGTTTTGTCAAATTGAGCCGCAGGGGATCAAAGAACAGCATTGTGGAATTGAGTTCTCCCATCGGACGTTGCTCTGACAGCAGAGAAGAAAGAAAAAGAAGACAGGAGAAAGGTGGGGAAGGGTGGGGAAAACTGGGGAGTGTGTTGCACAACTCCAACACACGGAGGGAGGGAAGGATAGAGCTACCATGGGTGCCCTATCAAAAGCAGAAGTCCTGCTGTGTCCTGTAAACCTGGCCTTGTGAAGGACAGACAAAAAATATATTCCAGCCCTGGCAGCATCACCATTATCAGTCAGTAAAACATACACTCACGCACACCTTTGCAAACAGCTAGGCACAGAAGGTCATCTGAGTTTCTGCCAAAGACAGCATATGAACTCAAGGTCTGGCTAAAAGGCAACCAGTGACAAACTCATTCACATGTAGCACACACACACAAACAAATTTTCAGTCGGTCAGAGGGCAGCTGGTGATGTCATGAAATAAGCTGTCAGTACATCTCAAACAAGAAAAAAGGCAAGCAGTGTGAGACCTTTTCTCTAAACACCTGGACCACAGCCGATGACTGAGACTGCTACAACCCAACTGTTTTCGCTGAACCTAAAAACAGTCTACAACACACTTCACACACTCACTGGCCTCCACTGTCAACACTTGGAGAGAAAGGAACTAATATACATGAAGTGGGACAATGAAAGCAAGAGTGAGAGAGCAAGAGAGACTTTCAGACACAACCTCCCCAATTATCGACCAAACATTGCTGCTGCTTTACTCTTTGCCTGGCTCCTGACAAGCCCTGTCGCGGTTCCTTCAACTGGCACTCGTGTTTCTCCCTGACACTCTCTAGGCTTTAATTAGGCTTGTAAATAATTATTGCAATTAAAGCTAACAATTAGGAGGACTGAAGCACTGCCATTAGTCTCACAGTAAATGTCATGAGCATTCGGCATAGGCGCTGGGAGGAAGCAGACAAATCCTGGGCAGACAGTGAGAGTGAAAAGAGACAGAATGAGGTGCAGTGGGGAGGTGGGGACGGGGGACTGTATCAAGGCAGCTGACGTAGTCTCAGCACTTAATTATAGAGCTGATTATTCTGGTAGGATGCCTCCTGGACCATTCCTTTTGGCTCGCATTTACAAAGTATACATGCACAAAATTCTGCACTGAATATCCACAAAGCCATTTCAAACCTCAGTCCAACACAGAACCACCAGCATCCAGTTACAAGTAAAATCTGAGATGATGACGTTCAATTATTATTGATTTCCCCCCCACATTTTCAGTTCAACATTGTTAAAGATAATTTATTTTATCAGTCTAATGCACCTCATACAATTATTTGTTACACTCAGAGGGACACATTGTGTATTTGAGGATAATTCTGGTTGATGATAACTTACATTTAAAAAAAAACAATGCACAGACAATTAGAACATAACAGAAGAGCTGTAAAAATAGCCGTAAGAGCAGCATGTTACACAACAATCAAGATGACTTAACTGTTGGACAGATAGTCATCATCAATTTCCATACATGTTTTTTGCAGGGAGGGAAAGTTTACACCGTCACAGTAAGACAATTGTGAACCAATCACGGTTTTAAGAGAGATTCACAGGGCTCAACAGTCCAAAATCCTTATTTTAGATGAAAGCGAATTTCACTTTTTTAATTAGAAATTAAGGTCACAGAGTCGGGAGGAACAGTGGAAAGGTAGAAAAAAATTATGTTGCTTGAAGTCCCAAGTGAAGTTCACACAGGCAGTGATGATTTGGGGAGCCATGTAAATCTATTGGTTTTGGTAAAAGTTGAAAGTTAGAGTAGTCACCTACCAGGAATGTTTTGACATTTGTTAATTTCAAATTCCAACATGACCCGACATCTGCTCACACTGCCAGAAATATCAGTAACTCCTTCAATGACAATGGCGTCTCTGTGCTTGATATAGATCAGTAAACTCACCTATTCTGAACGTCACTGACGATCTCTAAAGTATTGTCAAGATGAAGATGAAAGACAAGAGCAGACAACGCAACAAAAATTTGAAGCCCAATATTAGAGCAATCTGGGACATCTACACAATACCAAAGGCTAATAACCTCCAGGACCCACATCACCAAAGTCATCACCAAATATTGACACTGTACATATTTTTCAGTAGATTAAATAATTGTTGTATGAAAATCATGTGTGTAATTAATCTGTATAAAAGGAATTTAACTTTTTGATTAAATTTCCAATTACTGAAGCATAACTGCATTTGTATGAGTAAACCAACCAGTTGGCAGATCTCTCAGACGGGAAGGGAATTGGACTTTCCCGGAATTAGGTATCTTTATTGTGTTCTATTATGCCACAAGGAATGTGAAAGTGAAGTGACCAGTCAGTGGGTTTTATCTTATCACTGAGTGTCACAAAGTCAAATATAAACCTGCAATGCTAAGTTTGAAAATCATTTATTTGCAGTACATTTGTCCCATAGATTAGGCCAAGCTGCAGATGACTCTAATTAAATCCAGATGCTCTGCAAACATGACATGATGATCCAGCTTTTGAGGTTAATGTGAGCACTATGGAATACTTTGTACTGACCTCCACTGATATAGCAAGAGCCATGTTGGTAGGGTGTGAGAAGGAAAAAAGGGGGGACAAATGGGATGTACAAAGAGGGTCAGGCTGGGACACTGGTGTGCACAGGCTTCTTTTAATTAACAGCTTGATGGGGGCTGACAGGACGTGTGCTGCTATCAAATAATGAGGTTAGGGTTGGTCAATAGTTTCAGGGCAAAAAAAACTGATTAACACTAATCCTAGCTTAAGTCAATTAACAATGCCAGTTCAGGGATTCATGCAAATTAGGTGCTTTTGTGAGGTGGGCTTGCAAAGAAGGGTGCACATGGAGCACGACATTCAGGCATGTAAAACATCAATAGAACATAGCTAAAATGGTGAAGGGACACTTATTAGTGAGTAAAGAAAGCAACAGAAGAGCAGTGAAGCGTAGCTCGTTTCAGGGGTATTTAACCAGATCTGCATAGTAACACCTTCTGTCTGTTTGAAAAAAACTTGGTTAAACCTTGAACTATCCATAACCTCTGACCTCTCTCTGATCAGACACAGCACATACAAATAAATAGCATATACAAAAAAAAAAAAAAAAAAAAACATGGACCACATGTTTCAATAAATATGCAAACATTCTATTGGTCTCTTTAGGTTGGAAAAATGCACATATGCAGATTAGAAATTAAGAAAACAACCTCATAAGAGCTGAAACGGTAACAATTTTCATGTTTTATTACTATGAAAGACTGATGTTCAGGTCATCTAACCACCTATATGTTGTTCACATTCTAAGAGAACCTGTACTCGCTCTTGTAGTGTCTTGTTTGTCTGACAACTGACCAGATGTGCTGCCCCAAGCAGACATCTATGTATAGGAAAGAAAGACAAATAGACCGCAGGCGAAACATTGCAAGAATACAATATTAATACAATATTAATACTGTAGTACTCTAAAACTCTGTAGGTTCTATAACAGACTTAATATTTTATACCTTTACATTATAATATCATTAACTTTTTTGCTCAGTTCTGGTCTTAGACCAGAAACATCTGTAAGTGTGTCCTTGTTTTAGGTGCAGACAGTAAATGTTGTAAAAACCATCAACAATATGAATATGTTCCATTTTAGAAAGTGTTTTAGGGATTTCACAAAAATAATTTATCAATCAGAGCTTCAGATTAATGAAATCTAAAAAGCGGCAGATGGGCAATACAAGTTATTTTTATAATGAAAAGCTGAACGGCTTCATCAATAAGGCTGACATTAGGATAAATCACATTAGGATTTATCCTAATGTGATCACTTGTAAATAGCAACAGCGAGATTGCCTGAGAATCAACAACAAAAAAATCTGAGTGTGAGTTTGTTTCTCAGCTAAAAAGCAACCAGTGAGGAAGCAGTCATGCGAATGATTTGCTGGCCTCACCCTATAAACAGCCTCTAAACTGACCCTGCTGTTGTGCTTGCATCTCAGGTACAACTCAAACGGCAATCTATCAAGACCGATGTTGTCTGCTTGACTGATGACAAGCTGTCCCAAAGATGTTGTACTTTCACGTCGAGTCCCTGTGTGACTGGGGAACAGACACAGATGTGTGGTCCATGTGTTGCCATATGGCTTCACAGTTTTTCAGAGCATGACAGAAAACATTTGCTTGGACCACTTCTTTCACATAAACTGTGGTTCAAGCCAAAGTACTGGACAACATCCTGGGTCATGGCAGACCAGATGGGGGCTCTTGATATAAAAATTTCACTGTATAAAAAACTGTTTTTCTTTATTGAGTTTACTTTACAAAAGTATGGCGTTATTTGCTGAATTGGCATTATCTTTCAGCTTCACTGCCCTTGCACAGACATTCAAACAAAAATGTATAACATGATTGCTTCAACTTTTTGACAGGTAAGTTCTCTTTTCTCTAGTCACAATAATAGGAGCTTAATTTGTTTCAGTCTGGATGCAAAAAGGAGAAACTGAAAAATTCCAAGGAGGGGACTCTTTGGGAAAACGGGTTCCAAGAACACATCATAGAAAAACTTAAGGGCTTGGAAAAAAAACAAACAACTCATGCACAGAATTTAAATTTCACAGCTGAGCAAGTGGAATAAATTGGTAGAGCTGAAAATATGAGGTTTTCTTTTCTGTAATGTTGCCGTTTTTTACATGAAAGTAACAGATGAAGGCAGGATGGGACACAAATACTGGAAGCTGACAGGATTTAATGTTTTCTAAAGAGCCAAGGGTGTACTGAAGAGTGACAGCAGCACATGGGTGAACACTGTATGGGTCTAGCCATAAAAAACGAGCCAGTTTTCTTGGCTGGCTCAGTATCCCTCCATTGGTCAGGAATTTCACACTCATCCTTATAAAAAGCCTGTAATTAGAGTGCTTCTATTTCACTGGGAACTCCATTAAATCTGCAGAGGTCTATTATGAACGGTTGTGCGCTAAACCTATAAATATTAACAAAACCATTCAAGGCCACTACAAAGTCAACACCTGTATCCCTTCGCTGCATTTAAAGAAATTACTACACTGTGTATGAGACTTTTCCTGTTAAAAAAAAGCTTTTTTAACAGCGGTTTTGAGCTGTTAGTGGTATGACTATGCCACAGGTTCCACTTCAAAGCCCTTTCACATGTTAAATCTTGATTGTTTCCCATGAATAATACATTACAGCCTGGTCTTTGTGTACTGGCTTCTGACCACAACTGAAATAATGCTGCTGCTAATTCTTAACATGATGTGTGCCCACCCTTACTATGAGGGCCAAATCAATGCAAGATGGATAAGAGACTTGTTACAGAATGAGTTCAACCCATTCATTTCAGTGCTGCATAAACAAAAGAATAACAATAATTCATGTATGCTATTCAAGACCTTAACTGAATTCCACAGTGTTTCATGTCCCTCAGTTGACCTAATCCTCCAAAAAACTTCACAGAGCTAGAAAAAAAAAGCCAATTCAAATCCA
Organism: Poeciliopsis prolifica; assembly: GCF_027474105.1. Classification (NCBI taxonomy): domain Eukaryota; kingdom Metazoa; phylum Chordata; class Actinopteri; order Cyprinodontiformes; family Poeciliidae; genus Poeciliopsis; species Poeciliopsis prolifica. Next base: position 407,231 of record NW_026562421.1, on the reverse strand, counting down.
GCTGAAGTTGTTTGTATTTTGGGGCACAGAAAAAGAGAAAAACACGAAACAGTAAAAAAAGGTGGGGGTGGGTAAAAAGCGATACCACTCCAAACCCTAACACAGATCGAATGCTGTACATTTGCATGAGCTGGCAAAACCAACAATAAATAAGCTCTGCTGCAGCTGCCATTCAAACACAAACACTTTGTCCACCTGTTTGATTAGACTGCCAGTTGGAATTGTTACTGCTACAGCATACGCATCACAGTCAGCACAGCATATCTGGCTTCATATTCATCCTCCCAGTAGATAAAACAAAACAAAATCAGAAAAAAATAAATAAATCCCACTGTGCTTTACAGTGAAATACTTGCAGATCATGTGAACTACGTAGCCATGTGCTTTGCTCCACCACTGGATGATGTGGTATTCAGCTTGAAAACAACAGCTTTTGATGCAATATTAAATGTTGTGAGGTGGATTTGGGAATGCAAGACATTTCAGAGGGCATTTCATATGACTAGGAGGAAAAGAAAGCAAGGATTCGAGGATGTGTCCAGGAGGCAGCTCAGCTGAATCCACCGCAACAGCTATGACCTTTTCTGTTCATCACTGGGTTTGCCAGTGGCATTGAAACCAAGTCAAGTACCAACATTGTGGGAATATATTCTAGGATGTTGCAGCAGTAGCAAACATAATCCTATGTTTGTCATATGTAGAAGTCCATCAAATTTATCAGAAAAGTGACAAGAATGTGTGTAGAAAATTAGGATCCTGTTGACTTTTTACAAAACCTGCATACAAGCGATACAACAGACTTTGAAAAGAAATGTCTCCTTTTCACTGAACGGTGACCAATAAATTATTTACAGGAGGATTATTTACAAGTCATGAAACTGACAAAAGAAAAATATTTTCAACCCTGCAAATTAAACCAGACACATCTGGTAGCTAATTTGAAAATAACAATTTGAAGTAGCATGTCAAAAAAATAAATAAAATTAGGAACTCATGGACGCCTACCAATAAAAACATGACAATATTTATCAAAATGTACTTATCTGTCTTAAAATTATCTGAATCTGAAATATTGTTATTATTATTATGTCAGTGGAGATCCAATCACCCTGGATCAATCTTAAAAGTAACTGTCCCAAAAAGAGACAGAAACCAGAGTTTGAATCCTGTAAAAATTCACTCTGTATCAAAATTTCATCCCAGTACAACCACAAACTTCCATGTTAATTGTTTTTTGATAAAGAAGATCACATTTGTTTTTTAGAGTAAAAGAAACGTCATGAAAACCAAGAAGCAAACAAGTCGCTTCACGAAAGAAACAAAACAAAAATTTGCCTCTACGAAGCAAGATTGTTTCCCTTTGAAATTTGTCACAAGCCAAGTAGGTGACAGGTCAAATGTGTGAAAGGTCACACTTCTCAAATTTCTATTTGCAGAATATATGCTTGAAAACCATGTCACATTTTGCTTTCACAATTATGCACAACTTTGGTATAAAATTTCAAAAAAATATTTGAAATATTTGCTGCGTGTAAAAACGTTTAAGTAGTGACAATATTTTCATATTTTCAGAGGAAATATCAGCATAAATTTTGGGAAGAAAATCCTCTTTACTTAGACATGTCAAAACTGTCAGCGATGATCCAGCACCTTTCAGCAGGACAAGTCCCACACACAACACTGATGCTGCTGATGGAGAAAAGGAAACAAGTCCGCCAGGTCTTTTCATCAGTTCCACTGCGCTGCCCTCACATTGCGCCATTCTCAGGCTGTCATTAATATTACTGCTGGCGTTGTCATTACATCTACTACGCAAAGTTTAACATGACAGCAGGATGGGGTGAGTACAAAACAGGAAGAATAGCATCCATTATTTGAATATAAGGAAGTAACAAATGAGAACCAGATAAAAGAAGGATGCCTGTTGAGTCTAATCTGCATGTGCTATGTTAATGAGTAATACAAATAAATTTTTTGAGGAATTACCCCCAAAGCATCAGGTAAACACCATTTGAATACTGAATGGAGAACAGATGCTTGAATGTATGTGTCTGTGTAGTGCTAGTGTCTGTGTAGTGCTAAAAGGCCGAATTTTCTTCCATGTGTGACTAGTGGAGATGGTGAACTATCGCCTGTGGCACCTATGCAAATAAACAAAGTATGTGTTTTGCGTTTGTACTTTGACTGCTTGTTTGTATATTTAAAATCATAAAGATTCAGAACCTGGCAGGTGTGAGGGCAGAAGTAAGAACGAGCCCAGGTCCACCAGTGTGGCCTTGCTTTGCAAATATTACATTCAGTTCCTCGATTTCTGTTTCTCTCCCCCAGCCTCATGTCTCGCTCTCTTCTGTTCACTCTCTTTCCCACTGTGCCAAACACAGAGGGTTTCTTTGTTATTCCAAGTCGGAAACGCAACTGGAGCCAAATCTGCCTCGGTTCCTGTTTGATATCATCCCTCCTTTGTTCTCCGCCGTCTCCCAATGCCATGTACTTGGCCTCAGCCTGCATCAGTCAGACTCCCGGGAACAAACGGACCTAAGACAAGATATATCCCGTGATAACTCTGGATGTGTGATTGGGGGTGACATTTAAGCCAATGTTGAGATAAAGGTCAAATAGATGTCTCCCACTGAGTGCAGCAGGGCTTGTTTAAGGTATCTGCTGTGTAATGTACCTCAGATAGCATTGCAGATCTTTAATGCATGACCTTAAATTTCAGTTGTTCGGATCAAGCAAAGAGAGACCAGCATCAAATCTGAAAAACTGTTGCTGCAGAGTCAAAGAATCCCATAGTAAAACAGAAAAGCAGAACTGAATCCCAATTCAGCCAATCTGTCAGGTGTGACTATCGAACTGTATCGTTAAACATTCAAGGCAACATCTCCAAAGCAGCTGAACGTGTGTGTGTGCATGTGCGTGTGAGTGCGTCTGCTTCGATCCTCCCTAACCCCTGCAGAGAGAGACAGAAGAGTCTACAAGCTGAATACTAATAACATCCACAGACATAAATTCTCATTCAGATGACTAGTAGTTATGAGCTCAACATCAAAAGAGTGTTTCATCTGTGAAATAAGTGGGAATAAAGGATTTAGTAAACATAGGGAAAGTCATTTCAGACTCCATACAAACTCTTCTTAACTTGTGCAATCTGCCCAATTCTGTGTTTTCCATGTTCTGACAGTGCATGGTATTTATTTATTCAAACTGACTCTTAGTGATCTGAAAAGATGTAATTAAATTCACATTTCCAAATTAAATATTTTGTTGCATAAATTCTGATCAAATGAGAGACCAGAGACTTTAAATATTAATTTTTCCCAGAATAATTGAAGGGATTTTTGATTCAAGTACTAAATTCCTGCTGGGCCAAATTATATGTTTATGTGACTGTTATATTGTTTATAAGTACAAGGCTAAAAAATGCAGAGCTTATAAATTACTGAGTGAAAGGAAATAAACTGCATAAAAGGTGCCTCAATAAACATAATAAAATATGCAATATTTTCTATAGATTTAATTAGAGTAGAGTAATATATCATGCATTTTTTAATGTTAATTGTAATATGTATGGCTTTTTATTCAGTTTCTTAGGACAATTACAACATAAAATGACTATATGTGTCTAAGAGTCCTCATGGAAGGTTGAGTGGAAGGAAAAATGGTGGTATTAGAATTGTGAAGCAAAGCCCATTCTGTTTTGTGGAATAAATAAGCAAATAATTGTGGATTTTACTACTTCAACAATCTCTGCACACATGTATCTAGAACATGGGTTACAAATGTTACATTCCAAGCTGTTGTTTGTTGATCCTAAGTGGGGCTAAGCTATGGCCTCTGCTTCCATTGTTCTGTTGTCCTTTAATCAAGTCCTAGAAACTTTACAGAATCTAAAGCAACCTGGGCGTTTTGTTTTTATAGCTCAGTGGTGTCACAGGCTGATTTTCTCAGTGTTGAAGACTAGAGGGGAAAGTCATGAAAAAAGCAACTGCATTCAAGTACTGAATACCCCACATTCCTTAAGAAGTTTTACAAAACATTTCCTTCTGTGTATTCTAAAAAACTGAATTTTGGAGCTCCGTTAAATCAAGATGAACAAAAATAAATGTATCATATATATCTCTCACTATGTGTAAAGAATGGAGCTGATTTTCACTTTTTCAAATGAAAATAATATTTTAAAACTCGCCACCAACCCTCTTTGTCAAACTGAAGACAAAATGTAGAGGGAATAAAGACTCTTGCTCTGTATACGTTCACACCTGTGCGCGGTGGCCAGCCAATTGTTGACTGTGTTCGAAGAGCAGATAAGGGGAGAGGATGGTAATTCATCAGTTGACACCATCGGCCTCGTTCGTCGCTCCTCTCGGTGCGCCTGCGCCACAGATTCCCCTGCAGCCGCTTCTGTTCTCTGCAGCCTTCTCACTTCTCCTCCTCTTGTCATGTCTTTTCTGTGCAACTATCCCCTTTTCTGCTTTTATTGCCTGACCTCCGCACCGTCCTTGTGTCTCCCCTTCCACCGGCGTCTGGCCCCATCCTTTCTACCTGTGGCACGCGTCGCTTCGACTGTACTGATGGCTATCGGTCGCTTCTTTTTTCGCCCTTCGATGCTGTGTCACTTCATCAGGAACAAGAAAGGATGACCTTGCACTCTCTGTTCCTCCCTTTACTCTAAGTCATGCACTCCACCAGCTGTCCCTCTTTTTCTCATTACTCTCTCTCCCCACAGCCAGCCAAAGGAAGGAGTCCTTCACCTCACTTATTCTCATTCTTACCAAACCCTTTTTGTGTCTCTTTATTTCTTTCTTTGTCCCTGCCCTCATTCTCCTCCTTCATTATCAAATGCTGTCAAAATGTCCCCCCTCCAAAACCCCCTGCTGTGCCACACAGGTTATTTATAGCCAACAGGAGCTGGTGGATTTGATGATGTACAGAGGTGAGCCATCTTGGGGCCTAACAGAGCCACACAGACTCTCCCTGACATTTAAGCATCTACATACGCACACACAAAACACATTAAAAGCCATCCGTCCTCCTGTTAGGATAGCTTGTATAATTAGGGAGCACAAGGTTTAAAAAGCCATAAAAAAATTTCATGCCTACCTGTCTATCAGACATGACATAGAGGAAGTTGCGGTCTAGAGAGAAGACCATGTCTCGGAGGATGGGACTGCCGTCCTTTATGACTGAGATTGTCTCATACTGGACGCCACCATGAGGAGGACCATCGACGCGAATCTAAGAAGAAGAAAAGTAAAAGAAGACAAACAGGTCAGGCAGAGCTATTTATATCCATGTCACACCAAGAAACATGAAAACAGATGAGCAGGGATTGACAAGAATGACAGACGAGAGTCACAAAACATTTGTCAACATTGTTCATCATTTACTGACTCAGATTCTGTTAGATGAACATTCTGCATGAAGGCTGTTTGGAAATATGATGCCTTGCAAAATTATTCACACCTATTCAGCCATTTAAAATGTTGTCATGATAACACTGAAAAAAAAAAGATTGATGCATTAAGATTAACATAATGTAGAACATAACTTTGAACTGAAAGAAAAAATTCCCTTGAGGGATGTTGGTTTGTCCTGCTCTTTGTGTGAATGGCCCAGTCAAACTCAAGACATAAATCCAAAGGAGAATCAGGAGGAAAACTCAAAAATTAATGGTCACAGGTGCTTCCTATCCAGTCCAACTAATCTGTTTCACAAAAAAACAAAAAGCAAAACTTCAAGTCTGCCATTGTTAGAAGCTCATGAAGAAAAAAATCACAAAAAAGTTCTACAAATCTGACCAAGAGGGTTGAATACAAATGGATTCCACACTTTTTTATTCATACAAAATGGTGAAAACCACCAATCATGTTCTTTCACTTTACAAATGTGTACAACTTTTATTGGCTGTTTGCTTACTGTGAAGTCTTTTGCAGATTCTAAATATTAGACTGAATTGGTCCTGCATTATGGCAATTGTGGCTCTATTGGAAGAGCACATTGTGCAGTCAAAGTTTTGCAGTGTGGCAGTATGAATTTGTTAGTTCAACTGGACGAATTTAGCTCTGATGACTGGAGAATCACAGCAACAATGTAATTCATTTGCAAATCCCCAAAGCAAAAGGTGGTTCCAGAAAGTCTGGATTTATCAGAACCAAATATTAATTCCCATCACTTTAGATTTTTATTTGTAAAAACATTTTTGAAAAGCTTTTTTTTATACATTTTTTTTCCAATTATGGATTATGACATGAAATCCGAATAAGATGTGCTGCGGTGAAGGGTCATAACAGATTAAGATTGGCTTTATACTAACTAAAATTTATGAATTTTCACATTTGTTAAACTCATTTGTAAGTATGAAACGTGTGCAACAGCTTGGAGGATTATTTATTTATGAGTTCAAAGGAGTCCTATGGGAGTATTTGTAGTTCCTTTAGTTACAGAAACTTTGAGGGATTAATTGCTGATACAATTAAGCCATTGTGAAACCTTAGCTGTGTTTTCCTTTCCTCCTCCTTCTGATGAATGATAAATTCCCTCACTAGGACTTTGAACTTCAAGCCAAGACCACCTTCCTGGAGAAACAGTGGAAAAATTTTGTAATTAGTCGCAAATCAGGTAATGTTTCTTCACATTAAATCATGTTGACCAAATATGTAGCCACAACAGCACATTGTAAAGGGGAGGGTGCAGGTTTATTGATGTGGGGCGTGAGAGATGTATCCATCATGTCAGATGTCACAGATCCCTCCCCCAACCATCAAAGATGATGTCTCCATCATCTGTCCATTCCCGTCTGCCTCTCTCCACCCCAACATTCATCTGTCTATTCGGATAGTGACATCCCCAAAGAGCAGGCAGCCTCACTAAAAAATAACTCAAGAGGGGGGAAAGTCAGGGTCATACGTCTGTCAAACTGGGAGGGCTGAAGAGGTTTGGGAGCTGATGTGTGCACACACACAGCCTCTTGTTTGTTTGTGAGGCAGCAAATGTGTGTCAGAACCATTAGATAATCATGTAAGGGGGGAGAAAAGTGAGGCAGATTAACCATCGGCCCTAGAGATTGACTGCTTGAGTGGAAGAACTCAAAGTGGTCAAGCCTTCCGTGTTTGACCTGCGTCTGACCCGGGGGGGACCGATCCTGGAGTCACTGACAGAACATATGCGAAACCCATATGTGGGGAGGATGGAGGACGGACGCGGGGGCCGGGAGATCTACGTCTGGTTACTGACACTGCAGCGTGGAGGGAGACCTCAGCAAATATGCTTGTCCATAAAGCATGTCAGCGTCAGGCCATAACAGAGCAGCACACCGTGATATGTGTCCAAGCAGGCCGCCGCAAGGGATCACGAGATAACCCGACCTCCCCGCCCGCAGTTCATCTGAATCAGATCTCTATCACACATTCTCTCACTGCTGTCTGGAGGTCTCTCAATTCACATTTTGGCCACAAGCACAACTGCTGCAGTGGGAATGTTTTATCAACAAAGCCGCTGCTCTGCAGGTCTAGCATCTGCTTAAATAAAAAAGAAATACCTGGCGAAGAACTAAAAACAGCTGAATTTATTTGCATTTTCTCTCAATGAGAATACTGGGCAATGAATTGATTTTAATCAATTAATAAACTCTTTGGTGTTTGAAGATTTAAACAGATTAAATTTTTGTTAAATCTGGATTTTGCACTTCTTGGGTTTCCATAGTTGGGAGCGATGTCAGCACACCCAAGCGGCCATCTTGTTTCTCAAGCACGTTTAAAAACTGTACTTTATTTATTTGGACCTTGAAATCTAATCAACTCCATGACAAAGTATAAAAGTAAGGCTTGGTTGTTTTTGTGGACAAGAATATACAGTAGACTAAGTAATATGAGAATAAAATATGTTTTTTACCAACATAAAGTCATAATGTATGAGGAATGAAGTAGCAATAACTCCAGCAAAAAAAATCTATTTTTTGTTGGAGTTATTATCCAAGCTTTTGAGAGAAAGAATTTTGTTGTAATTTCAAAACGTCTATTTCAAAACATCTATCTGGTAAAATTTAGTCATAATTCTAATTATATCGTGACTCTATTTTTGTAATTAAATATATATTTTTATAACCTGGCCCTAGAAAAAAAAGCAAGTAAAATAATTGGAAATTGGGTCTGGTTCGAAAAAAAATCTGAGATTGTATTTTTAAGCCGTATTGCCCAGCCCTAAAGCTAACTTAAAAGCCAAACTTTCTTCAGTCTAATTGTACTTTAACGTTTAGGGTGCTTTAGAAACACAACCTGGTCAAATCCTATTTGCCCTGCATTACCTATCAGATGAGGTGAGAAGGCTGCAACCAGGTAATACCTTTCAGACAATCACACTCGCCCTCTATTAAAGGAAAAACAATGCATTGAAAGAAACCCTGCAGCCCCAGAGAGCTGCCCTTTGGTTCAGTCCGGTCTGACTCGATTCCCCATTTCAACTCTGCATCTATCAGGCAGCTCCTCTCTTCCAGCAGCATGGGAAGGAGACATAAGGAAGGGGGAAAAAGGTGAAGATAGATGAGTGTTGGAAAAACTGTCTACATTACTCGAGGGAGTCCATGGGTTGTATTTAACAGTTTTGAAAAAAGAGAAGATGACAACATCTTGAATTATAGATATTTAAACAAATTGCACAAACACACAGTAGGCAACTGGTGTTTAGATTCACGCTGCATGTGGGATTTGATATCCTTCATGTACAAACATAAATCCAAACACAGCAGTGATGGTGGAAGATAACGGAGAACAGAAATAAGTGTCCTCAGGCGGCAAAGAGTAGGAGGCAAATCCTGGAGCCGGAGCACTGTTTCAGATTTTGCTTTAGCTTTATTTGGACTGCTGTATTACAACATAATTTAAAAGGGAGCATTTCAAACTCAGTTATTAAATTGCAAAGCAACACCAGTGGTCCCATAAAATCACTTGGGACATCAATACCTATTGATGTCAAATGCATCAATAAGCATTTGACATCCATCTGTTTTCATTATGGGTTTGTATAGATTATTATGCTTAGACTATTGTACTCTGGTTAGCTTTAAAATCTGCAACATATGAGACAATTTCTGTCAGATAAATAATTGGTAATATTCTCAATGATTAAATTCAATATGGGGCTTACTATGCTAGACACAAAACCAATCTTACATGCAAATTTTCAGATTTTTAGAGCTGATGGATGAAGTCATGTTTCGATCATTACTAAATATGCAATTTCTTCAAACATTGCAAAGCTGCTTCAGTTTGTCAAGTCCTCCAGTATGTTCGCAAGTATTTTGCTGAAACACTTTTAATATTAGTCGAGGCAATACTTGAAATAAACTGGCAGAACAGGGTCCAACTTGAGAGAAAGGGAAAGATATGCAACTTTCTATACAAAAGAATGCATTTAAAAAAAAACACGTTTCGTAAGCACAGCACCAAGTCCAACTTTAATTGGCTCAAAAAGAAGCCAATTTTTATGCTGTGACATAACTTTTAACAGGCTGTGCTGAAAAGAACCCAGTACAGCTGAATCAATGTAAAAAACTTACTGCCAGTTATTGTCTATCTGGTAAAAAGTGCTTGATGGAAGTGGCTGTTGCCATGATTGACATAATCAGTTATTAGGCTTAAAGGGGAATTACTTTTTCAACATGGGAGAAGGTTGGTTTCGGTTGCCCCCTTAATAAACACAATTATAATTTTGCAGCCTTGTAATTATTGTTCTGTCATCACATCTGACTGGTTGAACAACAGCACAGTTAATGAAAGATGAAAAAAGTAACCATTGCAGTATGAATAAAACCACAAGAAAAGCCATCAAACAGCAGGTCTCAAACAGGGGCTTGATTCAATAGTTCACATAAAAGGACGATCGGTTTCAAAAAGCACACCACTAACATCATTTGTTCTCTGTTAAGACTCCAACTACATGTATGTTTTATGTTATGGTACCTAAAACTAAGAGAGCTGGGGATTTGAGTTGAGGGATATGCCGGAGGGAAATGATGGCAGAGGCATCAGAGGCCTCCCCTTGTGGCTACAAGGGTCCATGCCAGAGGGGGGCTTTTGATCAGACCATGTAAGCACCCTGGAAAACGTTTGAAGATTGACCAAACTCCAATCCAGATTGCCCTTCTCCCTCTTCCTCTCTCCGCCACTCTGCCGTGGTCTGTGGTTTTGAACACAGTGCCAGACAGTGGATCACCAACTGTGAGAGTCTATGAGAAGCAATTTGCTTGAGTGAAAAGGGCTGAATAAATCCTGGGTAAAAGTGCAGCAAATGTGTGTTTTTGCAGTGCATTATGGATGCTGCAGCTCAGAGATGGAAGGAGAAGTAAAGGCCAAAACTGTCATTCATTCAAGAGACACATCCCACCCAGTAAGACAGCTTGTTCTGTCATACCATAAAACTGTTCGGGAGCAGCTAGAGCAACAACAAAAACCTTTACACATTTAAAAAAAAATAAAAAATCTCCCAAATTCCTCTCTGTTAAGGCGTCCAGACGTACACTGTCTTGTAAAAAGTATTTGCACCAAAACAGACTTCTCTAGTTTTTCCCGTTCTTGTTCAGGCTTAAATATTTCAGATCAAACAAATTTCCATATAATAAACCAAATCAAGATGAAATTGATTATTTCAGTTTTTAGACAAAATAAGGTTCCCAAACAATCTTGGACAATAAAAACATGCAACTGTCCCCAACATCTAAAAGCTCTTGTGTCACTTCTGGCACAAAGGCTGTTTGGCAGAAACTAATTAAACAGTATCAAATGTGGTGGTTTTCATGAAGAATCTTAGCTCACTTGGTGAGCTAAGAATCTTGGTGCATTTCTCAATTCAGACTTTTTAGTAAACAAACTGCCTGTTTAAGATCGTACCGCAGCATCTCAGATTTAAGTTTAGTCATTAACTCGGCCACTGAAACCTTCCTTTTCTTTAGTGTATTGTGACATTCAGAAGTGGATTTGCTAGAGTTCTTCAGATTATTGTTCTGCTGCAAACAATGATCTGAACAATAATCTAATTAGTTTGGCTTTTTAAAATGTTGTGCTGTAAGGTTTTGCATCTTGTGTTACAGGATGTGTTTCTTTTTTTAAATCTTTCAGTCCACTACATACCAGCAGACATTTCTTGTTTAAGTGTTATCTTGAATTAGATGTGGGTGTGTCAAGTAAATAAAAACATTTAGTTAATCACAATTTATGATATAGGCCCTTTTTTAATGAGTAAATTAAATCAGCAATTGCAAAATAAATTTTGTCATATTAAATTTAGTTTATGATCAAAAACATTTAAGAAAAGCAAAAAGAAATTACTTCTCTAAACTTTCCCATCTGGATTTTAAAGCCAGACAGCAAACATTACATAGTGTTTGTTCAGCATTAAATACTTCTTTTTTTCCATTTAATAGCTCAGCTGCTAACTATTACCTGAGAGCAATTTTCTTTTCAGATTTGTCGAAATCCTATTTTTAACCATTAGCCTTGAGGGATGTTAGTTCTGTGAAACCGGAGATGCTTGTGCACAGGTAGCTGCCAAGCCAAATACAGATCAGTCTGAGGGTGTAGATTATTTTGCCTCTGTATTTCAGCTGGCAGAGAAGACTGTAAACCATGTATGGGAATCTTTACTGAGCCACACAAGGGAGATACTCTGCAAACCTTATGTCAAAATAGGCAAAAAAAAAAAAACATCTAATTGTATGTTCCCTGCCTACACATTGTGTTGTAATAAGAGTAGAATATCTGCAAAATGTGGTTTTCTGTATGAAACTCAGAAAATTTCACTTTTCAGAGAGTTAAAAGTTGAACTTCCTAAATATCCAATCTGACAGCTATTTTCTGCATCTGTGCTTATCCAGTTCCACAGTCTCGAGAGCGGGAGTGACAGCCAGTGTTTTTATCTGCCTGATCCCACACACTGGATTAAATTCTGCAAAAGTACACCACCACTACACACTTCCACGCTCTGTCTCAAAGCACTGACCCCTCACAGAGGCACCACAGACACGGTTCTGCTTAGGGAAGGGGGGGCTTTGTCAAGTAGGGTCAAACCAATTGAAAACAAAAAGCACAGGTCAGACAGATTTGACAAAGGCTACTGTAAATCTTATACAATCAAATCCAATCCACCTGATGGAGCCCGTCTTGGCCTCTGGTAAATGGCTTGAATTTGATGCTGAGATTGCTCTGTGGCTTGGACCAAATGGGCTAAGAGTCAGACTGACAGGATTTTGAGACCAAGTCAAGCTTGTCAGCTTGTCAGGAGTCATCTGTGATTTCAAAGACTTTTGTGACAAGACAGGCACTCTGGTCACAAGACCAATACGTTTTCTACTATTCTGTAATGTACGCCAAACTTTGAAAATGTTCTATTTTTACCCAAGCAGATAATAAGGCACAGTAGTTGTATGATGGGAATTAAAAAAAATATATATAAAACAAGCAATTTATCTGGACATAAAAGCTCACGAAGCAGCAGGGGAGCCAGCTTTGCATAAACCTTTATTTCTCCCTTTAAAGTTAATAGATAAGGTGTTTGTTTATCTAAAAGCCTCTCGAGTGAATATATGAAGGTGAGAAAGAATAGTGGCAGTGGGGTGTGAGGTGTGCTGACAGACCCACTGACTATCCTAATGGATAAGCATACATAACACACGCCAGGCCCTTTAGGCACTGAGATGAATGAGTGTGAAGGGATGAGTGGTATGTGTCACAGAAGAAAAGAAAAAAAATCTGAAATACACAAGAAGACAAAAACAGATCAAAGCATAATTTAAAAGAAGTTATAGATCACAAAAGTCTGACTATCAGGAAGTTCAAAAAATACAGTTACCAAAAGCAATAATGCTGATGAAACATAGAGACATTGCAGTTATCCTGTTTTAGATTCCATTCCAGGAAATACTAAATGTTTTGATTTGCTTGCTTCTCTGCTTGATGAAGCCACTAAAAAGATTACTACTGACATAAACTTTTACCTTTACTTCGCAACTTTGTGTGCTGTCTGGCTCCCTTCTCTACTTTTTATTTTACACTCCCTATCATCTGGCAGAAAGAATGTTACTTTACTTCTTCCCTCATTCACAAGAAAGATAAATTCAGCTGATTAGAAATATTTTCAGTAATAAGAATTAAGGACACACCATTCTTTAGTTTGGAAATTAAAAAATGGAGTGCTTTAGTTGAAAGCCACTCGTCACTATTTCTAAAGTATCAGTTTTAGGAATAGAGTTTGAAGAATACAAGCAGTTTTTCAGAAAGATTAATCAGCTAATATCAGATTTTTTTATATTACTTAAGCACAGGAAGAATATTTTGCACAGTCAACGCTGTTTTATTTATATTTTTGTGTAAACAAAAGTGAGAAATGCAAAAGAGCACAATTTTAGTTTGTTTTATAACTTCAGTCATAAAAATTATTGTTTCTTTTCTGCTTTTAGTAGAATGGATAACATCCCGTTCTGGTTAACATGGTGAGACACGTATTCTTAGCCAAGGTTTTTAAACTGGGGCCTATGGGTACAACAGGCAAATTAATGATTAATATTGTTAAATTTGAGTACTAGATGCTTTGAAATAAGAAAATTACTTTTGTTAGAACTTGATGTGAACTCGCTCACAAGACTGATTGAAATCAACTGCTTGTATTCAACAGCCTGAAGAAGACACGGCTCATGTGTCCAACCCGGAAACCTGGCTTGAAATGAAGCAGACTTCTACTGTATTCCTCTACTTGAGTTGGTGTAGGAACAACCCATTCAGCTGGTGAGTGTGTGTGTGTGTGTGTGTCTCTATTTCCCTTTTTCTTCTCACACTGGGAGAAAACATGGAGCCTGTCTCCACCTCGATAACGCATCTAATCCATCACCGGTGGCAGGCTGAAGAATTCTGGTGTCAGCTGTGAGCGGGATGGAGAAATGTGCAGCGTGCATGTGTGTGAGGTGGCTCCCACCAGCACTGCATGCTGTCTCTTTTGTTCGTGTTCCTGTTGTACATTATAAGCTTCCACGAGGCTCACGTTAGCCCGTTTGGCCGAGTGCACTATGTGTCAATTCCCCTTGGACAGGCTAAGGCTGGAGAGGCCACGCTATTGTGACAGGGGAGAGGAACCTGAGAGAGGACAGGAAAGGGGTGACGAGGGGAGAGGTAAGGAACTTGGACAGATGAGGAGTTTGGAAAAAAGGTAAGGGGGAAAAACAGACTGCATTCTCAGGGGATGATGTAGCAGGAAAAAGAGGTAAATTACAGGAAGGGAAACAAGCTTTAAAGGAGAAGGTGGCACTATATCTGCAAAAATGACCCGAGCCTCCAATCAATACAAGAGGCAATTGCTTCATATTTTTGGCTGGGCACCATAAACCTTATTGATTTCCCTCTATCCTCCATGAACAAAGCAGTTAACCCTTTACTCTACAACACCTCTCCGCATCCGTTTAAACATTAATAGAAGCTACTGCAGAGGACAAATCACACTTGATGGCATTTGGAGTGAATCGTTTTTTCCTGTCATCGATTTGCTGTAAATATTGAAATCAGAAACATCCTGTTAAATTGATCTTCAATGAGTCCTGACAATGAATCATCCAAAAGCTTTAGTACCTCCAACTTGCCCTTAATTGCCTTTTAGGGCTTCTATACTTCCAGCTCTATGGGTCGCATAACTTACAACCTGGAACATGATTGTTTCAGCACTTTCTTCTGTTTGCCCCCATTTCCAAAAGAGAAACCAGAGCCTGCGGCACGCATTAGGGGTCTGTGGAGGGGGTGAGATCAGGCCACCGCTCTAATCAGCCCGAGCACACACATTAAGCGCAGCGGCACAATGTGAGGCCTATATTTAGCAACAGTATTAAAACTCGAAACAGAGACCAATATAGCACTCATGGAGGAAAGTCGGCAAGGTTCTGAGAGAGCAGAAACAGAAGGGTCATGATGGGAGGGATTTTCTGCTTTAGCTCTCAAAAAGTAGGGTATCAGGGAGGCAGACAAATAAGTCTGAGAAGCAACATACAAATGGTTTCTACACCAAACAGCAAGCGCTACAAGCTTTTTTTTTTCTTTACTGGCTGACTAAAGTCAAAAAAGGATTAAATAAATGTGTTGTGAAAGTACAAAGGCTCATTGACCAAAAATGAAAAGTGAAAGAATAAACAGTCAAGCAACAAAACAGCCATGGGGAAAAGAAAGTACAGCCTTGAAGGGGTTTAACTATCAGGACATAATAAAATGTGCCAGGTTTTTAATAGGTTCTAAAATGGCTCAAATCACTGTCTGCTTTTAAACAAAAATATGAGACAAAATAGAAAAGCTGTATGTGGAAAACAATTTGAGACTCAAAATGTATAACCACCCTTGTAAAAGCAGAACTTTGGGCAGTTTGCTGGTCTGATGCAAATGGGTGTTTGTTAACACAAGACATCAGAAATGACTTCAGAAATTACTGCTGCCCATATTTGTGGGTGCGATAATAATAACATTTTCAAACGATGTGAAGTCCAGGTAATGATTATTCACAAGAGAAAAACCTTTAAGGCAACTGTCCATCATTCCTTAAATGAAAGAATCTGAGCAAATTTGCCGTAAGGTCAGGTTGTGCTATACTTCTGGAAATGTCAAAAAAACAGTTCCATTTCAGACTTTACTTAGCAGGTTAAAATGTGAAATTTGTGACAGTCCAATGAGAAAAAGACTAAGTATCCTTTTTTTTTTTGAATGGTTGAAGGAGAAATGCTTCTTAGAATTCAAGATTTCTTGAACAGTGTCCTTCTTCACATTTTTCCGTGATGCACAACCACGTTTGCACAGTAGTTCAGCAAGTTTATGATGGTGGAGGGATGATGATTTGGGATCATTTTGGAGTCAAGTAGTTTGGGATTTTGAGTCACTGAGTTGAACTCCTCTGTATACCAAATTACTCAGGGTGAAGTCAAAGTTAGGTCATCTGTTAGACAGCTGAAGTGCGAGTGAATTTGGAGAATGCACCAAAAAGATCACAAACTCAATAGTACATTTACAACAGAATACTTTCTGGATGAAATGAGCTAAAATGCTGTGGTGGGAAAATAAGAGAGCTGTGGAAACCGGGATGAGCTGGAAGATTGTTGGAAAGAAATGGGCCAAAACTTCTCAACAGCAATGGATGGCACTGAAAAGTCAGACAAAAAAGTTTTGTGAACTTTTAAATTATGGGTTCTGCTTGTAGAGCTTCACACCGGTTTTTCATTTTGGCATTACCTGTGTTTAATAATAAAAACTAAAAAAATTGTGTGGTAAAATCTTCTGGGCATGTGTTGTTGTTTTTTTTCTCCACTTTAGGCCTGATTTCAATTATGGTAGAACTGATAAGAACCAGATCATTTTTATGATGTCTTAAAACCCGATAACAGGGTGAGGTCATTATTTCTTTTTGCCAAGACTCTTTGCACTACAGTCCAAATTAAATTTATAGGTAAAACACAGACAGCATTCTGCTGACATTAAAGTATACATTCACACAACTATCTACAAGCAGATACACACCTTTTTTTGTGTCTCTCGGTTAACAATTCTTTGTAATGAGAACAAGGTAGCATACATCTCCTCACAAAAGCCTGACTTCTGATAAGGAAAGCTTGTCTCCAGGGAAAATTATGCTTCAAAGGTGGCACTCTGACTGCTATGATGTACGAGCAGATGGAAGAAAGCGGAAAAAAAAAGTCAAACTCATTTTATGCGAGTAAATAAGCAAGGAACAAAACAATCACATTACATGCAGTACACACACAGCCTCTGATAGTGAGACAAAAGTTATTATAGGAAAGTCAAACAGCCTGAGCCAGAAGGAAATATCACCCTTTCTGCTTTCTCCCCTGGTGTTCTTCAAAGTAGATCACAAAAGATACGTGTATCAAAAAGTAGCTCAGGAAAAGGTTCAGGTGAGGGGCAAATTAGCTGAAATTGTTTCAATTCCTCCCACCGGATTTGTGAGATTTAAATGTGGGACAAGATTGGCAGGGAGCGGTGAGACGCTTAGAAATTATAGCCAGCGGGATCCGAACCATAAATGAGAAGAAAAAAAACATACAAAACACTTCAATCAAGCCAATCAAGCCTACCTTTTACTTCAGTAATACGCACAAGCATCAATGATGTCCCGATATGCTTCATGCTGCGGATGATATGCCTGCCATTTTCAGCGTTGGCTGCTAAGAAGGTTTTTGATAAATGTAGCTTATTTCTGTAGTTTTGAAACTAAATGTTTGTTTGATGCATTTCCACTGCAGTAGTTCAGGGCTGGCATGAGCGTTCATGAAGGATCACATGAGCAGATCCACATATTTTACTTTTAATTTCCATCCAGGAGTACCCAAAAGAGGACAGATTTGCTGATTGTTTCTCCCAGTGGCTAAATATTATTCTGTTTCGAAGAACTAAAAAAAACATTTCAACTGGAGATTTTTCACTTTGTTAGACTTTATTTAAATTTAACAACATGCATAATATTTTTGATTTGTTCATAGATATAGCAGAACTTTATCATATTTGTGAAAATGGTTCTATTTGAAGGAAAAAACATTTAATCTGAGAATGTGATTGATATATAATGGATCGGGAATGAGATATGTGCATGACAAGGCAAGACGAGTGGAAAAAAAGAAATTGAAGAGACTACTCACAGAAAAGCACAAAGAGACGGATGCAGAGAGAAGAAACAGGATAAAACTGAAGAAGGGATCTGCAGGATCCATATTTGGTTTATTTTGGTACCATCTTTGATCAGTCAATAAGCTATTGTTTCAGTGTTTCTGACATCTGCTTGCTTGCAGCCCGCTCTTTTCCAACAGATTTTTTCTACATTCAAATTAAGCCTAAAACTATTAAATCCCAAACTGCATTAAATTTGGTGGCAACATAAACAAACTAGCAGATGGCTGTGATAAACACTGAACAGGAACAATCTAGATAGCCAATGACAACTTTTACATGGGTTATCAAAATTAATCAAACAAGGCCACTTTTAATGACCAAAATTGTTTATCCTGTCATGAAAACCATCTTTAGCAGAGCATTAGTTTCCTGCTATGGCTTGTTGCAGTCTGATACATAACTAGACAAGCTTTTGGCAGGATTTCTCAGAAATCCCAGCCCACTCATGGCAAAATCCTCCATGAGTGTTTTTAATGCTGCAACTTTTTCCTCCAAATACCACCAGACATTTTTCAATAGAGTTCAGGTTAGGCAACTTTGATAACCACCTTGGACTTTGAGTTTTGCTTGAGATCACTGTAAAATTGGAACCCCACGTGAAAGCTTCCTCGCATTTTTTTCTCCCACAAAAACTTCACCCTCTGATATATTTTTGACATTGTCTCCTCAAGCTACAGGTTTCCAGTACCACAGTAATAAAAGCAGCCTCTGAGCATCAGTTCAACATCTCCTTAATTTGTTCTCCTCCAAACTTATCACTGATTCATGGGAACAAGAAGTTGCAGTTTTGCTTCATCACTGCTAAACAAAATCCCAAAATCTCTTTAGCTTATACTCTACAGCTGTGTGTGTAAAATAAAGCTGACCGTTCTGGTGCTCCGCATCAGTGGTGGTGCTGCTGAAGGTCTTTTGGAGTCAGTCAAAGACTTGATTTGCTGCCTCCTCAGGTATTTCAGGTGTTGTATCTCAAACATACATGTTCAATTAGTGAAGACCCTTGCTTGGCTGCTTTAAATGTACCTAAGACAATGCCAAATTTAGAAATGTGAGCTTTTCAAATCCGTGTGATATTAGTTTGATACAGAAAGTGCATTTGTGTAATTTTTTTTGTTTGCAAACACCTTAATTTTTCCAATGTATCCAAGAGATACTTGCAGAGAGGTTAAGTACCTTCAGGCAAAACTTTGGATACCCCTGAGGTCCCAGAAATATCCCATTCCACATTTAACTCCATAGAAACACATGTCACAACCTTTAACCCCTCACCTATCAAGTTGGTATTATTCCTTGGATAATCAAAGCTCCTCCTTTACAAAAAATGGGGGGGTGGCAAGATGGACACTACACTACGAATCTTTAACCCTGTCAGGGAAGCAGAAACAAAGTAAGGGGGACGAGGATATGAAAGGAGGCCGAGCAGAGAGGGACAGGGGTGGTCCAATCAGCCTGTTTGCAGAGTCACAGTGATGCTACTTGTGAAGCGGCGGGGGTTGGATTGTCTGACCCTTTTCAAAATGCTCACAAGAAAAGCAGGCCAGAACCCCATGTGCCGGACAAGGGTTGGCATGGCAACCCCTCTCCCCTTGGGCAGGAGGACAGCAGGGAATCAACTGAAAGCCTTGTGAATATTCTTTTTTTAAAGTTACATCATTGCCCATCTCTGCTTCAAGCCAGCCTGGTTTAAGAATGATTGCTTTGTCGCATTCAGTTTATTTGTGGTCTTTAAGGAACCCTCTGATGTTTCAGTGCAGCAGACATTAATAGGTCTGCAAGGCGGCGAAGGCGTTCCAGCACAAAACTGAAAACAGGATATGGCGGGTCATGACTCCTTGATAAACCCAGTTCACCTCTATGTTCTACTGTAATAGCTCTCTGCTCTTGTCATAACCCCTACGTAATAACTCTGGCAGTAATGCAGCGATCAAATATCCAAGTGATTGAGTATCGAAAATTTCCATTCAGGGATTAGATGTACAGCTGCACCATGTGTAGTTACCAATACTTTCTATTGGAAGAAGAGAAAAGCAAGCTCGACTTTCTTGTGCCTTTTTTTTTTCTTGGGATTTTGATAAATTTAGACTCTGATGAAGACTATGTCTGGATGATGAAGAATTTCTAATGGACTGATTATGTGTACTACAGAATCTAAACAAAACCAGAATTTCAAAACCTTTGTTTGGCCTGCATGAGTGCAACAGTTTATACTTTGAGGAACTGAAACTATTTAGTCTTTGTTCATCTTGAAATACTTATTCTGATAAAAACAAGCTTTTAACTTAATATCACAGTTTGTCCATGGCGATTGAAGGTGCTCCATATGCTCGTTAGTCTCATTGTTTATGTATATTATTCTGCAACTCTATATGCACAAACCAGGCACAGCATTGTGTACACACCTTTGCTATTGTATTTTACTAATGCTATCCTGCCATAATCAATTATGACTGAGTTGTTTGTTTTTTTCTATGTGGCCTAATTATTCTGCCAAGAAGAGCATTATACCTGAACAAGGCTTTGATTTGTAGGACATTTCCAATTGATCAGAAGTCATACAACATAAATTATACAACCAGGTGTGTGTTAAAGATGGTGTTAATAACTCCACTTCATAAAGAATGTCCAAGCAAGAACATGTAATGCTGTCTGCACATAAACCAAGTTAATGACTTTCAGTCATATTTGCTCTATGTGAAAGCAGTAAATGCAGCCCTGATTCATTATTCCGCTAATTAGAAAGCTCTGTGAAGAAGGATTTATCCTCTCTGTTCTGAACTTATCTTTGCACATTAATGACATTTAGAGCATGCAACACAAAGACCAGGTCAGACAGCCACACTGACATAACGCAGAGATTTTCTCTGTTCTTGTACATGCAAAGAAACAACAGCCCGAAATGCTTCTGTGGACCTCAGAGACGCACATCAGGAAAGACGTGATAATGACAAAGTACACCCCTTTATCCACCCCAAACACTGGGGGGGAAATACACACACACACACACGCACACACACAAACTCCTCCATCTGCCCTCATCACCATCATAACTCAAACACATGGTCTGAAGTGGCAGGAGGGGAAAACGCTGTGTATGCAGAATAAAAGAGCAGCATATACTCAGGTCAGAGTAAGCTTAAAAAAAAAAAGAGAGGGACACATTTAGAGAAGATAGCAAAGGATGTGTGTGTGTGCGTGTGTTCTCCTGTGTGATGGTGGCACATTTCGTAGTCTATGAATCTTCACTAAAGCTCTTTAAAAATGCCGACCAATCTAGCTTCGTGGATTTAATGCCTGCTTCCTTCCAGAAGGGCTGGAACAGCCAGTTAAAGTATGCTAATTCATTGGCACTAAATACACTGCTTTAAATGTCAACCTTCCATTATTGCACACACGCACACACACACATGGTCCGCGCAGCATCATGCACTCACTTAGAAAATCACAGAAAACACGCACGCATATTAAATCCCACAAATCATTGTGCGGCTGAGACACAGGGAAACTAAAAAATTAAAACCACTTTAATCAATCAATAATTTTACAGAGGATACAAAGACACATTCTTAAAGAAACTTAAACATTTGCAAAGATAACTACATTGTAAAAGATAAATCAATTGCTTAGACAGAGCAAGAAAAAGACAAGAAAAACAGAGAAACGTAAGCAAAGAACAAAGAGATAACATTGAAATCAGAGTGTAGCTCCAGCAAATAAAGGCAATCAACTACAAAACTCCTCCACAAGCTGGGGTGACAGGGCCATTAATTCTATTAACACTATTAGCATTCCATCCTCATCGCCTCCCTGGGTCAATACACACCTCCATCACGCAGCAGAGCTTCTGCTTTTCTACTATAGGCAGAAGGAAACACAACGGATGGACAATGACGGGTTCAAGGTGGGATGGATGAATAGGAACTCCAAACAGTGCCACTTCCTGTGTGATAACCAGCGCTCAGGTATAATCTTGTGACCAGTTAGGACACAAAGCATGTTAAAGTTTGCAACTTGGGAACAGGGAAATTATTTACATCCTTGGAACACTTTAGCAAATCCAGATTTTAGCTCGGGCTTCGGGAGCCCCAAAAGATGCTTTGTACAATGCCAGACAACAGAATGCATCACAGCAAAGCGCAGAAACGAAAGAAACCAAGAGGTGATGATTAAGTAAGGCCCACACCTTGGCTAAAGCCCAGGGGCCCACACCCTCCTAAGACCGGCCCTGCACTTTAGGCAGCAGATGTCGTCATGTCCTAGGACTAGTAAAAAGGGTTTTAGAGGGCAAATTTTTTGCAGAAGCCGCAAATTTACTGCTGTCCTTGCACAAACATAAAACAGAGATGGAAACTGACTGTTGCTTGATGGCCATTTTCTTATGGCTGATTTATGTATGTATAGTACAACTAATAAAAAGCCTTTTTGACAAGAAATTTATGCCATACAACTACAAAGATAAGGTCCTCTTTAAGCTGACTCTGGTCATTCATAAATTGACTCAATCATGTCCAGAGTAGATGTGAGCTCTCATCTGTGTAACCACAGATGTAGTGGTGTCGATGCTTGGTGCTTTGCTTGCAATTTGTGTCAAACATTACTGATTCAAAAAGATGAAATCTTTCAGAAGTCGTGTGCATCACAAAATATTGATAGAATTTTAACACGTTAATTTCAATTACACTGATTTTGAGACGTTAAATGTTTCACCGTAATTGATCACTTTTGTTACCTGTCAGATTCTTTGTATTTGCATATTTCTGGTACACCCGCAAATCTGATGTACAAAAGCCACATCTTTTTGTCTTCCTGGGTCTAATTTTTGCTTCAAAAATTGTCTGATGGGATGATCGAAAAAGACATATGTGAAAGTTGTGCAAAAAGGACTTAGCCTATCACCAAACCGGTTCAAGCATAAAAACAACATCTCAACGCTAAACCTGTTGCAGCAAGCATAGACAAACCCAACACTAATGTCATTATCCACTGTCCACATCTCTAAAGAAACATTCTTTCAAAAAAAGAAACATGAATCATCAGGGGTTTCTGAAAAACTTGAAAGATGAATGAGAATAATAGCAATTTGCATCAATCTAATGGTTGAATAACTTAACAGATTAAAAACAAAGATTTTTTGGTGAGCTTATATGTCTATTTATTCAAACATTTAGAGGCAAAAAGGGCTTTTGAAATAAAAATTGCACTTGTAGTCAAGATACAGTTTTGTTTATAACAATACAATGAATTAGAAACCTTACAGTAACTCAATTCAAATTTTTAATCAAAGTTAAAACCAAATTCAGGTGTAAGGCAATATTTACATTTATTTATTTTTTTCCCTGACAGGAAGCAATTTTGGAGAGGCTCAGACAGTTCTGACTTAAATTTATATGGCAAACAGTCAAACACAAATGAAAACATGCAGAATCTTGGTAGATGGTTCTAAAAAGGTTTTGTCAACCAAGATTTTTCCAATTATTTTAAACCTTAAAAAGAAGATTGTCCCTCACAATGTGCCTTTATGCCTCTAATGATTTGTCAGAGGCAAGCAGCAGGCCAGACAGCCTTCCCCTCCCGGCTTGTTCCCCTTTCCTCCTTATCCTCCTCCAGCACAGGGTGGGTGGCTGAAGTTGTCAGCAGACACTATAGCGTACCAAGTATGTAGGACAGTGCCATTAGGGCATTAGTGCAGGTCAGCACCAAGCCTGTGGGTGTGTGTGTGTAAAGAAGTTCAAGATGTGCAATAACAGAATCTGACTCCCTACTCATTTAGGAATAGCTCTAAGGAATTAGAATAAGCAAGATCATGTAAGATCTTGCACCTCGACATTTCAAATCAGTGGCTGTCTTAAATGTTTGAATGAGGGGATGAGTCTCAGCAAGAAATAACACTGCTACCATGTTCTTACAGATACACATCACTGTTGCTGTAGCCCCGAGCACCAAAAGAGAGTGAATGAATAAAGAGCTGTGTAAGTTCTTCCTCTCTGTTTCCCTCCCTGAACTCTGTACAGAGTAGCTGAAGCTCTAAGGGGCTATCTCTGCTGTGTCTGCAACTGAGAAGTATGATCTACCCTGCTGACTGATTGCAGCCCATGTTACCTGCGGGACAAGCTATTTCCTGTGTATAAATCCACTTCTGTGAGGTAATGTCTAGCATTAGCAGCGGGAGCTATACGGGTGTTTGTTACACAAAAACATTGTCAGCCAAAGAGCATGCAAGGCTGGCGTGAAATCTGAAAGGGAAGCACGCTTTGCTGGGCTGTTGTTTTCTCTTACTACTGCATCCGCACTCGACTAAATTTTGGATGAAATCATTCATCTCAATGTAATCAATAATTTCACTGAAAAGCGCAAAGCTGGTAAGAACGAGGCTGGCATGAAATGCACAATGTTCTTTTTTGTCATTAGTGGCATTAAAAACTGTGAGAAAAGCCACATCAAACAATAGGCTTCTGCTTTTTTCTCTTATTCATAAGCTGACCACAGACTCCATCCAGACGGCTCCAAGTTTGACCACCTCGGTACAGATCCCCCCCTCCAAACTCCCTGGCTTCCTGTTATCCCACAGGCTTGCATTCTCTCTGTGGAAAAATACATCTTCCCTGCTCTCTCCCCTGGTGTCCCTGACTTGTTCTTACTGCAAAAACCACATAAATGTTGGTGTCCACACAAATGTAGACGCTTGTTTTTCCAGGTGGGTGGATGGGGGGGTGTTAGGAAATAGTGCAGGCATTGTGGGTAGAATTCACAACCCAGTGATATGATTTGTCTACATGCCTCCCCAACACTCACCCCCATAACCTCCTCCCCTAACCGCTGCTTACAAGCTCTTTGTTCGTCTGAAACAAGAGGCCAAATAATTGTGTCCATATGAGAGAGGAAAGTGCAAGAAGAAAGCAGAGAAGGGGGAGGAAGAGCAATGTGGGGTTTGGATAGTTAACGGTTTTTGGCATACCCAAGGGGGTATTTTCTCTGTCTTAGAGGACAGACAGTTTATAACCCCTTGGACACCCATACACACACCCTCCCCCATGAATAGTTAAAAAGGGAAGGTCAGACTGCATTGAAAATGAACAAAACAAGACCAACAGCCGTACAGTTGATTTACTGTCCCTTTATGAACAGAAGGTGAGAGAAACAGAAAACTGCAAACAGAATGATGTACATCATTCACTCTGCAGCATTCAGGCTTGGAAAAAAATCTGTCTTCTTGGACTATAAACTGCTTTACTGCACCTCAGAGTAGAAAAAAGATGCATCTGATTTCGGAGTTGCTTTCTTTTCTTGAACGAGCAAACAATCCACATTTCCAGTCAAAAGTGCATGTAAACTCATAGCCATGAATGATAAATTCATTTAGGATTTAAGTATTTATGTGCATAATTTTTTTTAAGAATTTCATAAAGCTGAACTGGGTTGCCATCTAAGATATAACTTCTTATTTGTTTTCACATCAGTTAGGAAATCGCAGAAAACACACTGGCTTTTCATTCCCATTAATACGTTTTTGGTAAAAATCCGGCTGAATATGTCACCACTGCCCTTGGCAGAATTGGTAGAGCTCATTTCTACTCTAAATTTCAAAAAGGTTGAAGTCAGAGCTTCAGGCAGGCCACCCAGGAAGTTTAATGTTAACCGTCCTAGACTTTGTTTGTTTTGGCTTTATTGTCCTCTTGGAACACCTATTTGTGTTGAGGTTTCAGCCAAATTGTCCACCCAAAAAAAAAAAAAAAAAAAAAAGTAGGCAGTTATGGTGGTCAGGGGAAAAAGAAAAACATGAGTTTTCATTTTATGATTAGCTTATCCCACACACTAGTGACCACAGTGAAGCAGGTTTCATTTCACCATGGACTGTGATGATGCTGACCATAAGAGAAACTACTGTTCCAAAGCCAGAAACTTCAAGCTTAATCGAAAGTCAAACATTTTCTGGTCAGACAAGACAAAGACTGACCTATTTTGCCAGAGTGGGAAAAATATGTTCAGAGACGGCAAAATGAGGCTTTTAAACCTAACAACACTTGATCAACTGTTTAAAAAAAAAAGAAAAAAGTAATGGAAGCAATATTCTGAGAATCTACTTTGCAAAAAAAGTTGTTTGGAGGTGGAATTACAAGACTTCCAAAGCTAATATCCCTGCCAAATGTCATGCCCTGTTGTAGAAGCACAAACTCGATCAAAAATATTGCATCAAAATCCCTCATCTGTACTGAGACGATAAGATGAACTATCCATAAAACCTGCGTTCAAATTCAACAAACTATTATTTCTGGACTTTGTTAATGATCAGAGTTGCAGTATTTCTCAGAGACATGTATCTATTCCTTAATGTAAGCATGTGTTTATATTCAAGTCTGTATGTATAATTTCTACCTTGTGTGGAGCAGAGAAATATCACATTAACTGAAAACTGGAGCACCGAATTGTTGATTTTAAAATCCATAGGAGTTGTTTGATGAGCCCATGCTAAACTAAAAAAAAAAAAAAAAATAATATTTTTCAATAAATCATTAAAAAGCTTAAAATTCATAAGGTTCTGCCATGTTCTTGCATGTAGGTGCCAATCCACACTAGCTGGGAGTTGTTTGAGGTCAAAGGTCACTAAATCCTATAATGAACTATTTAATGTGTGACAGGAATGTGGTTTCCTAGGGGGGTCAAGTGGAAACATAAAGAGAGCTGCCATGGTATCATGAACTATTTCCTGATGGATTTAAAGTTAATCCCTAAGATTTAACCAACAGTGTATCTTTAACCAGATTACCTCATGATAATCGCCTAAACATCGCTTCAAGAAATTTAATTTGGTGTCTCGCCATACCAATTTCAAGGCACCAACCAATCCTCAGAAGCTGAATAAATTTTAGCACTTAATCTACTGTATATACATAGGTTCCAGACATGAGCACAGCAAGCATTGCCTAATGAAATCCTCTGGGTGCAGAGCGATAGGGAATCATAATCTCAATTCCTTACAAAGGCATGGAACCGTTGCTTCAGCGCATGACACAAATAGCGTATGTGCAAGCCTGTGTGTGTTAATGCTCATACATGCTTAAATGGTTTTTCAGTCTCTTGGGTGTTTGCTCCTCTGCTGAGCACCTGTGCAAAGGTTGAAGCTGAGGGGTGTTGAGACTACATTGTGAGGATTCATGGATGGGTGTTAGGAATGTAGTCCTGAGGGCAAGGTTGAGGGTCAACTGAGGTGAGCAAACAGGCAGGCACATGAAAAAAGTCAAATATCCCACATAGCATTTGCCCCTTAAGATATTCACCTCACTATCCTTTTATCTATATATTGATGTTGATGCATTCCTTGTTCACATGTGACAAATCCAAATGGTCTGTACACCAACTGAGGCTGTCGCTGATGTAGGAATAGAAAATGGGGTAGAGGGATCATATGGTGAGGAAGGCGGGAAATGGAGATACGCATGAGTTGATGCAGGAAAGTTCTTCATGTGTACTTCCTGCTACAGACCAATAGTAAGGGAGGTCCTCCATAATTCAATAACTATAATTCCCAATGAAGGCCGTATAAAGAAACCTGCTGTGGGTTGGAACTAAGTGGCCACACACCACCTTCTGCTCCAAACTATCCATCCATCACTGATTGGTGAAAAACACTGGGATAGTGGGATGGGGGGGTCGGGTTGAGGGTGCGGAGAATAAGTCCAGCTGACATGCCTGCAGCAGCCAGACAGACTATCCCTTCCTCCTCTCCAACCTAGACATCCTCCCTCCCGCTGATCCTCCACCCCTTCCTACTCCCGCTGAGCAAGAGCCAGAGCAGAGGACTGCAGCTGACTCCCATAGCTCCACTGGATGAGTGAGCAGTCATGACCGCTGGCTTCGCCTGCAACCAAATATCTAGACAAAATAAAGCAGGCAAACAGGCAAGTCTCCGTCTCTGTCCTACCGATCATCTTTAGCCCAAATAAACAATATTTCTTAAGAAACAATGAGAAAACCTCATGCTTTATAACTGCAGATCTATGTCACATATGAAATTAAAGAGATTTTTGTCACAGGTAATTTATTTTTTTTATCAGTTTTATAGAACCTTATTTTTAGTTAAAAAAAAATACTTGGGTTGGCTACAGATTGACATCAAGGTCTTGTAAGCAAATCCCAAAGATCTGTAGAGAGGGGAAACTATGGATGACTTAAAAATATGCTTTAGACATATATTTTACCTTATTGTTTAGCTGAGCACTAGTATGATTCATTACTCATTTCATTTCAAGAATATTTGTGGTTTTATAAAGTTTTAAGCTACACTAATTTTTCATTATTCCCAGATTTTAAATAATTAATTTGGATCTATTATATTTATGTCTTAGTACCTCAGTCCTTTAAACTGGTTTCATTGTTAGTTTTAATAAAGTCATTTGTTTATTATAACCTCATATTCTTCTATACAAGTTTGGCTTTCCAAACTTATAAGAAAGCAAATTGTTGAGTTACATTTCATATCATCACACCATAAGCTAAAACATTTATGATTTAAAAAAACTCATCTTCATACATACCTGATAAATGTGTGTATGTAAGTGTTGTCTCTTCAGTTTCAGTGATAATGGGTTCATTATGGGTTCATCTTAGGTTATGAAAGATTATCACTGTACGAGGCTGTGATATTTGGCTGTCTGTTGCGTTGCACTATTGCATACACAAGTCTTAGAGTTAATGCGTTCTAATGTGACAAATGATTCAGTTGGTATCTTAGAGGGAAAGTAATTGTCTCTAACACTTATTATATCAAGAGGTTTAACAACAACAGTAACTAAGGTGCAAGAATGTACAAATTAAAGGGCATTAACCTACAAATGTATCTGTTGTGTTTCATCTTTCTGAAAATAAATGTATTGCATAGAGATACATAGTGTGGTGCAAGCTTAAATATGAATTAAAATGCAATAGCTTTTAATAAAAAAATGTTCTTCTGATGAAAATATAAACAGATGTGTGGTATCCAAACCTCAGTAAATTGATTCTAATGTTCATCTCTCCAGGGCCAGACTCAGTTTTGTCTTAGATAACCAAAGGCATGCAAGTGAAACACATAAAATGTTTTTTTTAAATACCCATCTTTATGCCGAGCTTTTTTCTGGAATCAGTCCACAATGCTGGACAGCTGTATTTAATAACTTAGACAAGAACATTGTGATTTTCTTCTGACAGGCTGTGGTTTACTCTTAGCGGACCATCAGAGGAAATGAAACCATCGTTTATAACATCCCACATACTTTGTAAAGAGCTTGTGTTTAAACTTAAAATCCTGAAACAGTGTCTGAGAGAAAAACTTTTGTTGCGTAATTTTCCTGTGAGGGCTGCTGTTTTAATTTAGCTTTAATCTCATACTGATTACAACTGAATAGTTTTCAGAATGAAACATGTATCACTCAAATGTTACTTAGTCTCAGGTAAAACTATGCAAATGTTCTGTTTGCACTGACTTACTCACCTCAGCATGACGAATGCTTGGATTGACTCCAACTGATAGCATTCCAACCAACTTTTTTCAATAACTCAGATCAGAAATGGTTTACCACTTGGAGCCACTCAGACTATGTATAGTGAATTTATCAACCATGACTAGATATTTAAGGGTAAAAAAATAAAAACTAGATTCTGATTTTTATTGGAAGAGCAACGCACCTCGTCTTAGCACAGAAGGTTTTTGTGAACGGCACACCCTTGTGGTGCATACGCAGCCGAAAACTAGATTCTGTCTTGAGAGAAAAGATTGGTGATACTTTCCTCAGAGACAATTTTGTTGATAAAGTGTTTCAGTTTAAAGTAGTTATTTACTTCCAAATATAATATAATTTATTATTACCAAAGTTTTCTGATGATCATGACAAAGCCACTCCTGAGCCTCTTTATGACAAAGGCATGTGCTCCATTAAACGATGAGAGCCATATAAAAATGGGTCTCCCAGAGTTTTGTCTGAAAAGGGATAACACTGTACTTGCTTACCTACATGCTAAACAAACTTGGCTAGCTAAGCCAGGCTGCTTTTAGAACAGATGGGTAAAATTTTATGTGGCCTCAAAAATTTGTTTTCAGATCCCTTAAGAAATTAAGCCTGTTAAAACTGGAACAGACATCTTTTTTGTATTATGCCACCAAAAACGTTCAAACCGAGACATGCACACATGCTAAAAAACATGAGTGAAAGCAAGGCTATTATTAAGGAAGCAGACTGAAAATACAAGCAGAAACAACGCTAGCAAAGACTATGCTGAAACAAATGAAGACAGCTTAATTTAGTTGACTGAGAAAGGCCATTTTTTCTAATGACAGGGAAGTCCAGGAGTTGAGGCTCAGTGAAAGGACGTGTATTGTAGTCCTTTTATTTTTGTGTTGACTTAAAACATCATGAAAAAAAAAGGACTTTATTGTTTTGGTCTGCACGCCAGAAAATAGTTGCTGTGAGGGGAGCCATCTGAGTGGGAGACCTCATGATTGGTCACAGCTGCCTATTCGCTTGCCGAGGACACTTCCTTTTCTGCTAGTTTCTGCAAAGAATAAAGGTTGATGTTGGCCAAATGGGCACCTCATTTGGCACCAAAACCAGCTTAATTTAACTGCAGAGAGGTGCTAAAAGTTCAAAGGAAGCCAAAACGTCTTCATTCAACTGCCCCCTCTAGCTGAGATTTAACATTTGTTAGTTAAGCATTGCTCTCACTGCACTGACATTGGCATGTATAGAGAGAGAAGATGTGTTTACTTTGAGGAGATGAGTTCAGGCTGACTTATCCTCTTCTTGTGGGAACCTGTAATGCTGTCTGATTGCTGGAAAGGAGTGCTGACACTCAGAGGTCTCAGCATTTTGCCTCCGGTCATAGCTCCAAACGGCTGTGACTTACAATAACTCCTTATGAATCACAGACAGTCTAATGTCTAAGTCACTGGATTAACACTCTAAACACCGGATACAGCCGCTGTGGTGAAGCAATGCAAACACACAATCATGACCATTTTCACATTCAGTCAATTAGTGAAAGGAAGGCACAGGGGGGCCGACTACAAGAAGAGGCTTGAGGATGTTTCTTCTCCAGAAAGGAGCACTACATTACAGGCTGAACAAAACAAATACATTGTGATGTTACATCCAGTTCATGGAAGTATTTTTGTACAAATAACATGGAGAGTCCTCCATTTTAAATCATTCTATTAGTGCATTTAGTTGTTTTTTTGTTTGTTTGTTTTTTTAAGACTTTAACCAATGATGTGTTTTTTTCCAACTAATTAATATACACTGGCAAGAAAAGCACAGTTGGGTCTTGAAGTATCAATTTCCATTGCAAGATTTTCTAAAATAAATAGTGCACCGAAGAGAAAAAAATATGTGAATATATTGGTGGATGGCAGCACAAGATAAACAAGAAGGCAGTGATTAGCTGACATTAATAAAGACCTTTGAGAAAGGAACTTAATTGAAAACATGCAAAAAATGAGAAAACAAAAAAATAGAGATGAATATCCTCAAAAGAATTCAGCTTTGAAGAAGCTTATATTTGGTAGGAAAGTTTTTTTCTCTAAAATCTTTCTTATTTTACAAAAAAAAAAAATAACCACAATCTATGGTTTCATACATTAAACACTGACTAGGCCTTTAAAAAAAAATCTGTCTGTAGCCTTTAGTCAGAAAATTGCTGACAGAACCAAAAAGAAATGTCTGGTTAGTGCTGGAATCTGTAATATTTCATCAGCGTGACTGTAGACACTGTCCTCTGTCTGCTTTTTGTGTATTTGTGTAACTATGAAATGTGTGTTCATGTAATTGTAACGCCACTCTACTCCTACGCCAACAAAACAAGCTCTTCTCAACGTCCTGGTAGCCACAACAGTCATCAGGAGCGGAGAACTGATTGCAGTTAACAGTGGAGGGCCTGGACTGTAGACTAAATGTCGATGTTTTAATTACATCTTTGTTATTTTCATTGGAATTGCCCTATCCCACAGAAGACAGAAAAACGCCAGGGAGCTGCAAAGCAGACAGTAATTTTAGTGTGTTCGTCCCACCTCGGTATTGCAAACAAAATACCCTCCAATCAACCACAAAAGCAGCATAATGAAGATGTAAGTTTGTATAGCTGTGCAGGCAGGTGTCTATGCCTGAATATGTGTGTGAACGAAAATGTGTGTTTGCCTATTTGGAGGGAATGAAAGACAGATTTCGATAGCCTTTACTCAGAACAATAGGGCCAATCAGTCTCTTGGATCAAGCCTGATTAAAAGATGCGCTCGCTGTACTCGAGTACATAGCAGAGAGTTGATGGAGGAGTACAATCAAATGCAGACGTATAAAGACTCAACGCTATCATCAATTGTTTTTACAAAGACAGACTGAGTGAACCCCTTGTGCAAGAACAGCCCTGAACAATGAAGAACAAGAAGCCATTTCCCAAAACAATCTAAGTGTTCCATCTTGATGTCCTTGAAAGGCAAGAGCTGAATAACAACTGGCAGTGTAAAATCATGCCATCCTCATTACCCTCTGTGGAACGAAAAGAGAGAAAGAGTGTCGAGCAGGCTAATGAGCTAGTTAAGGTGGCAGTAAATGTCATTCCTCCTCTGGCAGCCCCCGGGCTGCAGTACCCCTGCAGGCCATTACCTGGACAGGGACCCTTAAAGCTTGCATCAGCACTTCCTGTGCAGGATAGAATTCACAACACAGACACACGCACAGACTCTTTCTCTCAGAGGCTAAAGTTAGGTTAGACAGAGGGAGAAGCCACAAATCAAATATATAATATAACATATAGTGCACAGTGGAATTGGTTGCGTTGGAGCTTATTTAGTAGATCCGATTAAAGGGAGTTAAAACAAGTGAATCCCACAATTTGAATTAAATTGAAGAGAAAAGGGGTTTGCATTAAGGAGAGTCCTCAGTGATTTTGTTCTTACATTGACAGAAACTGCAATAAGCAAAGAGCTTTTCTGGCTGCTCTTCCCTCTCATGTTGACTGTTTTTCTTTTTGCAACAATGCTAGCTGCTTGACCAGTTGGTTTGACCTTCAGTAATTTATTCACAAGTACATTTAGTGGGATAATATTTCAAAATTAAATGACTTCACCTTTACCAGAGAGTAAACAAGGACAAGAAATAACAAAGTCCATCGTTTTCAAAGGAATTCATAGAGCACTATGGAGTCAGTTCTGTGTGTAATAAAAATAAATAAAAATACACAAGTCAGTGGTAAACAAATAACCTCAGCATCGGCACTGGATTGAAGTAAAAAATCCCCCCGGGCACGTTTAAAAATGTATATATGTAAATACTCCACTTCGGGTAATAATTAATGTATATATATATATATATATATATATATATATATATATATATATATATATATATATATGCGCTAATACTCAGCAAGGCAAGCTCAGAAAATGCAAAAATAAAAAAGGGAAAAAAAAGTAAAAACTTTTTAATGTTAATTTCTGATATAACGGTTGATAAAAGCATAGTTTTGCCCGGACATTCGATTTCTGAAAGACTTTTTACAAACATGTCTGTCACGTCACATGAAGATTTTGGAAGCAAAATAGGAATTTCTGAGCTGAACCCATTTAAACAATTGTTGCCAGATGTCTGGGAGCTCTAAAATAATAGTTTTGACTTTTGGCAGCTATTTGAAGTTTTAAAATAAAATAATAATGTGTCTACTCAAAGCAATATCAATTTCATGTATTTAGTGTGAAATGTCGCATGACCAGACTCCTTTACTTCCCGCCTGAAATGTTGGAGATAAATGTCTGTTACAAATCTGTACAAGATGAAGTCAAAAACATATTTAAATAAACAAATATAAATAAAATATTTTGAACATATGTTCTTTCAAGTGTCTTCTACTGATATATAAGGAAAATTGTATCGAGTCATTCATCTTTTGATCATAAGAAGAGTGAATGTAAGTGTGGCAACAATTGTTGCCGCTAGCATAATACATAGACAGCACTATGCTGTGTGTCCATAGCTTTGCTGTTTATTCTATACGTCTTGATGATGTTTTATATTTTCAAGGCCTGCAGGAACCTCAGCATGATGTCTCCTACGTCACTGTCATTGCCACAGTTGAAACCTTCCCACGTCTGACCCCCCAAAAGGTATCGCTTTACACAAAGCGTGGCCTATGTCCTGAATTATTACAACAAGATGATGTCACACATGAAACTAGTTTAGGACAGAGCCACAGTGGAACTGGTGGCCTGGTGGAACAGGGACAATTTCCTCCCAGATGCAGATTTGTTCATACTAACATTTTTAACTGATTTTGCCTATTTGATGAAATGACCAAATGAGGTCAAAGGTCACTTGGCACATTGAGACAATGACATCTGCAGGATGTGACATTGAATATTTATGTATCTAAAATATTTCTGAACACTCTTGTAACCACATTTGTAATAATAGGCTGTACATGTCACGATTTTTCTTCTTTTTTCAAACGTATAAATAGGCCAGATTTGTGTTATTTGGACTACCTGTAAAAATCATTGCCAAGTATAAAACCTACATTTTCACAAACATAACCAACATAAAATGTAATAATTCATAAATATGTGTTAGGAAGGGTAAG
The DNA here is from genome assembly GCF_027474105.1 of Poeciliopsis prolifica. NCBI lineage: Eukaryota > Metazoa > Chordata > Actinopteri > Cyprinodontiformes > Poeciliidae > Poeciliopsis > Poeciliopsis prolifica. The sequence continues at coordinate 372,948 of NW_026562421.1, read as the reverse complement.
GGATTGAAATGTATTTGGGATTAAACGGGTTAATTACACAATAAATCCACTTACAGAAATTTCCAGCAATATAAATATAATTTCTTATCTTGATGACATTATTGGGATAAAATGACCTTGTATAACTTAATACCTTTTGAGACCTGGCAATAATTAGCTCAATAACATAATTTAGGAATTAGTAACAGCAATTTTCTGTCTGGAACATGCCGTCTGCTGTTTTAGCCAACGAAATAATTTGCATTTCTGGAGTGGCAAAATGAGATCCTGATCACAAGTGGATACTTGAGATGCTCATAGAAATGGATTTCACTGGCAGGTGTAAAATGATGCTCTGAGCATTGACCGCTTGTTATTGCCAATCATCCAAGACTGATGTTAATGCACAGACTAAAGAGGGTTTAAACTGAAGCAGACTTTTTTTGTTTTTGTCTGATGGTGTAAAGCGCTCTGCACAATTACTGGGATCCCTGGTAAATATGGCTATAAGTGAACCAAACCCCAAGGTGCCACTCTTTGCAGCAGTTTGAGTCTCTTACAATTTCTCTCCTCAACATACACATGGGTTCCTGTCCAGCAACGTAGGTCACAGTTCCAGCTCGTCTGAATTTGTAAATCATAGACTACAGACAAGTTAAGGCGAGCAGCTATTTTCATGTGGCTATTTCTTGATTTTCAAAGAGGAAGACTCAACTGCTTATTGAATAACATTCTCTCTTGCCCTTTCCTATTTAGGAGAGTGGCTAGGAGAAAGAAGCCTCTGTGTCAAGCTAAAGTTAGTTATATCACCAGGAAACCATGTACAAGTGATGAAAGAACCATGAGACTCTGATAACCGAAACGGAGAAGTTAGGTAGAAATGTGTCACAAAGTTATTTTCTAGCACTTCTAGATGTTTTTTTTTAATGTAAGCCACTTAAAAGTAAAATTTCCCTTGCAGACTGGAATTTCCAGAACTTGTCAGTGCAACATCATGTTACTATAACACACAATCCATTTATCTGAAGGCTTTTATACATCTTTGCCAGAATTTCTAACTAGTATGCAGTGCTGAAATACACCTAAAATACATACTTTTTCCTTTGTGGGGCAAAATAGGACCTCAAACATAAACGCAACACTGAAAAGTAAATTCTTGTCACTTTAAATATGCCACCATTGTCCAGTCACACAAGCGTTGCGTTTATTTTCCATCTCCTTTTGTTTGACAGCAAGATGGCGTGCCATGTGGAGCGGGGTCAGCCACGTTGGTGGTCCCTCGAGCACTTAAGGCCCTTTCCTTGCCCAGAACACGAACGTACAGCAAAAATCCAAATTTGAGATCGCCTGTCAAAGTAAAGCACCTTGTGTACAAACACTGGGCATTTTGTGCTCTTTTGCACCTTAAACCTAAATAAACGTGAAATCCTTCACTTGTAAAATAAAAACAGCCCTCCAATTCTCTCTACGGTCTCCAAGCCCCTCAGACAAATAACTGTTCTTTTAAATAAAGCTTGTAGCATCTCTTAATTTAAATACACTCCAGCTCAGCTTCCGGAGGTTCAATCAACCTCTGGGTCCAGCGAGTGAGGTCGAGCTGCTGCCCACATGGTCAGCAGCTGCTGTATCCAGCAGGGATACAGCTTGCTTAGTGGAGTCTGAAGATTGTCAAAGCAACATTGTTATTATTAGTACTTCAAATAGAATGAATACATTAGAAGGAACAGACTAAGAAAATACACTGAGGGAAAAGAAGAGGAAAAGTCTGAAAATAAAGACAAGTAAAACCATGAATGGTTCCAGGATGCTGTAACTTCCTTACAGTAACTGATGCACCTATAGGCACACAACATGGAGTGGAAAATGGAAAATCCAAAAAAGAGCAAAGTCGAGGACAGATAAATTGCAGACAACAAAAGACAAAGAGGTCAGTGTTGTGGAAGAAATGGAGCCTGACATTAAAGTGATGCAGTTCAACTTACACCCTGGAGTCTCACAAAAGCAAGAATGAGAGATCCGGAAAGATGGAACGGATGGAAAAGAATGGGAGGGAAACAATGGGAAGGAGTATAAAAGGAAGTAATGATTAAACAAAAATAGACAGAATCAATGTGGTGGCAATTATTTTTCTTCCCCACTGTTATAAAAGTAAAGAGATGACCTTTGTTTTGTGGCCAGGTAGAAATTTTGCTTACCAGGGAAATCTTTTGTATTGTAGAGTGGATGAGGCCAAATCTGCACAAAGCAGATTAACCTGAACAGATCATAGGACCAGAAAACTGATTTAGATTCACTTCTGTGGATATAATTTAGGATTTTCACTTGAGATTATACATAGAACACATATGTAATAAGTCAAGAGTGGCCAAATTCCAGGAAAAGTTTAAAAATCGTGTTTCACTTTCTGTTGGTCAATCATACAAGTTCAATAATAATAATAAAAAAAAAGGTGAAGGGTTATGAATCCTTTTTCAAGGTATCAGACATGTTTTGTGTCAACTAAGCACAACATGGATTTTAGGGGTTAATCTGAGAAATGCCAGGGTGCCCACAGCTTACAGGCTCTTTAAGCTAAGCAGAGCTGCTGCGTGTGACAGCTTTCTGTTGTTTACATTCAACACTCCTCTGGTTTCCTTTAAAGCGAGAAGCTGCTTGTTATTCTGTCTTTGGAAGAAGCCACTTGTACGTAACGCTGATGTCATTAATTCAATGTGAAATATCCATGCCATGGTATGGAGCAGGTGACATGACAGAGGAATCCACATTGGCATAAATAACCGCTGCAACCACAATAAGTTGCAGTAATGAACCCCATTCTTTTCCTAATGTGCATCTCAGATGCTGATGAAGGAAAAGGAGACTGGACTTGTCATTTCCCTGTTGGGCCCTCAGGAGCCAGGTGTCTCTCTTTAATGGAGGCATGTGGAGACTAACGTAGGTTAATGAGCTCTACAGGCCCCAGAGGAGAGAAGCATTATAGGCTATATGAGATCCCCTCTCATCCCTACATCCCCTCATTTGTGTCGGACCCTGGGAGAGAGCTGAGGTGCAAAGGACAGCGTGGTGGAAAGGATGCAGAGATGCTAGAGAGACAGAGAACAGAGGCAGCCGAGGATTGAGAGAAACATCAGAGCCAAAGAGAAAAGCCAGGTCTGCCAGCCTTTTAAAAACAATTAAGGCCTGGACGAGATTTCCGCTAAAGGCTCCTCTGCCAAGCAAGGCCCAAATGTGGCAGTACAGGGAAAGCTTAGCAAGAGCTGGCCTAATCAGAAACAGACTCTCTACGACAACATTCCAAACCACATAGACACACAGGAAAGTTGACACTTTACATATTAAAGCTTGACAGGGAGGGAACAAAGCCTGTGGTAACAAGAAGTCATAATGAGGGAGGTGCTCAGGGAGTTAGTAAAAGCTTAAAAAAGGAAGAAAAAGACCGGAGCTCAAACGTCTGATGTCCTGTGAGTTATATGGATGTTTGTTGTGCTGTGGTATACAACTTTGGTGCATTCCTCTCTTCAGCAAGCGCTCAGATGTGGTTTTGTCTCTTGTTTAGCTGTCTGTGCCTCCACTCTGAACTTAGAGCAGAACGCCACCAGAGGATGTTGCAATTTTACAATCAAACAATAATAAGTACTTTCATTGATATATTTGGCTTTACAGCAAAATAGTCTTGAAAATAGACAGAGTGGAAATGGAATAAAGCAAAAGAAAATAATTTACGGAATAAGTGTTAAGGAGAAAAAGAAATGCACCAGGTGAAAATGTGTTTGCTGGAAATTGCACCATTATCAGCCTTCATTTGTCAACACTGTTTTTCCCCCTCTAATCAGTGCACTTTTTTAATTAAGTTGTTACTGAACAGAGAACATTCAAAATTAGCAATTGTCAGTATCTATAGTGACTTTGTTGTCCAACCATGAATCAACATGTCTGCATTTAATGGAGGCAGCATTTGAGTGAGTGAAGGCACAATTCCAAGCAGATAACAGGAAGGGTGACTAGAGGACAGTAAAATTGCACTTCTTTATCCTTTTGAGCTTTGACTTCTGTCCGTTATGCAACTCATTGGATATGCACAAGCTGGAAGCCTTTTGGAAATCTCACAGCTGAACTCAGCATTTCCATTCTTCGGCTGATGCATAAAGACGTGGTTAATAATGACTGGTCATGGCAGGTAGAATAGAAAGAAATTTAGAGTATTGTTTTCATACATTTTCTAATTCTTAAAGAAAATTTAAAATCACAAATCAATATTGGCAGGTCACAAACAGAAAATTGGAAATGAGCTACACAATTCTGACTTCTGCATCTACAGAAAATTTATGCAAAATATCGTTACAGAAATGAGAGGCTGTAAGAACAGGAGTGAAAGCGGGGGCAAAGAGGTTTGACCAGGTTTGGGCTCAGAAGCGAGGAGCACACCAAGGTCTGCGGCTCAGCCGAGACTCAGGCAGCCCCACATTCCAGCCATGATCCCGTATAAACCCTGTCTGTTACTGCTGAACTGATATGGAAATAAGGGGCCAGATGGGGGCTTCCACCGGCCTTATAAGGGATTGTGGTTTGGCCTGGATGGATCACGGACGAAAAGCCACTGAAAATGAAAAATACAGCCAAAAAAAGACCAGATTTTTTTTTTTCAACTGAAGAAAATAGAGGAGAAATTTAAAAGAATGTTCAACTAATGAAGTTCCATTCAGAGGTTAGACACACAGCTATGATGGACACGGTCGTAATAACACTCATGGGCTTTTAACGACGCATTTACACCAGTGTTTTTCCAGGGTGGAATAATTATAAATTGTACAAAACTCAAGGGGTTCAGAAAGAAAAAACCTAAGATTTAATTTATTCCTTTTTCTCTCTAACTCACATTGTGCCAAAATCATTCCGAAGGTAAAAGGATTCTTTAGCATTTCACACCTCAAGAGAATGTTTTTTTTTTTTTCTGTTGTTCTCAATCAGCAAGGTTTAACCATAATTATGACAGACCTCTGCTTTGGGCAGAACTGGTCGTTTATTTAAACAGTTGGCTTCTGGCACTGACAAATATTCAGTAGAGTCTAATTTTTCAACGTTGGTGTCACGGCCCGCGATGAAGCAAGTATTAAATCAACATGGGCAGAGTGCGAGCCGACCAGGTGAGAAGTCCCTTCTCCAAAATAAACACATTTCAAGCTCAACTGAAATTTGCCTTTTTGAGAAAAGGTCTTATGGTCAGACATGTCAACATTGATTCTTTTAGACAAAAAGACAAGAACTATGTTTTGAGGAATCAAGAAGAGGCCTTTGCACCAAGTGACAGAGGTCAGGCATGGTGCTGACAGAACTATGTCAAATATCTGTTTTGCTGCCAACTAAATGAAATAATGAATGATATTCAGCTCGATATACCTTGGTGGTGTGGTGGCCTTACTTCTAATGCGCTAATAGGGAAGATAATTATTTTATTAAGCGATTTAAATAACTTTGAAAATGTTTTTCTCTCCTAAATATAATTTTGCAGATAAATTCTACAGCACTAATTTACTTGGCTGTTTAGTAAACTTTCAGTTGAATAAATTTTAAAATGTGTCAAAATTTCAGTTATTCACTGTGAAGCATTCTTCAAGTAGTTAGATGTTTATTTACATTCTTTTATTTTGAAGTTGGTGAAAACTGTTTATGCAACAGTTCTGTTTAATCTCATCACATTCTCATTTTTTCCACGACATAATTTGAAACACAAAATTTACAGGAACAAAACAAATCAAAACACAGACAGAAGAGAACAAGATGATTCGAAAACCAAAATAGCAGATAGGAAAGGACGAAACATTTTACCAGAATTTCACTTGAAATATCAAGAGCAGTGAAGTTCCAGCAAACTGGTAAAGTATAGGATGTTATTGGCATGCAGTTTGAAAATCCAAGTATGCACTGTGTATTGTGCAACTCTTACAATAATTATTTAAATAATAGAAATCAATACATCTTTTCAGAAGATGAGCTTATTTAATTTTAATTTCTATAGAATTCTGATCCATTAGTATATTTTCATGGTCCTTGTTTAATGAAAATGGGATTCTCAAGAGCCCAAAGCATCAACACCACAACTAATGTAACTATGAGATCTAACAGAACTGGAATGATACTATTCATCTTGATACCACTGTTCCAGTGTCCCCAAGGTCCACTTCACTGTAGGAATTTTTCTCTTCTGTCAGAGTGAATAACTTTGTCCTTGGAAGAGACTGCACATGCTGAGAAGCAAGACCCAGACCGCAAATGAAATAAGTTTCCCATGTTAACATCTTAGCCTCACAACACAGCTATTGGTGTTTTCTTTCATTTTACTCCCTTTGTTCTTCCATGTGTTTAGCACTAACAGTCAAGATGTTCAGACAGTGGGAGCCAACAGCCTGCTGAGAAACCCGATCAGCCACGCTAATCTGATCAGCTGCACTTTGTTCGACTGTGTCTTACTTAAAGAGGACGGCGTTCCCAGCGTGGTGTAACCCAAACACCATCCTATCCCCTTTCAGCCCCGGATTCCGAGGAGGCAACTCATTCGTCTAATCTTCTGCACCATCCACATCCACCTCCCCACACCCCCGTCTCTGGCCTCTGATCTGGCTCCCAGCGTCAGACACAGCACACCTCTGCCCAAGTGTTCACCCACCGGCACCCATCAGGGCTTATTAGGGCAAAAACCCATGGCATAAGTGTTTTCTATCCTTAATCAGTTAGAAGGCAAACCCCACCCCTCCTTGCTTACCTTCAGCCTCTTGCATGTGTGTGCATGTCCACAAATTTGTGTGTGATGAAACAGTCTTGAAATCGAATGAAACAATTTTCTGAATGCATGATCAAGGGAGTTTTTGCACACATCTCTCATACAAATAAGTGTGTTATGAATCCATGTGTGTTACAGCAAAGTGAATTATCACCTTGCCATCAACCACAAACTTAAAACCACATACAAGATGTGTGCATATATTAATTACTTAAAGGAGTAAGATGCAGAGCAAATGTAAACAATCCCTATAAACCGGTCTGTCTGGGGTTTTTTTTCCAACTAATTCAATGCCGCAGTCAGCAAATATAGGCCAAGTGCACATGCATACAAATACAAACCACACCTCTTCAATCCACATACCCCACTGAGCAAACAGCTGCTTCTGGCAGCACCAAACTGAGGCTGCCAAAAACACCAAAACACTTATCTGTGAGTGACAGTAGCATATTATTCCCAACAGGAATACTCACTTGGGAGGAATGTTTATGCTAGTGGTGCTGCTCAGTGATTTTATCAAATTATCACTTCTGTGCTTTGAGTGAAAATCCAACCCGACACCATGGGGCACATGTCACCATGGATGGCTAAGTCTCACCCTGGACACGGCCCTGACCCTCATGTTTAGTCAAGTTACCAGCAGCCTGGATATTGTTTTCCCAACCGCTAACCATTACAGTTTAATGAATAACAGCAGTGGCTGCACTGACCTGTGACTGAACGAGGCCTCCAGCTCCTGCACTGTTCTTTGATATGCTGACCTTGTTCATGTTTTCTCAGTGGTCTGGCAAGTTTTTTGGTGATGCAGGTGCTTTTGAAAATTGCATGCAGGAGCTTCCTATTCTTTTAACTTTAAGACATGATAATAATTCACACCTTAGTTGCAACAGATCACACATTTTACTGGAAATAGATAAATTAAGAAATAAACTGTGGAAAGTTGAGCACCGGTTGTGGCATCCAAACCAAAAGAATGACATCAGCAGATTCACAAAGCAACATCTAAGATCTTTTCCACTACATTACAATCCAGAGCTAAGAGTTTGATCATTGTTTTTTCCAATACCAGTTGAATTTTTCTTTCTTTGACTTTGTCTTTGGATTTCTTTGTTTGATTTATCTTCAACTGTGGAAAGATTTTTATTAGATGCTGTTGAAAAAATGCTTCAATCTTTGCAAAAGATGAATATTTCAGTTCTTTTTTGCATCATATGTATAAGGTCAACCATCCATTCATCCATCCCTGGATTGCCCTGTTCAGATTTGTATAGGATCATCAAAAAGTGATCACAACTCTGGACAACATGACAGTCCAACACATAGCAAACAGTGTGATAAGCAACCAACTATGTTTAAACTGAAGCCAATGTAAAGTCCTAATTTGACCAAGTAAGCACAATCATAGATTGTGGAATAAAGAGAGATTATCCACAGAAAACATGTTTGCTCAATTTAATCAACATAGCAAATTTTCAGGGAAGTGTTTACAGTTTCTGACAAGCTATGCAGAGGGATCTGTCCAGTTCCATTAAGACATATTTCCCCAGACTGCTGGTCCGTAAAGACAGAGTTCAGGCTAACGACTTTGTCTCATAAAAGCATAAGGCCGAGACCTGACATACAGCTGTCAGGGGTATCAGATGCCCCGTTGTGTGTTTGCGTGTGGATTGTGTTAAGGGCCAAGAGGTGACGGGCAGGTAAAGGCTGAGTGAGCTGAGATTACTACTGGCTTGAAATATTATCACACGCTATTAGCACTGTATCACTGTTCATTAGGCTGATGGCGAGCTGGAACTCCCTGACAGGCCTGTGGTAAGTAAGAGAGATGAAGGTGGTGGGAACAGGAGAAAGAAACGGGAGATTGGACACTAAAAAAATGTGGAGAAAAAACTGGAGCAAGAGCAAAATCTGGGCAAATGATAAAAGGCGGCTTGTTTCAATCGCTCACTGTCAGAGGGAAGGTTTCAGAGGTGAGTGGCAATTTCAAAGGACAACAGGACAAGGCATGTTAATAAAGTCCTTTATCCAAATTCTGAACATGGTAACCAAATAGCTGCTGAGCGAGGAAACGCACACATCAAAGAAATGGTTTGTGCAGAGCTCATAAAAGCTTCTTGTAAACACTTTGTGATCAGAGAAATGCATTAAACGCCTGTCACAAAGACAAGCATAGCTTTAAGGGAACTGATGGCTGCTGATGTCTTGTATGAAGCAGGGAACAGAAGAGCAGTAAATCTGTCTCACTATCAGATAGAAATATTAGTCGCTGTCACACTCACTTTGCCTTGGCATAGACAACACTTTAGTATATCATCAAAGCCAGAACTGTTCTCGTTTCTGAGATTGAGTGGTGCTATGCAACTTGAAAAGCCACTTGAAATGGAAGCACACACATTTGCAAAGTAGATGAGAGGTTGTTGTTTTGGTTCCTTTGATAATCTACAAACATTATGCATGCCATCAAACACATAAACAATGCATGATGATCTTTTTTTTGTTTTCAACTCGTTGCTAATGAAGATGATTATTAGGTTGCATGGAAAATATGGAAAATTCATCAAGCACTTGAAAAATCTCCCAACCATTGTGGGTCACACTGAGAATTACTGTGCAAGTTTATGAAGTTAGACTTTGCACACACTCTGCTTCCTCCCCTCACTGTCCTTCCCATTCTCCCTTTTTATCTAATTTTAGACCACTCTAGCCAGCAGTAATGAATTGGCTAATCACAGTTATCTGGCTCATTCAAGTGGTTTGTAAAGCAAATCAATAAACTCTGGCAGTGAGCCAGCCATCCACTTTGACAGATGTTGCTCTAATCTATTTCATTTTTTTTTCAATCTTTTCTAAAGATGTTTATTCTCTTCTAGTTTGTTCTTTGTTGTTTTGGGTTTTTTTCTCAGCAAGGTCAACGGAGAAGCTATGGAAGAAAAGATAAAATCCTATGCCAGCTGGCAACTCAGAGCAAAAACGACAACTGCTTTGTAGTTTCAGTGTGACTGAGTGAGAAAGGTACTCTTTAATTGTTGGAAATATAAAATGTTACAGCAACTTTGCTTGTTCTGCCTTTGGCAAAAAAAGACAAAAAATTAAGTTAAAATAAGTAGCAGTGCCAGAAAAACTAAGTTGACCTTTATGATTTAATAGTTTTCAAACCATACAAATAATAATAATCTAACTTGTAAATTGCAAAAATAAAATATATTTAGATTGTGTTCATGTGTGTAATTTCTTTTTAAATCCATACTTGCATCATTTATAGAAACACCATTGTCAAGTGGTGTTTCTAAGTTTGAATGACACAACTTCTACGTTCACTGAGATAAATCACAAAGTCAAGTGCAACAGACCTTGCATTAAAGCAGATCTGCTGCTTTTCATCATCTACAGATCCTAGAGTTTGTGCAAAATGTTTTTTTGCAAAAGTAAAATACAAGGAAAATTTACCTACATTGGATTCAGTCCACAGAAAAATAAACTTCCACTGGATGACAGAAATGTTTATTTTTCTTGTGGTTTTCAGTGGCCAGTCTTTGAGTAAGAGTAACTGTAAAAAAACAATTGGCTAATTAATCCCACTCACGAAGTGAAGTCCAATTATGGGAAGCACTCAACAGGGTAATTTGTTTTACTAATAAAAATAAAAGCCACAACCAATAACATATCTAATAAGTAAAATCTAATGCCTGGCTTGGAGTAAAAATGTCCTGTCTGTGATAGATAATGAATAAGCAGACCACAGCATCTTTACATACTCAGACACCTAAGAGATCCACCCTTTAAAGGCTTCTGGGAATCAATTATGCTTGAATGAATACACGCAACTGCATATCTGTCAGCTAAATTAAGCCTACATGTCTAAAATCCATCTAAAATGTATGCACAGTATAAGTATTTGTCTCTTGTTGTTAGATAATGAAAAACACTTCCTTTGAGACACTGGCAGAGAAAAGAGCAAGCAATTAGAGGAAGTGAAAGGAGAGGGAGACACAGAGAAGCAGAGAGACAGCAACAGAGAGCTGTTTGAATGTGATTAATGAGATCACTGCAGGGTAGGCGGCGTCATTGTAATAGTCTATGCGGGGGGAAAAGCAGGAAAAATAGACTGGGAGAGAGAGTGGGAGACTAAGATGGAGAAAGGAGCAAAAAAGAAGCGGGAATAAAAGCAGGGAAGAAAGGGGAAAAAATAAGAATACATCTGGATGACCAAGTTACATTTAACTCCCTGAGAAGATAGGGAGTAAGAAAGAACGATGCTCAGAAAGCGAGTGAATTTAGCTGGCTGAGGAGTAAAAAAAAAAAAAAGCCAGATATAAAGCTTGGATGAATGGAACGGCAGGGGCTCTCAGTTTTGCACTGGCCTTTTAACAGTGGACTGTTTAGAGAAGCCTGGACCAGGTCTGTCAGATAAAGAGGCTTGTGCTTTAAAGACAGCCATGAAAGGCACAGCCTGCTCCTGCTGCCTTGGGCTGCCGCTGGACACCGCTGCATCTGGTCCAAGGTTAAGATCCCAACAGCAGGGGGTCAAGTGGAGGCTGGGCTCTGAAAAGGTCACGCAGACATCTTGCCAGTTCACAACTCCATGAACAAGTTAGCAATTAGCTAATTCAGGTAATTGTTTCAGGCAAAAAATAACATTTAGCACAAATAACGATCCACCAATGAGGCTTTTACTGACCAGTACTGATTTCTGGTCTTGTCAATTTTTTTTACAAAGTAATAAAAGAAAACTAACACATCTGAATCTAACAAAGTGAAGAGATAAAAAAGATTATACAGAACTCTGAAATAAGATTCTCTTTCTTTCTGATTTGTACAGAAGAAAAAATATGAATTTTCAGATTTTCAGACTGTTCAAGGAAAATTAAATCTGATTGATAGCAAAACTTGTGCTCATATTTACAGGTTCCAATAAATCAAAAATGGCGTGTGACTGAAACGGGCCAGTTTCCTGGATGAACAGGATGATTTGCATTGGACTGGGCAGTGCAATGCAAAGAAAACCCCACAGACAACAACCTTTGTTAAGGAAGATGTTACTAAAGTAAGACGACTCAAAATCAATGAGGTGTGTTTATTATTATTATTATTATTATTATTATTATTATTATTATTATTATTATTATCACTAAGAAGATGTGAGATTTAGGAAGCCATGAAAAAGAAGACTTTCCATGATTTATTGAGACATGACTGTGGTTCATTCAGCTGTAACAGAAGTAACTAGTGTATGACTTAATCATTTTGTCTTTATTTTAAAATGGTGAAAAAATCATGTTCTAGTTCTGTTTATAACTCTGTGAAAGTTGACAGAATATTTCAACTGTTGTTAATTGTAGTATTTAAATTAGAAGACCCTGAATTTGATATTCACAAAATTTGACAAGGACGCAACAAAACAAAACTCTAATCGGTTGTTTTCTGAAACAAGGGTGAAATTGTAACCCTTCCTCTAAGAATTAAGGTGAATCTTCAGGACTTTCCAAATGCCACAATTAATAGATCAATGGTCAATAGAAATCCTGTATGTTAGGTTTTGACCAAGCTTTTAGATTAGGCAACATATTCTTTTCGTGGGCATTCAACATTCTCTCTGAGAGCTACGCGTTGCCTGAGGCCTGAATGATAAAACAAAATATTGACCTCTTTTTGTAGTTTGTGGAAATTTCTCATTAAGTTTAAGCCTCTCTTTGGTAGTGCAGTGAAGTTGTGTTGGGAGGGAAAATGTTTCCTCTAGCAGAAGCAGTTTCTCAAGGCAATGCCAGGCTCCGAGCTACTTGGTGCCAGTGGGCAAACAGATTTCAATGGTAGTTCATTTTGATTTGAATTATCCCTGAAAAACTAGGAGAGTGACTTCTTACAATAGCTGCAAGGAATATCAGGTAGAAAGCTGCTGTTGTAGTTAAAATAATAACTGAATTAATGTAACGTGCCTCTTTATTAATATATTTAAGAAAAACATTAACTAAATTCTATTATTTAGTTAATGTAAGAGTAATTAGGACAAATTTTTCAAACTGTGAGGCAATAATTATTACACAAGCGACTCAGTGAAAAATCATTGTTAGGATAATTGTTAACCAAGTCAACCTGGAGGCACTTGAAATAGTTCCTTTGTTTTGTAATTGTGTGTCTTTTAGTGGCATATTGATTTTAATTCCCCACATACCAGCGATGGCAATCCATGATAATTAATATAATTCAGTTCCTTTAATCTCAGTTGGCTCCAATCCCACGAAAACACACAAACTATCAACTTTTACTGGTGAACAAGGTTCATAATTGCATGTCAGATATATTTATATAATTATGTGTTTACATGGATGTGGGTTGTAGTGGGTTCAGGACACAGAGCTTACAATTGCTCTACTGGAACAAATCTGCTTCCTCTTAGTGCTTTAGCTGCTCCTTGGTAGTAGCTATTTCAGAGTTAACGTTGTTTTTTTGTCGTACTTCTCTACTCTTTTCCCACTGATGCTACTCTCATTACTTTTACATTTACCTCCAACCACCTTTGTCTATCATCTTATAGAAAACAGCTTCAATAAGCCCAAATCCAGAGAACTGGGGAAAACAGTGCAAGTATTATTCCCCATTCCCTCATGACCATCAATGTCGGGCAAAGCCAGGCCACACCAAAGCAGGTGAGCAGCCTCTGGGCTTACAGGCCAGACAGACAGAGGTCTCAGATCATTCCCTCCCGAGTGTGACAAATTTAAGGACTAATTCTCAAAGGCATGTTTGTGGAGTAAAAGAGCATAGACGAGTAAAAGTGAGCTCAGAAGGGGGGTGGTTAGACCACATGTCCACCACCGGGGCTCTGTAGTAGCAGCTGCCGGCTTTTACAAGCCTTTCAAGTCTGTAGCGTTTTATGCCTTATGATCAGCTGCTTCCCTCAGTGTCACTGTTTGCACACCACACACAAACCCTGCTGTTTTTCAGGCCACTGTGGGAGCCATGCAATGGGTCCATGCATCCTCTAATTTGTGAACCAGTTCTACAGGACGTTTGTCCAGTTAAAACACCTGAACCACCCTTTTAAGTCGTCCACATCAGCTGCAGACCATATTATCCAAGCCGCTTCCTGATTATCTATCAGTGCATGATGAAAAGAAAAGCACATCATGTGCAGGAGTACATTTTATTCCCCCATGGTTTATTGCAGTAACACTTCAAAATTAAACAGACACATGCTACGTTTCCATCAAACTGTCACATGAATTTTAAGCAAACCTTTGAAATGTAGCAAAAATAAAAAATAATGTGAATCAACCAGGTTATAGAAAGCATAATTTCATCAGATGTTGATAAAGGCAACTTCATAAAGAGTTACACATAAAAAGGTTGATAGAATGAGAGTTAAAGATGCAGATTTATGGATAAATACCTAGTCAATATTATATTGTGTAGTCAATCCTTAAAATTCACTGCGTTCAAAAAAATATCAGTAGAAAATAAGGAACATACCAGTCAGGAAACACTGCTGTGTGGGAATGTGTCTGCTTTGGCCGCATCTAAACTAGATTATACTAGATTAAAGCAACCCCATGTTTTCCTGGAACTCCAAGATGGCTTCAAACATCACTGGATCACAGGACTTTGGAAAACCTAATTTTAACGCTAATGCAAGGATGGCTACACTTAATATCTGTCACAGTGATCCGGTAACATGTATTGGATCTTCTTTACAATGTTTCTGAACAACCTGCTGAATTTCCTTATAAATATGTAAGATTTTTCTCATTTTCTCCACGAGGTACAGCCTTATGTGAAGGTAGAAACACCAACATGACAGCATACAGGGGAAGTGTGTCTCTGTACAGAGTACTACACACCAGATTATGCTGCTTTGTGCAGTAAGTTTACCCCGGCGTAGTCTTCCATATGCAGAAGAATTGGGCATACAAAATACAAACTGAGTCGTTTTTAGTGATCACTCAGACCTGATCGACAAATTCTCAAAAGCCTGAATTTGTTTCTTATTTTAAATCAATGTTATGAAACCTATTAGTTGTTGCTAATGTTTCATCTGCCTCTTCCTCGCTAAACATAGTGCCATATATCTTTATAAATATATTGTGAAGGTCCCTCCAGTACCCAGCTACAGTCTGGCACATTTTTAATGCTGTGTTGCTACTTTAGGACAGAGTAAAGGAAGCTTTAGCCACCCATCTAAGACATAAGTTTGAAAATCAGGTTTTGGTAAATGGTGTAAAAAGCCATTGACGTTAAACTCTAAAAATCAACACTAAACAGTGGAAACCTCTGGTGTGAGCCATCCAACACCTACAAGACAGCCTTGACTCTCATCCCCAGGCAGTTTCACAACCTTTCACACTTTGAAACATGGGACCACAACATCCCCCATTGCTGGTCAGGTTGATAAACAACTCAAGGGTGATAACAACCAAAACAACCGTAAAGACTGGTACGAGGGTGGGTGGGTCTCACATGTGACTTTAACAACTTGCAAAGTGGTGAAGCCCCAACAACACTTCAATCCCCAGAACTCAGAACTGAGGAAGCAGATAAGAAACCGATATAAATAAAGGTGCATTTAAAGAGTTAATAAAATTTACATATGCTAGCTTTCAATTGCCTTCATTTCTATATTTCTGTTGCAAGGGGATCTTCTGCTGAAAGCCAATCCCAACCAGAACTTTCAATTTTATTCAATACCAGCTTTCAAATGCCTGCAGTATGACTGTGTTTTTGCTCTATGAGGGGTTTTAGACATGATTGCTAAAACTAGGCATCCTCAGTCAGACAAAGGAATACAATCACCTTATGGCCTCCACACATGACCTCAGACTGCCACTGTTGCTGCCCTGAATTTGGTTCACAGACTGAGTATTATCGTTTCCTGCCATCAGTCTGACTGCATACATATTCTCCTCACCTTAGTTTCCGCTTCTACCTCCCTTAACCCTTCATCGTCACCCCCAAAAGCCTGACACAGACAGCGCTATCCGCCAACACCATCCCGCATGCCTCACCATGCTTCAGCAACGCTCAGGAAAACAGCAGAATATACGAGAGTCGGCCTTCAGGGAGAACGAGTTTGAGGGCGGGAAGGAGGAGTGGGATTGAATGGGGAAGCAATAAACGGAAGGATGGGGAGAGGGCAACTTTGGGATGGGAGCCAATCCAATTACAAGAAGCGGTGCAATCCTAGTTTCTCTGGCGGCACTAAATTCACATTTCAGTGGTCTCCTTCGCTTTCCCTCCCCCAATGCCTTCTTCCTTTCTCCATCACTGCTTCTTTCTGCTACTTATTTCTATACATATATATATAAATATTTATAAGTATATTTGTATATTTTAGGTCAAACTCCTGTCACACTACTCCTTTTCCCCAGCTGCATTACTTTCTTGGTTGCATGAAAGCATGTATAGGATTGTGTCACCAGCAAAGCATCAAAGCTTGCCACCCAAGCTGTGTCATGCTCAGATCAGCAGGAAGCCTGAAGCATCCTACTTCATCTGTGTCTCTCACAATGCTCTGCATCATCCTTCTGCGAAAAGGCTGCAACCAAAGATCACCACATACATCACCCCTGCCTCTGGAGACAAAGGCAGTGAATGGATAATCCTCAAAGCATAAAAAAACACTTCGGGCACAAAGGCACACTCTGCCATTATGCAAACTTCTTGATTTTTACATAACTATTCAAACAGAGATGCACCAATCAATTGACCAGATCAGTTTTTTGTTGATTTGCTCTGTGAAAATGAAAAAATAAAAATAAATAAAAAACTGATGTTTTTCTTACTCATTGAGTGCATCAACCAACTGCAAGCAGTATGTTGCAATTTTTAATTAAAATAGACAGAGGTTTATAATTTAACAATGCATAAGTGGGAGTTAGTTATGCAAGTCCTTAAGTTTCTGTTGGTGACAAAGTTAATACCTTTATCCTTGCAGCACATTTTTCCTTTGTTGTGTTGCACTGTTTAAAACAAAAAGAAGAATTCACAATCCGTCAAATTTGGAAACAGCCGGTCAAATCTCAAAGAAAACCAGGAATTAAGATCACCACATACATCACCCCTGCCTCTGGAGACAAAGGCAGTCAAAGGCAGTTTAAAAAGTAAACCTTTATTTGTTCATGCTGCCACATAAAACCACACAGAGGAAGGCTGGTTATGGTAATCCTTTTTTTTTTCATGCACATCAGGAGAACAGTCAGAACTGGTCAAAGCACAAGCTTCCATGCAAATAATGGCTTCACCTTGACCAAGATTCTACCTGCATGAAAATGAGGCTGGTGCAGTTGCTTTTCTAGTCAAATGTAAAAGCAAGTTAGATTCAGAGAATGGGGATAGTTCAATGAATAACAAGCCTTTGGATCTTAAGCGATGAGAGTGCAGTTCAATTTCTTAACAATTTAACACTCTCCTGTGCACAGCTTAGAAAAAAATATATATTTTGTACTACAAGCATTGAAATAAAATCTTTGTTTAGGAACATTAAAGTTGATCAGAGTCTAAACTTTTCTCATTTTCTCATCTAGTGACTCTTTGTATGTGTCCTACCAGGATTATGGTGCTCTGCGCATTGGACTGTGCTGCTTTTTTTTGTCTACGAGCTCCTCTCATATCCTGGTTAATTCCTTCTTCAGCTTGCCGTTACTGTGGCTACAGTCACGGCTGTGTGAGAAGCAATTTGAGTACGTACACAGCAGCAGCAGCTCGCTTGTCTTTTTTAGCATGGATTTTCAGAGATCAGGGCAGATGATACAGAAATGGAAAAGTGGGGAAGCGAAAGGCAGCCACAGGCAAAAGTGTGGAAGGAAACACAGAGATGAAACAATATCTGAACAATCTTTTCTGCCTTTTCTAATTTAGTTAAATAAAGGAGAGGCAATAGATCTTTAAACGGCTCAAACAGTGGATTACATCAAATGATCTTGTTTCAGTCTCAATGCAACCACCACAGTGTAATCTGTTAACACATTAAATTGGAAGCAAAATAACTGACTGGCTGCACTGTGGAGAAGACGGTAACTTTGTTGTTTTGCAGCAAGAAGCTCCTGGGTTCAAATTCCTGTCGGTGGTCTTTCTGCATGGCGTTTGCCTCTTTTTCTGTGCTTGAATGGGTTTTCCCTCACTACTCCAGTTTCCTTCGACAGTCAAAATGGTTTCTCTAAATTGGGTGAAAGTGTATGTGTATGTGCATGATTGCATGTCTGTGTGGGTCTATGTTGCCCAGGTGACCTGTCCAGGATGTACCTGCGAAAGGTACTTCAATAATCAGATTATTGAAGTTTATGTTGGGTAAACTTCAATACCCAATCAACAATGTGGGAATTGGTGATCAATGGATGGACGGATGGATTATTCAAAATTTATTTTATTTTTTTTTTTAAACAGAACAATTTTGCAATACATTCATTCCTTTTGTCATTTAATAAAAGTTTCACTTTGTCTCACAGACTGAGAAAACAGTTTTCATGTGGAAAATGTTTTTTTTTTTTTTTTTTTGTCCAAATAATAGTCATTTTCCACTAATAAAAAAATTTCCTCACCAAATAATGCCATGCTTGGCATAACCAGGTAGTTCTAACTACCCAGTTAAGTGTGATCATCAATTTAAAAAGAAAATCTTGATGAATCCACTCTGGTTTCTAGAGAACATTTGCCGAGCCTTGTGACAAAATCGACATGCACAACCGATATACTTGTAGCTTAAAATCATGTTTGTGTGGAATATACATGGATGCCAACAGCTGCCTTGAATTACTCAACAAACCACAAGCAAATCTGACCAGCAGACAAATTTGTAATCTCTGA
This sequence comes from Poeciliopsis prolifica, assembly GCF_027474105.1. Classification (NCBI taxonomy): domain Eukaryota; kingdom Metazoa; phylum Chordata; class Actinopteri; order Cyprinodontiformes; family Poeciliidae; genus Poeciliopsis; species Poeciliopsis prolifica. The sequence goes on along the minus strand of NW_026562421.1, from coordinate 354,398 downwards.
GCCCAGAACACAGGGCTCATTTCCTTTTGCCAGAGCGCATCCAGCAATTTTTGTCCTGTAGCAACGGAAGGAAATTCTATCACGGCAAAGTGCCAGGGCACCCTTTAACCTTTCTGGCTTTAGTATTCTCTCAAAACCACAACTAGGGGGTTTAATGTATGGAGCAGCTCTTTTTTTTCATGCTTTCAGTTGGCTAGAAGCAGAAAGGGGCCCATTAAAAGTAATAGGTCAGCTCAGGTTATTCAGCACTGGAACACAGTGCTGGAGGAGCTGATAATGACCATTACACTGAGTTAGCCACTCATATCACCCTTCCCTGACAGTTCGACAGCAGGCTTTTAATACTAAGAAGATAATTTTGCCTCTGACTATGATCCCCATGACCAGAAATAGAAGGACCTCATGATGTCGATACACCAAGAACTCTTGACAGGTTGCATTTCTGTGCATTATGATAATGATGAGAGCGGAAATATCTCGCACGAGAGGCGTTAACCGTTTCGGGAGAACAGGACGCAGCAATTACCTTCTTTAGACGTCCACTCCTGGTACCCACAAAAGCAACACAGTAGCCATTGTAGACATAGGAGGTCACAGAGGTCATGCGGTCCCGAGTCTCAGTGTAGAGTGTGTGGCCGGTCACCAGCTGAGAGCCGCCAAGTGGCTGGTTGATGTCCAGGCCGCAGAAGGAGTCATCGATGGGCACAGGCTGCCAAACAAGAAGGAAAGCTGTTAGAAAATTAATTGTGAAGAGAAATTAAAATGAAAATCTGAATCTGAAAAAAATGTCAGACAAAAGTTTCAGTGTTTGAATGACATGAAATTTCACATTAAATAAAATGCCACAATACTTCTTATCTAAGTGAAGTCTGACAATGTTAGCCGATTACTTTATCTATTGAAATATGCATAGGTGTTTTAACATTAGTCCACCATGAGAATCAGAAGCTAACTGGAACACCAATGTTACAGAACCAACTATATTATCAGATTTGGGGCTTGATCTCTAATTAAAAACATACTGTGAGATTATAAACATGTTTTTCTTTGTGAAAATGTGAAAAGAAAATTGAGCACTTTCTTCTGTTGGCTAAATCAGTCTGTACAATTTATACAGACTGATTTAGAAAAGCAAAAACTGACTTGTCAAAATCTAGACTGGAAACTTCTATACTGATTACAGGTTGTATCATCTCGTGAATTGAACGCATCGTTAAACTAAACAGAAATCTCAGAATTAATCATGTGACTAAAAATGCATATAATAATAAGATAGTTGTTGGAAATTATTCATAGAGGCAAAACTGAAATACAAAGCATTGTAAAAATGAACTTTCTATGAGCAAAAAATAATGGGCTGAAACGAGAGTAAAGCATGATGGATAGGCAAAGCTGTGGAAACAGTGTCAGACTGACTTTGGGATAGAAGTGAAGAGTGACAGAGAAGCTTAAGGAAAACGGAGAGCTTGAATTACATGCAAGTTTGCCTTATTATTATGCCTGAAATATGTACCCGCTCCACCTGACTGAGCTCCACCTTGCTCTGAATGTGGCTCATTACCCTGACCTACCATTACTTCTCTGCAAGAAAGCACACTGTGCATGATAATTGTTGTAAATAAGACTCTGATTTTGTCAATTATTTGGAAAATATCACTGCAATCAGATCTTATTTAACTATGCCGAGTAGGAGGGGGGGGGGAATTAAACCTCTCTCTTCTACAGTCTAGATAAATTTGCAAGATCAGTGGTGATGAAACAATGAAGAATGGGAAGGTAAATGAGAGATAAGGAAGTGATGTTTCTGGTGTTGAATCAGGTCAGCTGACACAGTTTGAGTGTCAGTGACCTCAATGTGCCATGTGGAGTAAAGTGAGACATCCAACTGAGCCCCCCACCATTTAAACATCCCATAACACCCTCTGAATATTCATCCCCGTGCTCTTACACCAACTCATTTGTTCCCTTTCTGTCAATGCATCCATCTCTCATCTGCATCCTCTGTTGCTGTCTTTGTTCTCGTCAGAGAAGTACAATTTATACAGACTAATTTGAGTGGCATTTCCATTCATGGGAGGCAAATCAGCCTCTGCAAACACTTTCTGCACACATTTTCAAGTGCAATAATGCTGATGATGAACAAAAACCTCCTGTATTGTAGTTACAAAGCTTGCTTTATTGTTTTCCTTTTATTTATTTTCTCCAAAGGCAAATTTATACCCGGTTTGCTTTGCTGTTCACTCTACCATAAATCCTGTGATGTAAATTTCATCATCTGTACACAATGTGTACATGGCCGACAGCAGAAATAAAAATCCACTTCCAAAGGGGGGTGCCAAATATGTAGCAGACAATGAAATCCACAATACTTTTCTTCTTCTCCAAACAACAGTTGACAGAACCAGCATATTACTGTCCACTTTGACTCAACTGGCACAAAAATTGTATGAATACAAGTTCAAATATTTTACAACTTCTAAACAGTCTCTCTGTACATTCATGTACAGAGAGAAGTAGGTGCAGGCGATGGCTGTACAATTTTAGCAAAACATGGGATTGCAATATTATATTTCCATTTGGTGTCAATAATGAATCATTGCAATATTTCTAACAATAAGCTCTAAAACTTTAAAATCAAAGATTCAATACTCAAAATCTTTCAAGTCTACATATGAGTTTCACTTCTAAAATAAGAAATAAAAATTACACTTTTTCACTGTACTTTAATTGTTGGAGCTATACTTGTAGAAATATTTTGGACGACATCTTGAGGAACAGGTTTCGTATCCAGACTTTCAATTCCTTCAAAATCAAACAGCTCCTCCACATATGATCTGTTGGGATCCAAACCATTTGGTTCCGATTAGCACTAGATTGTACAGATGATGTACACTTTAGAGTCAGCAGTAAATCCCAAATCCCTCCAGACTCCATATGGTTGAATGTAGTTGTTCACCATCTTGCAGATGTACATATTTATTTATTTATTTATTTGGCTTTTCCCTGCCAAAAATAAAATAACAGCCTTGCTTCCTGAGTAGAGCTGTAGTTAGACTAAATACAGACTAACCTTGTAAAATGAACCCTGATTAAAGCACGGTATAGCACTGATGTGACAAAATTTGTATGTGGTTAGAGCTTGGCTGAGTTTAAGACAATTCCATTTTAGAGGGATCTAAATCAAGGGTCAACCCTTTAAAGAATTTTAAGAAAGTTTAGCAGCACACTTGCTTTCAAATCCAATCTCAGGATCAGCATTATCTATCAGCGTCTTTCACCACTGATAAATTCAATGGTAGCACAAAAGCAAAAAGCAAGACAAGATGATAGTGTTTGTCAGTGAGGAGAAACACACTCAGACAGACGGATACAAAAAAATCCCATCTTGAATCTCCTCTGTGGGATTGACTACAAAGATGGCATGAATCTCCAGATGGCAGAAAGCTGAACGGATGGGTGATAAATCTTTGATTGGCTGCTGTGTGTGTGAATCCCCCTGGTTCAGCCACAGCTCCATTCCCAGCGACAGCCATGCCAGAGCATAAGCATACTTGCAATGCAACGTGTACAAAGAGGATATCTGCTGGGTGTATAATTAAAGCTGTCCACTTTGAGCTTACTGGCTACCTGTTGTTAGCAACAAGACGAAGGAAAGGCACACAGAAACACTGTGTAATTTGACTGTTTGAGGCACAGTTAACAAAACCACAAGGAGGAACCTAGACCTTAAATGGAGGGTCTGGCCAAGAATAATTTCATGTCAGGAGGATTTTCTGGATTGCAATCATTTTGACTTTAATAATACAACTAAAAGATTTGATAATGTAGTGCAAGCTATATCTGATAAAGATGTTGAGAAAGGAAAGGCTCACAGTGTAGCAATATAAGACAATAATAAGGCAGGAATATAAGGCAGCTTATATTGCCACAGCATAATCTCATATACAAAAAAAAGGAAAATAAAACTTTTGTTTGGGTACAGTTAGGACAAGTCATATTTATCTTGTCATCATGCAACATTAGGTGGATGGTCTGAATTGCAAAAAAGATGTCCCTAAGCTCACTCTTATTGCAGCAAGAAGACACACCTTGGTATCTATAACAACCAATAGATGTTGTCTACATACAAACTGGTTGTTTGGGATTCATGCCAGAAAAAAAAATACTTTTCTTTAGCCCATCCTCACAAATGCAAACATGAGAAATTTGCTAAACTCTGCTAGGATGTTCACTGGAACCATGTTCGTGGTTTGGATGACATGAGAATTGAGCCATTTGGCAACAAATGGGTCCAGTGTCTTTGATGTAAGATTGAGATTGAGAAACCTAGTGTAAGATTTGCAGCAAACGACATTATCCTCAAGAACAAAAATAAAAGGATGGATTCCAAACATACTACTACATAAAACCAGAGAGTCACTCTGTATGAACCTCCAAACTTTAGAATAAAATATCCCAAATTTATAGTTGGTTTACTAACATTTGTGCCTGCAAAATCAATTATTTCTTAACCTGAATTTTTTTTCTCCACTAAAATATGCTCACATTAAGGGTCAGCTTTTCTAAATTTTTTCAGGAAAGTAATGGTGCTGCAACAAAAAGGACTTAATTTTAGGGCTTTTTACACAACTTCATCAATGGGCAACAGAGGCACCACGCTCCCTATTCATTTGACGAACTATGTGAAAGAGGAATTTCTGTTCAACATGAGCAAGGCTGACATATCTGGCTGCTAAAAGCAGCTTGTAATGATTTAAAACTCCTGTATCTGTCGGCATCTCTTTGCATAATCTATAATACACTATGGATTTATTGGCTGCTCATCGAGCATGAGAGCACAGTTTAAAGGAGCATGTTTGACATTTCTCTCGTCTCTCTGGCAAAACACACACAGAGGCCATGTAGCCTTTAATCCAAGAGGACAGCAGAACGTCATTGGCAGTGCATGCCTGCAGGATGGAGTGGGAGGAGCGGGCCTTGCAGGTAACAGCTGGCAACAGTCAGCGCACACTGGGATGATTGGGGACTCTTCTGGGAAGGTGGAAAAACGCTCTAATTCAAGCTCTGGCGGATAACAAGGCTCACAGTCACAGCACTGTCACCACTGAACACCTTCTTACACCCACTTTGCTGCATGCAACATCCTTTTCTTCTCAGCAGAGCTAATAAAAACCCAACCACCAGTTTCTTAAGAAAATGTCTTACTCCTCACAGCTGACATTGTGAGGTGGAGAATTTGTGGATTTTAATGAGAAAGATCCATTGGGCTCTCTAAAGGGGATTAGCAAACAATGGAGATAATCGGTGGTTTTCATCACAATAAGCGACACAGACATCATTAAACCTGACAATGCACATGTGAATGGCCAAGACTGGCAAGAAATTCTGTGCAAATGCAGACATATAACATAAAACAGTCAGTCAGAAGTCATTAATTCTTAATAATCTTAAATTCCTATTAGTGGGTAGCGGAGTGAAAGCACAGAGGACTGCAGCCTCCTGGGACCAAAGGAGAATCAAGGAACTTAATTCTACTTGACAACATGTAACAGATACACAGCCTTTTTATTATGGGATAATTAGGAACTTTAGAGGGAATGGACTGGTGTGTGATCTACACCAGCATCATAAGTAGACGAATTGGAGCAGCCCCTAGACACCCTCCCTCTTAAATCTTCCCCCAAACACACACACATGCATGCACACTCTCCATTGAGTAGAGCATTTATTTTGACTGCGCTCAGAGAAAATCACTTTGATGCTTGTAAAGAAAAATAAAGCCTGCGTAATTTATGAATATGTCTCCCTGAAATGCACTTGAAAGTGGATGTTCCCTGATATCAGAGCAACAAAACAATTTGACATCATTACAAGTAGTGTTAGAGTCATTTGATAATAGAAAGCATGAAATGCCAGGCAGTCAGAAACATTTCCGGATGATTGCTGTGTTTATTTTTATTACAACAAACGCCCCCCTAAAGGCACTGTGCAGTTTAGGCTCACTGAGAAACTTAATACATTCTCTTACAGTTTTGTATCTTTTATCAGAGGAGTAAACCACTTCAGATGTAGAAGTTGTTTGACAGCTCCAAGACCCTTTACTAATTTTGTAAGTGAACTATATTAGGAAAGTACTTATACCCCTTATTCCCAATATTTCTCACAATAAAACCATAAACTTCTCTGGGATTAACTATGATAAACCAGCTCCAGTTGTGCATTATGTTGAAATTGAAATGATAGGATAAATGATTTTCTGCCTTTGTTTATCATTAAAATATGAAAAGTATGGGGTGCATTTGCACATCTGGGAACTGACATTTTTGTACGTTTTACTTTGCAATGTGGCTCTGGCTTGGTCACATATAAGATCAGTAAATACAAACTTTTAACCCTTTTCCATACGTAGATTAAATTTTGACTGTTCAACTCTGAATTCTAAAATTAATATACTTAATTGTTTTATAGTAGCTCTGGAAATGAGTTTAGGCTTCTTTTCCTGCTGGAAGGAAAACCTCTCACATGCTTTCACAAAGAGGTTTTCTTTCCAATAAGAACAAAGTCCTCTATACTCATGTTTAACCATGTTTGGCCATGCAGACGGTGTACTGGGTATGTGTCCAGTGTTAGTTTTGTGCCAAACAATAAGTCTTTCATGCTAAATTTAACCTCATTTGACCAGCGTATCTTCTTCCATACAATTGCACTTTCCTCAGCAGAAAAACTGCACACATCAATACTTATGGCTTTCTGTATTAGTATACTTTCTTGTCACTGTTCCATAAAGGCCAGATTTGAAAATGGCACAACAGTTGCAAACAGTTGTCTTGACAACAGATTTTCCCGCTTGAGTTAATGATTTTTCCAGCTGCTCCATAACCATGATCCTTCTGGCCCATTCTGACTCCACTGTTTAGATGACTTCTGAAGAAAACTAATAGCACTGGAATTTTTATTTAGGGTAGAAGAGTAAATGGGACAGCCAAAAAATGCCAATAAAATACAGTAAAGTCTGTGGTTAACATTTTCAAAAGTGCAAGGGGTATTAGTACTCATGTGAAACTATTTAAATGACCATTTCAGAAAATAGTCTCACTTAAGAGCGCAAAATAAACCTTCAGTAAACTAATGTAGCTTTTTCCACAAAGACTTTCATGACCGTGATCAGCTAAGAGATGAACCCAGGATGAACGTTTATCTCCGTATTTTTGTTTGTAAAGTGTGTGTTTTCATAAAGAGCAACTCACCGCTTTAGTGCACTGCACATCCTTCCCAAGGAGCCAGTTGAGCTCCAGGTTTCCTTCTCCCTGATAGCAGGACTGCAGGCGCTCCTTGATTCTCGCATTGATGTCTCGGATGGTGAAGACGCAGAGCGCTGAGTCATCTGGTGGTCGATGGAACTGTTTCTGGCCCTTGGAGAAGACTGTGAACAGCACATCATCTTGGACACTTAAGTTGAGCGAAGCAGCGAGAATGCGCCCCGGCTTGCCGAGGTAAGCAGCCTGCAGCAGGCGATACTCAATGCCGTTCTTCACACAGCCGATGGGCAGAGAGACGTAGGAGTGAAATTTGCGGTCATCCTTACAGAGACGAACAATGCGGGACGTGTAGAAGAGATCGCTGCTGGATCCGCTTGATGACATGCTGTTCTCCGGTGTCTCTGGCTGAACAGTCAGGAAGTAAACAAAGCTTCCACTTGCAAAGCCATAAACATAGTAGATGTCAAAGTGTGAGACAAGCGCTAGTGTGTCTGACGGTATCTTTATAAGAGAGGACACAAAATCAGTATGCAACTCGTAGTCAAGCATGGCAGAAGATTCCGGATCACGTGGCAACTTTCGGCTGGAAAGAGTGGGAAAATAGTCTTGTTTACCATCCACTGCTGTGCCGATAAAAAGTGTTGCATCCTGGCCCTGTGACGGCACAATCACCCCATACATGGTCCCTGTCTGATTGACACTGGAGAGGTAGTGCTCCTTCTTGTGGGAAGGCTCCACTAAGATAAATAGGTCATCCAATCTGAGGAGTTTACACACACCTTGGTAGAGGCTGCCACAGGCCAGCAGCCGATTTTGTGAATAATCAATGAGGAGGAGCTTGTTGACATTGTTGGTGGGTACAAGGGGCTCAGAACAGGGCTGTACAATTAGAGGAGGGTAGCAGGCCTTATTGTCATCCTTTGGGCCTGTATCATGGGAAACAAGGAGGGTGAGGTTGCCTGACAGCTTGTACACACGGTTGACTGCTCCAACATATAATGCACCAGTGGCTTGGTGAACAGTCAGGTGATTAAAAACCCAATCTCGTCGTTCTGGGTGGAAACTATTGAAGGTCTGCCCATCTGTGGCAGGAACCGCTAAAAGCCAGAAGAACAAAAGAGTCGCAACTGCTCCCATCTTGGGACAATGTGTAAAAGTTCTGTCTTTGACCTTTTGACCATCCATGTTCACTTGTCCTGCAAGGAAACCGCTGAATAAGCAGACAGAATGGTTTAGAGGAAGAGAAGGGTGATCGTTGCCTTTTTGTTGATGAAGACCAACTTGCGGGTCGAACTTTCACAAGAACCTTCACATGTTTCTGAAAATAGAAAATGAGAAAAGAAGAAGTTAGACATCTCAGCAAGAGTTGCATTCAAACAAAGAAACTCATGACCAGTATAAATGCTCCGCATTAGAAGGGCAAAGGGTTGCAAAAGAGGTACTGGGTTGAAGAGGCAATATGTGGAAATGATTATGGCACACATTCAAAGCAAGTTGCTGGATAGGGCAAGACAATGCAGGAAGCACATTCAGGTTACATCACAGGAAATTAGCCTGACCTGACTCATACAAACGATGCTAATGTCGCACACTGGCCAATCAGTTTCTAAGAACAAGAATGTGGAACAAAGACGCAGCCCACAGAGAGCCTTGGACACACAGCAATGACTCACTGCATTTTACATCACCATCAAACACCATCTTACATCTAACCTGGATTCTTTAATAAGAATTGTATAATACTTAGTGTTAAGTTTTAATTTAGGCATTCATCCATGAAAAAGAAAAATTTGATGACTATAAAGTTGTGGTGATGACTGTATAGTCTACAGTAACTTACAAAGGTATTTCCACCCCTTACATTTTTTTTCTACATATTTTATATTTTTGATTCCAGCCCCCATTACTCATATCTCTTAATAACAAACAGTGAAATGTTTGCCATTAATAAAAGGAGTCATTTTCTCTGTGTAAAACACAACTGCTCTTTAAAGCCACCAGAGGTTTGTTAGAGAACATTAGTTTACAAATAGCATCATGAAAACCAAATAGCATCATGAAAACCAAGAAAAGTGACAACATTTTCAAAATAAAGTAAAAGAAGTCCAATTTAATATTTGCCACAACCAATTAATTTTAGGGGACACAAAAAGCATGTGAAAAAAGGTGCTCTGGTGAGATAAGACAAACGTGTAACATTTTTGGCCCACATGCAAAATACTGTGCAAGACTGAAAATTATCACGGCGCTTCACCCTCAACACACAATCCCCATGGTGAAATATAGTGGTGTCAGCATCGAGCTGCAGGGAAGCTTTTTTTAAGCATTCCCAGGTCAGCTGGTGAGAGTTGCTGGGGTGTTGGACACACTTAAATACAGGGCAATAATAAAAGACGCGTTGAACTCCGGTCCCTGAAGGCCAGGGTTTCCGAAAGCTTTTAAATGTCTCTAATCCAACACACCAATAAAATCGCTAAATTACCTTCTCAGTATGCAGTTAAGTTCTACAGAGTCCTGCTAATGACCTGATTATTTGACTGGCTGTTGAAGCAGAGCCACATCTAAAAGTTACAGGTACTCAGCCCTTGAGGACTGAATTTTGACAGCCCCGTGTGAGGTCCTGCAAAAGATTTGAGACAGGGGTGAATATTCACCCCTATGCAGGCCAGCATAGAGACAAACCAATTATGGAATGAATTGGATAAAAGCATTTTTCAGTTTCAGACTGGCCCAGTCAAAGTCCACATCTAAATCCTGCTAAATATGTGTGGCAAGACTTTAAAATGAGCAATCAAAGCAGCAAAGAAGAATGAGATAAAAAATTAGGCCCTAGGTTGGGATAACTGGTAGAAACATACCCCCAGAGGATTTTACCTGTAATTGCAGCATAAGATGGTTCTAAAAACCATCGACCCGGAAGCTGAAATTTAAATGCACACTTTAAATGAAATTTAAAAGCATTTCTCAGCTTTTTACTGAGAAATGCAGTAATGTTGTTTTCATTGGAAGAAAACAACATTCTGAAAATTCTTAATCTTTTTCTTTTCACAGAACAATTATGTTACATAATGTTGTGTTCAATCTTTAAAAAAAATATTTGAGGTTTCTGGGTGTCAGGTGACAAAATATGAAAACAATGGGTATGAACATTTTTGTAAAGCAAAGAATGTTGAACATCAGTTTTGCTGACTTAAGTTCATATATTTTCTTGCAATTTTGAACACTTCATTTCAAACAGAAATCAGAAAAGTCTTCATTTTGTGACATTGTGCTTTGATTTGGCAGCAGGGATGGTGCTCCATGTGTGCAATAAACCAAAAGATGGAGCTCTATGTGGTCTGTCCCTATCAGTTAATTATCTCATCCATTGGAAGAAAATGTCTGGATCTTATTACTGGAACAAACTGAGAACAAATTGGAAACCACTTCTATGCACACTTTTCCTCACTCCTTGACCTTCACAAGGCACAATTTACAAAATTAGAATCTATTAATTGCTCTCTTTTAAACACTGCTGTTTTTTTATCTTTTTATTCCAATCTTTGCTTGTATGATTAGATAATAAAGGGATTAATCACCACTGCAACAATCACGTACAACATACAGTCAAGTGTGAATGCATGCATGTGTGTTTGTGTCTCATCTTGTTCCCTCCGTATTATCAGTGCACTCTATCAGAACTAGGCAGTGTGAGAGGCTAACAAGTGGAGAGAATGGCAGTGCATCCCAAAATCAACTATGATCAGGCGTAGCGATCCAACAAGGGTAATTACTGTGGAGCTGAGGGAGGTAAGCTGGGGAGCGACATGGGGAAGCCAAGGGCTGGAACGTGTCAGAGGCGGCCTTACATCATTTGTCACGCTCCAGATTTGCATTTGCCGCCAGCTAGGGCTAAGGGATTCAAGGGTGAAAGATGTGGCTGGAATAATCAAGCCACTGCACCTTAAATGAACAACCGCTTGGCACTACAAGTTTGAAAGCAAGGCGATGTGGATGGGTATAACTGATGTGGGATTCCATCAGAATGATGTCATAGACCTTGCTTTAAATCACATAATGGCCATTTCGATGTCCCCATCCTCTACTTCTATCTGTGAGCACACTGCACATTTCCGTTTTAAATATAGACCCTGAGGAAGTGTATTGATCCATGTGTCCATAAACACAAGTCTTAAGGCCCAATCAAGCTGTTCTTGGCGTGCGTATAGGCGGAGGTGTGGGAGGTACCGTATCCCAGAGGCACTTTATTAGCATGGCCATAAAAGTGTCACTGCCTCTAAAAAAAGGCAGCAAGAGGCAGACCCTCACTCTCACTTTCTGCTGCCTGCATGCTGCTACGCTCTTTTGTGTGAGTTTGCACAAGCTGGATGTGCAAAGTGGATCCCGTTGGTGGAATAATGAGCCTCCTGCTGAGCTAGCTTTTTGCACAAGCCCCACTGCCTTTTGCTCCTTGGGGCTTTTTTGTTTTTTGCTACACCCTCCACCCTTAATTGTATGTGTGTTCAACATTTACTCCCATCTATCTCTTCTTCCTCTCCTCATTATTTTGGTCTTCCTCCCAAGTCATTGCGAAAAATAACCGCATCATGTTGAGGCTACAGCTGCACAGACATAGAGCGTCACAAATAAAACGAAGGCTCCACCAAGGTTGTCCATTCATATTGCTTTCAACGACATGGGGAACAAAGTCTTTGTTTAAGTTGATTGCATGACCACCTCTTTGTTGCACATGACATGGACTTTCTCTGTGCTTTGCAGCTGTGGAGCAGACGTGAAAAGAATAAACCCAATACCGGATCACCCCTTGTGCTCTATACTTCAAAGCCGTGTCTTTGTTTAGTTTATTAGGTGTCAGAGTTAACAGAGATGGACATTAACATATAAATGCATTCAGGAATGATTCATAGATAAATACAATCATCAACTAACCTCAAAAAGAAGAGGGCATGACTGTTGCTGCAATAAATACAACTATTGTCTAGGTAGAAAATAAGGGAGAAACATTTATAACTTTTAATGGGTAATTTAAGTCAGAAGCCTTAAACTTTTAGCAACAAAAGCACCTTTTTCTTTCCTATTTCATCTCTCACAGCAGTTGAGTCACAGCAATGCATCTATACCTCTAACAACCAAACCAAACAAAGCTTCTCAAATCGGGTTAGTGTGGAAGCATCATGACCTCAGTTATTTTTTTTTTTAACCTGGTAATATAAATAACAATCTGTCTTTTTGTAAAATAACACATTCCTGACATGCAAAGAGTCTTTTGTGCAAAGTCCTCTGACAGAAAAGCTCTAACATATATGGACAATGACATTTCCTATTATAAACTGATTGACAAAAAAGACCTGCTAATGGAAAAACACTGAATGGATGTGTGGCTGCTTAATGGCAACACAGAAAAGGATGGAGTGAGCACTCCTACCTTCCTCAAAGACATTTTATGTAGGAAAGGTTAGTGAGTTTTGTGAACATGAACAGATGTTTTGCATCAAGTGAAGGAATAATCCATGGCTAAGGAAATAGAACAGACTTTATATCACAATAACAACATATAGAGTCAGCAAACAAACCATTGAGATAATGTACATATTTGTGAGCATAGAGTTCAGCTGAAAAAAACTGATTTACTGTTTTTATGTGTACTCTGCCAGTAAAAATGTTTGCTGACATCTACAACTAATATTAAATAAAATCAATAAGCGGCATCTCAAAACATTCATCCTCCAAATTACACAGTAAAAACAAGTGCAGGAGCAACTCATGTTCAGTTTTTATTAACTAAATGAGGGGAAAAAATGTATGTTGTTGTGAAAACACTAAAATAAACTGACTAATTTTGAATGGCATGACAGGCAGTGTTCTCAAATGCTGTTTGGACAACAATATAACTAAGCCTTGACAGATAAAGCATGCCCTAATTAAGGTTTGTAATGCAAGACTTCCAGCTGCTTCCATTCACATTTTACATTATCCCAATAAAACTCACTAGTATAAAATATTCTAGTTAGGAATATCCTGGAGGAGGACATATCCTGGTTCACATCAGTGTTAAAATAACAAGGTCAACCTCAGATTTCAGATCAGTTTTAGTCATAATAAGCTATTCACGTTTATGGAAAACAACAACAGACAAGATTTGCCACAGAGCATTTTATCTGTGGCATGCTGGATTTTTAGGTCTAGATGCTGATATCTGCCAGATATTCTTCTAAATTTGACATTCCTTAATAGACAATTTATCTCATTGAACTTCACCTTATGAACTCACATCTGACGTTCATGAACTTGCTATTAATAGTTTTATTTGGGATTGCAATTGTGATCTTTGTTACAAACATAACTTCACTTGTTGGCATCTTTTGGTCATGTGTTTAGCTGGCTTGATCTAATTTTCTTGTCATGCAATTATGTCTTTCATAATTTTGGACATAAAATCAAATATGACTATCAGAAACCATAAGTACAAGTAAAATTGAAAAGCAAAACATTCTTTTTGGCAAACAGTGTATTTGTGAGGTACCAAATAAAAAGTAATACAAAAGCATCTAAATATCAGTAAATATATATTCTGCAAACTATTTTTGCATACACGTTGCTGACATGGCAAGAAAAGAAAAAAGGAGTGAAGAGAGTCTTAGATTCCAGCACACATGCAAGCTGTGATCATAGCTTGGAGAAAAGAGTTTTTGCTAAACTTCCTATTCATAATGAGCAGTCAGGAAGACAAAACACAGTATTGGCACACTTGGCTAGCCAGTTTTCGAGTTCAAAACAGGCTGATCCCAGGGGCTGCATGTGCTCTGTCACTGTCGTGACTGACTGTGGGACCATTGATGAAATGTGGGTGATTTCCACTGCCATCGGGAATTATGCCATCACAGGAGCTACATTGTGGTACGCCAAAAGATGCTAAGAGGCAGCAGCTGCCTTAAACGAGGAAGGAGAAAATTATAAGATTCAAAATGATAGGTTTAACAAACCACCACTGAAGATTGTGGACACAACAGCCCGAGGACAACCGAGAAGCCAGCAAACTGACACCAGAAGGGAAGCTTTGGCCTCTGGAGCCTGGAGTTAAAAGCAGGTCCTAGGTTTATGTGACTTTCCTTTTTTTTTTTTGTCCTCATATACTAAGCTTCTTAACAATGTAGCCAAATTTGTTTGATCTCCTAAATTCATATTTACAGCAATTGTATTGCAAAAGATAAAGCACATGAACCAAATCCGTTTACAGAGCTAAATCTATTGTTGCTGCAAAAGAAATGAAAATGGGAGACGATAATTTCATGCCTTGGATTAATGCGTTATTCCCAGACTGATTAATGTAAAGCGTGAAATCTGAGAGCTTAAGTAAAAGGGATATGCGGCAAATCAAAGAGACAGTTTGGGAGAAATAAATCAACAAACAACATGGTCAGTAAAAATGGTTTAAATAATATGTAACACATTGCCTGGGAAGATTTTTATTGGAGGTAGTAATTTGAATTTTAAAAAATATCAAGTTTAATCTTCTCTAAAGGCAAATTTTCCCCATAAAGAAGCAGCAGTGGAGGTTAGTCCATTAGGTTTCTTTCTTTCCTTCTACTGAGTAGGAAAGAAACTCTGAGCTGACTTCCTGACATCTCGAGTTGGGGCCGAGTTATATTTAAGTATTATTTTTGGACTCAATAGGAAATTATTTTTTCTCTTCTTCAGTGTCTCACGTTGCCAGAATCTGAAAAAATAAAAGAACAGAAAAACTATATTCTGCATCAGTTCAACATTCCAAAACACTGCCTGGAAATGACAACAGCAAAGCAGGAAAATAAAACCCCTCTAAATCACAAGCGATAATTTCACTCCGCTTTCATGCACTGTTGTCTCGGCACCAATTATCAAACTGGCTCAAAAAGTGGAGGAGATGACAGTGAATGGCTACTACCATCACAAATGTCTTTTGTCAAAGCTTAAGGACAAACTCAATCTCAATCTTGGAATATGTCAGACCAACACACTAAAGACACGACAATATTTTTTTTAAGTATTGCTTAAAATTCTGAATTGAACATGCCTGGAAAAGAACCATGAATATGTCTTGATTACCTCATAGGTCAACTAATTATTAAAGATAATCTCCCAGCATGTCATTTGTATAAACACATCTGTGATGTAAAAGCCCCATATTTGGTAAACATGCCAGTAAAATGCTAACCATAAGAGATTAACAGCACATACTATTCTTATCACACTATTTCTGTGGCGAATCGTGATGGTGATAAACATCATGATATTGGAATATTTTCTTTCAGCAAAGACATGGAAGTTGTTCAGAAATCATTTGAAGAGGCTAATTGTACCAGAACAACTCCTAAGCATACAACCAGGGCTACAACTAGTTGTACTGAATTTTAGGAGTTGAAAACAAAACAGACTTCAGGGTTTTTTTTTCTACTTTGGAAGTATAAGCTACCGTACTTTTTTGGTGGTCCATTACATCAATTTCTTCAAGATGACACATATGACACACTGTGAAAAGGTTTGAGGGACATGATGTAGTTTTATAGGCAGGACCGATATAACTTCACCGCTCTGTACATTTTTATTTTGACCTTTTCTGAAACGGTTCAGTTTTCATCTCTTAGCACTTTTAACATGCAAGAACCTCTGAGCTGTGGCTAACTGCTGTAAGCTACTGACGCGTGATGCATTAATGCACACTTAGTCACAATTAAGCATATGTTTTGAGGGCACTCACAGAGAGCACTTGCATTCAGTGCCTAATATGACTATCTTTGTTAGTGACCCATATCAGCACACTTGCTCATGACGGTCTGAGTTGAGAGGCCCACAGCCAGGCCTTTAATTGTTTTCCACTGAATTGCACCAAGTGAAAGCAGCCCCAATGTTCCAGACTGCCTTTACTTTTTTTAGAACAAAAGAACACACAACTACACATAAATATTCCCCTACAAAGACACAGGATCCTAGGATAGGTGGTACCCTTGAATGCAAACAAGTGTACTTGCATCTAATATTTACTTTCAACTCTGCTTCTCCTCTGCCCCCCTCTTGCTTCACACACTTTGAACTTTGCTTGAGAAAACACATGCTGTTGTACTACATCTAAAATCTAGAGCAACCGCCGAGAAAGAATATAGCGTCATTGTCATTCTAGTGATTTTTGTTTGTCCTCATACAGCTGGAATTACTTACAAACACAAGCTCATATATTCTTACACTAGCTGAACCAGGGTGTAATCCATGCCACCAATCAAAGGCTCGCCTGAAGACAGGTGCACTTACTTAAATTGTCCCCTTTCCCCTCCACTACAACCTTACTTTTACTAAAAAACCTCTGTGTATTTTGCCTGTTTGGAGGCTCATGCCTAAGGAATAATCCTACCGGGCACTCCCACTACAGCTTTACTGGTGGGTTTTACCTCATCATTGCTGTCTGTCATCCAGGGAGAGCAGATTTCTATTAGGAGGCATTTCCATAAATCTAAATTGTAAAGGGCTCTGGTGAGAGGAGAGGGAATTCTCGGCCGGTGGAGAAAATAAACAACAAAAGAAGGATGTCAGATGAGAGACCACAGGATCAGATATCCTACCTCAGCTTAGACTGGATCAGGCTTTTTGATTGACACTATACACATCATATCAAATTGCAGGGTCATGACGAGCCTAAAAGCATGCTGTTGTCACTTTGAAAGTCAATACAGTAGTACGATATCTATGGCAAGGAAAAGAATTTCATCAGAATTAGCAGAGGTGTACCTAATGCTGAAAAACAAATAGCACTAAACCTGTTAGATTGGGGTGTAACAGAATATCCAATATTCTCCAGAAAACAACACATCTTTCTTTGTGTGTTTTTTCAAATACAAGTTTTATAATTTTCATTTTTTTTCTCTATAATTTAGAACTTCCTTCAGGAAAACTAAAGGCAAGTTCTGATTATGTCACAATTGGGAAAGCCAGAAGGTCTTGTTATGCTGCAATGCTCAAAGATTCAATGTGAATGTGCTGATGTTAGCACTGTGGACTGAAAGCAGCCATTAGCCATTCAGGAGTAAGACTGCGTTGGTGAGTGACATCTCCCTACGTGAAATATTAACGATAAGGGCATACACAGCTGGAGCACACGATATTGTGAGCTCCGGCAAAATGGGAGTAATTTTGTCCCATAAAGTATTTAGGAGGCTGTGTTGAAATGAAGCATGCAACTAAAACTGAATCAACTGGGACTCCAAATTAAATGTTACACTTCAGGAAGTTTAGCAAAGATAATTTTTATAACTGCAACAATCAAAAATATGCAGTTGTGCATTTTCTACATCTGAATTGACTTCTTTCTCCCAGTTTATAAACTCAAACACATTTCAGGGTTATTGAGTCAGAGAAAAGGACTAGGCTGACAGCAGATAAGAGGTGCAAGAAAAAAAAAAAAACATCCAGAGGGCATTGGTCTGAATCAGGAACCAAAATAAATAGATTGCTGAGTTTGAAAGGCTGTACAGCAATTATATAGGATAAACTTTCGATCGTTACCAACATATGCCATTGTACTTGGCAAGTACCTCTAAACAGCCTTTACATGAATTACAGTTTCACTGAAAAGTTAGGGTGATTTTTTTAAAGGTTTTATTTTTGTTAACTGATGGAAAACCATAAATTCTCAGAGAATTGCACAAGACGGTATATGCAGGCAATACTTTTGCATTAATTGCTCTGTCAATGTGGCGTTTAGAGAGTGATACTGCTGAGGTTTTAAAGAAGACTAGCTCGCTTTAATGTCTGCCTCTAGCTCATCTGCACAGTTAGGTTAGACGAGTTCCTCATCCTTACGGCAGTACTCCACTGATTCCTGGCCAATCAAGCACAAAGATTCACTGGTCAGTAGATCAGGTATTGGTATTAGTACAGCAGGACTTTGCAGGATCAAAGTCCTGCTGTTAATTGAAAACAAAATCTAATCTAGTCCTTTTCCCCTCATCAGAGATAAGATGCATGTGATGTCTGCTGCTGGAGTGGCTTTACCAGAAGCGGAGACAGATGCAGCCCATGTTCGGGACACATCTGTGTATGGTGGCTCTGATTACAGCAGCAGTAAAATCTCTTGTTAAACTTTCACTAAACTCAAACAGGCATTGCTCAACAACCCACTGTGGTTATTCCTGTTGCTTGTATAAGTTTTCCTTCATATCAACTTGCAGTTAATAAGCTTGGTTACAGCAATCAGAACAGCCAAATTCCTCTGCATGAACGTTTTCTGGTTTGCCCTCTAACCAGAAAACGTTTGTTGGTAGCTATCTGCTGAACAAGTCAACTGTGTTTCCTGGGGCTGAATATTTCTGTATTCAAAAGCCTTATGATATATTCTATTTCTCCATGAGTATATGCTAATATTAGTCCACAAAATTATAGAAAGGAACGCCTTGGATAAATAACCAATCTGTAAGGAATCGTTCTAATTTACAAACTTCATCATACAGCAAGTTATTTTAATGAACTCGGATTGTGGGAGACACCAAATTAAAAACACAGAGATGACATTAATCCAAACAAAATCCAGCCTCAGGATGACCTGTGAGCTCATGTGTCCTTGCAAGCACCAGCGGAGGTATTGTAGCATTTCTGTGGGTGCACGAGTTTTGTTTATATGAATGCTTTCTTATCAGCAGCTTACCCCTGCAGAGGAACTATTTGCCCTGAGCTGCAGGCTGGTAAACAAACCCTGGACTTGACTTTTCTGCTGGTTTGGCCTCTGCCCAAACACAATAAAACACCAATAGAATTTGTCCCTAGGAAAATAATTATGCCACATCTTCAAATAAGCGTCAGCAAAGGGATCTGCTTTGTATTTAAAAGTCTTCTAATAAATATAACATAAAAAATGGCTACCGTTTTAGTAACTACATATCAACATGCATTCACTCACTACCTAGCAACTCTCTTAATTATTTGTTTCATCAAGATCACAGTGCTTTAGCCCGGAACTGTGGTCAAGGCGACTTACTGCTAGAGGGATTTAGGGATCAGGAAATGATGAAGGGGGGATACAAAGCACAGAGGGGAAATCTAAATCAGACAAGAAAATTATAATAAAATAATAATTAAAAAAACTGTTGGTGCCAGTTTGTAAAATTTGGCAAGATGACATAAAGTAAGATATATGAGCGGTAAAGAGAAAATGGTTATATAAATAGTAAAAAAGGAGTGGAAGGATGGCAAAAACGATGCAGTCAGTATTCCAGCTGGGTAACAAGCTGATACAGCCACAGTGGCAGCCACAACTCAAGAACTTGGTGTGGTACATCCGTTATTATCCGGGGCAAATTCACACCGCCTGACTGGCAGTGAGAGCAGGGTCAGTTTCAGAGTGAGAGGAAAAAGAGTTACAGAGAGGTGTGGATTTAAAAAAAAAAAGTTAAAAAATCTTGATAGGACTGTTCTCCTGGCCTAAGTGTACGTTACAGCCACTCATTAAACACAGAGACCTGTCATTTTACTTAGCAGACGCCAGACAAAATCCAAAATGGTTATATAAGACTTTCTGGGGGAATGAAAACCTCTTGGGAAATCCTGTCAGTCAAAGTAATCCCTTCAATTTTTTTCAGCTACTGTTCATCTAAGGACTGTATGATATAGCCTGCAGCTCTGTAATCACATGCTGGCTGAAGGGATGAGGCTATTCTGGATTGACGGAGAGCCAGGCCCTGGAAACCCAGCAGGATGCACACACTTCAAGTCATCTCCACCATCAAAAACCCGATTCCTGGTATGCATACATATCTTAAGAAATTCACATTATAGATATAAGAGGGGAAATTGAGGTTATTTTTTGAGCATTCACGAAGTGAGGCTGGGATCTGTTGGAATAAGGACAACTGGGCCTGTGATGTAACAGAAAGACTGCTTCACTGTGACTGAAATCAATTAGCTGTCAATGCAATTAACAGGACTGTGGAATATTAATTTACCTCCCTGGTTTGAATCTTGATAATATTCTACAAAACGTCCCGAGGCCAATGCTATGTGTGCAAAATCACAGAGTGTTGTGAGCTGAGAGTTCAGTTGTAGTAGGAATGACTGGAATTCATGCAGCTGGAGTTAAGGCTCCCAAACTAACAGATTTTGTGCTGCGTTTGCACTTCTTGTTTACACACAGAGTTTTTGTAGAGCTTTTGTTTAAGATTAGCCTTTTTGTAGCAACTCAGACATGAGTACCCAACAGAATCTGAGAGAAGCTGTGGTTAAGAAGTTTATATGAATTCTGTATGCATCTTTTTTACATTTTTAATTGATTTTCTTTTGTTCACATGAAGGTCACAGACTTGAATTTGTACAGCATAGACTTCAGAAAGTGGGAAGAAGCTGGTGTTCTGGCCATCTCAGCGTTTATTCTTCACAGTTACACAAAAGAGCAATTTTTTTGATGTTGAAATCTCTGTTCAGGTAAACATATTGCTATGTTTTCATTTCTTAAGACCGCACTTGAAGTTTGAAACGAGCCAACATCAGGATCGTTTACTTCATTCAATCAAAGCTGTGGTACAAGTTGGGAGTTTTGTTCAGCGTGACCTTTTGCTCATTTGCTACACATTTGATTACATTATCTAAAACACATGGTTCTGATTAATTAAATTGGAAGCATTGGCAGGAATTAAGCTGTATACGCTCCATGACCTGTTCGCCTTCTGCAAATGTGCAAACATCATTTCGTGTCCCCAAACTGACCGTTTCGCTGTTTTTCTCACCATATTCGATTACTGGTCAAAAGGCCTAAACATGCAAGTCTGATTAAGCTTGGACAGAATCCAAGTCAATATCGAAACATCAAGAAAGAATAGCAACATGGAGCATGACTCTGTTTACATTACCAAAGGTTAAAACTGATGCTCCACACATTGATTGACCAGAGCTTTATACTTGAATTTTTTCCTATTCATTAAATGTGTCAGAACTAAGAATTTCCACAACTTTTTGGTCAACATTTTATCATCAACCGAGGTATGCTGTGACAAACTTTTTCAAAGTTTCATAAGAAATCCTTTGATGTATGAATATTTATAATCTTGAAATTATTTTTTTTCCAGCCAGATTTTAAAAAAATCTAAAATTGATCAAACTGAAATCAGTAGATCTGCCCTCACAAGGAGCTGGAAATCAACATCAGTGAATTAATTAACACTACAAACTGAACACTCTATGCATTCATTATTAAATAAGGAGGGTGGGAAACATAAAATATATTTTGGGAATTGTTTTGTTAACTTTAACAGGAGGAAGAAATCTTCCCTCATTGTGTTCAGGACCTGCTGTAACCCTGAACATAATGCAGCTTGACTCTAAAACACATACAAGCGTCTGAGGACCATTAAAGTCTATTTTCAGAACGTCTCCGCTGAGGCACATATAACAAATGCATTATCACACCGCAGCAAAGGGCTCAGCCTCTCTCCTGTACGCTCCCTCGGTCTTCTGCTCTCTCTGCCTCCTGCCTAATAGAGGCCCTTCTAATTTCATCAAATGTGATAAAGCACCACAAAATCAAGTCTGCAGCTAGTTACTTAGCCCAATCTCCCTTTGGATGAGAGGCAATAACAGCATGTGGTGAGGAAATTGGGTGCTTACTCACTCAGAAGGATGCATGCCTCGCAAGCAGAATGTGCTGGTTACGGCAAAGACTCACAGAAGACCACAAAGAACAGCAGCACTCGCTCTGCGTGCAGAGCAACACGAGGGAGGAGTGAAACCTGCCACGGTCGCAACACAAATCCTAAAAGGACCCTGGAAAGAACATTCATCTTGAAAATAATTTAAATTCAATAAATAAAAGAATTTTCTTGGCTTTGTGACCACAGACATGCTGTGAGCATGCAAACTGTCAGTGTGGTTTAGAAAGATTTCTGTGAAATTATTTCAACAATTCAAAGTTGAAAAGCTTTTGATTCAAAACTCAACTCAGGAATAAGCCTACAATACATTTAAATGCAAATCTAACTTGGAATTACAATGTGTGTATAAATAATAGACCTCGCTGCTGTACTTTTTGTAACTCAATGCTGTCACTCGGAGCGTGCATAAAAATGCACCTGACGGTCCTCTGGAGCGCAACAGCTGCTGCAGGGCTATGCCAGGACACAAGTGAATAGGATGGCACAAAGCTCTGAGAGCAGGCTGGCTGAGTGACAGAGGGCCTTGCTGGATCCGAACTGAAGCACACATGCATGCCCTCCAGGCTGTTCTGTGTGAACCTCCGTACAGGATGCAGTGCTGGCCGGGACACGGTGGAAACTAAAGCATTGGCTGGTTTCCTTTGAGCCCCTGTGCTTAGAGCAGGCGAATTGCCATAGTGAGCTTTTTTTTTCTAACAATGCCCTCAAATATTTTTAGAAGGGACTATTATTTCCTTCAACAGGATATTTGGCCGTTATTTGTCAAAGAACTATACTATACTTTGAGCACATGATGCAAATATATTTAATGAGGATTGTAGAATTATCAGTGACTCTTCTGCAGGTAAAAGTGAGCAGTCAAATATTTTAAAACAAATGTTTTAAAAAGTCACCACACATACTGTTTAGCCTAGAAGCTTAACAATATGTTAAGTGAGATCAATTATTGCACTTAGCATAATTGATCTCACCTTCTTGTGTTGGGATGATAGGAAGAAGGGAAAAGGAAGGAAGTAAGGAAGGAAAGAAAGAAGGAAGGAATGTCATGGTGACCTACAAGGTCTTTGATGAAAACAGCATTTTGGCAGAGTCCCAGCAATTTGTAATTTCATCCAGTGTTTCTGTGAAGGTTGTGTATTGTACTGTACTGTATTGTACACCAGGGATGGGCACATCAATTTATCAGAGCACCACTGTGATAAAGCACAAAGAATGGCCAAGGATCAGAAGAACAGGAGAAGAGGTCCAATTCTCATTATGTTCAGAGCCACAAGGGCACAAGGGTGAAAAAAGGCCTTATAAGACCTGAGCAGACAGGAAACACTGGAAGACATTGCATCCCACAATCTAGTCCTGAGATTTGTATCTCTTCCTTACACATTCCTCCTTTTCTTCTCTCAGTGACTCAGAGCTGATGATCTGACACATTTTTGGTGAATCAGGGAAACTCCTGCAGTCTGAAATGAGATTGAGGTGAGTAACTTAGGAGATTGTGGCAAAGAACGTATGCATGATGCCTATGAGAGTCAGAGCAGTACGAAGAGCAACTCCAGCCAGTCCGCTACAGTGAACCTGGGAATAAGTGGCTCACACTCATTTTCACAGGCCAGAGATTTCTGATTCAGTCCCCCTGCTCTGCGATAGATTTAACACAGAGACAGCCGGGCCATTCATAATCTGCAGACACATGCTGGAGAACATATTTTATATGTGGCTGCTGAGCCTCATATGACTTTCTGTCAGTAGTCCTCCTATGCTACATCTTGATATAGCCACTAAAGCAAAAAGGCTTGGGGTTTCTGAAGAGTAAAGAATTGATGTAATCACATATACTTGGATGTGCATAAGTAGGTCTTCAGAAAGAGAAGAGTGTGATTTTTCATATGGGATAGGAATTATCTAAATCCATGCCTAGCATGAAATGGACTGTAATTCCTGCATTGATTTGACTGTGTGTAAAATGTTGGGCAAGAGAAGTACTAGCATAAAGCGCTTTAGAGAAACTGCTCTCTAGTGAAGTACCCCGCCTGGGTTTAGCCACCAAATCACTTTCACAAGCACAGCCTCTTCTTAAGATTAATGCAACACTGGTTTTCTGGGAATTATGTTTGATCAAAGACAAATCTCTGTTAGTGAGATGGTAAAATTAGCATCAGCTTTTTTGTGAAGCTTTTTCCCAGCAAGTGAGGTCAGCTGGGACTACATAGAACACAGCGAGGCAAAACCTAAAGAATGCAACTTAAATAAATCACAATCAGCCTTTACAATGTGGCTGCTATCATTTATGGATGATGAATTGCAATAGCACAGTGGGATCATCTTTCACAGTAATCACAGGAGAGACTGTTTGCTTGAAACAAAAACACTTTTTAACTGAAATCTGTCAAATGAATGTGTGACTGATTTTGACGATTCCAAAAATGGATGATGTGAGTACTTTTGCTACAAAGATCATCAATAAGGTTCATGGCAGACATAGAGGTACTTCTCATCAATTGTGAAACACAATATCTGTTGGAAACATCCGCTGCCCCATGACTATGAAACAACTGGAATCTTGGTTTTTGGTGTGAGAACAACCCAAAAACCAAGATTGGGGGAGGAGTAAAGAAGGTAGCACAAATGTTTTTTCTTGGTGCCTGAGAAAAATGAAGAGGACTTTCATCTGCAGATGTCACCAAAGTATTTTATCTTAATTTCCATTCACTACTTGTTGTAGCATGAACTTAAATTGAGCTTTTTCCCCACATCAAACAAGGTTTTGTTAAAGTTAGTGATGGCTGGACATAAGTGTCCTGACTTTTAGGATTTCAAATTACGGCCATTGTCATGAGTGGTTAATGTGATTAATTACAGGTAGTTTGGGAACACAACCTGTGCTTATAAAAGTACATAGGATGGCTGTTGAGTCCTAATAACTCTGCTCTTTCTCCTCACTTCATAAATCACTGTCGACATCTTCACTCAGTGAACTCATATTTGCTTTGCAATCATACTTTGACATAACAATTTTTTTGACAAATATATTTTACACCAACACCCCAAGTTTGTTATTCCACATAGCAACATCACAACCCCGTCTACATCTTTTGGTTGCCTTGTTTCTCCCTTTAATGTTTTTTTGTTTTTGACAAAGCTCTTAATTATGAAATTACCATAATCTTTGTGACCAACATGTTCGACCCCAGCTAAAATAGAATAGTTGTAAAAATGATTACATCCAGTATGCTTTTAAAGAGAGGAAAGATCGGGGTGAGGGGAGATTAAAATATGAACAGAGAGCACAGTATTAGCTGAACAAAAATCAAATTCAAGAGCATTCCCATGCTTGGTCAGTATGAACGAAGCCAAACCGAGGAATTTCTCTGTGGCAGTTTCTTCCTCGTATTAACATTTTCTCAGACCACACACACAGATGATGGAGCTCAGTGAGCCACGCTGCGGCTCCACCACTTTAACAGAGATCCCTGGATTTAGGGAAGCAGTAAAAGGAGGTTCCTACAAGCTACCCAGTCTCTATTCATCCATCTGAAGGATGTAACTGAGATTTCAATTCTAATCAACAGTTAGCATCTTTTTGGCAGAACCTACGGGTGTGACGTTAAAGTCTGCGAAACACAGTGGGCAGTCTGAGTATTTCCTTCTATCACAAAACTCTATCATTTCTCAATTGGTGGGTAGACAAAGAAAAAATATGGAATGGGGTACTTGGCAGGCTCTCTTTCAGCCAAACTAAACAACCCTGCTGCTGTTACCCAATAAACTGCATCAGCAATGATGAAAACATATAATCATACTCCAGCAAAAAAGTGCAATAACAGGAAGGAGGGGGGGGGGTGGGAAAGATTAAATCGACTGTTTGTTACCCTCGAGAAAACGTAACCAAGGAGGGAAAAAAAAGCCCCATTCAGCATTTCATCAGCAGCATAAATAGGAGCAGCTGGGGCTCGCTAACATGCTGAAGTGGGCTAATTAGGACACTTGGTGGTTGGTTTACTGTTGTTTTAGAACTGCTTGGACGGACTGTGAGTGACTGAGACCACTTTCATTTTATTCTTCATGGGTATACTTCAATTCATCAACACATACTGTATTTCCTGTGAGATCATCAAAGGGTGGCGAGGGAGGGAGCGAGCCATTTCCCAGCCTTCAATTTTCTTTACTCAATCTGGTTCAAACAGTATCACTTAGTTATTCTTCTCAGTGCCACACAGCTCTCTTAACTTTCATGAAAACAGTTTTGCCTTCCTGTTCCGACCCTCCCTTGCAGCTTCCTCCTCTCTTCCTGTATGACTCAGTAGAATAAGTTAAAAAAAAAAATCCCACACCTCCCTTCTTCCATTGTTTTGCAGCATTGCTGTGTTTGTATGTACTGGAAGTAGATTCAGACTGCAATGAGATTCTACCAGCTTAATAGACTTGAGAAAAAAATACTACATTCACTGCATAACTTAAAAGAAATTTGACACTCCAAGGAGCTTGTGCTCTTTCCAACACTTCGCCTTCAGTGTGTCAAGATAACGCCGTTCCACTACGCCGTTTAAAACCATTTTTAGGAGGGTTGAACTGAGAAATACCTTGTTAAATACCTTGCTCAGCAGTTCCAGGTAACTGCTACTGCCGCTAGTTTGATGGAGCTGTGTGGGGAAGGAGCGGGGGAGGGGTGATCTGTCAGACAGAAGCTTTGCTGTGAGTCTGCAGCACCAAAATGATTAGTTGGGCTATATGCTCAGGTAGCCAGCTTGCAGGTGACTGTTTAACAGAATGACAGCCCGCAAGAAATAATGTATCTTTTTTGGGACAGATACAACGGTAGTCATTTGAATACTTTCTCTGGAATTTTATTTAAAAAATACTTTTACAAAAACCTTTGGATACCCTCATACCGGTAACCAGCCGATGCCAAACTGAAACTGTGAGTTCTGAGCACCACTGAGATGCCTCTTTGATATTCAAGATTTTACTTCGGCTGTCTCTACGAACAACCATCAAACACACACAACATATGCATGATTTCGTTGACATCCTCAGGTTTTATCTACCTACAGCATCTAACTGACATGCATTAGCAGTGACAGATTTTTGTCTCTATTGCGTTGTAAGCTCATGAATGACACCTCTCTGTTGCATCGTGTTTCAGAAAGATTAAGTCATACATTTAAGCTATTAATACATTCACAAGACATAATTCTGTTGCTTTCATTCATAAACTCTTGCAGTAAGCGTCCTTTATTGCCACAAGCCGCTTACATGTAGCGTCACATTTTAGAAAGAACTTCTTTTGGTAGGGTTTGAAAGAAAAAGCTTCATGAGAACTTTTGTCTGTTGTGCTTTCTTTGCTTTTCCCTTTTCTCATTTGTTGCGTCAAGCGGTAGCATTCAAAGACAGGTGGGGTTGTTTACCTTGACACAGAGCTACTGCACATGTTCAATGCCTCGGGGACCCAGGCAAACGCGCACACACACTACATTTCAGCTTTTCAGACCTTAAGCCGTTGAAGCAGCTAATGCTTTGTACAACCACAAACACTGTAGCCTTGGCAGAATAAACAAAACCAACGTGTCCTTTATCAGGCACGTCAATGTCTACACAAAAGGAATCCATGGAAAATTTACATAGTGGTAAGAAGAACTGGGTGTGTAAGAAAGTGGCAGCGCATATCCGGTATCCCGCCTTCTCCATTTTTTCCCCACATTTTTGATAAAGAATGCAAACTAGATCTAAGCCTGCAGTTCTCAAAATGCAGGTGAATTAAAGCATGTGCCATAATCTGGAAGGATCTGAGCCATTTTCCAGTCCCCTCTGGCACACCTCCACCCAGCTCACGGTTTGTCTCCCTTCCAACCTCCCAAAACAGACGGGAAAGAATGAAGCGAAGCGAAGAAAAGGTTGATGCTGTGTCTGTTATCCAGTAAAATGTAACCTATCCTCTTTGTAAATTTGGAAGAAAAAAAAAACATCCATTACAAGACTAAACACCACGTGGAAAAAAAATGGTCCTAATTTAATGTGATGTTTGCAAAAACAACACCCAAAATACCATGCCTGCTTTGTAATAACATGCAAATTCCCCTCACCTATTCACCCCTGTCAGGTGGAGCATGTTTTCTGAGAAATGTGGGGGTGGACTTGTGGCAGGCAATGAGGTTGGTGCAAATTACCTAATTGTAAACATAATACCTACGAGTTCAGAGACGCCTCCTGCAATGAGGAAAAAATGTTAAAAGTCAGGGGTAATTTAGATTTTCCAATATCTACAAAAATATCTAAAAAAAATATCCAATATGCTTTTACTACACCAACAATGTTCAACAGCATTTTCACCCAAAGTGAATATTAATCCCAAACAGTTGCAGATTAATACAAGATGTTCATTCATTTCATTCATGTATAAACCTGCCTGGTCCCTTGTTTTCTCACTTTTCTCACTCCTCCCTTTTTTACCTCATGCCTCCCTTTACAGTCAGATGTTACAGAGCAGTCATTTTTAATCAGCATCTTTATGGACAATACAGGAATTTTAAGCCTTATGCCAGAAAAAGCCTGGGCTGTCACACGCTGGATAATTGCCTCTGATGCCCAGATTCATTCTTCCCTTCCTCGCTCCAGAAATGACAATGCTCTTGACTGACATTGCAGCTGATGTGGGAGAATGTCGAGAATTCAGATTTTGTGTTTGGCCCTGCATGATATCGCATCACATCATTTATCCTGCACTAATTATTTGATTTGAAAGTTTCTCAAAGACACTGCTGTCATGTTTCCCATTTCATTTATGATGACAGGGGAAGAATAATGTGTCCGTGTGGGCGAGCTCCCACTGTTCCAATGACTACATGCAGTTTCCTTTTGATAGCAAAAGGCCAGTAGGAAGTAAGAGTGATGGAAAAACAACATCCAACTTCAACAATGACAGACCCAACTTGAGAGTTTAAAAACTTTGGTATAATTAGTCATGACAAGGCATTTAACAATATTTCCAGGTCACAAGAGAAGGCCATTCAAGGTGTTTGTATACCAAAACAAGACAAGAATTTAGTGATACGTCTTGAAAAACTAAGTACATTTTTTATTATTTTCACAAAAGATTAACAGTGTCTCAACTGATTATGTTTTCAGGTTGCCACAAAAGTTTAACCCTGAAAAAAGTCACTAGAATTGTCCCTAGTCACATTTTTTAAAGTTGCTAGAGGGTTCTGAAAAGTTGCTAAATATCGAGACAATGTCACTAACTTGTCAAACTGTCTTCTGATCCTGACCACAAGTCATCTTCACACTGGGTCATGCCTCTCATTGCACTTTCAAAATTTGTCTGGAGGTGAGGTAATGCTTAGAAAAGACTGTAGATATTAGCATTTGCAGTGGTTCCAAGACTGTTTCACTGTGTAAGGTATATTTTGTCTTTGAACTATTAGAATAGACAGCTATAGTTGTTTTCATAGAGAGGCATTCAAGTATTTAATGGTTTTAGCTAGTGGGGGTCAGTTGAGGTCTGCACCCTTCACAAATACCGGGCGTACACCGTAGTTTTTATTAATAGTAGAAAAGCACTAAATATTCTGCTGCTGTCAAATTATTATTTTTTCTAGGAATACTACATTATTGAGTGAGAAAAATATCATATTTCTTAACTTTTTGTTTAGTCTGGCTTTCTGCAAAGGAGACAGGGAGTACATCTTGTTCTATGAATCAAACAAATAGAGAAAACTGTTGCTAGCAGTGTAACGGAAAAGTCTTGCCATTTTGAAACTACTTTAGCATGTCTATGTGCCAAGATTCAAACTTAAGTCACTTATCTCAGTGCTTTCAGGGCTCAAACTAATAGAATAAACATACTTCCCCAGACGAAGTTATCACTTCACAAAAACTAAAAGTAATCCAGCAGCTTAATATTGCAAGAACTTGTGACATGAAATTTTGCAGCACCACCAGTAATGGCCATTTTCTTGATTTGAATTGACAGGACAAGCCTCAAAAAGCACTTTTGGGAAGAGAGGGTTCCACATTATTTTTAAGCCTTAAAACCTTGACTATGATGTGTAAATCTACATTAAAACTGAGGTTAAACGAAGTAACTGTACATTTTCACAGACTCTCTCTGCATTATGACAAGCTGCGCTCCTTCCTAAGTACCTTCCATCCTTTTTCTCTCACTGGCTTCTGTGTGTGGATCAGAATCATGTATTCATGCATACACATTAATGTTATCCCAAAGGAAAATTCATTTCCCCTGGCCTGGACACAATAAATCACGTTGGGCCAAAGTAAAGAGTCTGGAGTTGCAGAGACTGGCGGCAGTAGCCTTAGTCAGAACTTTTTTTCATCCAACATTAATCCAAGTACTTTCACAAGTTGAACTGAAATCCAAGTCAGAAAACATGGACATGTTTTTGAAATCATAAACGCAAGTATGAAAGAAGAAGTCAACTCATTCTGTTTAAATGTTTGACTTTAAGCCTTTGTCGACACTTCTGGGAAACAAGTTTCCGCAATGAGCCACATTCCATGTTTTGAAGCTGAATGAGTTTCATGGTCTTTCATCATCAATTTATCCCTCTTTACTTTGGTCTACAACTGTGGAAAAACTTAATCAAGAGGATGTGTGTGCACAAGAGACAGAACAAGATACTGTAGTGAAGAAATGAGAGCAGAAAGCTTTTCCAGACAGAGTTTTCTGTTTGCCATCTAACACTGATGAATTCAGAGGGCCTTGTTTTCCCCTTCCTCTTTCCTTTCTTCCCATCTCCTCTCTCGGTCAAAGCTACATATGACTTCAGGCTTCTACTTCTCAGTGAAAGAACATTTCCATCCAGATAAACTGACAGCTCACCAAAAACATGGTACCGTCAAACCACTTGCTTCTGATTTCTAGTTAGAGAAGATTTCTATGCAGTGATAGCTGACCAAAAATCTGGTATCATTGAAGCACGAACAAGTACACTGAGCAATAGAGCACCCTGAAAGGAACCTTAATAAAAAATAACCCTGCAAGTCAAATTTAAAAAAAATTAAAACAATAAGAACAAAATGCATTAATATCTGTGAATTTTTTTCAGTATCGGAGACATACCAACCGTCCATTTAAACTGGTAGAGTATGATGAGAGGATTATGCAGATAAGGGGCCGTATTATGTGTTTTCCAGCAACATCAATAATTTTATAGCATATTCAAGAAGGTAGCTATGTTACCTTCATTTGTTATAAAATGATATGTACATTAAATATGATCAAAATAATTTGACTTAACACCTAGATACTGGACATCCATCTCATTGAGAAACTCCTTCTCTTTCTGAAACTTCACCTTCAGCAAGTCATCACTCAACTATTAACCCTTTAACAACACTTTTTAACCAGCATTAAACTGAGAAGTAGCTCCTATAATGAGCTCATGTGATGCGCAGATGTTTGCCAATTGCTGTGGGCTAGTCTGATGGAGCCGAGTGAGGAAGTAGCACAGAGGGCTGCTCTTTGAGGCGGAAACTCAAAGCTCAGTAGCTTGGAAACAGCCGTTCTGAGGAGGAGCTGCACCTCAAAGGCGGCGCTTGACCCACCCAGACATTTTGCACAGCTGAATGGTTAAGGGAAATTTAAGGATTTCTCAAACATGCATGAAAGGATCAATGCCCGGTATGTTTTTGTTGAGGAAATAACATTATACCATGATACTGCCCCTTTAATACCATATGGTACTTCTGGAGGGGACTCAGAGACTCACAACTCAGCTTGGATAATCTGTTGACAAGACAGCTTTCAATTGTGCTATCCACAAATCTGACCTTTATGAAAGAGTGTGAACAGGGAAGCTGTTCTTAAAAGAAAATTATAGGAAGTCACATTTGCAGTTTGCCACAAGCCATGCAGGGAACACAGCAGACCTATAAAAAATGGAAATTTAAGACCAATGCTGACCTTTCACAGCCTTCAAGTAAAACACTATGTGTGGTGGAAAACTAACACTGCACATCATTCTGCACGCCATCCCCATCGTGAAATATTGTGGCTGGAGCCCCAAGCTTTCGGGATGATTTTCATCAAGTCCATTGAAGCTGAAAGGTGTTGATAGGGAGATGGATGATGTAAACACTGGACAGTCCTGGAACAAAACTGGAAGAGTCATCTTCACTAGAAGGACCCAATCAGAGTCAATAGCCACAACTGAATGGTTTGGATAGAAACATATTCATCTGCCGCAATGTCCCAAGTAAGAATATTTTGTAAACCTTGAAAATGACTGATGACAGATTCCCATCAACCAATCTAAATCTTGAGCTATGTTGCATAGAAAATGGGCAAGTCCTTGTCCTTTTACAGAGGAGGGAGAAACAAATCAAAAGACGGATCAGATCTGCAATGAAACATGGTTGTACACGACTAAATGCAAGTGAGAAAGAAAAATAAAACAATGAGTGAATTAAATTATACATTTACATAGTACTTTTTCAATGTTGAAGTACGTTGATTTGTGGTTGCAAAGTGGCAAAATGTGAAAAAGCTCAAGATGTGAGTGTTTTCATAAATCTGTAAATCTGTGTTAATATACTGACCTAGAGGATTCCACAATCATAGGGTAAAGAAAACAACACATTAGGCAATTCCCTAAACAACATTATAAAATGCTTCAAATAGCTGGTGGTAATGGCCATAATAGCCCCCTTTGAGTTGAAAAAGGTTCTTACTCCAACTGAGCTGCGGTTTACATAGTAGAGAAAAAAAAAGTTGTTGTTGGCTGGGCTCCTTTATGGCACATGAGTTGACTAGACAAGCAATGTCTGCACCCCTTTTCCAGCAGTAACCATGGTGACAGTAGCAGGCAGGGGCATCCTCATCACCAGGGGGCAGTATGGGCAATGCTATATAGTTGTCTGCACTGCCAACCCTCTGTCTTGCGTACCTCACACACGGACTGTACACAGTCACGCAAAAAACTACACATGTGCCACACTGTCCAAGCAAATCCGAATGAAAATGGACACAAACCCACTCAGTCAAGCACGAATTCCACACATGCACACTGTCATCTGCTCCTGACAGATGCCCCTTGGCGCTCAACAAAAGCCCCCTCCCACTCTGCCTCTCTCCCGCTCCCTTTTGTTGCTCACTTATTGTTGAATTTCCACCAAACAAAAATGCACATCCTCCCATGACACCAGCAAATTGATTATTTATGGTGCCAGGAGAACTGACTTATAACTGACTTGTATTCAACTGTGCGTGAAAGGCGAAGATGCTTGAGACAATGGATTCAATCTCTTAAATGAAAAGAGAGCAAAGTGTATTTACATAAGAATTTAAGGTTCTTTTTCCTTCTCTTTTTCACCGATTACCTGCTTGTGCTGTACTGGACAAGCCTGGGAGCAGTTTTAGGACTGTGAGATGACTTCACGAGGGAATGCAGAATGAGATCAGGAAACAGGCGGCCGCCTGACAGGGTCTGGAGAAAAAAAAAGAAATCACACAAGCCCTCATCCTCATGTTTGCAGAGGTGAGAGCCAGGCTTGCAGCCAGCGTGAAGATCGGTGACAAACAAACAACCAGACTTGTTATTCTGCAGGTCTCCGTGCCAGGATTCCTGCCCTTATCGCTGGCATCGAGTAATTTTGTTACACATGGTAAATATAGGAAGGCTTGTGACAGCAGACATCAGATAAAAGCTGAAAGTGCCTGGGCAGCGAAATGCGGAGATGGGACTGAATGCCTAAACAGGCTGTTATGTGAAGGAGAGAGACTGATGATTGTGGCAGGCAGATTGAGGTACTAAAGAACGGTAGAGGAGACGGATCCCGTCCCATGGAAATGTGTCATGAAGGCAGTGCTATTAACATCTTAATAAAAGGCTTGCCAGGCCCTGGAGAGCCCTCCTGAGTAGACTGCCTCCTTCTTTCCACACAGGGGCCCTAAAGCCGCTTTTTGCTGCATATCAACGAGGAAACATTTAGGTTGTGCCAGTCCTGCATTGTGAGGGTGTTAGACTTCCCAAAGGAGTAGCCTAAATGCCCATCCACAAACATGCTCCACTAAATTCCTTTATTCCCCCTTTCATTTACTGTTCATTTCTCCATCTGTTGGATTTAGTAGCCATACAAAAGCCTTTGTTTCAGCAAGCTGGCAGGCCTTTGGGACACCAGAGTGCACTCTGGGGTTCAGCACTAACTTGCTGCCATCAATAGATAGAGCAGGATCTGGACCAGCCACAGCAGCACCAGGCAGAGAAAGGACCGTTAACCATCCTCTGATGAATCTTGAAGCTGGCTGCTGCCTGTCTGTCTGTGTTGACACACAGGCTGCTTTCTTCTCCCAGCCTGACAAGGATGAGGAGACAATTTCTCCTTACAGAATTCCTACTGACTCCTACATGAGTTTGTTCCAAGCGTGATGGCATACCAGGGTTTTTTAATGTGCTCCTATCGTTTAACCTGCCTATAATGAGACAAGAATCCAAGAGTGATATAGTTTTCTCTGTCTTTTGGGGGATTAAGTAGCTGCAGCCGCTCCCCCACCTGTTGCTGCGCCCTGCGGTTGATGAGTCACAAAAAGGAGCCTTCTGAACATTTCCTTTGCTTTTTGCTCGAGAAAAAAAAAACAATTCAGCTGTTTCAGCACGAGTAACTCTGCACTGCCCCTCCCACACCTATTGCTTTGCTTTGTTTAGCAGACTGAAGGGATACTAGTACGTATTCCTCTAACTTTCTCTTTTTCCGATGCGTTTCTTGTGTTTATAAGAAAAATAAAGTCAACCGTCTGATGCTGTGCACTGCTTAAACAAGTGCACTTGAAAACCACAACTTAATTTGATGAAGTTTTATTCTTTGAATTCAAACTACGTGTTAAATCAAACTGACAAACATAATATCTGAATGTTAACAAAATATGTCTTATTAGTTTTACAGCAGTAGAAATTGTTTTTGCAATTTTATCAAGTTCCACATCTTTGTAAAAACGTTGCGTTTTATCTCAAACTTGTAACAACATGAGAATCTTTTTGGTCCCTGAAGAGAAAATACTTTTCATTTTCCAAGGATAAATATGTATCGAAAAAAGATATTTGAGAAATTGAAACTTTATTTCTCCCTTCATTTACAGAAAGATGAAATTCACTCCTTTTGAAAACAAAAAGGACTTTCTACATCTAGATTCTATTGTTCATCTTTTTTTTTGTCCCATCATAACTCTGCTTAAACAAATGCCAAAAAGACTCATCTCATCGTTTTTCAGGCCCTCTAGACTCCCTTGAATTTTAGCAGGACTTTTTAGTTTTAAAACAGTCTAGTTTAGACAGATATACTTACAGATCATAACAAAAACATAAATAGTGAAAAGTGTCACAAAACACAACATGTGATTTCAGTTCACGGCTCCATGGCAGGAAGTAGCCCAGGGACAGTAAGAACTTCCACTTTAGTCGTGGCATTTTCTTTTTCAACTGCCTAACGTTTTTCAAAAAGTCCCCAGCCTCACTGTGTATCATGAAAGAATGAAATGCAGAGTGGCATTGATTTCTGCACTCTGTGCCATGTGTTGCTCATACTGGGCAAGCTGCTACTTAACAATGTAGTGGCCTGTAGTCATCAATTTAAAACTGTTTCAACGATTGGATAAGTCGGTGAAGCCTGCACACGCAGCTACTGAAGATGATGAAAATGGCACAGGCAGCATGACAAAACCATTAAATGTGACCCTGTGGTGTTTTCCAACATCTGTTACTGTATGAAAATTATTAAAGCTGAAGAACAAATCTATGGTATATGTATGTTGACAGCATGAGGGGTTCATCTTCCTAGAGGATTAGCAACCAAATCAGAGACCCTTTAGCACAAAGTGGGTATGAGCTGATAAGATTCTGTTGTGTAAAGCAGAAAACAAACCAGATAAATGTTCCTCCAAGTACAGAAACTTTGAACCATGTAAATTAAACAATTTCTCTCAGTTTAGCACTCTGAATAAACTCTAAAGAAAACACTGGTTCCATTAACAGCTTTATTCACCATTTGTAAAAATATAACACTGAGCCAACTTTCCATGGTAAAACTTTCACACCAAAGAGTGCCATTAAAACCACTTTGCAGTGGTAAAATGTGGAGCGTTCGCTGCTAATATCAGATTTGTGTGCTACTGATTATTGAGGCTGGTAAAGATGCAAATCCTCCCAATGCATCCACCAGCAGATTGTTAACTGCATTTCTATAATATGTTGCAAAATTTTATTAGAAATATTTTTGCATTGCTGTTTAAAATGAAAGACATTAGATAATGTAATTGCCAAATTACACTATTTTGTTAAATCTCAAAATGAAATGATGAAGTGGAGGAGTTGTGGAAAAAACAGTTTGCAATTGCGTTGTTTTCATGAAATGAGAAACTCAATTAAAATCACATGTAAAAAAGTTTGCTCACACAATAAAACATACCACACTATGACCCTCCTACTACTTTACGTTGTCTTCTTCATGCGATGCAAAAAAAGAGTTTCCATTGAAATTCTTTGAAATAAATTAATTTCTGTCTGTCCAAAAAAAAAAAAAAAAAAAAAAAACACCTCATCCTGGCGCTAAAAGGTTTTATTGATAAATAAGTAATTTCAAAATTGCCTTGTTTACAATTCATTTTCGAAATGTTAAATTGTGTAATATGGTTAATGGGAATGCAGCTTGCTAAAAACCAGCACCCGGCAGCAGCAGACAAGATTCTTATCCCTCAGGTTAAATTATGTGCAACAACTATAGAAAAATGGAAAATAAAATACAGATTTCAACATAAAAAGGCAGTATTTAGCTATAAATATTTGAAGCTAGCACACTGATTCCTATTTCAAGTAGGTTACTGGATCAGTGTTTTGTCTATCAATAGGACTGTTATGACAACAACATAAGCATGTTTTATTGGAATCAACTATTTCAGGGACTATCTCCAAATTAAGACAAAAACAGGAGAGATTTTAGTGATACTGTCACAATGAACAGTCCAACATGAAGCACTAAGCTATGATGAGGAAAGAAATTATTTGTGATCTTTTGCTTTTTTTCTAAAAACTGAACTAAGCCTCCACTCCAGCTGCTCTCCATTTGTCCACTGTCACCTACAGACCCAGATCTGCATTTATGTCGAGTCTCGTGCTTACGCTCACCAAAGTGCAGATCGCAGACACAAACATGTACGTAACGAGGCTGAATGAGCAGAGCGTGTGTGGGTCAAGGAGATTGAGATCTCAGTTGTGACAGCTGGACAGTCGAGAGGTTCAGATAAACAGCCTGCAGAGAGCCAAGACGGGAGGCCAATGGCATTAAAACAAACACTTTGGTATTTGCACACTCCACCAGATAGAGAAAAGAAGGACCTATATCTATCAGCGAAAGAGTCACTGAAGCCACAAAAGCTTCATTATGTGCATGTTTGCGTGCATGTGGAAGCAAATAGACAGTTGGGTCGGTGGGGGTTGTTGCAAATGATGATTGGGGGTTTGGGAAAAATCGGGTCTGCGTTCAGAATACAAAACCGCTGAACACATTTGCAGCATTCACTCATTAAGAAATAGGTCAAGGATTCTGCTCGCATGCATAGCAACTTGTCAAAATCTCTCAAGCTGAACTGTGGCAAGCCTCTCTGCCTTAAGGGGGGGAATCCGTGGAGGAGAGAGCACTCTGGTCTGCCAATGCAGACCCCAGTGCTGTGTCATAGCACACAGAAAATAAGTGTGCACAATTGGACACAAAGTCCAATTGTAGAATGTAAACGAGCACAACTCATTGCTCTTCATCAACAGAGGACGCTCTTGAGCCAGTGGAGTTTGTCGCAGATGCTGATGGATGCTGATAGTGGCAGTGGTAGCTGAGGATTATGACAGTCTTCAGAAAGTCTGCAGTACATTAGGGAAGCACTTGCTATTACAGCAGTAAAGGTCACTTTTCAAAATGAAGTAACAGTGATTAGAAAGACATTTTAGGGGTGAAGACCAGCTCCA
Source organism: Poeciliopsis prolifica (assembly GCF_027474105.1). NCBI lineage: Eukaryota > Metazoa > Chordata > Actinopteri > Cyprinodontiformes > Poeciliidae > Poeciliopsis > Poeciliopsis prolifica. The sequence continues at coordinate 316,517 of NW_026562421.1, read as the reverse complement.
TCCTGCCCAGACTTTTATCTATCTATAAATAAAGTCATCACTCTGCATTTTAAGCAAGCAAGATGGAATATTTTCCAAAAGGAAAACTGGATAGACTTGTGCAAACTGCTTTATTGGACACATAATAAACTAATGATTCGTTATTACAGCTTCTTGCAACAACTTTGGAAAACAAGCCCAGTCTGAGTAATTTCTACCCAGCTCGGTAAGGTTAACCTTATTGATCGTATCAACGTGTGATGTTGAGGTTCACGAAAGGCAATCTCGGATAGAAAGACTTCAAAGGCACTGCTTTCAAAAAAGAGAATTATTTAGAAAGGAGAACAAACCTTCTGCTCTTCTTTAGGTTGGTTCATTAAACCTGTCAACAATAACACAAACGCCTAAAAGTCAAGGTAAATTTGAGTGACTGAAGCTTAGTGAGGATCAATAACTGCCCAAAAAAAAAATCCAAGTGTAAAGCAAAATGATTTAAGAGTTACTGAAAAGCTCAGCTGGTCTGGGAGAGCAACAACACATAGAGCCTGCTTCTTTTTCATTATTAGATTGGAGTTAATTAGGTGAGCATAATCAGCATGTTATAATCTAAGCAATTGTGTGAGCTAGTTTGTTCTTCTAAAGGGAGCCGTATGATACCCCCTCCCTAGCTAGCGGTTGCTTTGGGGAGGGGAGACGCAAGGCTGTGTCCCTTTGAGATGGATATTAAAATAATTGTGTGCGGGGGGTCATGCTTCAGAGGCTCCAAAAATGTGATTTTGCCAAGAAGGAACTGGTTTTGATTGCAAGGGCAGAGGGATTAATATGCTACCCATCAGCCGCGGCAGATGTAAGTCATTTTCATGCAAATGCGAGGCAATTTTCTACTTAAGACAACATTTATTTTCTTTGGAGTGACTGTCATGGGCGCTCACCAGGACACTGGGAGTCTGACAGAGAATTAAGATTTGTAGGTGCATCGGCTGAATTGGACAGATGAGGTCTGGAGCCGTCTATGGAGCTCTATGCTGATGACAGTAAAGGGCAATAATGTAATAACACAACTGACAGAGGTCTAATAATGTGAACTAGATTAGTGATCCAGCCTTGGATTTTCTGATATTCATGAGTCGGAAAATAATTTTTGTCTCAGATTCAAGGTTCACTTGTTGCAAGGAAGCAGGTCTAAGTCAACAGAGTAAGTTAAAATTGTCATCTGAATGGACTTTGAGTCTAATTTACTTCATGCAAATGAAGTCAATGAGTCCGGTCAATGAGTCAGAATCACATGACTGCAGAATTGTGATAACTGTGAGCAAAAGGGAGTAAAATCTTCGAAGACTGATCAGGGAAACACATCCTGAAAGAATTTAAGAGCGGAGAATCCTGAAGACCTGAATTCTCGTCTCAGTAGAAAAAGTTGTAAAGAAATTAGGATTTTCATGTATCTTGGCACGCTCTCCACCAGTTTTTCACACTGCTGCTGGGTTCAGGTGATGACACAATCTGTTTCTCATCAAGTATAATCAGGTGTTTGAATTAAAATGGAACTTTTTTCATAAATAAAAGAGCGTTTACATTTTTGTACTAAAACTGTGGTGATTGTTATGAATGAAGTGGAAAGCTAGGTTTTTTGGGGGTTGAGGGGTTAAACATAGAACATAAAAGACAGCAAGGCAAAGATGCAAACACTCTGGTCAATGCAGGTTACTGCTCTGCTGTAAAGGTTTGATTCATAATAAGACTATGTGAGATGACGGTTTGTTTGGGCGTCAGTGTGAGCTGTGGCACCGACACAATGTAAAACAGGCTGCCACCTTATCAAAGCCTGCAGCCAGAGATGATAAATGTCTCTTCCCGGTTGTCTCTACGCAGTGTCGGAAATGAGCTCTCCTGCAGTGTCGAGAGGGGCTGTTTTGTGGCACTCAGTGTGAGATTCCAGCAAATAAAAATTCCCACTAAGGCAGATTTATCCGAAACAACTGAGGTGATCACTCACCTCTTCATTTTTAAACTGGATCTCCTGGTTCTGTGGCAGTTGTTGATGCGCTCCACTCACATCCACGGAAAGAAGAGGGGGAAAAACGACTCCAAATGCGCTCAGAACAAGGTTGTAAGGGAAATCACAAATGCAGTGTTAGTTGTTTCAGTCCCTTTAATGCAGGGGAGCCTCTCTGCAGGAAGGACCTGTTAAGAGGTGGCGTCATTCATTCAAAGTGGACACCTTGGACGTAGCAGCTGATTGCGAATGCAGCGCGTAAACTTCACAGCAGAGCCGGGGCGTCAGCATCTGAACTGACCTCCGGTAACTTCAGCGGACCGTGTCAGTGCGGCAGCGTTGCATTCCTTCGGGTTCCGCAGTCAACCTTCCTCCGGTGCGGCTCTACGGTGCGAGCCTCCAAGCCGCAGCCAGGCTCGCCATCACCCGCCGGTAGAAGAAGAAATGTGTTAGCGTCGGTGCAGACCCGCAGCGTGGTTTCCTCACAAGGCTCTGCCGGACTCACACACACAGACTGGCGGCTCCATCAGAGTACAGCGTTGTGTTGTAGCTGCGTGTTGGCGTGCGTGTGTATGCGTGTGTGCTGCTTTTGGCACAGAGCGCGCCTAAACCCAGCCCACTCACACTCCAGCTCATTACGGCGTTAACTGTTTCCGCCCAGAATTACACATTTTGTACATAATTTGGAGACTTTGATCAATATATGCAGAAAATAAATCAGAATTATCTCCTTGAAATGAACGCTTTACTAAACACAGATAAATATATATTTTTAGATTCACTAGTTAAGATTTAATTTGATAAGATGTGAAACATTTTTCAAAGTTTTCCTTTATTGTTTAGCAGACATAAAAATACATTCGGACTCAGCTCCAGTGTACTAACATTTAGATTGCAGGGACAGCAACTCTCCCACTGACACTTTTTGCATTTTTTTTCTGGATTTTTCTTTTACCTGACCAAAGCGATATAACATGGAAACAGTTCTACAGTAGTTCTAGCACATTAAAAAATGAAAACGTCTTACCCATCAGTTGACTTTGTCTTCACAGCACACAGTCCCCAGTCAGTGACAGGTTCCCTTATTCTACTTTGTATTAGAATACTGCCATCTATAGGTCAAAATTTGAATCTCTCGATCTCCCTTTCTCTCTTTATCTCTGTCTCTCGCCACACGTACATTGCTCATGTCCAGTTTTGTGTTCTTGTTTCCTTTCTCTTTTGGACCTAAATCATCTGTGTCCTCAAATTTATGCTGAAACGGGCTGGTTTTCAGGTAACACAGCGAAAGAAACGATTTTCTAAATCCTATCCCCCCAAACTGATCAAATGGACTGCGGCATTAGAGAGGAGGACCTTTACAACATGGAAGAAATATTTTATATATATATATATATATATATATATATATATATATATATTATAATATATATATATATAATATATATATATATATATATATATATATATATATATATAATAATATATATATAACAATGGTACTTGGACATTTGGTAAGTCTTGCAAAAATGTGAATTAGCCTGTTAAATGGTGCCATGTCTTCATTCCTAAAGCACAAGGTTCATAGGATTGCATATTATTTACCAACAAACATTTTTCAACATCTAAACACTGAAATCTTTACAAAACAGACAGCAGAAGCTCAATCAGATTGGATGTTAAACATTTCCTCACCACACATTCTCATCAATTTAATTCAGGTCTGGACTTCAAATAGGCCATTATTTGAAGTCCAGACTCTGGTTGTAAGTTTTGAGTCACTGTCCTGGTGATAAACCTCTGTCATGGTCTCATATTTTTTCCACCCTTTTTACAGATCTTCCTCCAGGTTTGTCCTGTATTTAGCTCCACTCATTTCCACTCATCTCTTAGCAGTTTTCTGTCCCTGCTGAAGCAACATCTTACCACAGCATGATGCCCCTTCTAACATGTTTTATAGTGAACATATTCTGTATGGAGTACAGTGATACCTTTCTGCTACACAGCATTTTTGAACTAAGAGGGTTGAGTACAGTTTTGTTTCAAAGAACTTTAAAAAATACATAGCACTTTCCTTTAGTCTTAAATTTGTTTGCAACGTTTTGTTATTCTAACACAGGAAGTCACTGGAAAGCAAGATTTTGAATGTAATGTGGCAAGATGTGAAAAAATTCAAGGGCCAGTCATTCTTTCTGCAAAGTACACCAACTTTAAATATAAAAGCATATTTTCAATGTTATCCAGTTGCATGAAGTTTTTTTAATCTTCCAAAGATATCAACTTTGACATAGTTACTAGCACATCAAAACAAAACTCCGCCCGTGTGCATCTTTGCTCTTTTTTGGAGGGTTATCGCAAAAAGTAGGCTATCCACTTTCTCTGATGCATCAATAATGCAGAGTAGGGAAAAGGGAGCCAGTGTCTGCCATCAAAAGTATTGCAAAACTGCCAGGAGGAAGAAGATGTGGAACAACCAGCATAAGTACACTAAAAGCACAGCGCCCACTTAAAGACAGGGTCAATAGCTGGAGGGCGTCCATATTGGAATTCTGCCGCAATGCCTCTCAAATGGATCTCAGTCAACCCTGGGCAGCAGGGGTAATCAAATACAGACTTTTTCAATCCATTACTCACGACCCTGTTCGGAACAAGCCATGATTTGTTTGATTGGAATATAACTCAATTCATATTGAAAGAACAGGTTGCTACAGAACAGTCTGGAAGAGATTTGGCCCTTTTTGGGCAGAAAAACATTGTAGATTAACTTATTCAGCAAGAAGAAGTTTAGTTATTCCCCAAAGAACAACTGAAGACATTAAGCTTCACTTTAAGATACATATTGATAGAATAAGTCTGGTTTTGGTGGCAGAGACTGTAAAACAAAATAGTGAGGAGAATATTGCTCAGATTTAAATTCGAAAAATGACTGAATCAGCTTAATCATAAAATTTATATCAGTGTTTAAAGTTGTCAGTGGATATGCCACAAATGGGAGACAGTTTAACAGGGAGATTTCTGCCTGGGTCTCCTGTGTGTCAAAGTAACTTTGATTTTTTTTTCCTACAAACACCTAAAGTCAATGCAAAGAACCAAAAATTTCTTATTGGTGTGATCATGACTCAGGGATGCTTGTCCACAGTGCAGAATGAAACCCCAGTGAGGTTGACAGTGACTTGCCCTAATCTTGGCCACATTTTATGACATTACAATAAATCTCAATGGGCTTTACTACAGCTGCATCGGATCGGTCAGGACAACATGAAATGGAAATGGTCTATATTTTTCAAAATATGGCTTTTGCACAAGTGGAGTCAATAGCCAATTGTCCACTGAAAATGATGAAATGCTAGCCTCACCATGCTTGGAGCTGAAGGACAAAGAACGACGTGAATCTGCCTCTGATAGGCATCTTCATGGTGATTCCATGTTGTTTCAAGTGGGTGTATTTGACAGCAGCATGGTACATTTTGCATATCACATTTGCGATATGCAAGCTGTCTGTTTTTCTTGTAAAATCTATAGTGTGGTCAGATTTTAGATGTACAGCATGGCGGTGAATGCATCGGTTCTGTTTGCTCCGCCATGTTTGCCAGTTGTAGTCACGTATTGGCGCCTACTCACACAGCGACTGCTTGTGGCGGTTGGCAGACTGGTCTACAGGAAGCCTGTTTGGTCAATAACTTGATTTATTCTATTTTATTTTTTGCTTTAATACAATCATTGTTTTGAATAGCAGTGAGTGAAAAATCATCATAATTAACAGAAATCATGGCTTTCAAACATCCATCTGCATGTTGAAACATACAAATGGATGTATGTTTGAAAATGAGATTCATTTAGTGATAAAGTTCCTAAAATAAATGGACTTTTAAGTCATATTGTCATTTATTCAATGGGTTTCTACCTGCGGGTGTGTCTACCAGCTCTGCACGTCTAGTATCTGAAATGTTAGATGAAGCGTCTGTCAACATTAAATTTCAATCACAGATTCTCAAAGAGAGTTTGGATCTGAACTTTGAGTTTGCAAACTCTTTAATCAGAGCACCTTCTTGACTATATTTAGTATACCTTGAAGAAATTTGAAAACCAGTTTTGTTCTCACTTTGTTTGCTATTAATGCCTTTATTAGAGCTGTGAGGACCTCACAGAAGAGCTGTTGTTTATACTGAGATAAAATGATACATGTTTGGACTCTGTTTACTCGTTAGTTGCATCCTTAGGGCAATTAGTTGCACCATGTTTCATTTAAGATTATCAAAGTAAGTCTGAAAAAGATGCAAACCACCCTTTTCAGATTTGTATTTATTAAAGCCACTGTTGAAAAATAACTGTTGATAAGGAATGCAGATAATTTAAAACACCCAATAACGAACTGCAATTATAATATAATGGATCTCCTTTTCACAGTTAACTATTTGGGCATCAGTGTGTGTGAAACAATTAATACTAGAAGTGCAGTGTGATGAGGCCAGAGATAGTTAACATGCAGACAGCTTAATTCCTTGAAGATCACTTCAGTGAATATATGAAACAGTGATCAGGAGGATAAATGTGTGCACATTGCTGGGGATGAAATACTGAATGCTTATGTGAAAAAATGGCCAACTGCAGAGTTGTTGGTTGACTGTTTTGCTGATCAAAGGGCCTCATATGCTATGATTTTATACCATGTCGGAGGGTTTCAAAGAGGGCTCCAACTGATGCCTTTAATTCTTTCTTTTCTATTTGAATGTGAGGAATGGAAAGTGGAAAACTGTCCACTCCACTGAACCACGGATCCCTCTTGTCTCAGGTACGTGAAAGGAATCAGCCGGAGCGGAGATCAAAACAAATACCAGGGAATAATTAGATGATAAACAAAACCTGAGAGCCATAATGCCAATGAGTTGCTTTTCAGAGGTAAATGTCAATTATAATATTCCCAATAAGCAATTACTTTTCTTAATCATTAATGTTTTATTCAATTGTTTATTGCAAGAAATAAGCTAATTAGTTTTTCAGTCTGATGAAAAATATTTACTGGAATACAAAACTGGCCATATTTATTAAAACCTCTGCTAAGGACGTGCAACAATTCCTCAAACAAATTAATCCTTAAAATTGCTTGTTGGGAAAAAAAATAATTGATTGAATTTAACAAAATATTGAGGCATAAACAAGGCAACAGTGCCTATGTTCCCCAAAACAAATCTATTTGAAAGTAAAACAAATGTAAACAATTTGCAACAACCTGGTGGCCTGTGTTCAGACGTCCTCAAACTAATACTTTATTGAACCACTATTTGGTTCAGGTTCAACATTCAGATTTCTTCACAAATTTGTTAGCATCCAATTATGTGATTATGAAATATTTTCCCACTCCACCTTTAGTTATGTTCCAAATCTATCAGATTGTAAAGCAATCTCTTGTCCAGAGCTCTCTTGACATTTTTCCAGAGATATTCTGTTTTGTTTTGCACCTTAGTGAGAAGCAAAACACTAAGGACACAAATTTTCTTTATTTAGATCTATGTTTGGACTCACTGTGGTCCTAAATGATGAAATCCCTCTTCATCTTCAGCCTTCTAGTGGACACATAAGATCTTGGGATGAAACCTGAACAATATTTAAAATGTTCAATATTTTTTAAAATATAGGAGTTTATTGTCACAACACAACCAGCATCAACCAAAAATATGTTCAGCACATTCAGTTGTACTCTGAATGTGCTGAACTCTCCCTAACCCGTTTTTGTCTTGTTTTATTTTTTTAATCAGTAACAGTTACAATTGTTTACATTTATTGCTCCAATTACTGATGCCCGATTTTACTGTCTTGTGATAAATAAAGAAAATGCTGTGGATTTGGTCACGCTCTTCCTGACTGATACCTTTGTATTCTAAAATCCTTATAATCCTTTGTAACCTCAGATAAAAGGTGCAGATATTCACTAAGACATTTGGGAGGAAGCTCTGGCATCAACGTGTGCAGTGTTGCCTTTAATGTGGTTGTCTTTCTTTTAAACAGTTGATGCTATAAAAGAGAAAATCTGGCATCTTTACAAAACAATGGATGATAACCAAACATTAATTATTTTACTTCAGTACAAATGACTAATTCTAACATGCATGAATCTTTTAGGTCACAGACTTGTGCCATTTGAACTGGGCCCATTATGCAAGTCCACCCCTGCTGTTTCCCTCCCACCATCCACCTGTTAGCGGCTACCAGATACATGCTCATGAGACTCTACAAGGAAAACTGCAGTCCAATCAACAAATGCCCACACTCTCTCTCTGACTGAAACCACATTCATACAGGTGGCCGATTGCATCAGTAATGGCCCACGGATGGAGCCACAGCAACCATGCTGTGATGGTGGACCAGTTTACTTCTACAGCAAGGAGAAATACTCCACAAGGGAAAAGAAAGGGCAGAGAAATGGATATTAACTTCGACACAGGCATTTCCTACACTTATTTGAGTCAACAAATGTTGGCTACCTGTGGGTTCTGAAAGTGTACTCTCTACTAAAATGTCATTTTGCTTTCTGATACAGGTTCAATATGCCCATTGAGTGGCCCAAATGTCTTCTCATGAGATTTTCTCAAGTTTGTCTGTGGGCAAACAAAATTAAAACAGCAATTAATTTCTACAGAGATGCAATCAAAAGAGATTTTGGTAATTACGTGGTTCTGTGATATGTCTGCAGAGAGAAGCTTTGTCTGAAAATGGTTTCTATTATTTTTGTTTTGTCCTTGCTTGGAGTCTTTCCATTAGCTGCAGGCTGGTGCTGTAATCTCACACACTGGACTTGAACAAATCACGGGGCTCAGATGCCGTCAGTATGGCTATTTAAAAATAGCAGCAATGAGAGAGTGAGAAAAAAGAAAAAGTACAGATGGTCTATCTTTCAACACATCAGTACCATTGAGTTGTCAAATGAGATAAATAATGATATTATGGAATAAAAAAAAGTAAGTACTTTCAGGCTATACTAAGTAATCGGTGAGGTGAACAAAACTTTGAAGGTCTTATAAAAGCGAGCACACCTCCATTTTTGCTTTGCAGTTCTTTTGTCTTTTGTATGTGTGCAGATTGTGTGTGAAGAAAAGTATTGAACACAGATTTTTTTTTCTGTAGATACATTCCTAGTTGCCATTTGACACAAAATTCACACCATCTGTCTGTAGCAACACAATCTACATATAAAAAGAAATTTCTAAGCATTGGGTTTTGAAACATACAAAGAAAATAGCTGAAATCTGTCAGTATTTAGAAAGCAGTATTGCGCCATGTCTATGAAAAATTGTTATCTGCTGGATTAATATTAATGGATGGACAGAAAATGGTTATTTGTTAATAAAATATTTCACTAGACGCTTAATAGATTAGAGCAGGTAGATTTCTTAAGATCTTTCCAACCTTAACCAATGAGAAATGCTTCTCATTTGTTAAAGAAGCATTTCCAGATTTCTCAATACTCCAGTGGACACAATTACCCAGAAGAGGAAAGAAAAATAATTTCACCATAAACAGAAGACAACAAGTTGTTCTTCACAAGATTTCTGACAGGACATAAAATAAATAAGTGATTTAGGAGTCCAAGCTGCTCACAGAGAGCTTTGGAAAAGCATAAGTTTAGTAGATGCTGATTTCCTACCACAACAATGAAGTATTGTGAACTGCAATGGCCTGAACCTGAAGGAGTAGCACTGCAAATTACCAATGGTCAAGTTTGACATCACAGTGTAGGGTTGTTTTAAGAAATATGGTGTAGGAATATTCTTCTTACCAATTTAGAAATGAATCTTGAGGGTGGATTACTCAGCAAAGCAGTTGTCTGATGTGCCAATTCACTTGGTTTTAAAGGGAGAAAATTGACACGTCATGTAAATTTCATGTCAGTGGTGGCAGAAATTTAAGGAGGAAAATGTTGACGTGTTCAAAATGATTTCCCCCGCCTTCCACATGGATGCACATGACTGCTGTTGTGCACACACAGCATGAAGCCTGTGAAAAGGAAGAATGAAAACAGCAAAAGAGAGAAAATGAGCAAAAGGTCCTTTGACGATGCAAAGCACTTCCATTAGACAGTGGACAGTTTTTAATAAGGTGCCTATCAGAATTTGAATCTCAGGAAATTGCCAGCTATTTATTTTACTCGGGCTGCTTATTCTGTCTCGGCTCTTGATAAAGCATTTTGGTTTTAATTAGAGACATTTCCACTCTCAGCCAGGGATGACCTCTTATTATTATGAAGTAGGCCTGCTTAGTGGAGCAGGCAGCAGGGAACAAGCTCCTTCAAGCATCTCAATCATTCCTCATCCACGCTCATCTCCGGGGCCCTCGGACCAAATCAAAGGAGTCACTATTAAGCAGAACCAAATTGTTTAATGCAGTAATCACCTTGATATTTTTCCACCGCTCGCTTGTTTGCAATTGAAAATGAGACACACTGAAAAATATGATGCATTGTTTTGCATATTAATGAGAGACCTTGGATATTCTTATACTTATGTAGAAGTGAACATATACTTGCAACAAAAAACACATTTTCTCTCTCATGAGTGTCAGAAAATCACTTTATTTGTAGTATCCACAGCAGCAGAGGGAAATCCAGACTACTGTATATGCTGAGTTGGATTACTGTTCCACCTCAGCTCATTGTTTGATGCTGCAGTTTGCAGTCGTGAGAAGCATGTTTCCTGAAATGAAACATGATTTTGGGCTTTGGAATCCCTGTGAAGCAGAGACAGAGTGCCATACTCCATCAGCAGGCAGCATCTGCTACTGTCTGCTTTGCATTCATATAAAAACAAATGACTTGCACTTAGCTACCAGCTGTACATGGCTGAGGGAAGAACACTGCCAAATTTATCAACAAAATATTTTGGATGACAGCCAATCTGATATTTGCTTCTAAATCTGAAGGCAAAAATTGTGGGGCCCCTTGACTGAAACTGAGAGAGCTTGAGCTCTCACATGTCACCTAATTTCATTTGGTCACTTTCAAGTGAGAGACAAATGGAGGAAAAAGATAGGTGGAGGACAAAGCAATTATTTCCACCAGTACATGCCATCAGGGTTGATCCCTTTGGTATAAGAGGAAGAAGGCTGTGAGGGAGAGGATGACACTGATTAGAGCTTACCAGCAGCTCGAGACCTGCTCTGCTCCAGACGGGGATTTAGATCTGCCTGCCTGCCTGTCCATAAGGTATCATGCGATCAGAGATACCTTAATCCGACTTGGCCTTTCACATCGGACGCCCGGGGTTCATCCAGATATGAAATGTAAATGCGAGATTGAAGAGGTCGATAGGAAAATTCTGGCATTTCAGGCTGATGTAGTCATGCCACAAGCTAAGAAGGAAGAACTGAAGACTTGATATCATTAGCAGAAAAGGAGCAAAATGGGCTTGTTTAACATGCAGACCCGTCAAAACTGTACAGGTACTTTTTTTGCTGTATTTTCTAATGTAAAATTTTTCTGTTTGTCCAGTGATTAAATGTAGGCATTTGCAAGTGTTTGCATTTATAGACTTTTTCATGCTATTAGTCCAATAAATCTGACAAGCTGGTAAATAGAAAAACAGACCAGAAAACTGTCAACAGTGTATTTAGCAGCAAGTCAGTTAAACACGAACCGACTTAGCAACCTGAACAGGTTGAAAATTCACCACAGACCACAGAGAAACACAAGCTAAACAACTATGGGTGCCCCGGAGGACAATTTAGTGAGACTAGTTAACAGTTATGTTGTGCGGAAGCCAGAGTACCCAGAGAGAACCCACACATGGACAGGAAACATGCATAGACCATACAGAAAGACCCCAGGCTGGGAACCAAACCCAAAACCTTCTGGCTGCAAGACAAAAGCACAACCAACTGCACCATCATGCAGCCGGTGTTTTTGTTGTCAGAAAAACTACCATCAGTTGGAAAATGTTTCTTTCACTTCTATTATTCTCATCTTCTCACACTCAGCATGTAGGAACACAGAAGGCAACCCTGAAATTTAAAAAGCAAAAATACTTTACTGGTTGCATTTGCATACAGCCAAGAGGTTGATACTAAGCTGCAGTAAAGAGAAAGGACATTGCACCTGGATTCTCAACTCGAGCACATACAGAACCAAGACTTTAAAAATTTGCTTTATGACTGGTCTTGAGAACCATTTTACTCCAACTCATGGATAAATCTGTTGTTGTAATGTGACAAAATGTAAAGAAAGTCAAGGAGTATAAATACTTCTAGTTCTGTATTTAGGGGGTTTAATGGGTTTAGCTGAAAGCTCAATTCTCCTTCATACAAGAGAAAGTTTAATCCTGTCCTGCATACAGTATTAAATCCCTTTCTGGTGGTAGCAACAGGTCCTTCAATCATTCATTTCTTTTCCAAAATTTAAATCAGATTAATTCAAAGTTTAATTTCTCAATCATGAAATATTCACTATTGAAATAACCAAAGCACAACCGAATGTCCCCGGTAGGAGTCTGAGGCTATCACTATCCATAAAAAGGATATTAAAAATGTACACCTTGCCTGAGGACTTGCTTTAAAATTCCACATCTGTTCTCCCAAAGACATTTCTGAGAGGCATTAACAACAAGTTTTGCTGGCTGCATTCAATGTGACTCTGTTACCGCAAAACGTAATTAATGTGCATCTGTTTAGCCATGCAGTGAATAACACTGAAGAATTGTAAGGAATCAAACTCCATTGATGCTATTTAAAAGCAGCATACATGGATGTAAAATCATTTGAATAAAGATTGCTGTGTTGCTGTAAAGAACAGATACAAAGACAGTTACTCTTTTAAATTCCTCAAGTCTCGGAAGGATTACAAAACAATAACTTGACATGCCCAGTTTTTGAACAATAGACGGTGTCATTATGTAAATCCTAGGGGCTCACAAGTATATCACATCTTATTCCATCTGCACTGGAAGTTGTATTTATAACTATGACATCTCTCCTTGTGCAGGATGCAACAAAATCCACAAAAAGACAGCAATAACAATGACTCACTATATCTTCGTATTCATTGCCCTGCCAATTCTGATTTTGAACAGTAGGGGAGAAAAAAGTAAATTCCATCCATCCAAGAGTTTAACTTGTCTTTCTCTCATTTCATTTATTAGCTTTTCTCTTCACATCTGTTTGTGCGTACTTGTTGGTGTCTGAAAGCGCATTAGGATTTCCTCCACAGGACCATCTCCAGCAGAAACACTCCAGCAGAAACACCAGGACCAGCCAAGCCCCTCTAAGATCCTTAGTAATGCTACTATTTTTGTCCAGTCTGCCCTAGCATGTGCCCCATGCTGCACAGCAAACATTGCTTATGGCAGGAAGTGTCCACATTTTCCAAAAACATCTTCATCAGCATAAATTTTATGCTTTCAGGCTTCTTTTCCTTATTTTATTTTCCTTTGCTCTGAGATCTTTGTGGTCACAAGAAATGTAATGCTGAATAGGCAAGGTCCATAATCACCTATTTTTTAATGTTCATATTGGTCTACTGAAGCAATGATTAGTAGTCAATGTGTTTTCAAAACCTTCAAAGACAATAAAAGTTGTACAGTGTGTCTTAAGCTCAAATGCCTGATAAATACAACACAGTTTACAAGAGAAGCACAATTATTTAAATTTTTACATTGTATTACTTTTCTCTTAGACAGATACTGACTGGAAGTGCTTTGCAAGCTTCATTCGAACACAAACCTTTCTCACTGCACAACTTTTTACCTCCATTTCCTTTGGACATTATCACTGGTTTCTGGGGAAACAGCAGCTCGGTAGAAAAATGAAAACAGCATGCGCATAAAACATTATATGACATTTTGAGATAGGGCTTGATTTAAGTTGGTAGTAGTCCAGTTCAGCTTCACCTAATCATTTACCTCAATCATGAACCTCCATTTAAAACGCCTGAATTACCTTTCAAACAAAGGTGTATTTTTTCTCCTTTCTTTAAAAATTTTTGCAGCAGTTTGTTGCAGATATCAATAAACCGATAGGCCAGTTGGGTTGACTTTATTCTCTGTTGTACAGCAGAAAAACAGTAAAATAAAATAGCAAAATAAACATGTTGAGTTATTATATAGTCACTAGAGATGAAATAAGCCTAAATTTAGCAATAAAACCACCTCCAGTCATTTTCCTGATTCCGTCTACAAAGATGTGCATATGCTGCATCTGTGCTGCAATGATAAATATTACACTTTTAGGGGCCATAAGGGCTAACACATTATCACTCATCAAACCCCACTCGCTCTGCCATGTGCGGATGTGAATGATGGCTGAACCCAGCTCTTTTAAATCACAACTGGAATCTGTTTCTGCTCCTGCTGCTTCACCTCACTGACTTGAGGGCTAATTAAGTTTGAATGAAGTGTGCAGGAAAAATATGATGTATTCTCGTTTTGTGATGTGTCTAAACACAGCACTGCAGTGCTCAGAGACAAAAAATAAAACCTCTTGAGAGAAGAAAAAAGGCTCATTATTCCCCTTAGAAACAAAAAGTCAGAAACAACATGAGGTTAAAAGATCAGAGACTATTTTAGAAATAAACCTTAATCAGAAATAAGAACTTGAATCTGGAAGTGACGTGATTTCATACAAAACTGTAATATAGTTGCTCTTTGGAAAACAGGTAAGATGTGCTCATTAGATTTTTTGTTGTCTAAGTCTACTCGTTGTTCTGGCATCAGAGCCATGCCTCTGCCAGCCTGGGTCTCTCTACCGCATTTTCAGTTTCACATTTTCCACTCACAAGAGAAGGTTTTAATGATTACATGAATCTCATCTTGTCCCACTAGAGACAGCACAGATAGTAAACAACTAACCTGTCAAAACTTATCCAATCATAAGTCTACTGGGGAATGTTGTAACACGAAAGCTCAGAATTTTGAAACACAATTTTTTTCATTGAAAAAAATGTTTGTCTTGTGCTTCTGCTGTCAAACATTCTAAATTAAGTAGTGTTAGTTCATTTGAACATGGCACATACAATGAACATACATTTGGCATTTAATATGCAAAGTAGGTAATTTGATATAGTTGGGCGACAGAGTTTTTCCAATATAATCTGTGGTATGTGTAGAATTTGCACCACCAGGCATGAGTGCAGTAGAAATAAAATGATTATTTCTACATTTTAGGGTCATAAAATCCTATCAGTTAATTTAACATAATTTGTTCTGGCCTTAAAAATGATGTAAGTGCCCACTGTTGCTATAGTTATGTTTGTCAAATCACCAGCAATCCTAATCAAGGCATTCATCCTGCTCTTCTTTACCCAATTCCAGCCATGGGTGAAAGTTCAAATGCTTGAGTGCATTAGTTTTATACCGCAAGCAAAGAAAATTACCTGAACTTATACACCATCATTTATGCTGCAACACTATTTTCTGAGGCCATGCTGCAACATAAAATAACCAACATAAATGGCTATCCAAACACCATTAGTAAAAAAAAAATATATATATATATATATATATGTTGATAAATAATTGCCATATTTGTACATTTAAACATTACTTTTTCTTACCCATATATAATGAAAGAAAGAGATTGGTTTGTGATAGCACATATTCAACCCATCAATATTAGTTTTCTCTCTTAAAAAGTTTACTTAACTTAAAATATTTTTATGTTTCCTCTGAACTGATGCAAATGGTTCATTCAATCTCCAGTCTAAGTACTAACTTTAAATGGACGTTTCTGGCCTTTTAGGGGAGGGCTGTTAGGGACACCAACTGTGTTTCTCTGTGACTTGTTACGGCTCTGTAAAAAGGCAGTAAAATCTTTATGAAGTTTGTCAACACGAGTTTGGCTAGATGACAGCTGAGTTTTCCACAGTCCCAACACTACACATTATTTAAAAGAACATTTGAGAAGAACACCGTTATTTTATTTTGCATCAATTGACAATTTTTAACATTAAAATCATTGTTTATTTGCCCTGATTTATGGCCCATCTGTGGCACATACTGGCTCAAAGACTTCACAGCATGACGCAGATGCATATCTCTTACAATCATTCTTTCCAGAAAATTTAAAATATGCAGGACTCTGTTAGAAGTCCACAGAGATGGTTTCAAATCATTGCATCAGTCTGTGAAGATGTGAAACCATCAACTGCTGACCAATGACATGGGCACTTAACCCGCAATCATTTTCTTTCATGCCTTCTATATAAATCTCAGATGATTCCTTGCATCTTATCTGAAACGTTAAATTAGCTCATTATATTTCCAGCACACTAAAATATGTGAAGGTTCTACTGGGAGATCAAAGTTTCCGTCAATTTGCATGTGTATGCATGTTATTTCTGCAATGGGAAATTGTTCCAGACACTCGGTACCTTTCTGGTAGTTTTGTTGCAGGGCTGTGTTTGATTTTTCCTCAATTCTGTGTTGACAGATAGAATAAGCTGCCAGTCAGAGTCCATCCTGTCCACCTGCAGAAGTGTTGATTCGCCTGTAAGCAGCTCGAGGCTGATTGATTCCTGAGTGAAAGCTTCAGGCACATGACTGACAACACGTGATTACTGTTTCCCTCATTGTACTATGTCCACTGATAGGAATGCTGCAAAAAAAAAAAAAATAATAATAATATACACATATTCATTCAATGGAATATGCATTTCCATAAGACTGCCTTTTTAAGGCAATAAAACCAAGATTGAGATGCTTCATCAATTCGGCTTCCTCTGGAGAGTTATTAACTTAATGGAGTCTCAACCCAATGAAACATTGGAAAAAAACGCCATTTATCTGCAGTTGGATTTAAATGTGCACTCACATGAATTTCCACGAGAATCATAAACCATCGTGTGGTATATGATGTGCCAGGATGAATCACCGAGCAATGCATATAGTTTGAGTGAAGCAAATTATTCGTTTTCTGTGTTTTATTGCACACTGTCTCTTGTAGAGAGGGTAGAAATAAATACTGAATGAATAACTTGGATCAATTTTGATCCCATGTCCTGAAGCTGTGCAGGTGGAAGAAGTGATAATAGTATCACCTAAGAAACATCTCTACAATCCTAAAGCACAAACGAAGATGTAAAAATGCTGAAATTTGTCACATTTTGGGACATTATCAGCTTTCAGTCTACCTTTAAATAAATGTTATGATTGAAAGATGAGTGCTCTTTTCATATCTTGAATACAAACAGCTCTGATATATATTCCTTTTAAATTACATTTTGCAATTTTACATTTACTCCAGCTCCTTTTCATTCTAACCCTCTCTATTAGTAATGCAGCAGAGCATTTCCAATACTTTGATGATTGCCAAGTAATGACTGCTTGCAAGTGCTACACGGGCCCAAGGGCTGGCTTCAGTTGTTTCAACACATTCACATAAATGTGTCCATCTGGGAAGAGCTGAGGCCAGAGGTAAATGCATTATTAAGACAGGAAACACCGAGTTGCCTGCAGGGTCTCATGGTAAAATTTGAAACTGACACAAAATGAAAACCATTTTCTACCCAGTCTCAAAACAAAGTCCATAACAGAGGCATATTTTTCCACAGGTGGTAAGTGTAGTCTCAGAGAGGAGACCTAAAAAAGATGTGGTGGCACTGTCATATTAGCTTGATGCAAGTGTGGGCAAAAGCTGTTGCCGTCTCTTCTACCGCTTTAAAATTGTAACCACAAACAAGGGATATGTTACTTCTGGAAAAGATTTGGGTTGTAAGATACACCAATCTGGAATAACATTATGACCCCACACAGTCAGTGAATAGCACTTATTATCTCTTCATGTTTGCACTTGTTATTGGGTGGGATGTATGACACAGTAAACAACCATTAAAGACTAAGGATGAACCAACTACATGGTCTCAAGAAGGCAATGCTCACTCCTGATGCAAAAGGAGAAGTGGCCAATGTGTTATGTAGCTCAAATTGTAAAGAAAAAAATAATAATTCTGGTTGTGGTGGAAAGGAGTAGAAATACAAAATCCACCACATTTTGTTGCTTTTGGAGTTCCGTCATGGTCCCAATGACACCCATATTGGTGTCAAAATCACCAAAGAGAGACAGATTAGGATTTAGACAGGAACACAGAAAGTATATACTCTGCTAACAGTGGCCTCTTTAACTAATATAATATGCCTTGGCACAAAAAAAATGATTCAGGAATGGCTACAGGGGTGCAAGTTTGAGATGTTGACTTTACTTTTAAACTTTTTAAATCTCAATAAAATTAAGCATGTCTGGAATGTGCTGGGAAAACAAGTCAAATCAAATGAGGCCCCAGCTCATAGTTTAAAGGATTTGAAGGATCTCCTGCTCACATCTTAGTGTCAGATACAACAGTGTGCATTCAGGTATTTAGTGGAGGATTGGGTTTGCAGGAAAAGTAAAACAAATACACTAGAAGGCATACACTAGAGTCTGTCTCCAGCACTCAATGAAGGCGGTGGAAAAACCCCAGACAGGTTTATGTATTTTACAAGAAAAAGTGTTTTCATGCAG
The DNA here is from genome assembly GCF_027474105.1 of Poeciliopsis prolifica. Taxonomy (NCBI): domain Eukaryota; kingdom Metazoa; phylum Chordata; class Actinopteri; order Cyprinodontiformes; family Poeciliidae; genus Poeciliopsis; species Poeciliopsis prolifica. The sequence goes on along the minus strand of NW_026562421.1, from coordinate 298,069 downwards.
TTTTGTCTGAAAATAAACACAATCATAATTCCACATTTTGACAACCTAAAACAAAAACCATGACAATTGGACATGATTTTTAAAGAAATGTGTTGTGTTATGATAATGGGACCATCAAAACCACTTTTACTCAATCAGCTATTTGTACTTTTATACGTTACTTAAAGGTATTATTGTCATTAAGCTTGAGTTTTCCCTCAGCCTTTTTGTTTCCAATGTGTTCCTGGATAAATTTCTCAATTTTCTGCGTTTTCTTTCAATGAAAGGCACTCCTAGTTAAATGTCCACAAATCTAAGCGTTTTTTTTTCTTGATGAGCCATTGACAAACTTGTTGCTGCTGTTAATTCTTTACTTTTTGTTCTTCTTGTCCAATAGGCATTACTTTCAGTCCAGTGCTCCTTTCTATCCTCTCAATATCTAGTTGTTTGCTGCAGGTGGATGTTCATATACCGATACTGATTCTGCTGAAAGATTCTTTCATAAAGTTTTCTTTTGTTGTTATCACTTTCCTGCACAGGATGAGTAATATCTACAAAGTCAACAACTCAACTGGATTTTCCTACATAGAAATACTTATACTCACTGAGCAATTGAATTTTATTGTACTATAATGAGATTTAGAAGTCAGTATCACTAAATGATTAGATCTCAATTGAATGGGTTGGATTAATTTGAATTGAATTCTAAATAATTAAACATGACTTCAGTCTGTTGAGGACAGTGTAATTTATCTGGGCCTTTTATTCTAAACACAGGAATGTTTTTCCTCAATTTGTAAAGGATTTTATTTCACAGCCATACATTGGACTCAGTGCTCCTCCCAATAAACATAACTTAAAAGACAATTACGCTAAAAGTGTGGAGTAGGTTCTTTTTGAACTACAGATGATCTTGCTTTGGAAGATTGCCTTTGCTAATTCAGTTATGGCTCACTATCTGGAGCTGTGGCTTTGACCGTCACCTGCAATAAAAAGGGAGAACGACGTGCCTTGAACACTCAGCCATTGTGTACCTCACTTCCTGACATTCAAGCGCCATTAAACTGCATTATCTGTCACATATTGAGCAGATGCTTTCTTAAATAAGGCAGCAAGTGCTATGCTGTGGCAGCTGGTGCTAAAATGTTGAATGTTTAAATCTTTTATTGGAAGCAATAGTGAAAAAGGTCTCATTCTAGATCATATTTAAAGCAATTTTCTGTTTCAAGATTCTTTCTTAAACATAAGTAAAATACATAGTTGCGATGCATTTTTATCCCTGTGGGAGGGTTCATAGATTCAGGTCAACAGAAAAATGGTGTGACGTTTAAAAAAAAAAACTTTGCTAGGTGTTTGATGTCTTGAGGTGGGTCTGGGTTCAGCGAAATGTGTGTGTGAGAGAGAATCAATGAGAGTGAGTCCATGACTGAGGGAGGGAGCTATTTGTTTGTCTTGGCCCCTGGCTTTGACCTTGACTGTGACCGCTTTGGTTTGTTCAGTGTCCATCCAAATCCCCCAATCAATCCTTCAAACAACCCTCACCTTTTCCATCATTAAATCGATTGTGCATCAGTGGCCATCAGCCTTTTAAGCCTGATTGGAAAAGCACAGACACAGCTGACTGACCATTTTTTGAAGAACTTTATGGCCAATAAATGGAAAACACTATTTTTCTTTTATTCTTTTGATTTTCCTTTGATAACTCCCAGAAAAGAATTACAAAGTTTTCACAAAATAAAATTTTGGTGTTGGGTAGGAGGATGCTATTCAAGCATCTAGTCTTTCATGGAAGGTCATGACATTCTGATACTTCCTATGCTACTGACAATTAATTCAAATACATTCATTTAAGTTTTTGTTGCCATCAAATCATGTTATAATTTTAGCTGCATATTTGACCGTTCCAACAATGATCTATTTAAAAATATTTGTTTGTGCTCGGCTGTTAAGCATATTTAGTAAATTTTAACAAGGAGAGAGGATGACAGTGAGAAAGAAGCTTAATGTTACACTGACAGACAAGACAATGTTTGAGCTATTTGGCCAAAATGATAAGAAGCATGTTTGAGGAATCCAGGTAAAGCTTAAGAACATGCCAGGAGACCTTTTACTGTCAGTGGGACTCATGCATTGCATAATGTAGGATGAATAATAAAAAATTAGAAAATGATCTAAATTCTTCAACTCCAAAATTAATAGCTAGATGGTTAAAAGTTCAACACCCTCCAGAGCTCCAATGGGACAATGATCTTTAAGCACATATCAAAGCCACAACAAGCTAACATTAAATTCCTGGAATGGTTCCAGCAACAGCCATTTTGAAAATGTATTGACTATGCCCTGTGTCAGGAAAACAGATGATTTGAATGAGCCTTAACCATTCGGCAAAGAGAAGTGAGACAACGAGCTGGAATTAGGCTAGAAGCTTAATTGTCACTTAAAGATTGTGCTTTCTTCAGCTTCCCAAAGAACATTTAGACAAGAAAAAGGGCACGTGTGAATTTTGACCTGAGGATTAGAGAAAAATTCAACAGCCTTTTCAATTTTGTGTTTTCACACTACTCAAGTTGTATTATATATAATCAATAGAGTCTGAAAAAAAGGTGTTTCAAAGAAATCATTAAAAGCCAAATTTATCAAGATAGTTATCCGCACACAGTGGGCATGTAAACCTCTGAAAAGCACAAATTGTGACTGACAAAAAGCTCTTTTTCTTTCATTTTCAACAAAATGCCTCTTGTCTTAATCCACAGAGTCTGCATTGGTTGGAGTTTTTGAATGTAAATGTGGTGGAAAAAATAAAATGCAGGGAAATAAACTTGAAAACAATATGACAAATTATGATAATGACAAATCAGTGATTTAATTTGAATACTTTACAATCTGCAAATTCCACAAGCCTGTGAGTGAATTTAATAGCAGTTCAGATCAATTTCACATATTAATGTATGCCTTCCCCTGTTTAGCATGCTTCCGTTTTGTGTGTTAGCTTCAGGAGTGTGCGAGGGAGCAGCTAACCTCTCCTGACCTCCACTCTTCATGGTTCATGTGACTTCTATTGACTCCAAGGATGACTGCCCCTGCTAACGCTGCACCGGTGTGTCCGCTCACACAAAGGCCGACGAGCCTGTTATCAAAAGTCAGATCTAGATCTGACTACAATCTATTTCCCCCCTTTTGCTGCATCTCCTTTGGCACCTCCTGACAGCCGCTTTTCCAGCTCATTTCACAGGAGATAGTCACGTCACTCTAAAGACAGGGACATCTCTGCAGTGACCCCCTCCTCAATCAGCAAAGCCTTATTTGATTGAGCTCTGCAGCAGAGCAAATAAGGAGGAGCAAATGGCATGATGTATCCTTGATAAACAGGGGCTTTGGAGACACAACGCTAAAGCACCGAGGTCGAAAGGGCATTCCAAGTATAGGCATTTTTCTTGATGAGCATTTTAAGGTCAGTCTAAGTCTAACTTCTGAAAAGCCTCATTTAACTCTGGGCCTCTTATTAAAATAGGTTTGCTCTGATGCTTAATGTGCTGATGTGCTAATGGAAATGATGTGCTAATGGAAATTAAAATCAAGTAGGCAAGAAATTAGTTCACACGAAAAGTTGAAGAAAAATTTAAAGACATAAGTCAATGTTTTCTACAAGATGTCCATAGTGTCAATATATCAACCTTCGTTTCCTTCAGCCAAGCAGGAACACTTTGTTTGTCTAACCATTGTAAAGTGAATGCAGGTAGGCAGTTGGTAATAATTGAATTTCTCAGCTTGGTAACCAAGTCCGCTCACAAGCAGCCCTCTTTGTCTGATTGCATCTTCACCAACCTTGATGTCTCGATTCCAGTCTAACCCGATGGCCACAAACAAGATCCCCGAAAACAGCAGTGGACAAGATACTGGAATCAATATGACTGACAGGGACTGAGCATGTTTTTAAGACTCTTATTGGACATTTTCAGGGAATTGCTTGCTAAAGGTAAGTTGGAATACAACTTATTCCAAATATAATAAGTTCTATTATATTTGGAAATTCCAAACAATGACCAGTTTGTCTTCACCTGCTGAGGAAAAGCAACTCCTCAGCTTGATGATGCTGCCATTATGTTTCAAAGATAGCATCTGGGTTGATCACTTTCTCACATTTTGCATGCAGTCCAAGGCCTGTCAGTTTAGGCTGTCAGACATTGTCTTGGAAAATGTGCCATGCTCTTTGACTTTCATGTGATGGATTAGACAGATGGATGTTTAAGTTTGTAATATTGGCAAAGATGCAGCATAAAATCAATTAGGGGATTTCTAAAAACAACTGGCATTTCTATTCAGGTATATCAGAGCAAGATAACTGAATACATATGTATGCCACACTGTGAAGTTTTACATAAAAAATGATTGAAACTACTTTGTCCTCTTCACATTTATGCACTACTATAAAATGTTATGATTAATCACATAAAATTTCCTAGCCATTGTATGCCATTCACACACAACAACAATTTCTGTTTTTGATGTTTGTTTGACTTGTAATAAAGCAGTTTTACATTGCTGATCTTCTTATTTAGTAGTTTGACTCAATGGACTGTGAAAGCATCATACTTGTAAAAAAAATAGCCATATTTTGCTGAAGAGCCCCCTCCTATACAGGAAAGCAAAAACTCTTGAGGAGACCACTCAACCTTCATCAAGGTTGTAATCCTGAGCACAGCTGGTGAGAGATGCTGACAGTTTACTCGCTGAATTAATGTTACAAGTCAAGGTCAAGTGCTAACTGATTATGCACCTCATATGCAGCATAGGGGAAAGCATACGGCAAATTCCTTTACACCTGGAGATGTGATTATGTGCCAATTCTTAAGTCACATTTAGCTCTCCTTCCGCGAGAAGATTGTAAAGTGCAGCAGAGGAAACCAATAGGAAGTGTACTCGAGGCACGCTTGCTTCTTCGTCTGTGTGACTGCTCAACCTTTGCTTTCTTTTGGCAGAGTGGAACCCAGCAGAGTGTGAGGAGATCGGTCACAGAGGCAGAGCAACATCCTGAAAGCCTGTAATCAGTATCTGGCTGCTCTTAATTGAAGATGTTAGTGCAGCAGAGTGGGAAATGACACAGGAACCTTCTTGTTCTGCCACAGATGGACTCCAGATCCACACACACACACACACACACACACACACACACACAACACACCCCACACACACACACGCATACACACACAAAATACACAAGACGCACCATGACCAACCTACATCTGTTCTTATGGCCAGCTTTCACCAAAAGATAACAACCAGAGACAATGCACTCCAACTGTTTCAATTTCACACCTTACAAATGTAAAAATGCTCTCATTAAAAAATATTCAAGTTTTAGTGTTACATATTTGTGACATTTATATTTTGAGAAAGTGTTTGCCCTTACAGTTTTCTTTTTTTTTCTTACGTCTGAATGATTCAACTCAAACTACATCTAGCATCAGCAAAAGATAAGCTGAGTAAATATGAATTGAAGTTTTCAAATGATTATTTTACATATTAATCAAAGAAGGAAAGCAAATGAAAATGGAAATGAATTGAGATCACTACTGATAACTGGTTCTTCAAGACGGTAACAGTCAGAAGTTTGGAGGTAGATTTGCTGGTGAGTTTCAGATCGTCATCCTGTTTCATATCCCAAATTGGATTGAGCTTAATTTGTAACTTACTAACTTTTTTATGTTTAGAAACTGTCTAATTGGGTTATTTAAGGTTCTATCTTTATGTTTCTGTATTAATTTTTATATTTTCATGTAAATTAGTTTTGCTTAATTCAGCTTCTAGCTTGTGCTGTTTTGCTCATCGGTGGATTTTGTCTTGGATGTCAGTTTTTCTCAGTTCACTTCATATAACCTGTATCATGAACCCTGACCTTAACTTAGGTGAGTAATGCCTCAGTGCTTTAGATGTCGTTTATGACTTTCTTTACCAGCTCATGGATGAGTTATTGAATTTTGTTTGTTCTATCTTTCCTGGGAGGGTTGACCACTGTTCTATGTTTTCTCAATTTGTTGATATTGGTTCTCACTGTGGATCTTAGTCCCAAAGCTATTGAAATGCCTTCATAACCCTTTCATGACTGCTGGCTGTCTGTGATTTTGTTTCTCCGTTTCTTCTTCTACCCTGCTTCCTGTTGTCAGATCAATGCTGTGTAAGTTGTTTCTTGATTTTACAGGTTAGGGAGTAATCAGAATCGGTGAGTCGAGTTAGACATATTTTTTTCCTTTAATAAATAAAATAGTCTTTATTTTTTGGGTACATACTCCAGTCTTCTTTAACTGCTATTTTTTCTAAAGATTTTAAAAAGAAGTGTCACAAAAAAGCAAAAACAGAAGAAGTCTGTCAGAGGGGTATACATTTGTTTTCATTGCAGGTAAAAACATGCTTCAATTGCCTGGCGCCTCTGATAAATCACAACACTGCCCCCTTGAGATGGATAAGAGAGCTAAACATATGAAGACCACAGAAACAATAACAAGTACATTTACTGCTTTTTAAAATCCGTCAAAAGACAATAAATAATTATTATGATTTAGATTTTCTCTTTTTATGGTCAATTTTGAACTTATTCCACCAGAGAGAGATAGAGATATTCCCTAAAAAAATCTGCAGAGCTATACTTTATGTTAAAATCTCCACAACAGATGTCAGGGATACATTTGCCAAAAGAAAACCTCAGATGACTTCAGTCAAAGCCAGCGCCTTGTCACACACCGCATCTGATCTCTGCTGCTCGTCGAAGAACTTCATCATCATCATGAAAGCATTTCAAAAACAGAAGATGAAGCAACTGTGACTCACGTTGCAATTCAAAGGCAAATCACTTGATGAAAGCTGCGATTCAATCAGCTGCTATGCTTCATGTCTATCACCCCCTGGAAGCAGCAACAGCTTCCCGCCAGGCGCACCGTTCTTGCTGTTTATTTAGCCGGGGATGAGGTACTGAGGATCCCAGCGTTGCCTGGCTGATCCTGCGCTGAATGGAGGCTGATTAACTCTACACACAGACCCAGCGTGTCATTTATACCTTGCCAATGAATGTCTACCAGCACCCTGAACCATCACCACCACCAAATTCGACACACTTTTAGTAGAAACACCTCTCACTCGTTCTTGTCTACCTCTTATTACTCTGCTGGTTGATTTTCTTGGATCTTATAATAGCAATGAGTTTTATTCCATCTGAAATAATTCTAACTATCAAATAAAGGCACATACATGTGCAACTTGGCACCATCTTGCCTGCATTACTCTGCTGGGTGTCCTGCCACTGAGATAGGAAGCGCTAATTCAGAGCTGTCAGCACTGATGACAGCCCATCTTTAGTCTGTAATGAAGCGAGGAAGAGAGTAATGAACTCTGCACACAGGCCAAATATACAACAGAGGCAGAGCAGGATGTTCAGGCACATAAAAGGATGTGGAATAGGGAGGAGGTGGTAGATAACGAGTCGGAGGCGCGACAGAAAGTGTGTTTACCACCAGGCTGATGGCAGAGACCTTATCCGAGGAGAGACAGGGCAACACGCCTCCTGTGTCGTGCTCCCGCCCCTCCATTTGCAGGCCGCCCTGCCTACTTTTCTGCTGAGACATGGATTCAAGAGGCCGACTGAGGCAGGCACTAATAGTGTTTGAGGAATAAATAGGTGCTTCTAAGCTATCTCATTTTAAATAACACAAATACATAAATCTGAAAGAAAAATTGTGTTTTTTTTCTTGTGTAGAGTCTAAAGAGACGGGACTGAAGGGGGATGGGAATGCCTGGCTGTGGTGACCGTTTGATGCTTTGTACGCAGGCAGGCGTAATGATGTGGCACAAGAGAAATTACTCCATCAGAAGACTTTTTCTCCCCCCTAGCAGTATTTCATTCTTAATCAAAAAGCTCATTATAGCAAACACAGATTGACTTGTCCTTTATATTCTGCAAAAATATGATGTGGCCTCCTCTAGAAGTCGATGCAATTATTCACAAACAAAATAAAGAAAAAAGAAAACTTATTTTACCTTTATCTTTTATCATCACAACTATTTACTCATTTTTTTCTGTTTTTCTTTCAATTTGATTTCTCATTACTCCACAGGTAACAGCATGTAAGAACCACGGATGATGATGAAGGCTTTCTGTTCTGGCCTGCAGCTTTGATGGCCATTTTCTACATTTACTAAAGAAAGTGATTCCTGTGCCAGGCTCTATTCAGCAAAATAGCCTATCATAATGATGCAATGTATAACCCTTTGCCCCAAATTTGTCTTTCAGTTTCCTAGAAACCAGGATGCTGTGCTTTGTGATCAAAAAGGGCCTAAAGGCAGTGATCATGCGTCTAATGTATAGTATTGTTGCTGCTGAATCTGAGCAGAGAGCAGGAAAAAAATAGGCCAGAAAGCTGAACAACAATGTTTGCTGAGGATTACTTGCTAATTGAGGCGTATTCCACAGACATGACGGATAAATTACATATTGTCAAGTGTCTCAGCTGCAGAGCATCACCTATTGTTTGGATCTTCCTGTCTGAATGTTCCATGGTTTGCTAATGCTGCTGGCACAATTAGTTCAAACTCAGAAACTACATCTAATTCTTCATGCAGAAATTATTCGTAGCATAACTAGTTTTTAACATAATGCAGTCACGTTTACAAATCCATCCAGTCTATATTTGATGGTATCAGAAAATAGCTCAGCATGCCATTTCTTCCAAAGTATTCATTTCACTTAAGCTTTTCACATTTTGTCAAATTACCACAAACTATTTGGGATTTCACACAAAGAAACAATCTATAGATTCTAAGCCACCGAATTCAGAATTATCCAAAATACATAAACTACAAAAAATACATAAACTTCATAAACCCTCGGCTGCATTCTCACAATAAAAGTGCATCAAATGAGCACATATGGTCTGTGTCACATACACAGAAAGCTGAGAAAAGCTAAAAAGAAAGAAAGTTTAATTGCATTAAAAAAGTGAGCAAAAATATAAAAATACATTTAAAAAAATCTTACCCACTAATCATAGTAGTAGAATTTGACAACAGCACGTAAATTAATCTACTAGTGATAAAAAAACAACATCTAAGCAACATTCACATAAAGGAATCTTGTCTTTTCCTATATTTCTGAAATGAAGTGCATTACCAGCAGACTCATGCATTTGTGCTGATGTAAACAGTTTTTTTTTATTTCACTCATTATGGGAGGCAACAAAGTTTTACAAAGTACTTTCTCTAAACAGATGGGGAAGCAGCCTATTGTCCTACAGAGCTGGATTCATTTAATTTCTAAACAGCTGGGCTGTGAGAAGACTAAAAGTCCAGACTGTTTTTAAAGACCTCTCCAGAAAAAATAGCAAGTTAGGCTAAACAACAGCGAGGTGAAGACATGCAGCTGTTGGAGAAGACATATTGCAGTGCAATATAATACAATCTGTTTCAGATTGTTGCCGTTTTAAGTTCTAATAAATATGCATTTTTAATCATATTTTCTTCAGGTGTTTATTTAACATGCATTTTTCTGTACTGGTAAAATATCCAAATGTCAAAATATGTCTATGTACAGGAAAGTTGCTCGGCTTTCTGCTGATCTCCCAGCAGTCAACTCAGATAGTAATTTTGGCAAAATCATTGAAGAAGCCTTTACTACTTTTTATGGATTTTATGGGAGTTTTAAATTAACCTGTACAAAAAAAACCCCCACATGATTCCAAAAAAGTTTCAAACTATTCTGTGACTATCTGCAACCTACCAACAACACAACATTAGCATGTTGTAATGGAGCTACAGCGAATCACCACCAAAGAAAACGGGTGGTGCTGCTGGACAGCCAACACTAACAGCAACTGCATGTCAAGTAGCAGAAGTTTTTGTATATTATTTTTTTTTATGTTAATCAGGTTACAAACCTGTTTTATTAGAACCTGGACTACCTGGACTATTAGAGAATGTTGTTTAGTTGTATTCACACATCGTCCTGCTTTCAGCCACCAGTTATCGTCTTCCAACCCACAGGTGATCAACCCAATCTGACTGAAATTAGAAATTCAACAAAATGCAACTTTTCCATATGACGCTGTGTGGACTCTTATGAGACACAACTAATTGTGAATTTTCAATAGATTGTAAAATGAATCCCAATTTGGGAAAAGGTGAGACTTAGTGTCACAATATATATGCCGTAATTTCTGTAAATAAATGAGAAATTTAGCATTTTGGAAGCACTGTGTTGAGTAAAAATTCTCCCTCTGCAGAGAATGTTCATAAACATTCGAGGACTGTATGGCAGCTTAATTCGGATTAACAGAGGTTTTAATAAGGCAACCGACTTGGAGAGAAAAAAATTCTGGTTTTTGTCCAGCTTTTATTTATCATTTATATTACAGGTTGTTGCAAGATATAAATGTCACAACACAAGCAAAGCATAATGGTGCTAAGCCAACCTAATGAGGTAACCCTGCAAAGAAGAGATAATGAACATGACAATCTATCAAGTGTAGATTCAAAGTACTGGTGAGGAGGAGCTGATCTTGTTCCCACACAGTGAACTTTTGTTGATACCCAACCTCACTTCCTTTGTGGAAGTCGTTGTGTTCCATTCATAGCTGGCAGGCATGTTTCTAAATGGAAGTAAGTATAATTACAGGATGATGAAGGTAGGTAGCAGCCAGCCAGGCAATCAGCTTCCCTGATTGAGACAGAAAGTAAAGGTCTGAAAGGCCATCAGAGTGTGAGCCCACGGCAGGTGCAATATGACGCCTCAATAAGCCTGCCTGAAATTAGAAACTTCACATTCAGTTCTGCACGCCTCTTGGACATGGAAGGGAGGCGTTCATTGACAGGTAGAGTCCAGGATGATGATATCTTTTCTCATGTCAATAAGGCTTCTTCATGTTTCTGCTGCCACAGCTTACTCCAACATTATTCACATTGAAATACGCAAAGCTACGTCAAGTTCTTCAATGCATAGCAGGTAATGGAATATATTTATTTATCCACAGCAATAAGAGAAGTATTTCCCCGGCGACATGAGAGAGTTGCATTTCATTGAACTGAGTGAGATTTTTACTGTGCATAAACACAAGTATGAGGAGGACACTAACATCCATACATTAAAATGAACACTTATTCTATTTTTCTTCAGTCTTTAAGTCACTGCAGTGAAAAAATGCTTTGTAGCTAATTAATTATGACTTGTCTTTGTCTCATATGAATAAATACACCTTAGGCAGAATAAATCATTTCTGCAGGAGATTGACAGCGATCACTTTAATCCTTTTATGTAAGTCGGGTCTAAGCCAGCTACCAGCAGTTCTCTGCGACATGCTGATGTACTTTATAATAAAAATCTCATTATAAATTACATAGAGAAGGTTAAGTGTAATGCTTCACATTGTAGGAAGAATGCATTATACAAAGAAACATGGCAGAGAGAGGAGATAAAGAGCATAAATCCTGATTTAGGAGGAAACTTTCATTGCCTGACTTAAGCAGAAACAGCTAATTAATTCAGTTTTTTGAAACGTTTTCACCATTTGTCATGGCACAATAACAAACTCATTGAGATTTGTTGTGGTAAGCCAACAAAACGTAATGTATAATTTTTCTAAATTAATTAGTGTAAGAATGAAGTGCAAGGACAGTAATACATATTCTTTTGAATTTTTCATTTAAAGTTCTTACAATAGATATCTGTTCAGCTACCTTTATGTACGAACTTAAATAAAACCCAGTGCATCCAGTTTACTGGAAGGAAACTAAATTTTTCAAAACAGAAAGCCTTTCCATCAACAATATTGTTGATGGAAAACATTAGAACTTGAAATATGATGTTCAGATTCTCTCTACCCAATCGCTATACAGATAGATTTATATGAAAACCATGTAGCATCAGTTAAAATAATATCATATATTGAAAAATAATATATATTGGGGCATGTGGTTGTCAGGAGACAAAATATTGATTTTTTTTTTTTTTTTTTTTTTTTTTTGAAAGCTACATTTTGTTATTATTTTGTTCCTTTTATTTGGATTTTCAAATGTTCATCTTTTCATGTTCTTTGCAGAAAAGAAAAAGGGCATGTGGTATCTTATTTGTGTCTTTTTAAATAAAATCTAAGAAATTAGCAAAACTGGAGTTTCAAAAATACAGAAATTTTCAGACTTTTAGGCTATGAATGTCATAGAAATTGCTTCCTGTTTTCCTGTTTTGTGCTATGCAAGTGTGCATGCGCACGCGTGCATGTGTGCACATGCTTGTGTGTGTGTGTACAAACTGAATGGGATTGAACTTTAAAAGGCCCACAAAGGTTGAATCCTGCTATCAACCTAAAACTGTCTGCTCCTTTGGGCCCTCCAAGACAATGCCACACACAATAAACGGATAAAAGCCAGAAGTCTATCCAAGTCCATGGGCATAAATTTGAATGGCAAATCTGTTCAAATATAATGCATTCTCCATGTCAGTGGGAATCAAATAGAGAAACAGAGTCCAGCGGTGCTAGCCATTTCACTTTGGCAGGTAAATTAATTTTTTATGGTAATATGTGTAATGTTTAGAAAAGCTCTGTAAGCAGATTAAGAGGAGCACTTAGCCGAGCATGGGTAGCATGAGCGAGGTGGCGGGTGGCACAGTGGGATACGAGAGGTGCACAGCACTCACTGGTGTCAAGCATTAGCCTCCCCAGGCGACATATTCTCAACATTAACCCCGTGCTGTGAGACGCACTGCTGATGCTGAGCCTATATTTAATGAAGAGTGACAGAAAGGGAAAAAAGCCCACAAAACTGGAGTAAGACAATGAGAGACGGATGTACATAAAGCAAACAGATCTGGCTCCTAATATGGTGAATATCTCTGGATTTTTACATCTCAGATCTGCAAGACTATTTTGGGTAATTTGATTATACCTTGAAAATCAATTTAACCTAGAGTTTGAAAAAAAAATGCAGTATGAAGGCTGACGCGACGTTAATAGGGATGTGCAATCTCGGAAAAATTAGAAAGCCCTATTGCAGCCTTTGTCATCTGGTGTAAACAAAGATACTCTTTTTAAAAACATGTTTCTTGTAGTTAGTTAATATTTTTTTAGCCAACTTGAAAGCTTATCTAAATCTGGCCTTGAGTGTAAACACCCTAATTACTCTGTCATGTCTTCTACTTTACTTCAACTTACTTTAAAAGTGTTAGGCAATTATTTAAACTCACTGTTTGGAAGTCGCATGCTCTATGTAGGAACAGGCGATTACATTCAGATTAATGTCAAGCAGTTCATTATTTTGAAACTTTGGCATTTGCCCCAAACAAATTTACCACCAAATCATCCAGACTTTGTGACCTGTTGGTAAATCAATTTTGTTCAGAATGTTGGTGTTTGATATCCCATGTTTCCCATCATACAACTTTTATAAAAAAATTTTTTAAAGAATTATCAATTAAAAACAGAAATAATTAATTACAAGATCGTGTGTATTATGTATGGATACTCTATTGTTTCGCTCTTATTAATATCAGCTACAGCTCTGTCCATCTGTTCTACTCATGAATTGAAACGATGACACACTGCCAAGCTGATGGTTTTGTTTTGTTTTCTGAAACACCATTGAGTCCAAAATAACAATATCTATTGCCGGGCTTCATTTTCCTCCACTGTCACATGGCAAAAATAATTCTTCCTTCCTCTTATGGTATGAGGTAAACGTTCATTCTTTATCATTTAAGTCCTTATTAACGTGCCAACACCTTTAAGTCCATAGTCTGTGTTTAGCTATATTTTATCTTATAATAATTTGCTTGTGCATATTAAAATGTTCCTACCTAAGTTATTAAACCTAATAGGTACTGTTATATTTGTAGTTTGGTTTCTAATTTATTTATCTATATTCATATTCAACTAACTCTAATATCACAGTAGGAACCAATATTAAGTAATGGTTTTAACAGTTATTTCCAGTTACAAGCCTTTTAAAGTGAAGTTCAGCTCCTTTTCTTCTATCACATGGAGCGATGGAAAAGAAATCATGTTGTGTAGCATAACAAGTACATTCATTTCTAAAACTAGCAGCTGTTTCCATTTCCTTCTGAATTTATTAACAATGCCGTCCACCCTCCTTGGCTGGTTTCCTGTGAAGCAATTAACACACACTTTGTCCAGATATGTATACCCACTGTTTGAAAATGAGGCAAAACTGTGAACATCTTCTCTCTCTAGACCACCTACTCACACTACCCAACTCTGTACCTCCCCATCTGGCAGTGCACGCTCTGTTTGTATGGACGGCATGTTTTTCTTCAACTGTCCGCCCACCAAAACTCATCATCTTAATTGTCCCTTCTGTTGATGTAAAATCCAATAAAAGTGGCAGGGACCGTCTAGAATTGATTTTGAATAGATGCCACTGCCTGGGTGTCTAAAATCTTGACAGCTGGAGGAGAGCTGATGCACTGTAATAAGCAAAAAATGTGTGTCTCCGTGTGTGTTTGTATTCGAAAGGTGGGGAGGGAAGGAGGATTCTTCATCACTGCGATTTTTAAAAGTAGTTTGCTGTTAAGTATGGCAGCACATCAGGGATAACCAGTGTCTACATTGCCCAGCCTCACTTTTAGTTTATTTAACCTTGCTGGTAGTGTGAAGCAAATCTGTCTCTTCATATTTGTGTGGATGTGTTCTATTGTTCAGGGGGCATAAATGCCTCATTCACGCTGAAAAATTGGAAGGAAGAAGAAAAAAAAAGAAAAATCGTCAAAAGCAAACTTTTCACATGACTGCACTCTGCTTATTGCAGTTTGACAGCACACAGCTGAAGCTAAGAATAATGCTGCTTTTAAGTACTTCTGACCTTGTCTCATACATAAACAACCGGTATTTAATGTGCTGAAGTTCTCACATTTTGTGGTTTTTTGAAAAACCTTCATCACATAACTTTTGTGGTGGGCAAAGAAAGAAAAGTTTACTCAGCAAAAACTTAGAAGTGTTTACCAGGAAAAGAGTATTGTTATCGTAAAAGGATCTTGCACCTCTCACAGCAAAATGTTGATGCTTTTTTGATGTGTCAGGGTGAAGCATTAACGTAATAAACTGGCATTGTATTTCTAATGGTCCACCTATAAATCCAGTGATGTCGCTTTTAAGCAGGCCAGGACCAACAAAAAGAATTGACTTATATCTGTTATTAAACGATTTTTAAGTTTTCTGAAGTTTTGTTTTTCCCCACACTTACCTTTCATCACATACTTTATTATAAATGGGTAATAATAGCCACACTTAATCATGATTAAGTTTGGCTATTAGTCACTGACAGGTATTTGGAGATGTTTCTGAGCCTGTGGGACTAGATTATCTGCAGATTCATACAACATGGAACAGTGGTGAAGATTCCCAGGAATAGTTGGCCTGCAAAAATTACCCCAAAATCTAATCAATGGCTTATCCTGTAGCTCATAAAAGGAACCAGATCAACATTTAGAACACCTTAGGCTGCTCTTGGCCAATTTAAGATCAGTGTTCGTGATTCAACAATAATAGAAATGTTGGAAAAATATTCCATCATTGGGAGTTTCCGAGGCAAAAATCATTGCTGCTTAATAAAAAAAAACACGCAACTTAATTCACTACATGCTCACAGGTTTACCGCTTTTAGCAATGGTGGAAAAACATATATTTCATGTAACATGCATAAAAAGAGTTAATAGATTTTACTGGAGCTGCTGATGATAGTGCATCTCAAATATACAACATGTATCTTAAAAAACCAGGGAAGATATATGAAAATCAATGCATTTAGTTTTGTGATTTACTACTATTATCACTTCAGGAAATTTATTTTTTTAAAATTGTACATGTAAATAAATTTACTAAAAATTTTATTTGGGTAGTTTACTTTTTGGAGCATGAGATGAGATCTTTCAAGGATGAGAACTGGACGAATAAAACAAAGAATATTGAGCCATATCAAATATCTCAGCTTCCACATTAACAGAATCACACACAGAAGAGGAAGTGACTGCCATCAACCAGCTCACTTCAGGCTACCCCACAGCTGTGTTGTGAACCAAAGCTCAGATAATGAGATCATGCCAATAAAACCGAGAATGGAAAACTAAACAGAATAAACAGCATCTGCTTGTATTGCCAACTGTGCCTCTTAAATACTGTTTTCAGCATAGGCAACAACAGCAGCAACTTTTTGGAAAGTGTTGAATTTTGAGGTTTAATTTGAGAAAAATATCTGATGTTCAGTGAGTTTTTTAAGTCCAATAATAAAAAGTCGTCATGGGCATATGTTTTTCTTCAGATGGTACTTTGGACATGTTGGTATTAATTTTCTATCTGATCGGCAGGATGCATTGAGTTGTATAAAACATCATAGTCTTGTGTTTTGCAATTCCGCCCTTGAAAATATAAAAAAATTCCAGAACATTTAGCTACATGTGATCTTATTCACATGTTTACGCGTTTCCCAAACTTAGTTGCTTTCATGATCTAAAAGATTTTATTGCCGAACATCAGTTAATGTATTCATATTCTCAGTTTACTTCATTAAGAGAGACATTTACAATTTTATTTTAAGTCTTGAATCATTTCCTGTTTCAAATGATAAAACAGAAATCTCAATAAAAATTCAAATGTGGTGTATTTTTGAATCACAGTATTTGCCTCTACAGCAGCATCACCACAATCCTGCTGACTGTTATGTCGATGACTGAGCGAGAAAACAAGATGCGGACAAAAAAAAGCATTCATACAAACAAGAACTGCCAGCCTTTTTTTTAATGGCATGCCCATGAATACCCAGAGAAAATGGCAGTGTAAAAAGCAGTTAAGTGGGATGTCCTACTCCAAGCCTGAGGCAGCAACACAGAAAAAGAGCAGTGGAGATGCAAAGACATTTGTCTCAAAACATGGATGTTGGTGTCCAGGGGATAACTTCTGGCTTCAGGGACTTCATTTGACTCCATTAGGTGAAGTGACCTGAACCAAATCGGGCAAACATGCTGAAAGGATGTGCAGAAAAAGACGGAGTGAAGTACAGAACATTATTTTACTTTGTCCAGAGGAACGTAAGACTCTGAACAATACCTGGTGTCTAATGCACTAGTCTACAGGGAAACGTTTTGTACTTGTGCCTGTAGTTATTTATACAGTACATGTATGTGTTGTTAATGCTGCAGTGTTGAAATGTTTCCTGGAAGAATTTGCTATGTAGGACATGAGCTAAAAAAATGTCCAGGGGAGCTTGTGTATTTCTATTTGTCTGTGCAGTGATTTGTTTTGTTGTTTTTACAATCTTATGTTGGTAAGTTGTTTTCATGGATCTTCTAGACATGTACAACAACATGCCCTGTTAACTTTTTGACATTTTATCTTATTTCTGCCACAACTGATGTATTTGAGATTTCATATTCCCATCCTGTTGCTTTGCAATGTTGCAAATAAGAAAAGGCAAACTGTTCAGTCTCTAGATGTGCAAAAACATATCCCACAAGACTTTAAGTTGGAATTACAGTAAAAAGCTGTTTAAATAAAGGGTTGTATTCCTAACATATTTTTTTTTCTTTTTTTAACAATTATGTGCTATTTTGTGTTGGACTATTACATAAAATCTCAATAAATTGTATTTGAGATTGTAAAGTGACAAAATGGAAAAGGTTGTTCCAAGGCATTTATGTATAATTGGGAAACATACTCTATTTTTTTTGCATTGGTCTGTTCTTTGTAGTTAAGTAACTAAATGTGACAGACACAGCTCTAAGAGTGTCAGTGGGGGGTTTGAACCAGTGGGAGCCAAAAGGACAAGGAAGATAACCCCCCAACACACCGCACACACACTAATTAACAAACACATTTATTTCTTGGTTTTCAAGCCGCTAGCATTTTCAGCCAACTCTGATTAATTAGTCTTGTCAGGTACCGTACGTTGCCACTCACAACAATTAGGCCATTAGCCTTTCCCATTTGGCTTACTGCTCTTAAACAAACAGCAGGACCGCTGAGCGTTTCCTCTCGCTCACTTTCAGTCCGAGTTTCTCACCCAATCACTGTCCTGCTGCTGGACCCTAGTGCCTGTCCTCATTCGATGGGGGCAGACTGACTCGAACTGAGCCCGTTAACCTCCTGCAGCGAAACCCGGCACTTAAAGTAGACCAATCACAGCAGAGTGTCAAACAATCCTTGTGTAACAGACAGACCTCTTTGGAGTCCTCGTCCTACCCTGTAAATGTCTACCTGCATGATGCCACTGCAGAGCACGGCATGTAGGATCTGAACCAAAGTCTTAATTGGATCTAGTTGGCTTTAGCAGAGCATCAAGAGAAAAACACATGGGCAGCTCGATTTAACCCTGACTGTCGCTGCACCTATGAATATTAAAGGGGCAGTATTTCATGTTCCCCAGGCATACAGGGCCATTTTACTATATAATCAAGTGACTGTGTCAACTTTGGATATTATAAAAATACTATATATGACAAATATGAATTAAAAGAACCTCTTAATGTAATAGCTTGTTATTGGGCCTCTGTCTCTTTAAATCTGCTTTGGAAAGTCATCAGAACACCACTCCTCTATTGACCCATTCAAAATATTTTTCACCAGCATTGCACTGAGAAATAGATTATATAATGATTACATAAATGATTATAAAATTTATTACAGAATCATATGATATATCACATTATATAATGAGCTCAGCAGATGCACAGCAATTAGTGGTATTTGCTAATTGCTCCTGGCTAGTCTGGAGCAGCTGACTGGGAAAATCACAGGGGACGGGCGCTTGAAGATTGGAAGATTTCAAATTGCAACTCAGAGGAAGAGCTGCATCTCAAAGGTGGCGACCTGTCCAACCAGATGTTTTGCACAGCTTAATGGTTGCCATGGAGATTAAAGGATTTCTCAAACATGCATGAAAGAATTGAGCAATTCTTTCATCGACTCCCAGTGAGGGAATAACATTATAACATGATGCAAAGCCTTTTTTGCATAATATTGTCATACAAATAATATGCTCCTTTCAAAGCATTGTCTACAATTGAGAGCCTTATGTTTTGCAAAATCACCATCAACACCTAGTCCATGCAGGATTCAGTGCAAGCTGTCTCCAGCTTTGTGACATACGCTAACTAGATTAGCCATAGATATCAGTGAGTCAAACAGTCTAACACAAGACAAGGGAAGAAAGATGAGCTCTTAATGTGCGCCGATTTGTTCCGTGGATCCAAGCATGTTTCTGTGTGTCGAGGACGTGGCTGCTCGCCTGCGGTCTTTATGTGCCTCTCTGCCTCTGCTGTTTGTAGCCATCTCGTCACGTTAGTGCGTCAGTCAATCAAGTGGCGGGGGCCCCTCTCTCATCAAGGTGCTGTGCATGATTGCCAACGCTTGGATGCGCAGAAATTTGCACCTCCCCGGAGAGCGTCCCCGCTGAGAGGGAAGGACTCATCTGTCACACAGACCACAGCGCCGATCCACAATGACAGATGTGCGTTGTGACTCAAATGGATGACAGCATCGAACCAGAGGCTGAACAGTAAATACATACAGGGAGGCCGACACGTAGAACAAACTGTTGGTATACATGCTTGGTGATCGTTAATCTAGTTTGTATATTAAGCAAATTTTCTATGGCTCCAGCAGTGGATTTTCAGTTTTTTTTTTCTTTTGATGTATTTAGTTTTATAGCTTTAGGCAACTGAATAATAAGCAAACTGAATCATGAGCAAAGAAAAAAGTATAAGAAACACTCCAAAGCTTGGAAGTCATTTAAAATGTCAACATATAATTAAGGTTGCCAAGTTTAGGGTTTTTTCATTTTGTTTTAAAATTTAATGAGAAAATATTAGCATGTTTTATAGTTACAGATTAATGAATCAGTTTTTTCTATATGTTTTTCAGGCAGAGCAAAATATTGAAAGTACTTTTGTAGCAAAAATAAAAACAGACAAACTCCACCCAAATAGCGACGCCTCTCTTTTAAACAAGAATTGAATATCACACCATGGATAGATGAAGGAGCCGTTCAGATCTGCATCCTGCATCTGCAGATGGATTGTTATTGTAATGTACGTAAGATATTATCTATTTTTAAGATGGAAATAGCCTGCAACGTGTTGGATGGCTAAATAGGAACTTAGTAGCAACAGATAAAGGTGTGATGAGCATGTTTGTAACAAAGATCATCTGGAAAGGTTAGTGTGTTCAGTGGAACTTGAGACACATCTTTTTCTTCACCCAACAAAAACTTCACTTCGGATTATGAAACTGCTTGCGTCATAGCAGGCCTATGCGCAAATACTAGTGAGGAGAAAAATGTTTATCTTCTGCTACATAGTGAAGAAAAACGTTAGACTTGACAAAAATCTCCTTTTAAGTCTCACTATATTCACTTTGAGTTGGAGAGTTTGCCATCACTTTTGACTTGGATAAAAATTGTATTCAGAAAAAAAGTTTAGTCTGGTGAATGTCACATAATCCCTCACTCACAACTCTCAGCTGTGTTAGTGACATTTTTCTTTCACTTGTTTTAGTATATTTTCTGATTTTAGTCAGGGAACTATAAGTGTGACTGAAATGTCCAACTAGCCAGAATTTAACAGAAAAGGAAAAGTTGTAAAACTATTTAAGTATGTCCTTTAAATTTCCTTTTATACTCATAACAAATCTATAAGAGCTGTCTACATCAGACTTTTAGGATAAGTGCTTGTACTGCTGCTCTGTATACTTTGTACTTTATTTATTTATTCAACAGACTCATGGTCCACAAGATACACATCAACACAACATACAAAACAAGAGAAAATAAAAATAAAATATTTACTGTCGGTAATCATTTTCCTTTGTTGAACTCAGTCACATTTTCAGCCATTTTCCTCCCTGATGCAGTGCCGCCAGGCTTTTGGAACTTTGTCAAGTCTTCTGACCTGTAAGAGAATAAAAAAGGCACTCGGCGGTGACTGCAGCACAGAGGACCAGGGAAATTAGTAGAGAAAGGGATGAGCTAGAACGGAAAAAAGGATAGAGTGATGGGGGGAGAAGGAGCGCGGGGACAGAACTGAAGAGCGTTGGGGTTTTGTTTTTTTCCTGTCACAGCAGTCCCATATTGTCCCCAGAAAATGTCACTCTGCCCTTGGGAGGCAGCGCTCCGAGGCGAGACTCATCTGTCTGACCGCATTTGCAGAGATGTTCTGTGGCTGGATCCCGAGGAGGCTGGGAGGCATCCCACTGCACTTTGCCCAACAACACCCCTCATGCTGATTGTTCCTCACAAAAGCTGCAAGTGTCCTGATCTGTGGGCCATGCAATGGTATTTAAGTACAAAAGTAAATATTTAGCCTAATTCACATTCATGCCAGATTTCTAATAACATCAGCAAGCACCAGAAAGGCACAAACTTACTTATCAGAAGTCAAAAATTCACTTTGAGAATTTTTAATTTGGGGAGTGAGAAGTCTGGATTTCCTCTGTTAGGTTGCTGCCCTCATGACCCGATCCCGGATAAATGGAAGAGATGGGATGGAGAAGTTTAAACCATTATTATTGCTGCAGCTTTGTTCATTTGTATTTTACTTTTTTTTTCTCCAATTTGTGTTGTTACTTAAATGTGCTTAGCTGTTTGCTGTGGTAACGCTGGAAATGTTATTCTAAATGTTGATTGTGATTATGTTAACTTTAACAGATGAAGAAGTAACATAATATGTTCTTAATTTCTTTACAGGTAACCTTTCAGTAGGTTGAGTTCAGATTTCATGGAGTGCTACTCGCCAGGGAAATCACAACTATTTAAGGAAAAACATATTTGTATGTTAGTCTTCTAAAGGCATCATTGTAGCCATCTGCTTCAACGATTATATCTAACATCCAAAAATCTTTGAAAATAACCTCATGTATCCACAGCAGTTTTAGTTAAACTCTGGTCTTAAACACATATGACACATATGTGTTTTAGGCACATATGTGTCTTAAACACACATATTTTGGTAAAATCCTGTCAGGATCCATAAACAATTATTTATGGGTGCATATTGATATTTCTAAGTACAACAATCACAGCACTAGATATAATCTTTAATACCATTTAGTGAGATATGTTTGGCTTTTTTAATTCACATATTATTGTAGGTGTAACTCAGTGTTTCTCAGTTCCAGTCCTCAGAGATCATTGCCCTGCATATCTTCTCTGTTTCAGAACACCAAATTCAAATGATTACATCGCCTCCTCCGCACCCATCATGTGCTGTAGAAGCCTGTTAATCACCCACTTATTCAAGGCAGGTGTGTGGTAACAGGGAAACACCTAAAACATGCAGGGCAGGAGTCCCCCAGGACTGGAACTGAGAAACACTGGCCTAAATGTATTCATTGAGTTATTAAATAAGAAGCAAGATTGACCCGTACAAACAATTTATTATTTCAAAAAGTTTCCTTTTTCGCCACTAAAATTACATAGGAAACTGTATTATTAGTGTAAAATGCAGATATGATTAGTAAGTTTTGTATGTTGCTTGTTTCTTCATAATTTTATACATTGCAGATGGGCTGGAAGGACATAAAAAACCTGACTGGGTGAGAACTAGCATTAAACACAAAAACAGTCTGTCAGCACCAGGGAGATAATACTGCAATAAAAAGGGCTAATGAGAACATATATTATCCCATTAAAATGAAGCACTGGTCTCCAGACATTCTCGTCTGGTGCATTTAATGAGTGAAAAGCATAAGCATTCTTTTTCACCACAGTGTATAAGTGCACTAAATCAAAGAGACTATTGGGACATTGATGTTCACATCTTGTCCAGAATGGCTTGAATTAAAGTGATGTGTTGAACTACTTCTTTGCTAATATAAAATAGTCAATCCTAAATGACTTAATACTGGTTTTGGCCAGGAAAATAATGGCTTTAGTGTATCAGTGACATCTTGTATTTGCATGTAAAGACCAACACACTGAGAGAAATGTGAGGGGAATATGAGAAAAAGGGCATTACTTTGGATAATAAAATAAAAGTGTTATGTAATATTTGGCCTTTACTTCATGGTTTTGGGATTTTGGCTGTTCTGGGAGAGTTTGTTATCCTGACTAATCTGACTACTACTGGGGAGAAGAAAAATCTTGTCTAACCAAGATTGCTAAGTGGATTAAGTCAGGTTTATTTGCATAGCACATTTCAGTAACAAGGCAGTTCAAAGTACTTTACAGAAGGAAGATAAATCCAACACCTCTGATCAGGGTGAGCTTCTTTCCTCCAAGAGCGGCTCAAACAAACTCCACCAAAACACCAACAATTTGCAGTCCAAAACAAGCAATGGTCATACACAGCAAGGTAGATGTGGGTTTAATGAACAGATGTTTTACCATCAATATTTTTGCACCAGTACCAACTGTTAGAAAGGACTTAACATAACAAGTAGCTTCTTCTTCTTCTTTTTTTTATGTCATCCAAGCTCAACTGGGACTTATGCAATCTTGATTTAATTTTAGAATTCAAGTTCAGTCACTGCAATCGTTATCCAATACCTTTTAGAGCCTGTTATTTTCTGCTATCACCACAGACTCTATCATATCTCCAGATGGTGTTTGCCCACAACATGAATCTCTGAGAATATTCTTCCTCAAGGGTTATACTTGTAAATGAAAAACATTGTATGTGCATAACATGTAAAGAGCAGCATATATGGCTGCTAATATTCCTTAAGGTTGGAATTAATCACAGCATATTCCTGTTTGAACTGCGTTCCTAGAATAGCTTATGCTTATAAATTAGTACATAAACGCAAGAATGCAAGTAATCCTCTAATCTCGCATGTTTCTGTCATGCTGAAAGGCAAGCTACATTTGCTGCTCTGGATTAAAGTAGCTCATTAAAACGAGGTGCCCAGGATCGAAATAGGCCAAGAGCGATTCTCTTTGATTCAAATTGAAGACAAAGCAGCTCAAGGAAATAAATAGTTTATCAGAGCTGGACAAGGCTTTCCTCTTGTCTGCCATAAGCCCCGGACACAACACTGGCTCATCGACTCGGATGAGCACTAAGATTAAATGCCTTATTGACTGCAACAGGACAGAGGCATCAAAAATGAACTTGTGGAGAGAGTCACCTTCAGATGTCTTCCAAACGATGAGATCTCTGAGACACAAAAAGAGACGGATCACAAAGTTTGCAACTCATTGCGATTTAGATTTTTTAATCAAGAAAAACTTGAAACAGATCCGTCAACGGTCCATCGCACTTTCATTTGACATTGTTGTCAATATTCACCTCTGAATGAATGCCTGGAGAACAGCAAGGGAACCCTTATTTAAATGTCAGTGTACAACACAACATATTGGACCAGTTTCACATTAAAGGAGGGACACATTATTAAATGTTTAAATGCCATATTTTTTTCTCTGCTGATAGATTGATTCATAAAGGGCACTTAGCGACTGAGTAAATAGCTGAAAATTTTATGGAGGGAATAAACGTTTCTGTGTAACAACTGATCACCAACCCCCTCTTGTGAAATCACAGAAATCAACTTAACAATAAAATTTCTCTCACACACTTTAGCCGTGTGCAGGTTTTCAATATTTTATAGAAACTTAAGAGGGGACAGAAGATTGAATCTTTCAAATGCAGTTTATCTGGCTCATACAGCTGGAGGTCTCTGAAGGTGCATTCTGCAGTTTGTCAATATGTTTTGCTTGTACAGGCTGTGAAATTAAAATAAATAGGTTATTGACTGGCAGGTGACTTGGCAATGGGACTGCCGTAATGCACACCCACTTGCTCAATGACCCAACCTGCTAAGAACTGCTGTCCATAAATCAAAGATCTTCACTTTTGCATAAGCAATAACAAGAGCAATTCCTACTTCCAAGCCTTAAATGTTTGGTATGTATTAACTGTAGTCATACTTTTAACGGGAACTGGGGAGGTACAGTGCTGCGGAAAAGTATCCATTCTTCTTGAAGTTTTCCCAATAGCATGTTAGATGCAAACAGTTTGAATGCATGTTATTGAAAGTTTTACAGTTTAAATGTTTGAAGTCGGACAGACAGACAGATGGAAGGATGGAAAACACAACTCCTTTTCTTTTTATCATATCTTTCCAATGTATAGAATTTCTGCAAAATTATAAAAATTGTTCATCCACATCATCAGTGGTCATGTAATTACCAGCTTGAGCATTCATGCTCCTTTGAGGGGAACTGGTTGTTGCATAGCGGAGAACAAAGGGAAAGGTGTGAGCAACATGTACACAAGAATGATTAACATTATTAAGACCCGCCTCCCAGCTCTGATGAATTAATTTTAGAAATAACAAAAACTGGAAAGAGACATCCAAGTCATCTTTCTTAGAAACGCAACCTAATTTTTATTCAGCTTAAAGCTGCAAGTAGTTATTGAAGATTCAGTCTATTGGTTTTATCTCAAACGGTGTAAATTTACATGTTTTTAAGGGTTTAATTGTTGCACCTAGAGAAACAGCAGCCATCTTTATTTCCCCAGTTGTCCTATGAAAATATAGCACTAACAGAATTGTAAGAGGGCAGACAATTATAGTAGGTAACCATTTTTCATATTCTGTCCAGCGATCTTGGCAGTGGTTGGTTTGATGGATGCAAGGCCACCTGCCTCGCCGTGGGTTGTGTTTCAGTGCTGGGAAATGCCTCCAGCCAAATGTAATCTGCTTAATGTTGTGTAGATATTGCTGCTATTATGACAGAACACCACATTGCAGGTTTCCTCCTTGTCGGTACAAGAGCATGGAAAGGACGCGGTTAAGAATAATGATATGGTGAAGGTGGCACGTGCAGGTGGGAAGGAGAAGGAAAAACTTTACAATAAATCTAGTTTCGAATCTAAAACTACAGCATTGTGGCTCATTGAAAAAAAAAACATAAAACAAAACTGTGTCTTGCGCTACATTGACCAAGCAGCAGGACACTCAGTTACACCAGTCCAGATGAAAAATGACTGGTTTACAGATAACTGTGCAGCTCGAAAACCCAAAAGCACAATGAGCAGGGTTTTTTTTTTATTATTATTTCACATCCACAAAGTTTGGTTAGTAGAATGGTACAGAATATACCAGGCTAATCAAAAGCATTGCTTTGAAGTCTCTTATAGCGGCTACAAATTTAATCTTGGTTGTGAAAAATCAGTTGATTGCAATTACCTGTATGTCTTCAAAGTAGTTTCTGGTTAATTGTAATTCTGCTGGAATAATTTTAGTTGATAAAAGTTGTTGTTGCTTCAATGTGTAAGTTTAAAACAAACTGTCAAATGTTTGCCCCCTTCTTGATCTGGCTAGAGATTAGATGTTTAGTGGCAAACTGTTATTGAACAGCTGGTTGTCTCTGTGTTTCCTGAAAATAATGTGGACACTGTTACCCAGCATTACTATAACAAGACATTTTCAAAGGTCTTAGTGAAATTATCTGCCAGGGAAAGATTTTTAAAATCAGTATTAAAGAATTATCCACTTAAAACCAGCTTCTTGGTGAAAAGTTGCTTACAAAATAGTTTTGTCTTACTTCAAATGTGCTAGGATATTTACACAAGAAAGTATACCAAAAGTAATACATTTTGTGTTTTTATAGTGCATTCAGTCACTTATTTTGTGTCACACATTTTTACATTATTTTGACAAAGGCTTTCATCGTCTTTTATTTGGTAAAGAAAAAAATGTATTTAGTATATGTAATGATTGATTTGTAAAAGTAATAAAAGGCCAAAACATCCAAGGGGGTGAATGGTTCTCTCTTCACTGTTGATGACTGTTCATTACTCAGTTCTTGGTCCAGAACTGAGTTTTATGTAATTTTTTTTTTTTTAAATTACATAAAACTTATTTGTTGTATTTATGTCCAGCTTGATATTTCAAAATGTATACAGATGACTGTTTCATGTGGAGGCAGTGGCATAATTTTGTGTTGATGGGTCCTGATGACATATGCTTTTATTGTGTTTTATATTTGCATTCAAACACTGCGTTGCAATCTTTATGATTTTATATAACTGAAAGATGGCTATTGCAAATTTTCTTTGGCTGTTAGTATAATGATGAATAAATATTTAATGCCCAACCCTTTACTACTAGATGATAATAATGTAAGAAAAAGATGACAAATATAATACTATCTTATTGAACGGCCTGTGCATCACTTGCCCATGTTTAATGATACAAACATAATGGCTGTCTGATCTCTTTCAACCAACCATAAAATGTGATTCTGTGACTTTAAAATTGCAAGAGTCATTTTCTGTCAATCTCTTGCTTAGGTCCTCAAAATTCTGCACAATATTTGTGCAACAGGACAGAGCTGCCTTGACAGACTGTAATTCTATGTTTTTAGAAATGCTTAACTGTTCAATCCTAATATCCAGGGAGAAGAAATCATTAAAAAACAATCAATAAGAAAATATGTGAATTAAGAACTTTCAATCTGTGAGGGCTTTTCCTTCGATTTTTGTTCTTCTTTGTTGCCACCACTTGAACAAAATGAAGTCTCCAGGCTGAAAGAAGCTAGACAAGTGAAATAGATTCCCAAACATGCATCCCCTCCTCCTTATTACCTCTTTTTGTATTTACTTTTAATTTGTATCGATCTTTCACCTGCACCTCAATTTTGCTGATGTCAGAAAGGTGAGGGAGCATTACAATATACAATACTTTTTTTACCTCTCTTATCGTGGAGGAAATGAAAAGCAAATGGCACCTTTGTCCAGGACGTGAGCTCGTTCAGGCAGAAGGGCTTTGAAGCGCAGGGCGAAATTGAAAAGGTTGCAGGTTCACATCCCTGGACAATGCTGGCCCTTCTGCCTCCACTCCTGCAGCTCACAGGAGATTAGAGGACCAAAAGAGATAAGGAGCAGCATTGGCTAAATGTTTTTTTTTTTTCCTCCAGAATGGGGGCTGGGCAAATTGGAAAAGCTGAAGTGCTCTAGTTAGTCAGAAGACAGACAAACAGAATCAGACTGGCAAAGCAAGAGTATAAAGTGAATCACTCAGACCTGACCTTGACTTGATCGTGCATAAACCTGTTTGCTGGTTCAAAGATAAAAATAATTACAAAAAAAAACTGAGCACAGGTAATCAATAGAGAAACAGCACAAATTCAAAGATGGGATTTTAAAATCATGTTCTTTGTGCCAGTGAACAATTATGTCATGTGTAGTGACAATATTTTTAATCTTAGTGAAAACCTCAATGTGCAGCAAACGGAAAAGTAACTCACAAGCATTTCTAAAAGAGTTGTGGAACTATTTTATGGTCTTCTTTACCCATCTAAAATGTATCCATCCAGACTTTAAAACAGGTGATGCTTTAGGGAAATCAAGAAGGAAACAAAGGTAAGTTCACCACATTGGAGCCTGTGACGAATGCTCAGGTTGATTAGCACAGCCACAGATGACAACAGAAAAAACACCTTCAGTGTAAAAGTGAGATGTTTCTCTGCTATTAGCACATTTAACAGTGCTTACACAGGAATGATTGCACTAAGACACTCCCCCTAGCTCTGACTGGTTGTTTTTGACTGGGAGCAGCTCAGATCTTCAGGCACCAAAAGTAGTGCCTGAAGGAGCTTGATCTTTTCATAGATTATTTGCCTCATATAATATGCAAATATTTATTACATATTTTAACAAATATGTAAAATAGATTTTCTGTAAAAGTTACAAACTGGAGCTTTAAATCCATGCATAAAAATATGATGCATACTTGAGGAGGCCATCAAAGTTAGTGGTGTCAGTGCAAAGAAAGACTGACTGAAGTAGGAGAATTGTAGAAACATGCAAGAAACCAAAGGAAGAGAAGTTGACATTATTATTGCTCATTAAAAAGCAAATTTAGTAGGTGTCATTTTGGCCATTACGGAGTCCGGTGGGCTTTGTTGCCTCTTCTCCTGTGTCCCCAGCCTGATATTTGAATTAGCAGGTCTAAATGACAAGACCGCCTCAAAGAGGAGCCTACAGGCCACGCTCTCCCAGAGTTTCAAAGGCCCGGCAACCTGGTTGCTGTTGGCTGTCAGAGAGTCGATTGGAACGTGTGGCAGTGAGATAACCTGTACGAGACAGAGCCCAAAGCCGTTCGCCTCTTTGACAGGCTTATTAACGGGAAACCGCTGAGGAAAAAAAAGGTCCATATCGGCACAGGGATCAGGGGAGAAGAAACCTTCCCTTATCACCAGGACACCAGGGATTAAAGCCTGCCCCGCTCTGATAAATTAATTATTCTCTCTTATCTCTCATGTTTAAAGACTGTCAGACAAACCCACCTGGAGCCATCGTGCTGGACAGGCCGTGTGACAGTAAGAGAAAGAAACATGCAGCCTATGCCTGGGCTCATCTTGTTCTATCCAAAAACGGTTTTCTTCCAGTTTCCTGGCAGCAACATAAAATCAAATAAACAGACTTTCCTTTAAGACCTTTAACATTTCAGGGGATACCAGTAAAACTGTGCTAACGTCTTGACAATTATTATGGTCAACAGATTGCTTCAAATAGGAAATCTTAGAAATTACACACACTTAAACCTCTTTTATGGAAAATTTGTCATAACCCCACAAACACAAACTGCTTTCTGAAATACCTCAAAAATCACAAGAATGAAGCGTGATCTCCCCTAAAGCTGTGAGTATTTAAAAATAAAGCCAGAATACCATACTGCGGGAATGCAGACGTAGTTAAACAGCATCTGTACTATGGATGAACTCTTTGTCAAATATTTCTCCAGTACAATTATTTTCCAAACAGTAATGCTGGACAAAATCACTGTAGCCATCCTGCTGGCCAAGGAGAGGCTTAAAATGTAAATTATGCATCTCATCGTCTTGCTTTCCTGGAAATGATTTCTGAATCTTGTTTATGCATTTCCATCCTGCAGCCTGCTGGATGCACACACCATATCTCACCAGTAAAATCAACTTGACCTTACACAATCCTACAGATGTGAGCAAATGACCCAGATGGAAATGAGAAAATTACATCTTAATCTCAGCTTTAATGTTTTGTGAAAGAGGCTACAGTGATTTTATTGAATATAAACTCTGCCAGTTTCAATGTTCTGCTTCCATCTACTTCTACTAAATCTATTTTTCACATTGATGTTTGAATTAAAAGTAATTGCATGTTAAGAGAAGAAACCAAACAATTCAATGACTTAGATTTGTCATGCACACAAAAACTACTGCTTTCAATTTACACAAATTTATACCATCATACAGTTTTCACCAAACATTTGGGATAACAATTCTAACCCACCATATCTGGTTAGAGAGCAAATTTTGAACCAATAAATCACAGCTGCTCACAGTGAGGCAGGTTCTACTGGAGATGTTTGGCAGTAAAAAAGAAGAAATTATTTTCCATAGTTGCCAGATACTCGCTCAGAAAAGCTCTAATGTCAACAAGTCAGTGCTTTCCTTGGATACAATGTAATTTACTAGTTATTGTAAAAAGCATTGTATATTATAATTAGGAGAGATTTTTTACTGAACTGATTTCATCACATATTTCTGAATATAAATTATCTTTTCTTCTAAAATGCCCCAAAATAACAGCTTAAATGACAAGCTAATGCTTTTTAATTTGAATTCACAAGGAAATATTTTCAAGTTAGTAAGACATCTGATCAGTAAAGCATATCTAAAAAACCTTTACAATTGGATTAAATTGAATATTTTTGTGTGATGCTTTAAATGAAAGCAAATACACTTGTCCATCCATTTCAACAACTTGCGATGGAAATAAATATTTATGGGTTTGCCAATTGAAAACCTAAAATTAAATGTCACGTTTGGCAACACAAAACAAAAACATCAAAGACAGACATTGTTTCGGTATCTAATAAATTTTGCCAACATAAGGAGATTCTAAGTGGTAGGAGAGGTTTTCAAAGGCATAGCGTGCCTGTGCCACAATACCCTCTGATGTCCTTGAGATAGTTGCTTGAAGTCTGTCAGCGGTGCTCACCTCCAGCCTGACGGGGCCAGCGCACATGGAGGGTGATTGACAGGGTGGGTGAGTCGCAGGCTTCCCTAGCCTCTCTGCAATAATAGCAAAAACACCAATGCCGAGAATGTTAATGTCCTTCATATTTTATTAATCCAAAATCCATGGGATAGCAGCTTGGTGCTTTATGAAAAGAAAACATCAATCCTGCAGAAGTAATGAGTGTGGTGGCAGATTGGGGGTGAGGGAGAAGGCAGCAGAGAAGAAGGGGGAGGATGAGGCATCGAGAACCCCTCTAGGTATGTACTGAAGGAGATGGAGAAAACTAATATTTGACTGTCCGCTGTCGGGTCTCGTTGGCTAAATGACTGTGCCTCAGGGAAGAAACAAGCACAGCGGCTGTTGCTGAGGTGTCTCATCCAGCTCAGTGGAGTGATTGCTACACCTTATATGCATCTGTGAATGGCTTTATGTCTGTGCACGCTAACACATGTGCATGTCTGTTTTTTGTTTTTCCCCGTGTGCGCGTGCTTTGGTTCCTTGATTGAAGTGTGGGGGCTTTGTTGTTTTCAAAGCTTGTCACATATTTTTAGGCATCAAATTGACAAGACAGAACAGCAGCTGCATTAAAAGTGATGTGCGGTTTTCCTTAAAAGCCTGCATATGGAAGTGCCGGAAACAGTCTGAAGGTCACAGCAGAGAAAACAGGGACACAGCTTGTCTGGGTGCTACAATGTCACAGACAGGTGCCAAGGAAATTCAGAGCAGCTGGTAGAAAAGATCTTAGAAGTCAACGTAAAACTTTAATGCACTACAAAAGACTTGCCACAAATCATTTGCTTTTCTATTAGGAATGTAACAAGAAATATAAACTTTTTTTAAAGTTCCATGAAAGATTCATGTAATTCATAGTTTAGAAGTATTTTTTATAAACACTAAAGAAAGCACCAATTCTCTTAGATGAGAAAAGTAATTATCATCTGTACAAAAAGCAGCTATAAGCTGCTAAACTTTGCATGTTTGAATGTGACAGATGCTCCAGGAGAGAAGAATAATGGTATGGGAGCTTCATTATTTACAGAGGCTACACCTTCAAATTTGATGACTTTCAAACTTTGAACAAGTTGAAGGTCATCTCATAGATAACACCTGTAAATGCTTAGGATGCCAGAGGAACCAAACTAGCAACCACTAATGGTTGAAAAGGGAAAGAAAATATGTTTTTGCTAAAAGTTTCCAAAAATGCAAACAAAGAAATGTAATGCTGCTCCTACACTGCATTGTGTGTGGCCAATATTTCACTTTCCTCATTTATGTCATGAATTGTTGTAGGTTAAGAGCCTGTTACAGACTGATGATTATTAAAAGAAAAACTCAAAATTATAGTCAAGATATGAGATAACGGAAGAACATGCAATCAAGCCTGGCATTTAATACAAGGATCTAACAAGAGTGCAGGAAACAAACAGGCTTATAAAAGCTTGGTAAGGGATGAGTAAAACAAAGACCAGGTGAGTTTAATCAACTGAGAAGGGAATGTAACTGAAAACATAACAGGTTGCTGCAGGCTGTTTGCAAATACTATCTAGAGAACTGCAATAAAATTATCAGACTTATTTTTGCCATAAGTCTGGAAAGTTTCAATCAATTTTGAAAACCTACTAAAAATTGTGTAATCTTGCTTTAATTTATAGTTAGGCAAGATGAATAAAATTATAACAACCATTACTGAATTCTAATAGCATTAAATATAGCTTTTCTGTTTAAAGAAAAAAATAATATTATTTTCTACATTTTTAAATTTTTGGGAGATACTTTAAAACTGTATATTTTGCAGAAAAACTGATTGTGATGACAAAAACGACATGCCTCAATCGACTGCATATTTCTGCACTTTGAATATCTGTTTAAAGCCCCACCATAAAACGTAAGTATGATTTTGAGAGGAATAAAACGGTTTCTACAGCATTAAGAGCAGGTGGTTCTCTGTATAGATTGTAGAACTACGAGGCAGTTGCTGTCACTTTGTGTGAAGGAAACAGATGGAATCATGACAACTTCCATTTACGTCCACCATTCCCACTATTATTATCATGGTGATTTTAAAGAGACTGGATTGAGCATATGGTGAGCAGGTCCCTAATGACATGATGGATGTTTAGTATTCTCTGGGGCAGTTCATTGTTCACAAATGGGTGAAAATAGACAGTTTAATAGTTTCAGGCTAAAACTGCTGCTGTTTTTTAAGAAGGCCATCATGTCCAATCATTAAACATCTGGAATGTATCTGGAAGTGTCTCTGAGCTGCTGCCATTATGGCTCCAATCTTTTCGTCTTCTAACTGTGTTTATTGGAATCGCTGCAGGCTGCATAGCAAAAACTTGAGACTAATAAAAGTGATAAATGATTTCTTGGTGATTCAAAGAAAGTTTCATCTGTTTCTCTCAGAGAGAAGAAATTATATTCTGAGAAGATGCCACCAGCTTATTCACACCCACATCTATCAGGCGTTTTACTTCACTGGTGACATTTCATCCTTGAATGAATTTTCCTGGCATCTAAAGCCTCTTTTCACCTCTTCTACCTCCTGCCTGCACACATAAAATATCTAACTGTATTTAACAAAATGGTCACAAGAACTGACCATGGTTTTAAACCTATAATGTGGTTTGAGGATTTTATAGATTTAAGAAAGTTTTGTCATTTACAAATGTAGAAGTTGAACCTTTTGGTACATTAGAAAATTGATTAGGTTTCAATATACTAAGCCGTCAAACCACATTGGAGAGATGCTGCCCCCCAATTAATCCCTGAAAACCCCTTAAAATAAATAAAAATTGGTTGGGGTATAAAATAATAATAAATTTCATTATAGTTATATTCTTACATCTGCGTAAGGTGTATTAAAATGTGAGGGATCCTGCATTGGGGATTCATATCCCCATAAAGTGGAGTATATCTGTTCTTAAGCTGTTGTTACTTTAACGCTGCCAAAGGTGCACCATAACAGATCCAAAGTAAGTAATATTTCATTTAAATCCCATGATTTCTATTCATTGTTTCTTAAGAGTGTTTTGCTAATTGTCTCTGGGTGAATACTGAATCATTTTACATTTTGCCCCATTGAATGTGACGTCAGGCTCTTTGGAGAGAGTCTGCCATGACGGACATCAACAAAACTTGCATGCACTCTAACTCTTAATGTTCGTCAAAAAAACACACCTGTCATAAGGTTTGTTGGCTGTCATTTCATTTCACTGTTTGATTTATGTTTACTCTATCTCCAAACACTTTGAATATTCTTTTTAGACTAGAAAGTTCTGCTACTATTTAAATGAACCTTCATCTCTACCATAGAGCACGGGCTGGACTTTGGCCAGACTCTTAATTCTCCATCATATATTTATATAGAAGAGTCATTTGAATCCAGAGAACAGGTCAAATGGGCTTAACTATGTGGTGAATAATTTAAGATTCTATTAACATTTAAATTTGACATTGATTTCCCACAGTCAGGGCTCAACTAAGTGACAAGAAACAGCAAGGTGTTAGAGAAAAAGAGTCCTGCTATTTGCCCAGGCGGCATTTTTTATAATAAGTTTCAGATAAGATTAATTTATGAGAACTTAAAGCTGAAAAAAATAAATGTTTTACATAATTCTGCCTCTCCTGTGACATAAATAAAATAACATTTTGAACCAACCACATCGTTTTAATATGGTTGAATCTTTAAGCTAAAGATTCTTTATAAACTGTAGAAAGAGTTCATGTTTTCCATCTCAACATAGGTTTGTAGATATATATGTGATGTCCAGGCATTGCCTTTTAGAGATCTGTTTACACACAGAGAGGGGAGACCTTTTAATAGGACAGACCTGCCACTTGCATTGAGGTCATTGCATTTAAAACTTGTATTTACTGGACAGATGCCCGGATAGTTCAAGACTGCAGATTTACATTGGATCTCGCTTTATGTTTTGTCTGGGAATAATAATAATTCTAATGCATTGATATAATATTTCCAAGCTAACAGTCACAGAAGCTGTTGTACTTTTATCCAAGTCTTGTACACATTAATACTGAGATTCATCTGAATTTAGCTTTCAGTATGTAAAAATATTTGTTCTATATGGTCAGATACCATATAGAACATGCATACAGTATATGTCAGATATTAGACATATAACATTTTCAGAGACAACATACCAAAGATTCAGACATCTGATTATTATATATTTTATGCCTTTTTTCAGCATAAAGCATCAGGCGAGATTCTTTGGGATTTTTGTTTGTAATATTGTCTGACATCCTGCATCTCCTCTATTGCTTTTCAAGTCAAAAGGCAGGTTGTATATCTGTCAAGAGGGTGCACTGCCATCAAACTCAGATGAGATTGCTTTTTTTCAGGGTTATGAACAATAAACAGTGTTTGTACAGCTTGATATCTGTCAGAACAAGATGGCATGACTCAGAGATCTCAATAAAAAATAAATAGTAGTGCTGGCTGGAATGATGAAAAAAAAACAAAATAAAAATAGTTTAAAGAAACTGAATGAAAACCAACATAAAGGTTTTCTGATCTATCTGCTAATAATTGCTATGATCATTACTGCCATCACCCAGTTATTCTGCACCGTGTTAACTTTGTATTTCAATACAAGTAGAAAAGTACACGGCTTCAAATGAATAAAACTCTGGCATCATCTTCCTATACATCTGGTATAGTAACATAGCTTGTCTGATAGGACTAGATGATACAATTTTGTAGAATAAGCTTTGCAATTTATAGATGACAGATTAGTGCCACTGCTACAAAATCTACACTGCTGGTATTTAAATATCACAATAACCAAATGATGTTAGAAAATCTCATATTAAAAATACAGATGTTTTATATACATGGAGAAAGACTCACTTTGTGCAGTCCAACCTGTTTTCTGATCAAATTTGTAAAAATTATAATTTATTTAACTGTTTAAGGGACATTCATAGATCTTTAATCTTTCTGTGCAAGATGGCAGAACAATCTTTTTGAAAAAAAAAAGACATTTACAGTAATTGATTTATGAGGGAGCAGCACACCATAAATGATACAGACTTCACCCTGATAAATCCACACTATAAAAGTGCATCATAAAGGATAAAAAAAAACTTTGCATCCATGACAGGACTTTATGTTTCACAAAATGCACGTCATTTCTTCAAGTTTACTCCCTCATAAAAGGGTCTGATTTGTATGTTTGTTTGTTCGTATGTTTGATTGGTAGACAATCAAACATACAACAGTAGAATTAAATTAAAAGTGAATGCAGGGCTTCACATTTTTCCTCCCATTTGCCTTTAGCAAATTTATGAAATTTTTTGAGCATTACTGTGGTAGGGT
The DNA here is from genome assembly GCF_027474105.1 of Poeciliopsis prolifica. NCBI lineage: Eukaryota > Metazoa > Chordata > Actinopteri > Cyprinodontiformes > Poeciliidae > Poeciliopsis > Poeciliopsis prolifica. The sequence goes on along the minus strand of NW_026562421.1, from coordinate 261,764 downwards.
GTGCGCCCCACACTTTGGGAACCACTGCTTTAACCCAATGTGCAGTGCTAAAACTACCACCAGCTGACCTAACATTTCTTTCTATATTTTGTAGGAAAAAAAATAGTAAAGAAACTCATACTGTTTGCCAGTAACTTTTAGCAATGATAAATGTATGCAGCTGTGGAAGGATGGTGCGACCGCTGCTAAAATTAGAAACCAGTGACTCAGGCAGCACCGAGGGGTTACTGCTTCTTGTTAAGTGTGAGAAGCCTTACATTTCTCCTCACATCCGGCATTATCAACTTGCCATATCTCTGCTGTTTTCTACTTCATCTCTTTTTAAATCATTCACATTTACCTCATTTAACAAGATGTGTTTCTCTTGACAGTCATTCAAGGTGCCATTAAATGCAGTCACTGTGAGGAAAGTGGAAAACTTAACAACATTTTCTGCCTTTTATTATGCAAACCTTTGTCGTACATCTGGTTAATAGAGTCATCAAGAATGGGGACATCTATTAGATGCAACCCTGGTCACAGCTATAGCTGTGCTGCAGATGGTGTCGCCACGTTCCTGTAATTATACCGTAATGTCTTGTCAGAGCAGTATGGAGAGTCAATGGGAGACTTTCTGTCTCTCTAAGGACATGAGTGGCTGGGCAGAGCTCATTACAGTGAATCACATGGGCTGAAGAAGCAGAGAGCAGAAATACCTTTATATGGCTGAGGTAGGTCCCTGGTGGAAATGAGTATCTGTCATTTGCCATCAACCAGAGCTGTGTTAATTCCTCATAAACCTCCGTCTGCAGCGGACTGTGGTGTCTCCAGAGGACCTGGGATGTGACAACCATCAATCAGATCTGAAAATGGGTCAAATTACGGACAGAGTAAATCCACTTCAGTCTTGAGAGGGGATACCATTTCTATTGTCAGAGTCCTCACGGTGCATGCAAAAAATTTCCACAGAGTGTAAAAATATAGAGTTGGGAAAGTCTGAATTTAAAAAGAGAAATGAAAGAATTTCACAGGAGAGAGATTTTATTTTGTATGTTCAGTGCTTGACAAGGACTTCTAATGTTGTGTTATCTTAGCACACAGTTGACTTTTCTAGACACATCTCATAGGTCTGATGATGTGGATGGTGGAAGTCAAGAACCAAGCCTTAGTATCATCCATAAGTCTGTATAGATAGTCCACCAGATATTAGAAGGCTTTGACTGAATGATAGATAATCCATGATTTTGATTAAATACAGAAAACATTAAAATTCTCTGTTTTGCTTGTGTGTTGGGTCTGAGTTAGTGAATTAGCACAGTGCAGTTGTGAACAGAGTATTGATTATTGCCTGCTGATTTTCTGTTTTTGCTACAGTGCAACAAATACTGGGACAATTTGATGCCCTAACACAAGAACTCGACTGTGAGCATCTTCACCAGATGAGGAGCAAGCATTTTCTAACAAAGAAAAAAAATGCACTAGACTCAGACACACAGCTACACTTTGTTTATTCCTATCTGAACATAAGCTTTGTAGTTCTGACTAGTTTGTATCTGTGAGTCTGCTGAGAATTGTGAAGTTGGGAAAGATCCACTATACATTACCAGTGGAAATACTTCACCCTGTTCAAACACACACACTTTTCTGCAGTATTTCAACAAGTTATATGTTGAAAACATATATGTGGAAAAGTTCTTCTTTTATGTTTCATTTTAGTCTTTAAAGGACTGAACTTTGCATATAATAACTATATTTTTTGTTTGTCTGATGACATAAGTTTGCTTAAATATCTTCTTGGATGGATATTTCTTACTGTTGCTTGAGTAAAATATATTAAAGTTGTGCTCCTCCTACTAGAAAATGAAACAAAAACTAATATTTTATTTTCCACCGTCTTCTAAGAGCCTCACCAGCTTTAGAAGATAAATCACAGATAGTCCATAAGATTGTCACTCATTTCAAAGTGCTACAGAGCAACTTAGAACAAAGTGCTGTACGTACACAAGTGAGCGATTCCAGTGATTCAGTGATAAAATGTCACACCAGCTGTGCATTTAATCCATCAAACCCTGTGTTTACTGCAAAAGCTCCAGTCATGACAAAAAAAAATCACAAAGGCTTATCACATTGTGCCCTAAAATAAAGAAGGAATGAAATACATATATACATCATAAATTAGATGAAAGTGGAGCCCAGAGTTTGGCAACTAACCAAGCTACACCAAGTACATATATGCAAGGAAATATGGGGCGCATAATGAGAATGATGACAAATATATGACAAGCTGAGAGCCAAATAAAATCACTCTCTACCCTTTGTCACTTTTATATGCACTACGTTGTATATGCAGTCATCCGGCAGATGAAACTCATTTATGTATTCATGCCCAAGAATGATGCTGTCTGCAGGTTTCAGTTCTAAAAATAGTTTGATGCACAACTTCTCTGGGTGCCACAATGCACAGGAATGTAGAGGAAGAAAACTGAACGTGATAAACCCACTGAAGGTGGTGCATAATTTTGAACTACAGCAAAAATAAATACTTTGTTTTTTACAAATTAATATTTGAAAAGTGTGGTATGCAGTTGGATTCAGCACCCATTATTCTGATACCCCTGCATTATCCAGTGAAGCCAGGTTCCTTTCGACGCCACCTAATTATCAACTGGTGTTTATGTGAGTTTAATTTAATCTTAGTATAATTGCAACCTTTTTGAAATGTCTCAGGTGTATGATGGAGAACAAATACCATCAAGTAGAACAATCAATTAATCAGATAGGTCATGTATAATATTACGGACAAGTTTAAAACAGAATTAGGTTAGAAAAAAGTTACCAACTTTTGTTCATAAACACAGTTTAATCCACAACTGCAAACTGACTAAGATGTGTCCGTTCACCTGAACTGTTGCGGTGGGAAAGGAAAGCATTAATCAGAGAAGCAGTCAAGACGACCACAGTAACTGGGTCTCTTGGCTGGGGAGCTGCAGAGATCCACAGTCAGGTTGATGAATCTGTCAACAGAAAAACCATTTGTCCTCTAATCCATAAATCTACTTTTATATAAAAGTAGCAAGAAGAAAATCATTGCTGAAAGGCAACAAACCCACAAGAACATGCATCTAGATGGGACAAAGCAAACATGTGGATGATGTACGCCAAGCAAACTGGACTTTCAAAGCAAACAAACTGGAGTTTCATTAAAGTGGACTAAACAGGGCTGGTGTGAATATAAACCTTAGCTGACGGAATCCAAATGCACATAACATCAGATTTATATTTGTGTCACTTTCTTTTCACAATTATCCTGATAAAGTAAAACTTTTTGGATATGACCTAAAATATTTGAAAAGTTTAAGAGGTCTAAATGTCTTGTAAAGGTGCTGTCGGCAAATATATATCAGGGAACATTTTGGTTTTAGAGTCCCACTGATGGGGCCTGACCTCACCATTTGGAGCTGACTAATAAAAACAGGTGATAGGATGTCTGGAATTACCACCTCAGACTATTACCTCAACTCGCACACAGCCAAGCACACCAATGCACCCCGCCCAACCCCCCCTCACACACACACAAAGCAGAACTGAATAACACTGAATAATCATTGTGGCTGGCGAGACTTCCCTCATCATTACCCCAGCAGGCAGGAGATGGAAAAATCCCACTCCTACCATATCTCACTGCTCTGGTGCTTGGCTAATATCAGGAATATGGAGATTCTTTTTGCACAAGGTTGGGAACATACATCAAGCTCCATCAGCGTTAGTCACACCCCCATCACCCCAAAACTTTACCTTAGGATGAATAATTTTGCATATGAGGTGGTGGGAAATAATCACTGAGTGAATCAGTGTTAAGTGAATGCCATTTGTCACTGTAGCACCCCAGTGTGATGGATGAAACACGGGGTCAGATCTGTTAGACAAAATAAAGCACGAGCGGAGTGGAGGGGCACAGAGGAACGGGGGATAGAAGTCTGTGGTAATGATATGGTCATATGTACACAGCAGAGCTCAGATGTGATTAGGGCGATGATATGATGGGTGGTGTCAGTGGCGAGCTTAATGACTAACGCAATGAGATGGAATTGGAAGAGACACTGGTGTCAGTCTGAAGTGGAATAATGCCTGAAGCCTCTGCAGCAGCAGACACATGGAACTGCCACAATGAGGAGCCTCATAAGCACAAATTGTTACGGTTGCTGGAGACTTAGACATGCGTAATTAGCCTTACTGCAGAACAATGAAAGGGTGAAATTCAGTGCTTTTGACATTCTGTCAGGCAAATGATAAATAACCAGAAAAATAATGATGATGATTATTTCACTTACTGTATTTGTCACAAATCATCCAGTGCTCTGAGAAGATGCCTTAGTGGGAGGAGGAAATGAGAAATATTTCAACAATAATAATGACTACCAAAACTATTCAAAATGCTTTTAACTCTGTGGTGCAAATGAGGAGTCTGACTTTCAACAAGTCTGCTACAGTTTACTATGTAAGTAACAAACAAGTTACAGTAGAGGGAGGACTATGAATCAAATCTGGATTACAGATAAACAGACTCAGACTCTAAAGTAGGGCCAAAAATGAGCTCCATCAAGATGACCAGAGATGTGGCTTCATGCTACTTTGTTGTGTCTTGGCCTTTTAGACGTAATTACTGCTTGTCGCTGCACATTTCCAATGATATCCTTCTGCATACTTAAAAAGGCTAACAGCAAATCCTGTATTGTTTTATGGTGGCAATATAGATTGTATACAGCTCAGAGGAAAAGCGAATTGCCTCCTAAAATACAGAGCTGTGGCAGCAGCAGGAGTTATATCAGCCTGGTGGCAAGTGTGCCATTTTGAATCGGAGGCCCACTGGGGACCTGAAGTCTCCAGGATGGGCCACAGCAGAGACATCTGACCTACAGTATGCAGCGTCAGCTCAAAATAACAAAGTTACCCAAACCCCCTGACGAAACAACAGGCCAGATGATGCCGACATGAAGCAGAGAACACACTGGAGGAAAGAACAAAACTAGACAAATACACACACACACACAGCCACACGCACGCACACCTACTGAGGTGAAGGGCATACACAATGGCAGTAAATCTTTCTGCAGCCATTTTAAAATGCACATTAATTTTTATTTATCCATGGAAATTTTTTTTTTAATGTATCTGCACATAATTAAATGTAATGAACCAAACAATAGGTTCTTAATGTGAAACCAGAGCTCTTTAACAAACTCCATGCTGTTATCTGGATCATAGTGTGTCATCACACATTACACTCACTTTCTCTCCCTGGTTTTTCTCTTCCTCTCGAGCTGGCTCTTGGGACAGGGCACATAGGCAATTGCCCAGGTTGCTGAATCTGCAAAAAGCAGCAGTTTTTAAACATGAATCTAGAACAGATCCCAAACCCTCTAAAACAATGAGGTCTGTGCAGGAGGAATATTCTGAATCCCAGCTGTGTCACCATGAGGACGTTGGTAAAGCTGTACCCCAAAACCTTAATGACCTGAAGATTGCCCTTCAAGAAGAGCAGGATACCATGGCTCAGCAGAGCTCAGATGTGATGAAGTCAACTTGTGAACAGAATGAGACGCTGTCGTCAAGTTGTGATAGAAGCTCAAAGAGACATGACATGCTATTGAGACATTGACATTCTTTATTGTGTCACACCATCACTGCTGTTGTCTTTTCTTTCAATGCACTGTTTGAGATGAGTAGATCAACTTAGAATCACTCTACTTAAATGTTCTGCTGACATGAAATAATATCATTTAGAGTGAGGCACAAATTGTAAGATTTAATTAACACTTTTTCTGTGCCTCCACAGCGCTTGCTGGTTTCTGATGGCCAAAAAAAATATATGGATGAACATGCTGATAATAGATTTAGAACAAGTGAATCTTTTTTTTAAATTGGATATAAAATCTGCCTTTTCACATTTATAGTTAATTGTTTAGCATTTCAGAGAACATGTTTGCATAATCCTGTACTTCCAGTTGTAGCAGCGGTTTTTCTGAACATATTTTTCCAGATGCATGAAGGATGAATTTTCATCTGATAAAGTACTTTGGTTGGAAAGCCTATTCACTCTTACTGTACATTAATCTTTGGTTTTATCTCAGAATGGCCTCATTTCCCCTTGCATTACAGTGTGAGGGTTCAGATCCTTAGACAGGAGAACATTTATCACAGAGGTGCCCCATTTATAAAGTGACTGTCCAGACTGGCCTGCTTCCAGGCAGAAGAACCCAACTGTGGTTAACGGGATCCGAGCTGAAATAGCACACACAGTGTCAGGAGGTGAAACACATCCTGGTATGTCTTTAGGATCATTGCTTAAAGGTTACAGGAAACTCTCCAGTTTCTTACAACAAATTGAAAAGTTCATCATGAAAGTTAGTCAATAACAACTGAATATTCTTCCACACTTACGTAATAACATGTCTCAAAGCGCAGGAGGCTTGAGAAGTTCTTCTGAAATAAGTCATTCAGATGCACAAGGAGTTTGACATTTTCAATGTCACTTACAAAGACAGTTGAAGATCATTATTCATTGAAGGTATACTGAATTATTCACCACAGAGAATAAGATTTCACCGCACCACAGAAAAGCAGTGATCTGCAGCTCAGTTACAAATATATACTATCTAACTAACAAAATGAGGAAGAGCTCCAAGAAACTATGTCAGGAATACACTAAAATGATTTCAATATGTATATTTTACCGTCCTCCTAAAATATACATGCTGGTTTTGTATGTGTTTGTGTATGCATGTGTGTGGGAGTGTAAAAACAGTAACAACAACAAAGTCACTGGTACAAACCATTTTTAGCTCATTTTATTCAGTGTCATATCCTAATTGCTCTGCAATTATTGGCTCCTCCTGTAAAATCATGTATAAAACAAAACAAAAAAAAGCCTTCAATTTATATTTTGTTGCAGAAGCATAATAACATAAAACATGTAAGCATTTCATGTGACTAGTTCAGTTGGAGAACATAATGAATTTTTTTTTTTATAACAAATTAATCTGTTGCAGCTGAAGACATTTTACTGAAATATGATCTTAATTTAGATGCCAAATGAGACTACAGCAAAATTGACATCACCAGGTTTCCGGGACAACTGATATGTTTAGCAGTAATGCGACAAAATAAACTGCTTTTGTACCACGATCAACGACAGAAATAGGCAGAGTTTCCTAAACTCTCAGATTCAGCCTTTGAGCAACAAACACTTCAGGTGGGTCGGATGTAAATGTGAAAACTTGTTACTACCTGTTACTACATGTAACAGGAAGGTGCACCTTCCTGTTACATGTAGTAACAGGAAGGTGCTATGATGATATAGAGCATAGCACCAGAAACTCTAAAACACTAAAACACTTAATAAATCATGATATTAAACATCACTTAAAAAATCATTTTACCAATACTTTTTGGTAAAATGCTTGTCTATAGGTTTATACTGTTTTCAACAGTGTGCAATTAAAGTCCTTTTAAAATCTTTCTATTACGCAGACGATTTTGACAAAAGGCTATCAAAGAACCATGTGCTATTAACTTCCTAATAAGGTTAATAATTCTCTGAGCTATTAGGTAATGTGTAAAATTTCAAATGTTCTGCTTTGGAGAATGCAGACAGCCCTTCGTTCCGTGTCCCCCATGTGGCCCACCATCTTATGCCCTTGATCTGGAGGCCCACACACTGACAACCTGACAGTGACATTAACAAGCCTCTGCCCAGGGGGCCGGCTTAGTAGCCCTCACTGCTTCTCGTTAGCCTTGTTAGAGAACATGTGTTGAAATAAAAGTTCCAGGGAATTATATCAGGTGTCTATTGTGCCAACACAATCTTTTTTAATGTCAAAACTGTGTTTAAAGAAATGTAAATTAATTAAAAATGGAAATACATTGCCAGCTCCACATATTTTATGTTTTTATGTTTGTTTATTGCTGCATAAACAGAAATGCATGTGACCATTGACACATTTAACAATAAGTGAATACATAGTGAGTGAATCAGTCTACAGCAGGTGATAGACTTAATTTATTTCTTATAAAATCAAAATCACACAAATGTTTTGCTCTAAATAATTTCCCTGAAAAAATCTAATTTGATATTCTTATTAGTAACATACCTCAAAATGACTGAAAGAAATATGTTTAGATGACTCAAATTCATTAGCAAAACAAATCTTTTGGTGAAAAAACATCCATTGTGTACAAATATATTATGCAAAACATGAAGGCAATGTGGAGAAATTTCAGAAAGTGTAAAATTCCTCCATAATTACTCTTCCTACTGCATAGACCTGGCCTGAAACAGAGCTTAAAAAAGTTAGTCTGAGAAGTAAACTGTCATCAGTTTTTTGTTGTGTGAAAAGAAAAAAATATGCATAAATGCTTATAGCTCCAAAGAATAATCTTTTATGGATCTGCGTCCTGACTTTATAGGCATGAGTTAATCCTGAGATTATGCACCGTATGTGCTGAGACAGCAGAACAAGGTGATTAAAACTCTGCATACTTATTTAACTGATGTTTAGATGAACTTACAATATGAATTGTGCCTTGGAGCCTGTACTTGTAGGACTTTTGTGAACCTTTTCTGAAACATGAGGGCCACAATGCCTGCCTGGTCACAAGGACAGCTCGCAATGCACAGATAGACTGTTCAGTGTTCAGCTGGTACTGATGTGTCAAAAAAACATTGACACGGTTACACCACCATCACCAGAAGCCAGAAACATTTAAATACAGCAAGGATGATCTATAATTTTATGCTTCCACTGGCTATGTTTTGCATTCAGATACGGTGTTCTATATATATCGTCTTTCCTTCATCCCAAACTGGTTTCTCCATTCTCCTCTGACCTTTCACATCAACAAAGCACTGTAATCCACACAATGCTAAGGATCATTTAAATCCAATTTCTTCCACATTGTGATGATGGGTTTGAACTTTAGCAAGCTGTTCTCACCAACCACAGATGGATAAATGAAGTGGATTATTGTTGTGTGATTAGCTGGCTCACTAATTGTGATCCAGTTGGTAGTATTATGTGTTTTCGAGGCACATAATGCCATTTTGTGGTGCAACCAAGTAACTATGTTGCCTTCAGTTGCTATAAAATTGCTTAATATATCAAATATGATTTGAAAGAAATTTCACTTTATAATTTAGTGCGTTGAAAGTTTGCATGTGCCTCTTGATTTTAAATATTGCGGAGTATGTGTTCAGACAAAGCTAGTTTCAGCCATTGTGTTAAATAAAATTAGAAAAGAACCAAAGATCTATTTTTGCACTTTAGTCTTTGATAAATCATTACTCTCAGTTATGCTTTTGCACCTTTTACATTGCACCAACCATCACTTGGAAAGACGTGTGAAACACAAGACAAATTTCTTCATGGGTTTTAATCTATTTCTACATTAACCCATTGCAGCTGTGCTTGACCTGCGGGGTTTCCAGCATAACCCTGTTGTGTCAGCTGGCAGATTCATGTGTCATCTGCATCAGTGAACCGAAGACGGGGCTACATTGGGTTGTTTGTTGATTTGATGGGGCTGCACGGTATGGCCTGAGGAGATGGCCACAGACTCGTCATAGGGTGTATTGCTAGGTAATAAATCACTGGCATGACAGGAATGGTGGCCTTTACAATGTGACAAACCCTCACACAACAGGTTTAATGTATGTGCAGACAACCCAACAAGCAATTCTACAACATATTAGACAATCTGATAATTGATGCAGCAATGAACCACAACTTTTTCTATTGACGCTTACCTTTTTTTATGGCTCATTTGTTTTGTCAGTTAAAAGACAACAGCCTGGCAGTTAATAAGAATTTAATCACCAAGAATGTTTCAATATCTGGCTGTTGTCATGATTGATATCACGCAAAAAACAAATCAATAAGCCTAAGCATCTCATTCCCTAAGATACACTTTCTAATCAAAACTATCAATCCTACATGTCCAAACAGGTTTGAAGTCATTACTGGCCTGCAGAGCCCAGAGCTATTAGTGCTGCCGCTACCCAGTGAGCTGAGCAGAGTACCTCCAACATTAGCATGGTCAAACACAGTTAGAGCTGCAGAATGAATGAATAGCTGGGCTGCGGAGCCAGCAAAGTATGATCTCGCTAATGGGTCATGGTAAATGGACCAGATATGGGTGTGATGGGCTCACTGGCCTGCTCTTTGATCCAGAGCCGTGCCTATTTCACAGTGTCTGCCTGGGACCTGGCTGCACTCACTCATCGAGATGGAGAGCTCCAAACAGGTACCAAATTTCAGGATGGGGTTTGTCTGAGGTCCCGGACCAATCATTGGAGGCAAATAGGGAGCTGTCCATCTTTCAAAGCTGTGAGGGAGCTGATACAGCTTTTTACGTGAAAATGTGTCTTCAGTGACCCTTGAACACTTTAGATCATTTAACCCTCATGGCCTCACATTTGTTTTTAGCCAGCACAACTTACAGAAAAGGCGCTCACCACAGAAAACTTTGATGTGCCTTTTCAAAGACTTTCATGAATTTCTGTTGTCAAAATTTAAGTTCCCGGCTTTAAAATTGTGTTTTTCAATTGCTATCCATTACATTTTAAGTTTCATTCATAGCCTATGTTTAAATAATTATTTCTTAGCTGAAGGATTTTGAATTGGTGTGTTTTCAAAAGATCTCACAAGTATGTTTCTTTTCACTGAACTGTTAGTTCCCCAAGTCAAATGAAATCACTCATAAGGATAACTGTGAGCATATGTGTTGGCAGAATGAATGTTTATGAGAAGCATAATCTTGTGTTTCATTTATCTCAGAAGTCTGAGCCCAGATCTGGGAATAAGGCCAAATCCAGGTAGAGCACATTCTGAGAGGCAGACACGGTGTTGGAGTTGTTAATTATTGTGACATTAACTACTATTAGCAAGAAAAGCTGACAACAATATGCTTCTCTACATATGTTCACAGCAGAACTTAGTACAAAATTATACACCGCACCAGTTTGTTGTGCAAATGAATAGTTTAAAGTGCAAATAAGTAGTTAATTATCACCACAGTCAATATTTGGCAGCCTGCTGGACATTTTCAGGACATCTTAGTCCAGATTAGTGCAGTCCTGCGATACGGCGAGGCTTCTGTTAGTGGACTGCAGCTTGAGACGAAAAGCCACCCACCCTGCCTAAGTCTGGTATTAGGTGCATCACAAAGTAATTTTTGTTCTTTACATGCACATATATTTCCACACACATTCATTCATGACTGAAACCAAAAGAATCACTCTGTCAAAGAAATAATGACTTTATAAAGCACCTTGTTAGTATGAAAAGCATCTGGAGGGAATATTCTGGCTTAAAATGATTTAATGAAATGAAATGCATCTTTATTCCCTTAGATAGAAGATTCCTAACTCTGCTCTTGAGAGTAGCTGTTGCTTCGGGTTGTAGATACTTTACCAACCCTCTACCAAGACTTCTATGCACTTCTCTAATTTCATTTCTGATCTCTGTCTGCCACAGCTCTGCTGCATTGAACTGAAGCAAAAGTGGGGATGAAAAAGGAAGAGAGGATTTGTTGTCAAGGTGCCATCTAATCTAAGCCCCCCACACCCGACATGAAGAGTCAGGTAAGAGAAAGAAAATGAAACCTGGCTGTCTTAGACGGAGTGTCTTCTCAAAAGGATATGTTGCAGAGTTTCTTTTCATCATCAGATCAGAGATTTCTCAGGTGGGGAATGGTTAGGTTGCACTTACAGCGGAGTGAAGATGAGTGTTAAATATTTTTCCATGAAAGAGCAACTATCTGTTCCTTTCCCAAAGTCACAAAGTCTATCCTTGATGCCGAGGCTCATGAGAGACTCACATTCCCTCCTTGTCTGGCATTAGCAATTACCGTCTCTGAGGAAAGGTCAGGAGATGTTTTTAAAATGCGACCCAGGTCTTTGCCTGACTGCTTCACTGAAATGTTGTCATACATTTATTGGGAATCCAATGAGGCTCCTGCAAGTGGTGCAAAGTAGGAAGGCGTGACACCCTGACATTTTATAACCAAAGGAGAAAGGCTGTCAGGAGACTTTGTCTCGCTCTGTCCTTTCGTCGCTCATTGTATAATTCCTGTAGTCTGATCATTTGGAACGAATTTGCAAGTAAGGGTTTTGCCCTTTTTTATTTTAGAAGGAGGATTTTATTTGAAAAGAAGGAAATATATATTGAAGTGGTGGAAACTCAATGAAAGCTTTAATTTATTTTCCTATTTTAAATAGATGCTAACATAAATGATTGGGCTAAACATTGATAATTGAGTTACAATTTAAGCAAGAGAAGATTATTAATTCTTAAATTACATTCATTTTAATAACAGAGTTTTGTTTTTTGTTTTTTAAGACATTAGAAAACAAATTAATTTTTATGCTTAATAGAAGGTGACACTACCAAATATTACATGCTATTCTGTTTGAATTATTTGACATTTGTGTTTCTATGATTGTAACCATCAAAAGATATATTTACATTATTCAGCTATTAAATAGTCTCATTAAAGCTGAGATATTTCTTTCAAAAATATTAATTACATCTCATAATTCCTTTGGACTTGATTCCTTTATGTCACACTGACTCTTTGCTGTATCGTGAAAGCTCTCAGCTTTGTCTCTCTGCAGCATTTTGGTTTTAATGGTCAAATTTATAAGTTCACTTGTGAGCCTAATTTACTTCACCCCTCAGTAGTTTATGCTTTGTGACATCCATCTTACTTAAAAATGGTGCAGCCAGCCAGATCCCTGCTGTATTAAGATGTCAGCTTTATTACAACACCGAACACAAAGATGCAACAATGATTCATCCTGTTTATGCAACTCCAGACAAATATTGTGCAGAGAGAAGAAGAAACATTACAGTCATAGCTCATCTTGTTGGCTTTTTGACTGAAATTGAAAAAAAAAAGTACATAAATCAGAAATATTTAAAGTTTAAATCTTTATCCATCAGATTTTGTCTTAATTTATTCCAGGAGAAAAAAAATAGTTCATCTGATTTTTTTATTTTAATTTTTTAAGAAATTGTTTAATAGAAAAGTTTGTACTCAACAGGCATCTTAATAAAAGGTACAAATCCATAAGAAAACACAATAAAGATGGTAAAACTGTCTTCATATGAGTGTTATTGTTCATCGAATGAAAAATGTCAACCTTTATAAAAACAAAAACAAGGCTCAATTGAAAACAAGAAAGATTATTGGTTCTGAGAAATACAGTTACTTTTTAAAAACTATACTGTAGTACACTGTATTTCGTCCCAAAAAAAAAAAACAGCTTCTGCACTGTCAATGCATTTTTCCATTTGACACCTACACAAAACATTTATCCCAAGCCCACAATTATTCTGTGGATCATTATCACCGTGCCTGTTTATGGATCTGTCTTGGTTTGTTTTTTCCAAACTGTCTTAGTAAACCTTTGCACAACTGGGGAGAGATAAAGACAGAAGAGCAATGGCAGGAGCAAGCTGCATCATTTGTTTAGACTCTAAATTATGGATAGCCTTTCTGACTAGAGACCATGGCCTTTACTTGCGTTGGATACCTCATCATGCCTGTGTATCTCTCTTTTTATACTCTCGCATAACAGGGTGGCCTTGAGCTGGGTGCAGCAGCACATTTCACCTTTTTTGATTCTTTTTTTTGTTTGTTTGTTTCTCTCCCAATTTCTCTTTCAGATAGGTTTTGCTCTTCTACTTCAGTTTTAACTTTTTGCAGCAACCTTGGGTTTTGCACCTCTTTAAGTGTCAATCTTTGCCGGCAGCACTTGTAACCTCATAACTGGGTGCTCCAAAAATACATGTTTAAAGTAAAATAAATTCTACACAAAGCCAGACAAAAAGCCAAACTAGCGACACATAAATGTGCATTTACTAGCATATTTTTGACAATGAGGGGTTGGATTTAATTCAAAAAGTGAAACTCATAGTAAGGTAAATATTACAAACATTTATTGTTGTAAATTTTGCTAATTTAGGATAAGTGTCAAATTCAAAATGATATTTCTCTGAAAATATGAACACTATATTCTATCAATAGAAAAACAGATTTTTTCCATTTTGTAATATTTCATTGAAATGCATCTCTAAGCTGAATGTCAACGAAGGTTTGATGTAATAAATTTTTTGTGTGGTTTTGAGTTTATGAGAAAAATACTATACAGAAATTAATACACAACATAAAAACAAATTGCTGCAAGGTTATAGAATTAAACACAGAAAGTCAAAAAGGACAAAATTCTAGAAAAAGATAAGAAAACTTGAAAAATATATCTCAAAGTTAAACCAACTGCATGTCCTGGAAGCAAACAACAAAACAGACCAAAAAGGAAGCCCAGTTGTTAGGAAAGGGAATGAAAGTTCTCACACAAATAATTGAAAAATAACACCCTGATTTACAGTGTGAGCAACAACTAGAAGCCTGCGAAAGACATCTTTCTGAGAAGTATTTTTTGGAATAACAGGGACATATGTGTGCAATTTCAAAGCTTTAGTGAGCAGACATTGGAAGAGAGAGAAGCTGAAGCCATTTTTGCTGTCAGAGTGCTCCTTGTATTTTCGCCGGCCTGCAGTGTGATTGATGACACCTTAAAGCCTCTCTGACCTTTGGGATTGATTTATGGAGTTTATTGTACACTAACTTAATGTTTACTTGTGAATTCATTTGCCCTGCATTGATGTGTGCTATTTGCAGGGTTCCGATTTCAGCCTCCACCGATGACCTTGGATTGTTTATTTCTGAATGACTGACGGTTACCCTTCCCCTGAGGTTTCTCCTATGAGCTGCAAGCTATCTGGCATAACTTCTAAGCTTAATTCTGTCATAGAAAATATTAACCTTTTACATCATTAAACAGAAATACAACTTCAGTATTTGTTCATTTCTTTAGCATATTTAATGTTTTCACTTTTACTTTAGATATTGACAACTTGAAATCAAATGCTTTTAAGAGCTTTACATGTACTATATATGTTTTATGGCCATATATTATTCATGAAGACATTTTAAATTTGCTATTTGTATTTAGAAAACATTTTTAAACATACAACTTGTATAGTTAAAACATTTCAGTCACACTTGACAATCAAGCCAATTATGATGCTGTTTTTCTACTTTTGGAAACTTAACATTTTTCTTGAGCTGTTTTTAATTTTCCATAATTACTAGAACTTTCTGCGCTTTCATCATCAGTTCCATCTTCGATGTGAATAAGGAAACACAATCAGTACTTTTCAGTATCTTAGCAGAATATGGTAACAACTGAACATTGTGCACGATCGCATCTGCAATACCAACAGCATTGACCATAATGAGGTTTGAGCCGTGGCATGTGGTCAGCGTGTTGGGTTTAACTTCAAATTCTATGACGACCAAATGCCATGAAATTAACATGCTGCTCCTGCTTCCACTGCAGCCCCCATTAGACCCTATTAAATTGCCACCAAAAGTATAAACCATGACCCCTTGAGGGGAACTTTGTGCCTGCTCAAAACAGTCAGGGAGCTTTCATGCTCTGTCATACTTAATGTGTACTCTGCTGTGCTCACACTATGCAACAGAAGACCTCTCCAAGACCCCTATTTTTTTAGGATTTGAGTTTCCCTACAATCTAAAAAAGTCAAAAAGTACTGACCTTTCAGACACTAAACATTTTATCACACAGAAAAGCACACTGGTTGACACCATATAATTAAAAGCTCCAGCAATAAAATTGTAAAATTAGAATACAAACTTTGCAAACATTTTTTATGATACTGTAACACTGAGTGCAAAAACAGAAGCATGATGTCAAAGAATAACAATAAAGGCAAAACATCCTCATACAACATAAACAGTAGAAGAAAAGTTGAGCACAAAAGCATCCTAAAAATACAGAAACAATCTTAAACTGAAAAAGTTTAAAGGATATAAACATAAAACTTTGGAAGAACACTAAAACCCACCAAACAAATCTAATCCCTCCACAAAACCCTGGAGATAATAAATAATACAAGAACAGGAATATGTGGAGGGGAAAGAATAGTTGTTGGTTTTCTTGTTTGACGCTATCTTGTCACTTTTATATTTTGTTCAATTCTTTTGACTGCTACACATTTTATGCGAACACAACTAAGTTCACAGTCTTATGAAGCTCAGGATGTGCAGAGCATGAGTTTAGCCGAGTGAACATGAACAATGGATCTAGAAACACAATTCCAAAGGGAATTTTATGAAACAATGATAAAACAAACTACAATGTCCATAGATTCCCTGCCAGCTAACCATGAATCAAACTTTATTTAAATCCATTGGATTTCGGTTTGGTCATAAATTATGAGAAAATGTGTATTTATGTTAAAAAATGACACAATTAATTATCTCCAGAACTTACCCAATTATTAAACAGTGCATTAATGTGTAATTTAATCTTAATATAAATATAAATGCCCTATAAAGGCCTCAAAGGTTTATAGAGAATATAGTGAACAACTAGAAACCCAGAGACAAAAAAAAACACTAGCTTTAAATGAACAATAATAAATACTGAACACGTTCATCTGCCTGTCATTGTGCTGCATTTTTAAGTGGATTTAAAAAGGCTGGACTTAAGTAAAGGTCAAACAAGATTGAATGAACCTCTGTGGAAAGTTCCTTTTTCCCTCTTGCTTCATCCACTCCTTTACAAATCTCTCAATTTAAGCTAAATTCTTAGTTTTATAAGTCTGCTGCTGCTTCTCTGTTTCTGAAGAATATCCGCTTTTTATATAACTTTCTATAAAGCAATATATCTTTTCTCCTGCTCTGCTCCAGTAACCCAACATTACAAAGTTAACAGCTTGTTACATTTTCCACAGTTGTAGTTTTATTTCTAAAACCATAACTGATGTCAACCGATAAAACTGTCTTCTCTTTCTCTGCTTTACTAGGGAGACTCCCACTTTCTCCATGTTGTGGATTTCATTGACATGGCTGTCTAGCTGCAGTTCAAAGCATCATTTATATGCAAATGATTAATTAGGGGATGTCTACACCCATTTCTGGCAAAAGACAATAGTGGACGTCAGGCTTGTGCTTCAGGATAGACATGTACAGTGAGAGTATTTTAAATTTTAGAAAAGACAATAATGTGTGCAAAAATAATACTCATGGACATTTTTATCTTTGCATTGGTCTCATGTCTTGGTTTTGTGCATCAAAGCTATTTGTGTTTAGCAAATCTTCCTCTCTCTGGGAGTTAAGCAGAAAAAGTGGCATCAACGTGTTGCAAACATTTTACAGCCTGAAAGATGGTTCAATATAAAAATAAATAGTACAACAATTAATAAATTATTTGAAGATATTAACTGTAATATTCTAGCGTTACTTTTATTTCTGAAACACATTTTATGACCAGGAATTTATGACAGAAAACCATTTAGTAAAAGGTTTTAAATTATGTTGGCTGTGACCGAACCTGGATGAACATTAACTTCAAATGTTATATCCCTAAAATGTTTCCAGGCTTTGAAATGTTTAAACCTCACATTCTACCTCATATTAATGTGATTTTATGCAATAAAGAAAAACTATGGTGTAAAGTGAAAGGGAAATTATTTATTTTTCAATAAAAAAAAAGTTTTCACAACGTTTCAAAGATCATAATTTGTCTCAAGAAGCTGTAATCTGACTAGAACTATTCAGTCCTGGCTGAACCGGTACATTTTTTGCTATGCATTTGTTCTAATGCAGTTTCAAAATGCACTCTTTTGTGTCTTCACAAATATTTGCATAAATAAATATAAAACGGTCTAAAGAATCTGATCAAAGTCAAATGATCCAGTTCAGTTTTGGCCAGAAAACCTTCTTTAAATCCGTTTGTGATTTTTTAAAAATCTTTTATTTTATTCTGTGTATTCTTACATATTTGGCATATTTTCTGGATTATAAGCCGCTACTGTTTTTTTCACATACTTCAAACATTTCCATGAGGCTAAGTGCACATTTACCAAGAGGTTTTGAAAAGAATAGACTGCTACATGAAGAAAAGGACAGCACAATCTCAAGAGCGAAACAAAAGTGTTACTGAGAGCAACAACAAAATAGAGACTGGCTTATACACAAGGATGGGCTGTTTAATTCAGGTGTACTTAAGTCCCAAAATTATATTAGTTAAAACCTAATTTTTGTGAGCCCAAAATAATTTATTAATCAATCTTATTAGATACATCATCTTACATCTGGTTATAGCTAATTCAGGCATAAATTGTTCACCATAAAATTTTCCCAGCCAGCATTTTGTAAACAACTAGAAGATAAAGGGTTTTAGAAAACTTCCCCCAGGCACTGGTTTTTAGCCAGCAGATCCAGAAAACAAAGACAGCTATTTCATCAGCTGGGTCCTTTGCTGATCATACTAATCACGACTCAGGAAAACATTGGATGGATGGAAATATATGTGTCTGCTGTGCCTGGAACAAGACTTCGGCAGGTGTTCGGTTCCTCTGCCACCTCTGATGCCAGTGTTCACCCACTGCCCATTTCTATTACAGCCTAAAGCCAAAGAAACAGCTTGCGAGGTGCTGGCCCCTGATCCCAGCACATTAGTTTAATGCCTAGATGTGTGGAACTGTTCCTGTCTGCCTCCCTAGCCTGGCACAGCAGCCTGCGACACACACACACACAAAGGTTTGCGTCATTGGCAAAGTAGCATCCTTAAAAACCCGCTTGACTCTATATTTTGTAGCTTCTGGCATTCACTGTGGACATCTGTGTCATGTGGTAGAGACGCAAGCATTTGGCATAGTTGTAAAAATAGCAAATATACGTCTTTGTGTATTTGAACTGCTATATTTCTTCCCTTCGCCTATGTGCTGACTTACCCCAGATTTATTTATTTGCCATTAGCACAGCATGTGCTCATAATTAGCGTTATTTACCCTGAATAAACAAGATCTATTCAAGTTGAGCTGCGTAAATACACAGCGTGTTAGGGAGATGACCAATTGTGCCCTAAAAATAAGCCCATCTATCCTCGTAGAAGCCATCAGAAGGAGACCAATGGGGCAACCGGCAGCCCATCTGTCGCTGTGTCAGCACCTAAGTGTCAGTGCTGAGGAGATGCAATCTGTTCAAGATAACCTGCCAGCGGAAGAGAGCAAATAAACATCTGCAAGTATATTTATACATTATATCTGGGCCTTCAACCCTGATGAGTGTTAGGCAGATTTGATTTGGAGCCAGAGTTAAAGCTTATCTGGTGAGATCCTTTCGTCTGTCATATATGTGGCTTCACCTGGATCTGAACAGATGCATGAGCCACCGAGAGTCGTGATCCAAGGAGAAACTTATGGGCTGTCAGAAGAATGGGAAATACAAATTCTAATCAGACGTTTTTTCCCCCAACAGTTGGAGTGGCTATAGTTAGCGTTAGCATAATGAAAAAAAAGTAGCCCACTAAATATTCTCCAAAAACTTAGTAAAAACAATGAGTTCCCAGGTTTGTAAGAAAATGTAGATTTCAAGGGAAAAAAATGACAAAAAATGTCTGAACTCTGCATTTTACTAAAGTTTTAATAAAGTTCCTGTTTTATTAAAAACTGGGAATTAAATTAATTTGCATAACATAAAAGTTAATTTTCCCTCAGTTTCTCCAGCATATAGGTGCCATTTATCTGTGTTAATTTGCTTCACCTACCCCTTGTCATATTAATCACCTCTTCAGTACTTACCCACCGTTTTATTTTTTTTACTCTCTGCCTGCCATCCCTGTTTTTCTTTCCTCCGGATGTTTCTCCTGCTCTCTGTTTGTTCAGCCTAGTTGGCCAGAGTTATTCAGTCTGCCAAGGTGAGAAAAATCTGATTAGTGGAGCCCAAGCATCTCTTACTAAAGTCATTATTCTTTCAGTTCCTCTCAATTTTGCAACATCTGGATAGATTTCAGATGCCCAGAAAACATAGCAGTTTTTTTAAAGCGTAGGTTATCTTAAATGCTCATCAAATTGCAGATATTACATTGTCAGATGTTTAGAAAGAAAATTACCAGATTAGTATTTACATAAGATCTGGATGGAATGAGTAGCAGCATATCTAGTAGGGCTGAACACAAATGTTGGTGATCTAAAAACTCAAAAGACTTCAGACAACAACCTGAGACTCTGAGGGGCTGGAGTTGCTCCACCTAATGAAAGAAGACGACTTGCAGGAGTGCAGGAGAACCTCAGGGAGAATCGACTCCCACCCTACTGCCTGAGGACATCCAGTGAGGGAAGGAAGGGACAGAGATTCCCAACACAATGAGTGTGAGTTGTATCAGAAGATAACAAACCTACAGCAAACCTAAAAGCTCCTTCCAGACATTCTTAGGTTATATGTAAATATTTCAAAACCATCTAATGGATTTTTTTCAAATTTACAGTATTTCTAACATGAAAATTTAGCATCTTATATTGTATTTCTGTACTGCTGCTCAATAGCTGAGTTAAGCAATTTCAGTTCCCAATATATCACACTACTCCAAACTACAACTGCAAAATAAATTCAGTTTTTTGTGTGTGAGTTGATGCCTTTAGGACTGTGACAAGAACAACTGGGTTCATGCACCACCTGCCAATAATGTTAACAAGGACCCAGAGCTGCACACTGATGTGTCCTGTTCCAGGACCAGAGGGAATGCTGAAAGTAATAACCATATCTTTCCCACATGGTGTTTGGTTTGTAGAAATCCTGCCTGCAGGTTGCACTGCTGAGCAGTTGGAAACACAGTAACAGAGTGAATGCCCTATATGTGCTTATAAAATTCCTGCATTTTAGATGCATCAGCCTGCAAGATTCAAACTGATTTTGACCTTAGCTGGTCATAAAATGTGCAATGAATCCAGAAAACTGGCTTTAAAATAATGGTATGTTTTCAAAATGGTTTGAAATAAACATGAGCAAGGCCTTATTACCTTTCTGCTTGATTATACACATTTAAAAATTGGTAATGTGAGAAACAAGCTATGCAACATTTTTCAAGAAAATGTTTCTTAACCAGAAAAAATGCCCCGCTAAGGGTTAGTCATATCATTTCTCGGTGTTTGGGCGACTCAAGCACAATCACTTTATTTGCCGTTACGGTATAATAAGGAGGAGAGGAAATGGTTTGTCAGCCTTTGATGGAAGTTGTGTATTACTCAGGGTGTTGGTTGTCGTTTGTTTTCACACATTATGATAAGGTTAATGCCGCTTGCTCAGTCAACTACATAAACTTTAACATTTAATACTTGGAACAAAAATTAGTAAGAATGAATTATGTGGAGGTAAGCATCCCACAAGTAAGAGCAAATCAACTATAACGGGCAGGTTTGGTTGTACTTATTGTGTGAACGTGATCCCTGAACTCCAAGCGCACGTCACCCTGTAAAATGATAATAAAATTGGTGTAAAGACATTTTAAACACCTTAGAGAAAAAGTAGCACCTCAATAAGCTTCCCCATGTAACAGGTACCATTAGATGTCACCTAATAAGTAGTTATGCACTCAAAAGATCTAGTCCAAAGTAAAATGTATGCATTTTAATTCATAAACATTTTTGTAACTCATGCATCAATAAAATATATTGAAGTTTTATTTTGTAATATTCTAAAATGTGAAGTTCATGTAAATAACTTTTGGAAAGACATTCTTTCTGATTTCTCTCATAAGCTGCACAGAACTCTCTCTGGTGTCCCACTGCTGCTTGGAAATAAAAAAAAAATATTCACTTTCTGATCTGAGCGGTGACCTTGGTAGGAATGGATTGCTCTTTTTCTTGGAGCACATATATTGATGAAATAAAAGCCTAGTTACTAGCAGGAAAGTTTAAAAGTGCATGAAGTCAGAACCAGTTTGGGAAATGTGATTTGATAAGCGGATTTAACAGGAGACAGTGGCTTCCATAGTCAATGTGACTTAAATACAACATTTTTGGGGGTGAAAAGATTTTCTGTTCAGTTTCACTGTTTTCAGACAGCTATAATTGGGAGTATGCATCAAACTGTTTTAAAAAGATAAAGGCCCAATGAAAAGGAAAGACATTGGTGATCATGACACATCATGTTAGAACAGCTGCAGTAACACCATATTAGCTGAACAAATATCAGACGAAAAGGAATAATGACTCAGAGCTTTAAGGTTGGAATGACTGTGAGAGAATGACTGTCTTTGTCACTAACTGAGACTAACTGTGATATCCATGAATATATTTAGTCTCCAATTGAAATGATCACTCGTGCTTAAATTTGAACCTTAAAGTGATGTTATTTAGACTGAACACAAAAACAACCAAGCAGATTATATTCGACTTCTTCATACAGTGGGCTTTGGATCGTAAAACAGTTTTGCTCTCCCTTTATTACTGAGAGCACTCAAGGGTAAACTGTTTTTCCTAAGACGAGTGTGTGTGCACTTTAATATTCCACAAACACATCACAAGGGTACAATCTTGGAAAAAGGCAGTGGTAATAACCCATAACCAAGGCTCACTAAAAGAGCAGGATGATCCACTGATGAGAATATTAGGTGGTAAACATCAGGATGCTGTTATGCCCTGCATGGGGCTGAGATAAAATCTTCACTCACAATATTCACACATTGGTAACTGCAGAAGATTATGACACATTCTCTGTTCAGTAACTCAACTTAGGACCTTTGAGGGCTTTTAGTCCATGTTGTAATTATAAATCACTTTTTCTCATTAATTTTTTGTTTTGTGCTCCATTAGCCTGTGGTTATGAATGTTGTACTTCAGTAAAAATGTTATTAAGCAAATAATGTTTGCTCTGTGTTTGATGCAGCACTACAAGCAAATAATTATAGAAATGTTTTTCACAATAGTTTTCAAATAAATATCTGAAAAGTGTGGCCTGCATTAAATCCACTTTACCCTAATGCTCCAAAAATAATCAATCGTGTTCAGTTCACCAGATTTAAAATGACAATAAATGCAGCTGTTGAGTGAACCCCTGATTCTCTGTTCAATAAATCAACTTAGGACCTGCGTAGCTTTTCAAACTATGTTGCATTTATAAATTACTTTTACTTATTAATTTGAGGCTTTGTGCTCCATTAGCCTGTGGTTACAAGCATTGGAGTTCAGTGAAAATTTTATAAAGTGAATAATGTTTTCATAGTGTCATGTAGGGTTCGACTCATTGCCTCCCGGGGGAACCTCTCTTCCCTTCATTACAACAAGTACTTTCATTACTGCAACTGAAGCCATAATGGGTTTTTCTCTCTTCTCCCTGCAAGGCTGCTTCCATCCACTAATCCATATTGACATCAAGTCTGCAGGAGATGGACAGCACGTTAATCTTCACTGCCCTGTAACCCTTCATCACAGAGAGTCGGGGACCAATGGAAACTGGTTTCTCATTTGAACAGCTCCTCCAACCCCAAACAATCATGTGACCACTCATCTTCATTTTTTTTTATCACTGTTGAGGCACTCCAGGGGAACTAGCTTATTCATGTGTTAAAAACACAATGCATACATACAAGCATGCTTCACTGCAGAGCCTGAAGTCACAATTGTTGGGTGACGAGTGCTTTCATGGAGCTGCAGTGCTGTTATCTGTTAGCTTTAATGTCACTGCATGAAAAACAGAAACTCCCCCAATCCTGATCTGTTTTTCTCCACAGTATTTTAGTGTCTAAATAAAAGGATAAAGTAAGAAAATAAGCTGAACATCATAGTACAGATTTATATTTATTATTTACTTAATCTACTATCACACTGAAACCATAAGCAATGTGTCCTCAATTCAACTTTGGGCCAGTGTGACTCTGTGTGACTCAATAGTTATTTAGCCTAACATGAAGGCAATATTTACTGTAGGTGGGTGTATCTGTTATATTCATAATTTACATTGAAAGTCTTTGGTTTGCGAGGTTGGTGTTATTTTTCAGCTTATTTGCTGCTTTGGTTGGAGAAGCTCATGCAGACAAGGTGATTGTTTCATCATGTAAACAAATAAACAGACAGAACATTTCTGAATACGTGTTTTTGCTCGAGTTTAGTATAAGAAAAAAATATTAAGTACAATTTTATTCTTAAAAGGGGATAATCTTGAAATCCCGTCTTTTTCTTTTGGATCTAAAAATAGTACCTCTAACACAAAACCCGCCTTAGTTTGTGTCCTAAGTCCTAATGGCAAATAACTATTGTGTATCTGCTGTTCTAATGATGCTGGAGGATGTGATGCCTTACCTGAATAACGCTCCTGCATGCCCTTTTTAGGCATTTCATTATGTGGCATATGCAATGTCATATCTACTGAAGCCAGGCTACAATTTTTGGGCCTGGGGCTTGTCATAAGTACTTCACAAATGCAGCACTGCATAGCAATTAGTCCTATTAGTGACCAAAGCAATGACCCAATTAAAACAAATCGCTTAATGTATTATACACTATGCAAAGGCTCAAGCCATGCTGATGAAGATTCACTCATCTCTGTAAACTAAAGCAGAAATTTCTAGTGTTGAACTTTAACAAAACAAAATGACATGGGGAAAAAAAAATATTTTGCTGCAGTAGAAACTTATGAAATCCATATTCTTCAGTCCAATCCACACAGCCACACATAAAATGTAAAGGTCATGTAAATCAAAAGTGACACAGGTACTTCAGACATTAAAGGACGTGGTATTTCACCAAATACAGTTAATCTCATCTCAGTTAGACTTACATGACATTCTCTTGCAACACATCAGCATATATGGTAAAATATGAAATAAATTGCCACAACTTCAAAAAAAGAAATCTGAATGGGGACATCAAACTACCATCAAACCACAGACACACAAGTATATGTGTGCATATATATATTAGGAATTTTACAGTCTGTGCCTCAAAAATGTCACTTCTGTTATTTCATTGTTTTTTTTGTCTAACCATCTATTAAAAGATCTGGAATAAACCCTCGCCCTTTTCATACAAAATAGTGAAACTAATAACAAAACTTTTGAGCCATGGAAATTTAATTGGTACGTTTGATTTATCTGAATAGCGTAACAGAGCAAGATCCAAGAACCTTGAAGTGACAACAAACACGATGACTAACGACTGCTAATTTTAGCAGCCTGGAAACTCTGAACGTTCATGCCTTTGTTAAAATGATTATTTCCAACATTTGGCTTCCATCCAAGACAAAGCACAAACATCCCGAAAGCGTGACACGTTGAGGATTTCTTTCACTCTGCTTCACTCTCAGATGGAAAATATTGACTTTGGCTGAGCAACAGAAGTGACGCTGCTTTGACACACTCAGGCCACCGTTCCTGCAGCTCTGTTTTGCACTGTGCTTCAGTGACAGCAGGTCCACAGAATTGGCACCTACCTCCCTCCAACACTAACAGCATGTAAACCACAGGCTGCTGCTGTCCATTTACACCTTGCATGTTGATTAAATAGTTTCACTGGGGGTTAGCCTCGAATAAACATGATGAAACAAACGGCTGATCCAGAGAGTTTTGCCAGCCAATGTAATGCATTTTTATTTTATTTTCTGTTTATAAATGCCATTGTCAGCAGTTATTTTATAAGCACTGAGATGAAATTAACTTTCAATGACACAAGATTGATTTTTTTTTCTCTCTCTCTCTGTCCACTTATGAAAGTGAAGAGGACAACAGGAACAACTCATTGTTTGAAAACAATATCTAAAGAAAGGCATCTAAACCAAGAGCTCCTTAAGCTTTCAACAGCTTTAATTTCCAAGTTCTCCCTGTTGATTTGTTAAAAAAAAAAAAATTACTTTTAAATCTTTCTCCCTTTTCCTGTCATTTTAGTTGTCTCTGTGTGAAGTGGATGGAGGCAAACTTTATGAGTTTTTTAAAGCTAGTCATCCAAAAGTGAAGCCTACAGATATGTCTGGGTGAGCTGACTTTTGTTTAGTTCACTCAGTGCTGCACAATAAAGCCACAAGAAAAAGAACTCAAAAATAAATCTCATAGAAAAGATTTTTTACATGCAACCCTGATTCACAAAGTATTTAGTGTTTTCTATTGTTTTGTTGTGGGGTTTCTAAAACAAATGTCTTTAATAGTTTTGTCTTGTATGTCTGAAAAACTGCCATCTGAAAGGATGAACCACAAGAAAAGCATTTCAAAGCCCTTGTACTGATGTATCCACTAGCACAACACTTCCTCCGGACTTTCATTTAGAATAAAGATTCTATGTTTTATTTTTAACTTATTGTCTCAAACACAAAAATGCCAAAAAAATGGAAACTTGAACATTACTGCAGTAAGTATATATATTTTTTTATTCCGTTTCTAATTTCTGCATGCATGCAAGAAATATTTATTTGCCTAGAATTTACAGACATGTTTCTGTTTCTGCAAATGTTATTAAATGTTTTGTTTTATTATATTACAATGAATAAAAACCCAACTGTCCAAGTTACACTTTAAAAGCTTTTTAAAAGTGTAACTTTAGAGGTTGTTGGTTTTAATTTACATATGCCAACATGCCTAAACCTTATTCATTCTGCAATGGATGATCAAAAGGGATTTTTTCACAGTCGCCGACTCTGACCCCTTCTCAGGGTGAACAGCTTGAACATTCTGTCAGCCTATTTTCAGGTCTTTGGAGCTATTCAGGAACAGAGTTACGCCACCAGTTGGTTGGACCTATTAAATTTTAGTTCATGTCAGACTATGTCCCATAGTTTGTTATATTGGCTACACTGACCACAGGAAGCTCCAAGATAATGTTGAAGGGCTAGATTGCTCTCAGCAGTGGCCCTAACCTCAAACAAAAATTGTGCTTGCTCTGCACAGTATGAGAAAACCTGGTGGAAATGCTTTATGTCAGCAGTCAAGCTGTTTTCAAGTGATGGAAAAAAATAATTGATTTGGAACAATTTCCAAATGGCTCTGATTTTTGAATTTGTATAACATGTCTTTGTTGAAGGCTATCTGCACAGGGCATCATTATTCCTCGCTGCATGTATTTCCCTTTTGAGCCTTCCAGTGATCAATCTGCAATCATGTTATTATTACGGACCCATTTTCAACAATAGAAGGGGGATTGAAGCTCCAGTGACTTGTTGAATGAAACCCTAATGGATAGCTGTGGGAAACTGCTACAGAGACTGATTAATTAGTCCGTCACTGTGAGCTCTAAAGCCTCTCATTCCCGTCTCATTAAAACAGAAACCCTCAAATTTTGGTACAATACTTATTATCCTTTCAGAGGGAAGAGAACTGATATTCTGCCTTTATTCAATTGCCTCATGTTGAAGTGCAATGTCTGTCGCTGCCATAAATGGAGATGACATTTGTTTTCTGCAAATCCTACAACTGTGTTTTATCTGAACCCGAATTCCTGATGATAATGACTGTTTTACTTTTGTCAGCCTGGCTGGAGCCTGGCTAGTTGTGAAGGGACTGTGGGTTTCTGTAGCAGAGGGTGGATGAAAGCTGTTTCTTTAAATACCTTCTGCATCTGTGAAGAGACCTCACACATTCAAGGGTGTTTCTAAAAACCAATAGAAATTCTTAAAAGGACAAATAGCATCATATGCCATTGGTTTCCAAATCTAATTAATAATTTATATTTCCAACAAGAAGCCAACAGTGAACATACCTGATGATGCTAAATTTGTACAGGGACGTTCTGAACATCTGGTATGGTAGTCATAAAGAGAATAATTTTCTTGATTAAAAAAAAATGTGAGACTTGCAGATGCACTGGTCAGAACAGGAGCAGATATTACATCTACTCAAATGCTGGCAGATTTTTACTACTTACAGATCTTGTAACCAGTGGTCATTCCCCACATTGTGATGATTGCAAAGCAACCTCAGCTGCAAGCAGAGAAGTTTTAATGCTCTATACAAAATGATGTTTTAAATTGCCAAGCTCCTGCAGTCTTCTTCCTCCACTCAAATAAATCAAATTCAAGCTGGAGATTTCATTACTATTTTTATTTGACTAGCCATTGTGTTATCCACTGATGACCAACATCATCACTCTTTAGTCACTCTTTGATAGGTTCTTGGATACCTTGTGATAATTTTTTATGCTTCTTCATCATTTCTTAGTTTTGGACAAGCAATATATTAGCTATATAGCTAATAGATGCTTGTTAAAAAAAATTGCATCTAGTTATTAAGTAAACTGTACGACTTCTATTTTCAAACATTGTTACATTAATTATATTATTCCAACCAGTTAATGTTTGCATATTTTCATTTATTGATCTGCAACTGTCAATGTAGAGACTGTTCTATTTGTAATTCTCTTTTCCAATCTTTACAAAAACAAAACACAGTCAGTAACAGTGAAATCTTGGAATAACCCAATAATGTAACAAGAGTTACTGTCATCATTGTGCGATCTTGCTTACTCATAAACAGCTGATACGTGATTCTGTCTCCTGAACAAATGCGAGCCTGATTACAGCATGTGTAACAAGAAAGAAGCAGCCAGTTAATTAGCCAATGAATCCTTACACAGAGAAACTGATTACCATAAAAACCTAATTCACAGTTCAATGGACTACTTCAAAGCATGAGAAGACAAAGTATTATTTCGCAGGTGGATGTCCCCGACACGCTTCTGTATAAAATCCACAATAAATCTTCCACTCTCAGGATTAAAAATGCATCACCTTCTACCACTTTATGTCAACGAGCACTTAATGGGATGCAGTTGGGCAAGCTGTGGCATTAAAATGCTGGCTAGCTGGCATAACGCCAGGGTGGACCAGAAACATCTGTTCGCATTATTAATGAATCAATTATATGCCACAGATGCGCCAGGCCTGCAGGGGCAAAGGGGGAGGAGAGAGAATCCGAATCTGAATATGCAAGAGGGTTTGGGCTCCCTGCACAGCCATGGCCTTCAGTCATTACCGCTGCTCCTTTTTCTCTCTTAGATGACTCAAATACAACCTGTCAGGGCTGCAAGTCAGCTAGTATTGAATAAATATTCGAAACTCGATTGCAAATGTGCAGAAAATAACAAGAAATCAAAACGATGACAGGAGAAAGGAAATGGGATTGGCAAAAATTCTCTTATTTTACCGTCACTCAGTTTCTGTGAGGAAATGTAAAAGTAGAATATCCTGTCCTTGGAGTACTCTTTAAACACCGTCATTATGTTACTATGTCCAGCTGCAGCTCCAGTCTGAAAAAATACAGGCAGTTACCACATTAGTCTGTCATGTCCGCCGGCAACAACATACATGAATTGTACATCCACTATGCGACAGGTAATACTTACTGTTTATCCAGGTCCGTGTGATTCATCATGCAGGCTGCATGTGAGGATGCTGTCAGAAAGCGTTTACATCATTAGAGTAGAGGCGAGGCCATCTTTTCACTGCTTAACATGGTGACCACTGACTCCTAATGGGCTTCAACATGGTTTAACCCCCCCAAGAGAAAGCTGCTTGCCAGGGCAGGTGAACTACAGCACTGTGCTTTCTCCAGTCCAACACTGCAGAGATGGATGGAAAACTGTCAGGGGAAAATGTCTTTATAACACGGACAAAAAAAAACTTCCTTTTTTTTTTTTTTTACATTTTGTGAATTTTGTGTAGCAGTTTTTCAAGTTATGTGGTTCTGTGGCACTTTTTATTACACGTCCTTTATGGAAATAAATTCACTCAAAGAACTGATTTTTTAAAGTCATTCTCACTTTAAATTTAGCTCATAAAACGTCTTAAATCGAAGTCGAATACATTAAAACTATTTTGTGAGATGTGAGGATTGAAAGTAGGCCACAATCTAATTCTACAGAGAAATGTCTCTTACACCTCAGTAGTTTCCCCGAATCCAATTTTTTCAATTCTGTCTCATTTTTAAATGTTGGTCTTTCATGACTGTCAGAAGTAGTAAAGCTCAGTGTTGAACAGCCTATTTGTTTTATGCTGGTCTTCATACTTGGAACTAAAAGGAGAACTATGTTGTATTTCGTTAGAAAACAAAAAATTATTTGTGTTATGTTTTCCGTTGTGACAGCAAAACAGAATAATCTGTTTCTGTGGAAACCTTTCACTCAATTTGCTGTAGGTAATGTGTTTATGTGGACTTTTTTTTTAACTTTCAAACAAAAGAAATTGTCTTATAAAAAAGTTGAATATCTAATCCTTTTCTCTCTTTTTTGGTTTCTTTTTTATTACCAAAAAATGTTCTCAGATTTATTGGTGAAAATGTAAAAGATGCTCATTTAATTTCAAGATATTCAATCAATTCATAATTTTCAAACAGTTTCCTATGGTATTAAACAGTTTTTGCTTCTGCAAATTGGACAGAAAGTTAAATTCAACACAAGTCCAAGTTATTCAACCCACTTTTACCTTCACTGAGTTTTGAATCGCTCAGCGTTTTTCACAAAGAGCTGTCCATCTATATTAAAATGAGTGGCCCTCCTCTGTCATACAAAGTCCAACACAGACTTGTATTTTTTTTGTTGACGCAGATAGCGGGGCTTTAGGCAAAATGACAACTTGCTTTTCGACCAGAACTGATGGCTTTTTCCCCATTTTTGTTGAGACACAAGGGGAAAAAAAATTACTTCCATTTCAGTGCCCATTTGTTGCCCTTCCAGTGATGTGTGACCCTGTTTTATTTGATTTCATTTGTTCACTTTCATCACTGTTATTCACTTTGATTTACTGGAATTGCCGTGCAGAGAAGTTGGACATATATTTGAAATGACACCGAGAAAAACCACCATCATCATCATTTGAGGTGCTTATGTAGTTTATTTTTCTTTAACTGAAACAATTTAGAGAATTTCGTGAGAAAACAAAAACCATAACATTTAAATATTTGTTTTCTTTTTTATATTAAAATACACACATACATATACCAGACACTGTTGCAAAGCTTTAAAAAAATTGTTTTCATTCATAGTGGATGTACATTCATTCATTTTTGCGGTAACAAGTTCATTCTTGTGATTGCAGATTTGGATAAGTTCAGTCATTCATTTTCCCTCCTAAGTTCAACAGTTAGGTGTAGCCTAGTTATCAGTCTGTGCATGACATTGTGATTAACAACTTCGATAGTTCGGGGGCAGAGGGCAGGCAG
Organism: Poeciliopsis prolifica; assembly: GCF_027474105.1. Taxonomy (NCBI): domain Eukaryota; kingdom Metazoa; phylum Chordata; class Actinopteri; order Cyprinodontiformes; family Poeciliidae; genus Poeciliopsis; species Poeciliopsis prolifica. The sequence goes on along the minus strand of NW_026562421.1, from coordinate 230,719 downwards.
CTGGCATGCTCCACTGACCTTACTGGGAATAATTAGTAATTTATGTCACCTTATAGGTTCTGTCTTTGCCCTTCACACCAGGATGAGACTGAAAACAAGGTAGAGCAGTGGCTCATGTTCCCCGACTGCTCATCAAGCAATTACTAACCGCCTCATCACCAACGGAAAGGGGGATTAGACATGGAATTAAAACGGAGCATCAGTGAAGGGCAAAGGAAAACACACGGTTTGAATATCGCTGTATCTAATTTCTGCCTTCGAGAAGACATTTTGCTCCTATTGTATTCTGAGGTTTCATCCCTCGAATTAATCCTCGGAGAGCTGTCATATAATAATTACAAATCTCTGCAATAATTATGATAGCCGCACTAATCCAGTTAGTATTAATGTTCAAGAGGAAAGCAGATATATTACAAGAAATCCCAGATCACCGAGTGACCGCAGAGCGCTGCCAGTCACTTCTGCTAGATTGGACATGATGAAGAGACAATGTACTTTTCAGCTGGACAATGACCCTAAACACACATCAAAGCAAAGTCAGGTCTGTTTGAAGTCTGCTGAAGAGTCAAGAGTGTTGACCTCTTTTTGTTTTACCTCTGGAATTATTGAACTCTATTATCAAAAATGTTGTATGTGAGATGCAATGAGAGAAAATTGGAAATATATACAGCAAATACTGTTTTACCTAAAATACAGATCATACAGGTACATAATATAGATATGTTGTTATACTAAAAGAATATGAAAATATTATGTTTGCTTGTGAATTATGAAAAATTCATCTATAAAATAAAACAGCATCTTAATACAAATTATATTTGAGCCTTAAACATATTCTGTTCTTTACCCCTCAATTATCAACTCTTGTATAATAACAGTCGAATTAATCCGCACTGATTACAAAATCTTTGTACACCTATTGTGCGCATTTTTGGGGGGTACATTTTTTGATGAACTGCAGTGATTAAGAGTTACAATTCTATGTGGACTGTCGTCTCCGACATTTATTATTTATTACAGAAATACTTTTAGCCTGAAAATTGTGCTTTGAAATTTGATTTTATGCAGCTAGATTGTAAATGTTTGCTCATAATGCAGACATATTAAAGTGAAACACCCGATCAGTAAAGTGCAGCTTGCCAACAATACAGTTGTCTTAACATTAGTTTCCATATTTACTAAATGCTGATCTTTCTCTCAGACCTCCCAAAAAAAAGTAGAAATTTGGCCAAAAAAATAAAAAAATGTCCAAAAGCTAAAGCATTTGTCCCATTTTTATCAAACAAAGAAAACAAGCTATCCCCAGTGGATAAAATGTCATCTCCAGCAAAGCAGTTTCGGCAATGATACAGACGGACACGACCCCCACCACCACACACCCCCATTTAAGTCCAAGCTGATCTAACTGTACCAGATGGGAGTGACTTTTTCCCTCCCCCCACCCCCACTGCAGCCCCTGTCACACACAGCTGCAGGGACCGAGCAGCAGGAGGGGATGGGGGCCAAGCCGATCAGCCCACAGGCTACCGAGAAACTGGAGAGATGAGTCACCAGAGAGTGAAGTAAGACTGTGACCCCTGCTGTTTATCTCCGTCACCCGTCTCTTTGCTTTTCCTTTCTTCATGCTTCGTAAATGATTTGAATGTGTAGGTACTGGAGCCCTGGTGAGCCTGGCCTCCTTCAAAGTGTCCACGGCCCACATGCATGAACATCTAGCCTTTAACCATCTTGGGCAAATTTCTCCCACCCGCTTAGTTATATGCCTTCCCCTTTGCTCTAAATTTGCGTTACAATTCCACAGAAGAACATGCAGTGAAGCCTGGTTGCATTCCTTCTGCCTCTAAACCAACACGGTCCATGTATGGAATCCAGAGCTGCCTGTGAAAAGCTCAGGAAGTAATTTAATCGGAATACCATTTCGGCTCCTGAAAGTCATTTTTCTCATCCCCCACCTCCTCCCACTCATTCTGATGAATATGAACAAATGAATCAGAGTTAATGCTTTAAATCAAGCGTCTGTGACCAGTCATTATTAAGAAGTTCTATAGGCCCTCTCTCATGCAAGCTCATTATAGTATTGTTCATAATTTATTACTGTTGACTTCCTAATGGTTTCTTAAAGGACTATTACAAGTGCTATTTTTTTCTTTAATAGCCTCAAGTCAATCTATCTAAGAGGCTTGAGTGCCAAATATGAAATATTCTTAAAGGGAAATTCACGATTTAATTTTCACAAAGACAAAGATGAAATGTCGACTAAATCACAGCAGCTCCACAAGCCAATAAACGCAGCTTCATTTTCATGCACACCCATGCATGTGGATACAAGAAAGGACAGGGAAATGGGGGACAGGAAATGTTTGAAGACTTGTGTTGTGCACACATTCTGCTGCACTCTACTAAGAAGACAAACATTTTTATGTACATGCAGAAGCTTTTTTCTTTGCAACTTAAAACTCATTAAGTATAAACTATATTTTATTCACATACTTGTTTGTGACTGTGTTCACTTTTACTACAAAAAAGGAGAATGAGTGTTGAACATCATGAAAATTTCACCTAACAAATTATTTTTATGTGCGCTTTATGTTATTTAATTCATTTAACAAAATGTTTTAAGATTTGTTTTTCTCTAGAAGATTGGAGTAGTTTGATTTGTTCAACTGTTTTATTTACTCTATTTTAAAACAGTTAAAAACCTCATGACTTTAAAATAGAGTGTCGTTTGGTTGTTACAATTGAGGAGGCGAAAGAAAGACAAGTGGACATCTTGTCTGTCCTCGGATCATCCATATGCAGTGAATCCCTGGTATTTCGCAGGGGTTATGAAACACGGCTGTCCACTGTTGAAACAAAATATATTTCATTATGAAATTATACACACACAGGAAACGGTCTTGGCTCTACCACAGAAGATAATGTCATATTAATATCTTCCTTACCTCTGTTCTTGGATGTACAGCCAAGGAAAATATTTGCAACTCCTGAATTTTCAGCTATGCAAACAGCAGCAAACAGCGTGCCAAGTTGTGCCTAGTTATTTCGTCTTTCCAAGATTTTTTTCTCAAATATTTTAGATGTGATCTACAAAAAAGATCATATCTTTTCTGCAAATAATTTGGAGTTAAGTGCCAGAGAAAAATCTGAATTGGTGATTCTGTAAACACTGCACTACAAATAGCAAAAAAAAAAGAGGGAAAACTACACATGCACCAGCAAAATGAAACCAGAAACAGATACTACTAAGATATTAGTGCCATGTACTGGATGGCAATAAATAAGACACAGTTGCACTTCCAATCTGAAGTGTAACTAAATATAATTAGCAAAACTAAAAACGGCTAGCAATTTGTTTCCTGGGACTTTCAGCAAACCTGATCCACATCAGATTGTTTTTGGCCCTTAGAACTTTTTAAAATGTTAATATTTCAAAGGATTTTAAGAACAACAGTACTGTCAAACATTTCCTATATACTCTTTATTTACTGCAAGACGGTACTGCATTATTGCTGTCTCTAGTTTCGGTGTTGTCCCATTCATCCATTTAAGTATCCAACACAGCTTGCCATTTGTCATTTTCCTGGATCTCTAAAGCCATCGGCAAAAGGCAGGAAAAATGGCTAAGGAGGAAAAAATATTGCACCAGTCAGCAGTAGCCGTGAAAATTCAAAACGTATTATGCTAAAATATTCAAAGAAACAGACAAAGATATAGATTACAGCGAGCTGACTCAATTTAAATTTTCCATGCAGTAGTCGAAGAGCTCCCATCACCGAGCCGAACATTGTTTTAGGGTTTCCATACATCAGAACCATGACAACCCAATAGATTATGTGGCAATCCCTTTGGCTGTTATTATTAGTAATTGGCTTGCCTTGCCCATGGCATTCCATGATGCAGGCTAACTGTGGAGCAAACAATGATGTGAGTGGAAGGCGCCATTGTTAATAGGATACAATAGATTAAAAACAGACGCTGCTGCCTTTAGACCTGACAGCATAACTGAAGAGCAGCAAGCCTGTTCACACAGGATAGTTTGTCATGAGTGACATCTTCATTTTACCACAAATTCCTTAAAGAATAACAGAGATGTCCTTAACTAAGACATTTGAAGCTCTGCTCAAGCATGCCAGCTCACATGCACTGTAAGCCACAGCCTTGAATTAGGAAGTGACTTCACATCGGCTTCTCTAGGGAAGAACAGACACACAGGTCTGTCTTTACTCAGAGACTCGCCATCCACGTAATGACTTTACATAATTATTTGCATCCTTCTTACTGCCAGGGAAGGAATTCAAATCAATCTGTCAGATAGCTTTGCTAGTAAAGCTGATTGTATTTCAGCAACACGCAGAGGGGAGAGGCATTCACTTACCAGACAAATCAGAACCTTGAGGAGATTATAAACCGGAGAGAGAAATTGAGTCTGGAACGAGCTTTCCATTCAATTCTGGCTTAATTAGATCTCTAGCCTCTAATTGACTTTCTAATTTTTCAATTAGCAATCAACATTAGAGGGTTTTTTTTTTTTCGCTGAAGCTAAATCACATTCAGACTTACTAATCTATTTGAGTGCAAGAGGAAACAGATTTAGCTGTGACAAGTAAAAGAGGGGGGAAAAAATTACAGTCACTCAGAAATGTTTCAGAGTCTGATCTTTCAGGTCATTATCACTGAAAGGAGGACAACATGATTTATCAAATCTACATTTTAGGACGTGAAGAGGCCTGCAGAACCAGACAGTCTGAATCAGTCATGGACTCTCACTGACTGCCTGATTGGCTCTCTCTGAGAAGTATACACTGCCCCTTAATTAGCATCTTAGAACTCATTTACACATGTTAATTAACTTATGATTATGGAACACAAAGACTTCAATCATCATTTACAAGCAAAACTACAAACAATGCCACATACACTTACCTGCCATGTCACAAAGTGAGTAAAATCCTCCTTTTTTATCCAGAACTGTCCTAATTCTTTGTGGCATGGCTTCAACAGGTGTCAGAAACAGTCATTTGAGCATGAGTCCATTTAGATACAATAGCACTAGATTAGTTGGATGCATATCCATGATGCTAATCTCATGTCTCCTGCCTTAGATTAAGATACGGTGAACAGTGGCAAACACATTGGCAGAATTTCAAAGAGCTCAGTGGCAAAACCTCTGTTCATGCACAGTCTGTTTTATACACAGGACATAACTCCTTTACAGCAGTGTGTGGGGTTTTTACACATTTCGCCCAGACTGTTTAATATATTTAAGACCGCAAGAATTTTAATTTAAGATCTACATAAATGATCAAAAATAACTGCAACGGGTAAGCTTATGCATCTTTGGCATATTTAGACAATAAACAAGCAAGTCTCAATAACAACAAACTGTTATATAGTTATGCTTCATACGCTTAAAGTTTCCTATTTGAAAAATATGTTTTTACATAATTGTTTAAAATATCACTATGTAGCGGCTGTATAATATAAGACAGATAATCCTGTGAAGAAAAAAAAATCATGCTCCAACTTCTTACTGAGTTACTATAGCTATCTAGAAGGAAGGTCTTAGTGTCGCCAATCACACTGGTGTATGCGCTGTTAAATGTGCAAATGGCGAAAAACATCTTACCACTCCAGGAGGCAATATTAACTTGCTGGAGCGTTCATGATTGCCTCTATTGTTAGGTAGATGCAGTAGCACAGCAGAGAGCAAGGGGAAGAGAATGAGTGGAGCATACATGAGCATGACTGACAGCGCTAAGAACTTCCTCATAGCTATGATTGGTGTTTTTCTGCAGTTAGTACTGGGAGAAGGCAGATGAGCTTGATTTTTGACACATATTATCTTTATATGAGGAATTCAGCTTCCACAAATATGTAAAACAAACAAAACAATTAATAAAAGTTTCATACCTTGGCTTAAAATCATCAAATTAAACCCCAATTGAACTTTCTGTAAGGATTTCTGAGTTACCACTGCTGTGATGAAGGTTGAACCTACACTATACCAAAACCCTCCACCTGGGCCAGAGGAGCCTCCTCCAGTCGGACCATTCAGAGCAGGGCACCTCCTATGAGATTGCAATGCCAATTACACCACACACTAATTCATAGCAAGCCCATAATGAAGTCCCAATTCTCATCAGCTCCAATTAGTTGGAATAGATCTCTGTAAAGGAAAAACGGAGAGGGCGGGGAAGAGAAACAGTGAAAATAAGAGAAGATAAAGGATGGAAAAAATTTAGGATGATTGTGGAGAGAATTGTACAGCCCCACTCAGATATGGAAATGGGGCCTCCATTAAAGATTGTAATTAGTGTTTGTGTGGAAAAAAAGAGTTTCATAGAAGATTTCCTTGGGAGGAGGAGAAAAAAGGTACCCATGTATACTGCATGAAGAACATGTCACCAGTGGTAATCTTTGCATTTGCTTTCCCAAAACACAATTTGTGCCAAGCTCAGAGTATTCTAGTCATTAGCGTTGGGAGATTTCTATGCTCTGGAGGGTAATGAAGGCACAATATAATACGTCTGCTGACAGGGTGTCTCCATCCCTTTGCGGCATACCTCCCATAGTGTATATTACATACTTTCCAACCCCCAGACTGCTCATCTGGTGGCAAAGCTGAGAGAAGGAGGAGTCATTTTAATTGGATTACTGAGCACTGGGGTGATTTCAGTGCTGTTGACAGAAAAGACTTCAGTTACCCTGCTCCATGTTCAAGGACAAACAGACGGATTATGATCTCAATGTGGACAAAAGCTATGCTAATACAGACCAGAAAGGAAGCTGGGGTGTGGAAGTCTAAATGAAGGGGAAGTAGATAAGTCCCTCATTAGTCTGTTTGCATTTTGGTGGCCCGTGTTTGGAGAGGGCTTTGGCCTTCAGGGGATTGGGGCAATGAGGAGCAGACCCAGGTGCTGCAGTCTCCTCAGGGAGTCACAAATTCAAGAGTAATACAATTTTTATATTTTGGATGGAAAAGCAATTCCTATGATTATCCCAATGTGACAGGGCCAGTCTAATCCTTGGGGGATATTAGGCATCTGCACCCAAGTTATGAAAATAACAGCTCATCTAATTGTAAAAGACAATATATTGGTACCAAAGGTTCTGTATGTCCTAAATTTAATAAACATACAACCTTAGAAAGTTCCCTCATTATTTTTTTATTATCATTATTTTTGTTTGTTTTTTGAAAGAGCAACATTTGATTGTTCCATTATGTAGCTCTCACTGACAAATCTGGGCATTATTGCAATTGGACAAAGCCACAAACCAGAACTCGATCTCAGTCCAAGGGAACATAACATCAGAAATGCATCCTTTTCTGGAAACTTGTGAAAAAATACAATTCTGTAAGTAGATTTTGAATACTTATGCCACTTGTTCTTCCAATGTCTCAGACAATTCTCTCATCTAGGGAAAGTGTATACTAGTTTAAATGGTTTTCTAAAATCTGAAACCACTGACTTTTATTAAAGTTTCTACATAGGTGAATTTTTTAAATGTTACAATTTTAGTAAAACACTTAAGAAGTAATTTAATTTAAAAGTGAAATTATGCACAGGTATGTATTTAAAGTGTTTATTTTTGTAGGCAATAATCATGAACATTTTCAGAACAAACCTATATTAACTTGAAATTAATCTCATCCACATATCACAAACCAATGCTAAAATAGATCAGTTTAAGCCAACAAACTCATATTTAACTTTCTGAAATTTAACTTACTGTCAAGTTACTTCAATATAATTAATTATAATAATGTTCTAACGGTCATTTCATAATTTATTAAAACCTTAAATTAATTAACTTTTAAGTTTAAAAGGATACAAAAACTGAGCAAATCTAAACTTTGTTTGCCTTTGACTGGATTTTAGGTGATTGTTAAAGTTAAAGATGCTTCTCTCATAAAAACGGACAGAGACATTATAAAACGACTGACAGATTGTAATTCCTCAGGGAAGTTTTCGTTGCAGACAATGATCATAAAATCTAATTGTCATTCTTATAAACATCTTACTGATCAATCATAAATGACATATAAATATGGTTTCTAGTTTTGGTAGTCAGTCATCCACAATGTAAAATGCAATATTGTTGTCAAGCAGCAAACAGAAAGACAACCCAAATTAGATAGTGAAAATAATATAAATTTCGACCAGGTTATCAAATACCTTCTCAATCTGAACATTTAGATTTCCTTCAGGGGCCAATTTAGGCTTTGCTTTGTTTGGAGATATTGTCCACCATTATTCATATGCTATAATTACATTGGAGCGGGGGAAAAAAAACCATGACAGTAATATGTGGAGGAGTGATGGCAATGTGTCCCAGTCATATCCGTCTCAGTGAACATATTCCCAATTGGTCTAGTTAGGTGCAGGAAAATTGCCTTGATAAACTCTTTGCAGAAAACAGTAATAAGGTTGTGGAGATGAATAACTGCAGGGAAACTAAGGATTCTAACTGTAAACAAAGCCATATATTACCGTAATGTAACTATGTGGGAGAGCCACACATGCAGAGAGTAGGTTAGGCTCACATTGTTAAGGGGTGGGTGTTCTTTCAGCCTGCAATCTGCAGAGCAGTGTTTTAACAATAACTTCCAGCATAGAAACATTCTCTTTAATGTTTAAATAGAATAATCCTTCATTAATGTCATTTTCATGACACATTTTATTACCTTTTATTCCTATATTTACATATTTATATTATACTCTACAACAAATGTTGTATGAACTAAACTTTGAAGTCAATACACTAAACATTCCTTCAGCTAATTTCTAAAGGTAGTTAAATGCACAGTGAAAAACGATAACCATACAGCAGAAAGCGCCGTGGTCGGTTTCCAGCTGTCATATTTCACTGACTTTTACAATCAGTTTTACTGCATCTACTTTAGCCGACTGGGGATGCTACTGCAGTGTAGTGACCAAATAATACAGTGAGACATTAAGAGAAATAATTACAGACAAAAAAGCAACTTACAAACATGCTTACTTTTTTTTTCTTCACTGTAATTGTATATTTATATAAAGTGAAATGTCTGACAATGTAATAGGTCATGGAAACAAAAAGGTAAAGGCTATAGTTCACTGCATTTTGCTGACATTGAACTGCTTCAACAATTTTTTGAAATAGCAAAATATTATACAATAAAAAAAATATATCTGAAAATGTAATGATTTGTTCTGAGCTGCTTTTCCTTGTCTTGGTTTCTGTCATGGCCTTAGAGTGTGCCCTCTCAGAGGAACTGGCCTTTACTCCATCACCAGTTATAAATATCAGAAAGTAAATATCTGAAATTAATTTTACAAGTACTTATTACTCTCTTACCGCCTTTTAAAATTTATCATACAGCTAATGTGCAACATAAAATAAGAAATTAAGTTTAGAGATTGACTGCATTTAATAACTTAAAGGTTAGTTTATCATGACAGTTATTAGTGTAAAAACATGAAGCAGCTTTGGTTGAAATATTGGATATTTTATGTGCATATGTTGCTCCTCTTCTTTTTACACTTTGAGGTCTAAACTGTTTCTTTGAACTATGCTGATATGAGGTCACATCCAAATTAAATAGGACCTGAATGCAGAAAGGTTACAGAGGAACACTCCTGTTTCAGCCCACAACTTTATATAGATCACACCTCGCTCTTGGCCATCTGACCTTTAGATACTAGTGGAGTTTTAGGAGCTGCGACAGGAACGCCTTAAATTTGTTTTGTAATTTTCAGACCTTAGCTTTGTCTTGGCAGGGGGCGTGCTGTTACGTCTGTTTTCAAGGTGCATCTCTAGTTTGAATGCTGGACAGGAAACATCTGCCCAGAGTAAGGAAGATTCATTTCTCTGTTTTATTACATCCTGCACACATCCAATATACCCTTCATCCTCAGAGTGGGAGGGAAGCTTAGAGGAAAAATAGGGGAAAAAAACAACAAATATTAATGAGCTGTTATACTGAGAAATAACGATGTGTGCACTCCCTGATAGCATCTGTACTTCCTTAATGGCATGCACAATTATGTGAGCTCTCATTAATATCAAGGCTGGAACTGTCATCACTAAGAGCCTTAGTTCAATCATTGCTGTACTCCTTAAGGCCTACAGTAAAGAAATATATGCAAAATGTGTCTCCAGTGACTTACTATAAAGCCACATAAATGGCTGCTGGGGGAGTAGAGCCAGCAGCAGCCCCAACAGTTAAATAGAAAAAATAAAAATGATAGAAATATACTTTAAAGTTCTGTAAGGCACCGTGGCACATATTTTATTGGGTCTGGGACTACTTTAATGGCCAAAAGTAAGACAACTGCTAAGTTCTCTGGCCAGGCAGATGACTTCTATGTTTCACTTTTATAACTTTACTTGCAAAACATTTTCTGGGATTAGAAAAAGCTGGTGGGAGTAGTTGTATATTTAAATCTACACAGTTTACATAAACACCAGAGTACTTAAATAAAAGTGTTTCTTGAGGCCTTTTTTAATGTTTAAATAAAAATGCAACTTAGACAAATATTTAGAACGATGAAATCAAGATAATAATGTTAGAATGTGACATGATATTTAACTACAAAATAATACATTAAATTACTAAACTGTGCCAAAATCCAAAATTGCTCAGGTTGTTGGATGTCTCTTCTTCTCCAGTCTTGATTTGATAAAACATAATAAAGTAAGCATAATGTATTAAAATGTCTTGTATTTGGCATAATTCATTAGATTTTAACTCTAACATTTGCTCACATATGAACAAAAGCAATTTAAAAAATTCAAATATGTACAAATGACTGTAGTGAAGCGCAGACAGGACAGGACTCTCAGTGGAGCATTTCTTTAAACCTTTCTGTAAGTTGCCTGTTTGTTAGATATCTGAACTGTAAGGACATCAAACCCAAATGACATTTAAGATCCTAAATTCAATTTGGATACTTTGCTGTCACTGATTCTGATTGGTTTGGCCATTATATTGTGTATCTATGCCAGATTTTGATATTCCAAATACAAAATAACTCTTTGAAAACATTTGTCTGTATTCTCCACTGCCTTTTGATCTTTTTTTTTCTCATGTGTCTCAGTTTGGAACCAGTATTAGTGCAGACAGTATCTATGCTGACTACTACCAGGTTGGTTTATTTATTTTTTGGCTGAAAGATCAATAAACCTACTGCTTGTCTGGAATTCAGACTAGAAGCCCATAGACTGACTCCTTTCATTAATTCTATTTGTGCAAATGATTCATTTAATTACTTCCATCAAGGTTCTATTAGAAAAGAGAATCTTTCTCTGATGTGATGTGGAAAAGCCAAGGTCTGACACTCCAGTCAAGCACTTTTCTTTATGAGTAGCTGTGAGAGCTGCATCCCCGCCTATGATCTTAATTAACTTCTGCTCTCCTCAGAGGATAGCAGCTGAATAAATCTCAAGGACAATAGGCAAGATTAATTCATTTATTTACCAAGCAAGTGCAGCTTATTAAATGGTAATATGGGCCCATCTCCTTCATGGATACGGCTCAGTACCTCACTTTACCCCAACACTAACATGATGTATAGCTGTTTTTTTTTTAAATACTAATAAGCCTGGTGGGATTTTCAGCAGCAAGTGAAAAGTTTGTAGAGGTAGCATGTGTCATAAAATTTCTTCTTTATTGAAATGAATGTCTTGGATGGAAACACCGCTTCAATTTAATAAAAAAAAAAAATCTAAATGTAGTTTCATTGCATATGCATCATTTGTTCTGTAGGAATTACCTCAAATATATAATCATAATGTTCAACAATGCACCACTTCTGCGCCTTCCACAGTGCCTGCTTCCTTCTTTGCAAAATATACCATGGTGCAATCTAATAACCAGTTAAAAATGCTTATCAAGGACAACCGAAAAGTTTTATGAGAGCAAATAACTTTATGTATGAATATGCTAATAACCAAGTCTGTGGATTTGCTGTGGTTATGATTACATACCCTGGGGGTGTAAAACCAAATAAAGACTTTTAAAAAAATGCCTACCTCCACTGTAATTTAATACTCACCAAGTCTGTTTTACCCTCTCTGTAAACTTCAGCAAAAGTAGAGTCATGGCTGCTCTGTGTGCAGGGACATGAGAGAAACGGCTTGTTTTCCTCCACATAGGAAATAGTCATGGGCATGATGGAAATTGCCTCCTTTACAGACCCCTGTGAAGAGTATTTTCATATTTCCATGCCTTGATCTTTTCCTTTGAAAATCGAGCAGGGAGGGAGGAGGTGGGGATGGGTCCTGCGTTGTGTGTGATGTGTGATGCACACACGCCAACGTGTGTTAAAGCTGATCAATCAACAAAGACAAGAAGGCTGTTGGCGGAGCTGTGCTGCACCCCAGAGTGAGATGGCAGTTAGGAAAGCCAATGGGACAGGAGCTGCAACGGGGTTAACAGCATAAATAAAAGCCCATGGTGGTCCCTTTATCCTCTTTCCCTTTTCTTCTTTTCTCTTTGAATGTTGTTGACCAGAACAGACGTTGGGATATTTTGTTACCAATGGATCTTTTATTCCTAATTTATTTCTATTTCTATGCAAGATAAGAAAAATTTCCTCAAAAGGTTTGGATCAGCTTTGATTATTTACCACAAGTTATCACTTCCCACTGCTCTGCAAAGGCTGACCTATTGCACAGGCTCTAAATTATATCCATGGTCACTGGCTGTGCAAAAGAAAATACAAGCTAGATAAATGCAAAAATGTATTGCACTGGTATTTGGCCTTTTGAAAACAGCTGAATAAAATCAACATTAATCGTGTGGAAATTAACATCCTATTTTAGCTGTCAGATGGAAAAAAAAACAGAAAAATTAGCTTTTTTACTTTGAATTTGAAAAAACAGATATGACTCAGACTTTATATATTCTGGATTTAAACACGTGAAAATGATTAAATCTAAATAAAATTGTTCATTATAAATGTCAGTACAGGGTGTATGAAGACTCAAATTCACAAGGGCAGGAGGAAAGGTTAAAGAAATATGTAAAAACAAAAACTTTAATTGAAAATTCCCAAGACCTCTGAAAAAACACACAAGGAGGATTCAAAAAAAGAGATAAAACAAAATAAAAAACTGAAATCCAGGAAGTTTACATCCAGAGGGAAAGGTGGTGAGCTTATTCAAGGGAATGTGATGTAGCTGTGACAGGAGATAATGGAGAAGAACTCTGGGAAACTGAGTAGTTAACATAGAAAACACAATATTATCAGAAGAGAGCAAAAGAGAACACATATAACACCAGACAATAAACTGAAATGACAAAATCAGAACACAAAAATAAGTATGATTTCAAAACAGTGAACTAATAAGACTTGACTTAACCACAATGACCAACACAAAGGAAAAACTGCTAAGAAAAAACCCAAATGTCAGTAATCAACTCATTTATCCACAATCACAGTGTTTTATTTTGGCTAGACATTTTTGGTGGTTTAAATGCTCAGATCTGTCGATACAAAATTCCCCTCCCATCAGATCTTTATTTATCATTTAACCCATTTGTTTGTTTTTCATTCCTTTTGTGTTAAATATCCAGCCAAATTCATTTCAGTTTTGCTTTTTGATATTCTCAGATGTTCCAAATTTACACAAAGACAACTTTGTATGTAATTTTGCCACATCCAAAACGAATAACTTGAAAGGGCTTTATAAAACTTTCCAGTGTTTACAACTCCGTTTTTAGGTCCAACAACTCCACAATCGTTCATTTACAAGCATTATTTTTCAGATGTAAACCTGAAAACATAGTCAAGTTGATTTCAAATTTCAATAACCCAATACACCATTTTGTATTTTAAAATAAGCTGAAGAATTTTGTTAACTCTGCAATGTTGCACATATGTGCAAAAAAAATCCACAGCTGTGACTCAAATGACCGCAATGAACCAATGATGTTACTAAATCTCATCGTAGAAGAAAGAAAAGATAATTTTTTATTTTGTGTTTATTTATATATTTATATTTTAAATGTCTCTAGTGTGAGCAAGGCAGAACCAAAGTCAAATGTCATTCTGATGCTGGTGCACTGTTCAGATGCTTTGTCCACACTGACGAAGATTCACTCACTTCAGAATGCCGAATGCTTGAAGTGGTTCCAGTGGCAGGGAAGTTTTACCTGCTTTTAGTTTAAATCAGAAAGTAAATGTTTGGCCACTTGTGGCCAAAGTTTAATGTATACAACATTAAACTTTGATTGTTTGTTTGGAAAAGTAAAACAGGAAGGTGACATTATGGCAACAGTAACATCTCACATCGTGGAAGACTGAATTTTTCCCTCCTTGTCAAAATCCATATGTATCATACAGTTATATTCAGTCATACAGTTATGAATAACTTGTCAATCACTTTAATTGATTTTTTACTAATTTAGATTGATTGGTGAACCAAAAACAAAAACATGTGATACTGCTGATTTGCTTTGTTTCTACAACGTAAAACTGTTGTTGGATGATCATCCTCCAAGGTTGTGGCGATTCCATGTTGCCAGAGGATGTAGGGGGACAGAGGGCCCAGGAAGTCTCTGAGGGTGTGAATGTGATTTAGAGATGGTGTGCACTGTTTACATGGCCTGCCTGAAGGGATGCGCCTCTGCTGGCTGGAAAGCATTTTTAGCATGGGTTGCACGTCTCTGTGACCCCCCTTCCCTCATCGTGTCTCACTCTCCCACTATCTCCAGCTGCTCAGGGGCACATGATGGTCTGGGAAAGATTAATGCATCTTCAACAGCCTGCCGTGAAATCAAATTAGTGTACTCTGATCCAGAGACACGGAGGTCTTAGGCCAGGACCACAACAAGGGACAATTCCTTAAAAACCTACAGATTTTTCACTCTCACTTAAAGTTGCAGACTAATAATTATTCAAATTAGTCTTGCCTTTGTTTTGTTTGTCCAGTGAAGTATTTTCCTACATTATCATAATAACCTGTTACCGGTTTTCTTGTTGTTTATTTTTTGTTGAACACCTCGATCTTTGACCCTACAACAAGTCACCAAATCACATGACAATGGGGGGAAAACAAAGGCTCTCATTGCAATGTCACTCTACATTATCTCAGACACACAAGCCCACGTTTATTGCAGGTTTCCATCAAATTCGGTCAAGGATGAACACCATTCCAGACGCAATATGCTGTTAAAATTGGATTTGCTGGGGGAAATAAGGGGATTATTACTACTTCAGTGTTCTGTTTCTGTACGCCGTTTTTTTTCCCCCTCTCTGTATTTGATCATGTAATCGGGCAAGGGCAGATGGAGTCAGTCTCTAAGCTTAGAGAGTAATAACCTGAAGATATTGACATTGATGGGGTGTGTGAGTTGAGGATGTGGACTGTGTGGATTCTGAACTGGTGTCTGTCCTTGGATATGGAGATTCACAGGTCATGTCAGAAACTCCTAACCTGGAAAATATGCTGGTCAGTACATAGAAGTTCACCTGTATTGGTCATGACTTCTCTCTGTCATTACCACCCACAAATATGTCCTAGTTTTCCAGCCAAACATGTGGCACTGATACGCTACATCAGTGGTTCCCAAAGTGTGGGGCGCGCCCCTCAGGGGGGCGCAGTGCCATTGCAGGGGGGGCGCAGGAAGCAGTATGGATGAATGAAAAAAAAAAAAAAGTTCCACAAAAGTGTTTCACTGTAAAGATGGTTTGTAGTGTTTTGTTCCAACCGAAAGTGTAAAATAAACTTCAGTGGAGTTTGAAAACAAAATATTTTTACAAGTTTGTGTCTGGTTGAACGATGTGTGTGCCCAGTTCATTTATTTTTTTCCTTTTTGTGGGGGGATTTTATTGTAATCTAAATGTCCAGAAAATCTTTGGGAACCACTGCACTACAGTAAGCTGTTGTACCATATATTAAAGTGTTACAATTTTTTAAAATCAGGGTGAAGGATGAACTCTTGTTTTCCTACTAAGCAAAGAAATGAATTTACTAGTCCCTCAGGAGATCATAAAAAGGCACATTCTCAATATGATCTACACTTTAAACAACTCACAGGAGAATATTTACTGACTGAAAGAACACTGATGATCAAAATACTTTTGATCCATTAACTTCCTCCACCAGAAACACAAAGGACCTAATTGGAAAGGAGTCTTATGTTGGGTGAGATAAAAATGTTCACTTTCACAGATCTATTTTTGTTTTGTTTCATCTTTTCTCATTTCTCTTTTGACTGGAAAAAGAAACAACCTTTCTGCTCCAACAGTACTTCAAACTGAGGTGTCTTGGTGCTTCCCAACTTTAAGTTGAAAACCTGAATGGTTACAAAATGTTTATGTCAAATAATTGCTAGGATTATTTAAAAGAAAAATTACAAACATTAATAGATGACACGAAATAAACAATAAATAGATGTCCAAGATGACAAAAAATTTGGAATGTTGGACTGCTTTACACAAATAAAGATGACTGACAGCCACCTTACTTACTTTGGGTAAGGCGAGAAATATGCCATGATATCCATTAAAATAAGTGGATTCTGTAATTTATTTTTAAATGTCAACAAGCCACAAGACATGAACTGATTTTATTTGCACACATACAGTTTAAAACAACTGAGCGCGTTATTGAATTTAAAAAATTTTGTTCGATTTTCAATTTAGAATATTGACAGCTTTTCCAAATTTCTGAATTTGGAAAATCAAAATGGGATTCAACTAGAAACTCTGAAAAGTACTGGTAGGTATACACACAAAAGACATTACAAATAACACTTTGAGGCCTTAAAACATGTTATATTAATTGGTCCATCAAGAATTATTCTTAGGCGATCTATTGAAGAATACCTCTTGTATTTGGAAAGTCAGTTGTTGTGTCTTTGAATTAATTCACAGAAGTATGAAATCTGTAGAAAGTGAGTAAACATTTAAAAGATTCTGCACATTGTGGCGTGAATTGTCACAGAGTATGAACTTCTGACCTGTGGCATGAGATTGGATTATGCCTAATTGATTTTACAGCTCAAAAGATAATCAAGACAAGCTAAGCAATAATGAGTATTGACATCCTGATGAAGATAACAAGAAATCAATGCAGAGGTGCTTCATGTTTAAACAATGAGAGGCGGGTGGCATAAGATCTAATCAGATGGAACCAATTCGTTGACTGCTGTACCACCTATAATTGTAAATAGCAAATATAAGAAAGGTTTTCTTGCTTTTTCAGATTTAAGGCTGAGTGAAAGAGAATAATTTAAATCTGTCCTCATAAATATAACTTTTGTAAAGGTTATTCACTGAAGTAATGCACAAATATAAATTAATTGTTCCAAGCTTAGTTTATAAATCTAGTTATTTATAAGTGGAAAGACACAAAATACATATTATATATGCTTATAAAAATGTAATGAATACTTATTAGGAAGGTCTTTTTTGGTCATAACATTGTGAAGGGGCAGTGTTAAGTATTTTCTACGCATGTAGTGCAATTTTACAGCAAAAAATAACTATAGGTTGCCTTCCGTTGTTATAAAAATGCTGTATATATCGAGCATAAGTAAAAAGTAAGGTCACTTTGCAATTTGATGCCTTGAAATTGGTCCCGTCTCTTTTTTTTTTTAGTCATTTTTTTTTTCTCCGAAGAGTTTTTGCAGCGCTAGTGACTCGTATTTTCGACAGTTGCAGACAGAAAAAAGGGCGAGGAGAAGGGGGAAGACATGCGGCAAAAGGTCACCGGGACCGAGAGTCGAACCCACGATGTCCAGGTCGAAGATTGGGGCCTCCAAACGTGGGGTGTGCTAACCCCTGCAACTCCACCGCACGCCCCGGTCCCATCTCTTTAAGAAGCTCCGGCACTTTCTCACACTCCAGCACATTTTCACGACAAAGCTGAAATATGTCGTTTACAAACATTCTTGGGAAGGTTGGACTGAGAAGTAGTTCACATGAAAAACTTATAAGACTTACAGTTCCACCAGATGCTGCTGCTAGTAGAGTGGAGTAGAGTGGGGAAAGTTGCTCTGTGGGCAGGAATTGCAGCTATAAGGAGGAGCTTTGTGGTGAAAGGCAGCACTTTGTAAAAGGAAACATTTGGACACCCTGAAAGGAGATTTAAAAATTTCTCAAACATGGATGAAAGAATCAAAGCAACACTCCTGGTATGTTTCATTATAAGATGTTTTTTGAAACATCTAATAATGTTTCAAAAAAACATTATAAGATGAAATAAAGAAAAATAAAGTTGATTTTACACAACACACCCATTTTAAGTTTCAGCAGCACCGGTATATTTAAGTTTAGTCGTGGCAAAAGCAGGATGTGAGATAATGAAATTCTACAACCTTTAACTTTCTAAACATGAAACACGGTTTGAGCTTTTTAATTAATTGACACAATGTTAGTTCTCCATCACTTCATGTAAACCTATGTACACAGGGATTAAAACAGGGCCCAGAATCGCCCTGCTGTACATCACAATATGTACACTGTCCATTATATCAACCTTTTGATTTGACTACGTGAGAAACTCTGAAATCAACATCAGTTAATGAGCTTCAGCATATTTCCTTATGGAGAGGGACAGTGCTGCCGTCCCTACTCACAAGTAGCATTTACAAAGTGCTTGACAATTGTTTTATTAGCTGTGGCTGCATATGCTGGTGAGGATGGCCAAGGCAGGTGAGATAGGACATGCAGGTCTAACAAAGACAGACTGGGACCTGCAAGGCGCATAGTTATACCAGCACATCCTCTCACACACTCCGGCTTAAAGCTCTGAAATGTGACCGTGCATGGATCACCGCTGACAGGCAGGAGATAGCACAAGCATAAAACAAAAAAGGTAGAAAACACAAGCCGTTGCTCACTTCTAAATATCTGACAGCTTAAACTGAAAGAAGCTACAACGCCGGAGAGAACAATGTAATGAACAACAAGCTGAATTTCCAATATCTGGACTTTATTGAGCTTTTACAGAATTTAGCTGGTTTCAGTTTCTTTTTAAAGATAATAACAGAAGAAGATATTAGAACAACATCAAATTATTTTTCCTACAGTTTTTGCTATTACATTTTTGTATTACGAGCAAATGCAATGCCAAGCTAAACCATGTATGCAATATCGTCGTTATTATGTTAAACAGAGTTTTTGCTGTTTAAAAACAATAATATATACAAACTTTATTGCAGCATAAACTTTTAAAACTTTTTAAATGTTTGCATGTTTAGTACTTAGGGCAGCTGGCATATCTAAAATCACAGTCTTTGAGTTTTTTTTCTAAATAATGAGGATCTTTAGTTTAGCCAGATTGGAGCTGGGAGGAACTCCTGCAGGTGGACTGGGTCATCTACGAGTACTTTGTGATAAAATCATGAAAAATCCATGCTTCCATGTCAATATTACAAGAAATAGTTGATTTTTTTTTATTTTTGTCAGAATCTTTTTTTGGCAAAGAGTCGGTGGAGGGTTCTAAATACTTCCTTAAAATAGCTACAAAGCCAAAATATTGGCAACACAGATGAAGTTATCTTTGAAACAGCCCCTTAAATCTTTCTGCTTGTTGCTGGTTCATTTCAAAGAACTCAATAACAATGAAAATAGCAAACTTTGAGTTCTGTTCTTAGTGCTTATGTGTGGTGCGTTCACTGAAAAACCAAAGATTGGATGCTTTTAGTTTTAGACTAGCTGGACATTTTTCATGCCCAGTTAAAATGAAAAATGAATTATTGGTGTATTTCTTGGTAAATTAATCTATTAAGATGCTTATTTCTATGAATATGCAAAAATGTAAAGGCAGTTTCTTTGCGGCAAAGTGCAATAAAGTGTCATATATCAATTTCTCTTCAATATCCTCCATCAAAGGTGAGCTTCAGATTAAGATTCAAAGCATGTATGTTTTAACCAGCTTTTGGACAAGTGCACACATCTCGCGCATTTGATTCTCTTTACCCTATTGACTGAGGATGAGTCTGTCACCCGATCCGGATTAAAGTATTAAGTCTATCTATAAAAGGGGGCCAGGCAAAGAGGGGGACTTGTCACAGATTTGTTTGCTGTCAGGGCCTTGTTATTCCCAGGACAAGATGTTGCAGCAGAATAACAAAATGTTCTATTTCTTTTCCTGCTCCAAAGTCAAATCAAGACCAAACTTTACCATAATAGTAACAGAGTAAAGCTAATTACAGCAATTGAGTAATGACATGCTTCGATCCAATATTAATATCGAAACATTGAAAAAAAAATAGATATGGGTGGCAATATGCCCAATCCACAAAGGCAGGTCTATTCAGTCTAACTCAGTGGTTTCTACATGTTTAACCAGTCTTGTGAAGACTGGTAAAAACAAAGTGTGCTGTATTTGTTCAGAGTTATCAAATACATTTTTAATTCAACACATTTATGGCTGTGTTGTAAAATAAAGAAACATTTAAAGTCAATGTAGCTGTATCATATTGATATCAGTTGAAACAGAAAAACAGAGTCAGTACAGATACTGATATCTGCATCAGTATCTGGAGGGGAAAAAAAGTGGCTTGGTGCATCGTTATATAACTGTAAGTCAGTCTGACCATAACTGTTAGGGCTTCACCATCTCAAGTCTGCAGCATGTGCCATTTTTGTAAGCTGTTCATAACAAGTCTGATAAAGTTGACCATTTAGATGAAATGATATAGCCTTACTATTTAAAAAAATGTTGCAGTACAAACTCAGCTGTGGTGACTACCTGTATTTGTAGGCCTCTTATTTAATTGCTTATTTATTTTTTTCGCCAATTAAAACTCTGGTGAGGTAGCAGCAAATGCCTAAGTAAGAGTAAAGCATCCCCAAAAGTAATTGAATCTCTCCAAGCAATTCCAGTATTTATATAAGGTTTAAACTCCTTTAAAAGCAATCATCTACTCTGCTTGACTGGCTAAGAGATAAAACGTTACCTGTGTCTCACTGCAAACAAAATGCTAATGAAAGGCCACCCAACAGGCTGCATACCAGGCAAGCGCGCCTCCGGAACTCACATGCAGATTACCTGCCTGTCGACCTGTACTTAATTATTATTCATGTTTACAAACTTTCATCTCTTGGGACGGGCCGAAGAACCTCCAGCATACGAGATGAGCAAACAGTGGCTGCAGAGGCATATAAGAGTGGCCATGAATTTATTCATGGCTAAAAGAGCCCATACACGCAAAGGCCCCAGTGTCTGCTGTCTTCCTCCCATGAGAACAGACATTTATGAAGACATTCCCTCAAAATCGTAACAGCAGCATTATCATTCCACACAGGAGCCATGTGCGTCATACCTGGATTTGTTGCCTTGCCTACACCGGGCCAAACAAGCCAGACCCAACCACACTGCCATGCCAATTTCATATATTCTGTGGATCGCTGTAACCACGCAAGGTGAGGGAGAGTTCAGTGACTGTATTTCCCATGGGATGTGTGGAGAGGCGCTTAGCGATAGTACGTTTTACACCCATTTCTCAGAGTGCCTCCCGTTTACCTCCCGTGAAGGGATGGAATAACAAACTGACTTCTAGCTGCATGGCACACCAATTCGAGTCCCTGTGGTCGCTCACATCAGATGTAGAGTCATAGGTGGAAAGATATATAATATCTCTATGGACACATTCATAGATAAATATGTAAACAGTGCCTTAAAAAGTATTCATACTTGTTGAACTATTTCACATTTTGCCATGTTACAGTGATAGAAAAAAATTTCTTTGTCAAAATCATATATGGTTTTCATTTTCCAGAGGAAAATATGCAGAGTGTGGCATGCACTTCTATGAAGCCTTGTGAGCCAAAAAATACAGCTACAAGTTTTGAAGCCTATCAAATCAAATACAATTTTATTTGTATAGCACCTTTCAGCAACAAGGCATTTCAAAGTGCTTAACATTACAAAACACAAAAATACAAAGTCATAAAAAACACAGTCAGCGATTGTAACATTACATTTTGCCATTGTCACACATTATATTGTTGATTAATGTTTCATTGATTATGTTTCAAAAGCAAATCAAAACAGGTGGGTGTTTCGAGTGTTGGTTCCAGAAAACTGGAGATAACAGGAAGGCTGAAAGGACGTAGAGACCCAGATTTTGATTTAGGTCTTAACTTTGACAGGCCTTTTCTGAAACAAAAATCTGATTTATTTTTATGGCTAGTGTTCTGCTGCAAGGTGAACCACTAACTTATTCTCAAATGTTCTTTTTTCAGATCCATCCATATCCTCATAGACTATGATCAGCTTCCATGTTTCGGCTTTAAAAAATGTCCCTGACTATGATTCTACTATCAGCTTATGTATTGATTCTAAAATGTAGTAACAGTCATTTTCCTTGGACACATGTTGTGCTTGTGGGCCAAATAGCTCAATTTTCTACATATTTGTTGAGTCTTTTTCTTCACTGTCTTCTTTCAGACTTTTTGAATGACTAATAGCTGTGAATCTCTGCAGCTCCTCCAGAGTATCCATTGACCTCTCTCTGCTTAGACGATTGTCTTTATGACACCTTTTACACATTAATGTTCCCAACAAACCTCTGCGCCATTTTCATTCTAAGCCTGAATTAAAACTATTTACTAATTATTTGAATTGTTGAAGGTAATTTGTTGCTCTAGAATTAGGGTAACAAAGTGAGTGAATATGCACACCTGACTTAAAATTTTGGAAAATGTTTATTTTTTTTTTCTAGTTCATGCTGCTTTTTGTTAGTCTTTGTAATGCAAACTCAATAAAATCCATTAAAAAAATGACTTAAATGTTTAAGAGAAAATGATATTTTTAAAGGCACTGTAACTTTAATCTGTTTGAGTTCAGTTTACGGAGTCGGTCTTTCTAGTTTGTTTGTCCTGGTGTTTTTCACATGTGACTAAAATATACTCCTTCGCTCTTATGCGTAAGAATGTGGGTTTGTTTGATTTGAGGGCTTTTTGAAATCAGTTCAGCCTAATAAAAACACATCAACAATGTCAGCTGCTTCCTGACTGACGGCCACTGTGAGGCCTGTCAGCTTTGTCAGTGAGTTTTATCAAAACACAACACTCGGTCCACAATTACAGCTAGTTGTCAATGCTTGATGAGGCATTAAGATAAAAGAACAAGTTGTCAAACGGAGACTCACGCTGCTCAAATATTGTCAACATGACATGAAATGCACGACGCCTGCCTTTGTTTCCTGTCTAGAATACTGCACAGACACCCCACATCCTAGAACACACAGAAACAATAGAGCATTTTTTCTGTCAGAAATTCATCAACAGCTTCCCTGCGTGGTCCACAAAGCGAGAAAGCCTTCCACACCACAGGCAAATAATTTTTGTTTGTGGCCTCTTATCAGTTAAAAGGGATGATTAATGCACTAATGAATCATTAGAGGAGATCATTCCGGGTTATGATGTGCCATCTCATGCAGTAATTGACCTAAATTAAGTCAATCTCTATGGGTCTTGCCTCGATCTCCCACTATGTTACCATTGCTCATCTGACTTTCAGCCAGCAGCTGGATGTGTCCAATCGGGCAGCTCCACAGGGTCAAAAAGAACAGATGAAAACCCAAAGAGGGCGATATGGGAAATGAAGGGAAAAGGGAGAGTCTCAATAGTAATCCTGTGCTCCCAAAACAAATTGGCTCTTGGCTCCCTGTCTAAGTGCTGCAAGGAAGTACCACTGGGAAAAGAATCAATTCCACCTGACCTTCCAACTTAATCACTAATCGCTCCGTTGCCACTATGGTGAGACCTTCAGCGCTGTGAGATGATGCAGGGGGCAGGATCAGTGGTGGGCCAAATGTCAGTGGAGAAAGCTACAGTAAGCATTTTCATTCAAAATAATTTATGTTGGGTGTTTCAACCACAACTTTTGAAAGACACCCACTTTGACACAGACGATGGAAATCCTTTAGTACTGGATCACACTAACACCTTCAGCAAAACGTTTGACAGCAGCAAATTGTCAAACTGAAAATAAAGGGATATTCTCTGATCATTCCATCTTTTGTATGTTTTCACTGATACTTTACTGATCTGTTTTTGTTGAGCTCAGATTCTATGAGATTGGGAAGCATCCTTGCCATCACCCTAATATTAAACGTCCTCCAGATTCTCTGTTGGATTTAGGTCAGGTCAAAGGTTAATCATTCATCTCAAGTAACAGGTTAGTGAAATTCAAAAGCTGCTCAAAGCCTAATTCTGCAGGTCATACGTACAATTGTTGTTTTAACTTATCTAACACTGAGAGTTTAAAGGTTTATAAAACAATTTTTGGAGTCATTAACTTTTGCCTCACTCACTTTGGCTGCAAATTACCTGAAAGAAATTGAAAGGCAGTGTAGTATTTACACAACTGCAAAATGTAGCTCTTCTTTTGATCCTTTATTCCCTGAATTTATTACAGTTATAAGGACATGTGAAGATTTTTTTCAAGCAGAATTCACAATTTCAGCACAGTGTTGTTAATATGTTGGTATGTGTAGAATATGCATCAACAGACACAAAAGGTGTATATTCACAACCACTGAAATTGAAGCAAAAAGATCACCATTATTATGCTTGGGGTTTTATCTGTTCTACAGAAGCTCCTATTTGTTTAAGAAATTATGTTGTTTTTCTTTTATTTTGTCTGTTTATATCTTATAAACCATCTTACAAATGCTAAAAGTGTAAAATGGTACAAATATAAAATCATCCAGTTTTAGAAGATGCATTTATTCTGCTCCACATCTCAAAGCTTTCCTAAGGTCAAAGCAGAAAGAAACATAGCTGCTGCAGCTGCACACTGGTGTACAACTAAAAATACATTGTAGTTCTGGCTCTACTTTGCATGATAAGGCTCCTGTTTGTACAGAAACACCTAGGAGTGGGATGACAACTAACTGGCATGTTTAGCTTCTAATTAAATCAAAGAAATCCTGAACATACCTTAGTTATGTTTCAGTACGGAGCTTCTTGATTACAGAACTAATTTCATAATTTAGCATGTAAAATTATGATAAATTATTCAGTTTTTGATCATTTTGCATGTTAATTTATTTAAATGTATTCTCTCTGTCTGTAATCTTGTAACTTCACATACTTTCTAGTTAGTCCTACCTGTGCAGACACCCCTTGAATTGCCCTTCAAGGGAGGATATGGGAAAATAGCTCCATGGCTTCTCCTGCTGATAAGCACGCCCAGAGGCAGGTAGGCCTCTGGAGACCACACAGCTTTTCTCTACAACGTAAACAGTACCCAGCCCTGTAGAAGGTCAGAAAAAGAGAAATCTTCTGCTTTCCTTGGGGACGAGAAGGTAGGAGGCTCTGTGACCTGACACCAGCGACCACTGAGCTGTATGAGTTAAAGAAGTAAATTATGTATGATCTAGTTTGCTGAAAGCAGATTTTCACCTTGTTTAGCTCTATACACCAGAGAACACAAGGTGTATAATGGAAGGACGGCGGACTTGATAAGTCAAACATATGGCAAAAGAAATGAGGTAATACTGCAGTTTGCCCCAGGAGTCTGCAGGCACTATGGCTTCCCTCCACATTTCACAAGTCAATATTTGCCGTATGTATTGGCTTCAGTAAATACCGCAGTCCGCAGACAGTGCTCATTCCACCGGAGTCGGGGAATTGAGTTCTCAAGCAGCTGTACAGCATGAAATTTTTTTGTGTCCCAATAATGACAAAAAACAAAGCCAGGCAGGTGGTAATAAAGATTCTTTTTCTGCAGAGATGCCTCATATCCGCACTCTCCCTCACCCTTAATTTATTCCCTGAGGTGCTATGAGTGATTCTGTCTGTACTTTCCCTTATATCAAACATCGCAGGCTATTAGCTCTCAATAATCATTTTCTGCAGCCCAGGACACAATGATTTCCCATGACACATAAAACTGCAATAACGTCAACTCGGTTTCTGAAATAATATTGCCGACATTCTTTTTATGTGTCTCTCCCGGCTGGAGAAAATACCATCACTTGATTCGCCCACTCTCACACTGCAAAAACCATTTGTAGGTTTCAAAAGTTCCAACTATGAAGTTTCTTCTCTTCCCCACCTGCCAAAAAAAAATGAAGTTTCAGAAGCCACATATATGTGGGTGTGGGTGGTGGGTTAGGAAAGGGTTCTCAGTGTCCAGTAACAATATATAGTGTTTACCTTATATTCACTTGACCCACAACAGGCATAACAGGCTAAGTAGATCAAAAATAACAACAGAACAAAGATTTTGTACAAACAAGACATCTCACATAATCATAAACTACAGGTCTGTGTCTGGTGTATGTTTGTTCTACATTAAATAAAGTTACTCACAGAAGTTAGAGTATCCAGAAATTTTACATGAATACATACTTAGCAATATTACTCAACTAAAAGTAAAAATTATGCTGTAATACTACTTTTGAAAGTACTTGTGAAAAAAACTTATTCCAGTAAATGCAACACTGTAAATGCAGCCAGTTACTTACAAACCTCTAAGATTAAATATTTTTATTAAAATATAATATGCCTTAATTTGCACTGGAGGGTTCCATAGGAGCAGCTGTAGACGATAAATAAAACATGTTTTGGCTTTCTTCGGGCTAAAAGAAAACATCTAAGTAAATAATTGTTTTAGGTATTACAGCGACTACATAAAATCAGTCAGTGTGGCATGCACCACTGCGCAACGTTTCATCAATGTCATATCTCCCTCAGAACAATCTCCAAAAGAGCAGAAAGTATAGAAAAAGCCTCCTTTTTTAAACATTTTGTCAAGTTTAATGACCAGTGTCATAATTATGAGACTTGTCACACAAACAGGCCCCAATCCAATAGTTACATATGACTGGATTATCCCTGATTTTTATCATTTGCCTCGACATCTACAATTACATGGTTACAACTGAGTCAGCTGTTATTTTAAGTATTCATAACAAAAATATTGAATAGAATAAGCTCAGTAGAAAGTCCTAAGCAAGAGTGACCAACTCCAGCCTGCAAGCCAGGAAAGTTTTTGCTGCAACAACTTTACACAAAAATTGTTGTTAACTGACAGGAGCAGAACTTGAAAGGCTTAGGAGGTAATAAATCATTCTGAGGGAAGTTTGAGCATAAAACCATCAAGTATTTGGAGGAAACCAGCTCTGTTGTACTGCAGATTGATAACTATAAGGTAAGTCACATAGACGCAGTATTAGTATATTAAATAAGAAGTGAACATAGTCAAAGTAAAACTGGTGAATAAAATCAATGAAGTGCCATGTTCAGTAAAATTATACATGTTAGGGTATATAGTTATATAGTAAATTCACTGGAATTAATGTTTTGTCATTTATTCAACTCACTTTCTCATAACTGAAATGGAAAAAAGGCTGAAATATTCTTTGTTTGATGTTAGTAATGAGTGCCCTTTGTGAAATTTTGGTTCAGTTGGTCCACACTGTGTTCACAGTCTGTGTCAAGTGTGGATCAGGGTGAGTTAAAAGCAAAATTAAATTAAATTAAATGTCAAAAAAATGGAAGACTGTGTGAGAACTTTTAAAAAGGGGCTCGTTTCACATTTCTTCTGGAACACAGTGTGAACCTCCTATGAATTGCAATCAAATGAAAGAGCTATTAAGCCCTCAGACATATTGGTAAGAAATTTCCAGGAGAGTTACTGACATTAAAATAGAGGGAGATGAAAGACAAATTCCACAAAATGTCAGGTTTCACAAGCTGTTATTCCAATGACCTATTGGGTCCTGAATGGTACATTTACTTAACTGTTTAGATTACTTTTACTCCTCATTCAGAATAGAACATTGCGCTTTTTATTTCTCCAAAGTCATTTCAGAAGTACCTTTAAAAAGAGAGAATTGTTGAGATGTCTTTTTTTTTACCCCTTTAACATTTTGTGAATGGCTTTGAGAAACCATTGCCTCAAACCATGACACAGCATGCTTTGAAGACAAGTTCATTGGAAATACCTGAAAGCTGCTATAGGCTAACACTATTAACACCACTTAATGATCATTTCTACATTCAAATGTAAGAAACAGGAGAACTCTCTAGCAACTTTCTGTAAAATTTTTCTTATGTGAATAACTGAACCTGAAAGAAGACAGATTCTTCAACAAATTGTCACCAAGACATTTCAAAACAGTGGAAGCAGACTGACATTAGCTTAACAAGCAATCAGCTCCCTGTGGAAAGAAACCAAACAGAACAAGGTAAATTTACTTAAGACATTTTGTGGTTGTGTGTCCAGTCTTCAAAAAGAAATGAAGAGGATCCAGTCTTGAATGTTTTAGGTTATCAGAACATCATTGAATCTTGAACATAGTTATCGGTGAGTCAGTTTTATCTGAAAGTCTTTTTCGCATGAAAAATGTTTTAACTGATAACTCATAGCTTTGTAAGAACTTACCAAAAATATGCGAACATCAACCGTAGTCATAAAGTTTAATTTATTTTGCTCATAAGCTGTAAATAAATGTAAAACAATATATGTATGATTGTCATTAGTTGTTCTAGACTGGATGTCATCCAGGAAGCACATCAAAACATCTGGTTAAGGGTTTAGTTTTCAGCAGATGGCGCTCAAGACTGCTGCCTGTCTCTTTGTTCAAAGAAACATAACCTGGTGAAGCTCTACTCCAACACACCCTCATCTATTGTTATTAAACTGGGAACTTTGAGATCATTTTTACTGTCTATTTATCTCATTAACTAACCTTTTCTTAATCTGAGGCTCTGTGTTGATCTAAATGCAGGTAATAGTCATCAATATACCAGCAGTTATATTTTTGTCAGACGTCTCATTTCCTTTGTGGAAATATGTTGCACTTATGCATTTTGAAAAGTATTTGTGAAGCAGAAAGACTCGAGAGGTCCAAACCTGTACCAACACTCAGGGCGGGAAAAGTGTATTACCTTTCCAGTTCAAAGAAACTATCACAACTGGATAAGGTTTCAGTGGCAGCTGGGTCCAGTGTCTTAACCAGAGTTGATCACAGAGGACAAGCAGCTCTACAAAGCTGCAGCTCATGTTGCCCTGTGTCAGCATAATTCAAGGAAAAATAAAGGCGTCCTCTTCCCTGCCAAACTCTTGCAGTGACCTCAGTTGGATCCTCCAGATTGTCAGGATTGGAGGTGAAAGCTAAAACTTCATTTGTGAGTCAGCCTGAAGTATGCATAGAGCTGCGTCTGAGCTTTCTGCTAAAACCTCGTTCTGACTCTGCTGATCCTTATTCCACAACAGCTTGACATGCTGGTAAACTTGAGAAAGTGAATATTTGTAAATTAAGGATTAGCACTGTGATATCCATACAAATAAAAGACACTTACTATTCTCTACTTATGATTATTTAAGTTTTCTCTGTGCTGTCATGTTATTTTAGCAGCATTTGAATTTTAAAAATGTCTTTTATTGGGATGTTTTATGGAAGGTTAACAAAAAGTAATGCATCATTTTGAGCTCCAAAAGTAATATAATAATAGTAGTAATAATAACAGCTAAAGTTTTGGCTCATCACTGAGGGGCTGTGAAACATTAACCTGCTGTAACCAATTGAATTGCTTAGATTCTCACGCATATTCATCCGTGAGAATGGTCCATTCAAAGTCCAGACCCTAATCCAATTGAGAATCTGTGGAAAGGCTTGAATACTGACAAGTGCGAGCTGTTCTAGAAATGTATCCTTTACTTTCAGCTTCACAATAACGTGTTAGTTCATGTTGGCGTGTCACATAAAGTCCAAATACAATGCAAAAAAGTATATGTGGTAACACATAAAATGTTGTAGGAGTTGAAAACCATCCACTTGTTTTCTTGCCTTTCTCCTGTTTTAAAGTTTATGAATCATAAATAAGACCTTATTTTTAATTCATGTTGTCTAAATACTTTTTAAATTCCTTAAACTTTGATTATCCCAAACTACACCCTGATGAAAGTTTTGCTGTGCGGGTAATTTTCTTCTTATGTCTAAGCCCGTTTGCACAGGCACTTTCTCTGGAGATTGTGAGAGCCAGAAACAAGCTTCAGCCTGTCTGCATTCCAGTTCTGCAGAAACACCACTGGAAAATTCCTATCTGGGAGATGGCAGGAAAGATGGGGTGGAGACTTTTAAAGGAAGTTTTAAAAAAATCAACAAAAAAAACAAAGAGCATGCGCATCATTTTATTGATTGCATAACTGGGAAATTAATCTGTCAGTGATGTGTTAGTCGGCATAATTTAATTTTGAGAAAATTTAAGTAGACATGCTGCAGGTCATAACAGACTCCGAAACACTCCTTTACAGAGATTGCTTCACTATGCAGCCAAATGCCATGACTCAACAATGCATCTTGGACTTGACCAGAATTTTTTCCATTAATTCTGGGCTCTACAACAATTGAATTAAAAAGGCCATGGGATGAATATTTATCACAGACTTGACAGCTGTGCTTTCAATCAAATGGCAAACACCAGAACTCTGTTGTTATCCTTATATAATGCAGAAAGCATCGTCTGGGACCACACATACTTCAGCATGATAAATGGCAACTTCCAGAGTCATACATCTGCCACTGCTGTTGCCCACATCTCATCTGGAGAGCTTGGCCTAAGGAGGCAAATCAGCGATAGACGTTGATACATAATTTAGCTTTCACTGAGGTTTTATCCAACCTTTGCTACCAAATAAATATGTAAAGCCCAAGAGTGTGCTTATTTTTAAACAGAAGAAACTCATTCTGCATCTCATGTTATATTCAAAGAAAAAGAAGCTGGGATTTCACCAGCATCTAATTTCCAAGTGTCCAATTTAGCAATTTCTACAAATTCTTTAGTTAGAATGACATTTAACAGATTAACAGTACTTTTCTGAATTGGAGTTTCACTACGGTAGTAGCAAGATTAATCTGAACAACATTGCAACCAACGACTGATTTGGTGCAATATTTAGGAGACCAATATGTATTAGTTGCCATGGTATCAGAGCTTTA
The DNA here is from genome assembly GCF_027474105.1 of Poeciliopsis prolifica. Taxonomy (NCBI): domain Eukaryota; kingdom Metazoa; phylum Chordata; class Actinopteri; order Cyprinodontiformes; family Poeciliidae; genus Poeciliopsis; species Poeciliopsis prolifica. Next base: position 199,815 of record NW_026562421.1, on the reverse strand, counting down.
TATAAAAAATACACTTTTCGCATATTTGTTACCATATTTTAAATGTATAATATGTGAAAAAATTGAGCTCCTTTACTGCCTCCCTGAGCAACCTTCTGAAGAAATATGCCGCTCTCGGTCAAAAACAATCAATCACAGCCAGGAGGTCTTAGCACTGTCAATCACCAGCATGCACATGCTGCTAAATGTGCTAACAGCGGAAAAACACAGAAAACTGTTTATCTGCTGTCATCAGTGGTCATATTAACCAGCTAACCAACCTTGGCAGATTTCCTGGTAGTGAACCAGTAGCAGAAATCACAAAGGGAGTATAAAAGTAGTGGACTTGATTCATCTCCAGATACAGAAGGGTCTGGATTAGACGTTCAACTCTTTAATCCCATTTTTACATTGCTTAGACACAGATCAATGTTGCCTAATTTATATTTTTTAAGAAAGTTTCACTCAGAATGAAAAGAAAAATGCACATTTTCATTCAACATCTTATCATGATGTTAAAGTTACATTTTTATTATTTTTTACTAAAAATAACATCTTACAACATTACAAATGAAGATTATGTCTTAATTTATTGATAAACAACAAACATAAGAGTGTGACCTGACCACATTTCTACCTCATTCGCTCAGGATGCGTGTCTGTATCGGACAAAGGGAATGACATGTACAAGCTTTGAATGTTCAAAGCTTGTCTGGGCTTGTGGACACTGAAACTATGAACTGGTTTCAGTTGTTGGCTGAAAAATCGAAACTGTTCGCTAAATCCAATCAAAACTGTAATTCCCTCTGGACAAACTGCTTTAACTTCACACTTAATCATGTGAGCCGCTGCTTTTATTTACATATTTTTTGTCAAAGTAATGTAATTTTGTTGACACATATAGCACTGATTTCTGCCACCTCTATGCTGTTTACATTTACTTTAAATATTGGTGTTTAAATGTTGATTCTGGTGATGATATTATACATTTTCTAGGCATCAGGAATAGGCTCTTGCCAGAACTGTACACCTAAAGTAATAGCAAACATCCAGCATGTTAAAAATAGTAACATCTTTGCCAAGAATGTGAATCCATGAAAGAGTTTCTGCACATCTACAGAGTTTGTAAAATTGTTAAAAACTCAGTTCTACATCAATGTATTCTTTTAATTTGTCTTGCTTTGCATGATTTAATTTAAACAGTTCAAACATTTTTCATGTTAGTAGTGTTTGCATGACCAACTAAAATTGATTGTTTCTACTTAATGATAACATTCATTCTATTTTAATAGGTCACCAAAAAATGTGAAAAACAGTGGCCATCAAAAATGCCAAAGTGACTTTTTTAGTCACCTTGACTAATGTTGAATAATTCTGTAACTCTTTGGCCTTTAGCAAAACAGGTCCATCTTATCTCCTCTTTGTCAAGACCTAATTAAGGAAGAAAGTTCAGCGAGGCATAGTTTTTAACAGTTAATTTATCAGAAACAGATTTATAGATTTGAAACAGATTTGAAAACAAAGAAATGCAGTCTAAATGACCATCAACACCTATAGAAAGCAGACATTAAATAACAGTTGGCTGTTATTTAATGTCCGCTCTTTTTGCCATGACAAAAAACAAGAAAGAAAACAGCTTTACACTGAAAATGTTCTTCACACCTCCTCCATATTTCACATAATTTGTGTGGTAATTCCATCATGTATTCAGAAGCAACAAGGTCACACAATTCTATCTCTCCTTCTTTCTCTCTCTTTGACAAAAAGCTATTTAAGTGTAAATTGTTTCTGGTTGGCACAGATGATTATGCCAACTTGATCAAAGGGCAGAATTTCTTAACAACATTGTAGTTTTGAACACAGCAGGGTGAATGCCAGTAACTGTGGCACAGAAACAGGATTCATCACAAGTTCAGAACCATGTTGAACACAAAGTGGTCATTAATACCTTTTAAAAAGTACTTTGAATGCAATCCAGCAAGAAGGAACATGACCAGGACCACAACATTCATTATAAGCTTCAAGACGTGTTAAAAGATGAAATAATTCAAAGGGAAACATACTTAATTTTTTACTTTTTGAGTTTTGTCACTGAACCAACACAACACTTATAGCAATGAGAAAAACAGAGATAAAGGTAGCAGCAGTCAAGCCGAGACGAAATATCATCATTTCTGATAATAGCAACTATTTCTGTGGTACAACATAATACTTACACACACGTTGACTTGTCTAAAAGTTGTAGCTTGAATCGTGTTTTCTGATAATTGATGTATAGCTGGGAAACCTCAGCGTCTTGTTTTTTTTTTTTCAGATGTGGTTCTCTTGACCTTTCCTGGTCATAACCTTCAATCTACACTCTCCGTTTGCAGCAGAGTGTAGATCACTCCGAATCAGAATGAGTTACCGTTAGTCTTAGGTTGTAGTTGTCAACCAGAAAAGGTCTTGGCCTCAGGTAGAGGGGTTTAAGTAGCTCTACCTGAGCAGGAGTCGGAAAGATGAATTGGGGCATCACTTTTTGTAGAAAAGAAAGAGTGCTGTCTGTGTTCTAATCCTCATCTTGAGTTTTACTACCATCTGACCAGGATGCCTCCAGGGCCCTTTGGATGTTTTCTGGGGATGAACCACACGAAGGAGACTCCAGGGCGCGATCACATTTGCCTTCTGTCCAGGAAACAAATGGGGATCCTCAAGAAGGAACTTGAGAATGTTGCTGGGGAGACAAACGTCTGGATTTTCTGTTGTGAAACGTGATCTTGGATAAGCAGTAGACAAGAGATGGATGGACGGACAGATGGACAGACAGACAGAATGACTTTTTACTTATCTCAAATTTGTCATCATGCATTCGATCTCAATACATTTTCCATTATTTTTTAGGCTGTCTATCCAAAACAGATAAAAATTGATTTTATTTTAACCTTTCTTAATTGCAAGATCTAATTTACAAGACAAACCCGTTTGGATAAAATAAAATATTATAAACACTAACAAGCAATTAAGAGAGTTAACTCAATTAAATAAGCCAATAAAATATGTGCTATAAGAAGATTTATTTCTCTGTCCTAAAGATATTTGAAACGTCCCAGAGGAATAAGAGTGGATATCTTCAGATCCTGCAATATTCTTCCATATTGACAGAGCAGAGTAAGAAAATGCTTTTTCCCCCAACTTGTGACCTTATTAATGAAACACTGAAGGAAATTAAATCCTAAAATAACCAAATAATTCATTATAGAAAGACTATCAGTTATGATCACCCTCATATTCTAGACCCAATTGTTTTCCTTGACATATTCGTTCGACATAAAAAATGTGAACAAATATTGCAATATTCTTTTTTATATGAATAAACAAGCAATTTTTATTTGTAAAGTTATTTATAATACTGTTTTATAATTGTGTCAGTTATAACATTTTAATCTAACCTCTGTTTAAAGTGAATGTTTGTCTCTGTTGAGCTCAAACAAACCACTTTTGTATTTATAGTCTAGCGTTTTATACTGTTCACAGCAAATCACGAAACAACCTCTACAGAAAGATGTTTGTTACAGTGTGCACTCAATTACATCTTGCTTCCCTTTTGTTCCATTTCTTTTGTCTCTGGATTACCTTTTTCCTTTAGAGGTCAATAAATTTGCCTTTAGTAACCTCTTGGGAAGTGCTTTGAGTAAAGCTACACAAACCTTGAACTGAGGGGTTTGCCAAAGTCAACAAAAATCAATAGCAGAGAGAAAAGAACATTTACTAAACTTATCATTACAAACTTTGGAGGCACACTTGAATTCAAGATACAAGTTGAAATGCTTGCTAGATTGGACATGTTTTAAAAGCTCATGTTCCTAGTATAAGAATGCAGTTGCACAAGACCTTGCAAAAGTATTTATGCGCTTTGATTTTTTTTTCCATTTTCTGTCTTATTACAATCACAAAATTCAAACATGCATGACTTTTTTTTTGTTTGACTTTATTGAATGATGTGCAATGTAAGAATAGACAAAGTTATAGACAAAATAAATTTAAACAACTACAAAAGAAGAACAGTAGTAAAGTATATTGACACATTTTTACTTATGCAAATCTGAAAAATGTAAAGGAGATTTGTATTCATCCCCTTGAGTGAGTACATTATAGAACAGCCTTTTAGAGCAATTTCAACTGCAACTCCTTTGGGATATGTTCCACCAGATTTGCACATACAAACTAAAACTCTTTGTCTGATCTTATTTGCAAAGTAGCCAAAAATATAACATGTTTCATCTTGTCAAAGAATCTTGTAAGGATCAACGTTTTCCTACCTGGCCTTACAAACCCTCTTTTTTAAGAACAGATTTGCGGAGTTCAGAACGAGTAGCTGTCTTGCTGATTTCCTCACCTTAGCTTCTCAAGCTGCTATTAATGTCCTCTTACTATCATACAGATGATACATGGAACAGTGCTCCATGAGATTTTTAAAGCCTGAGATGTTGTTTGATAAGCTAATTATTCTGTAAAGTTCTCTTTGATCTGTCCAAAGCATTTTTCTGTCATCCTAGTGTTTTTCTCTTTTACTCATGTACTCTAGCAAACCTCTAAAGGCCTTCACAAAACAGTTCAGGTTGCAGTGAGACTAAATTGCAACCAGTTACTTAAAGTTACTTGCATTGGATTTTACTTTGAAGTATGGTTAAATATAAATGCATGTCATATCTTCTAAAAAACTTATTTGTTCTCTTCAATAAAATACCATTGAAGTTTCAAGTTGCACTGTGACTAATTTCATAAATTCCCAAGGCAGTGCGAGTTTGCAAAAAGACACAACCTAAATCTACCATCGGCCCTTTAGGGGGGCATTCCGACAGTCCGATATTTGACCCAGGTTCTCCATGTCTGCTCTATTGTGTGACCAGGTTAACTAATGGACTAGCTAATCAAAAGGGGGATGGCCATGTCTGTCTCACCTTTGTCAACAAAGGAGTGTTGACCTTTCAACAACACCTGTCCCCATCCCATCACACAGAAGCCGTATAGGCTCCCGCTCAGAATAAAGCAGGGCTAATCGACACCTTCAGCCTGCTGGAATTTCCGTAGTTTCTTTGGGAGAGGAGCCTTAGTGAAATACCAGACAGGTATTCTGAGCAGAAAACAAGTCCGGACCCGTTCCCTGGTATGGTTGCAGCATGCTTTGAGAAATCCTGGGAGTGTTCAAGAAGCTTTTGTATTCCCCACTGAAAGAAACCAGAAACTATGTGACCATAAACGTAGCAACACAAACTGAAACAATTTCTTATTTTACATCCAACTGGCCACAGACATTGTAGGTTTTCTTACAACAAAGAGAAAACCAGATACAATCCGTGTGGATTCGTGTGTTGCAGTAACAGCAATGACTAGCCATTCAAGCTCCCAAACTCATCGGGCGGAGGCACAATGTTGCAGCAAAATAGGAGCTTTTTCAATGACTCCTGCTGGGATGCCATCCCACCACTGTTATTACCGAGCATTCTGTGTCAGTGAGAGAAGTGCATAAACACAGGGTACTGACAGACCCCCTGTCTCACACAAGAATAGAGGAATTATCCAGCCTGCTCCTGCCCCAAATGATTCATTTTGGGTGAAAAGGTTTGTACTGTTATGCAAATGAGGAACTGTTTTATGCAATCTTCATTTACAGCCAGTTATGAGTGGAAACCAGATGACATCCAGTGACTCTTGTCCCAAATGTATGTGATTTTTGTTTAGTTGTGTTTAATGTATCACACATTTTTTAGGGAATTCGCCTCAGTTTTAAACGTTCTTAGTAATGGAAGAAGTGTTTTTCACCGTTTGCTGTATGTTTGTATGTTTTGCCATGGTTTAGGTGAGTACAGTCATGGGAAAAAAACAAATACACCCTGTGACTCAAAAACTTGCAGAGCCACATTTAAACATAATGAGTTGTTTCTTGTCTGATTTTATCAGATTCTCTCATTATTGTGAAGGAATTTTGGTTCAAACATGAGGTTGGCAATTATTTTTTTCTTTACAGAAAATTCCTCTTGAGTTCCATCTCTATATCTACACCGTCTCAATCACATTGAGTCCTTGACTTTCTCTGGAGCATTGAGTCACCTTGATTTCTTTTCGTTTCAGACACTTCACTTTTGATTAGTTGCTGTATTTGCTTTTGATGACTTTGTGTGGGTCAAGCTTCAGCTGTCGGAAAGATGGCCTCATATTTGACTTCAATACTTCTGTATAGAGAGCAGCTCTATACAGAGTTGACTCAATGATTGCCAGACTTAAATCCAAATCCTCACCCTCCACACCCATGCTTTGTAGTTTTTATTACTTATGTATGTTAATGGATGAAGCTAGTTTTAGATTCGTTTCACCCGAACTAGATACAGATCAAGTTAGGTCTAATCTGTCCAAAAACAAAAGTCAGGTTGGAGTCAGGCTGCCGGCCACCACTCTAGGTTGTTGCACTATCCTTTTCTAACCTATTTACAACTGCAGTCCATTTATTTAGTCTGAGTGCGCTTCAGCATAATGTGTTCAATGCACGTACATTAAAGCACCAACTGACCAGTGGCTACTGGAATGACGCACTGCAATATGTGTTCCCCTTTAGTCATAATACATCATCTTTTTGAAGCGGAAATGTTTTATTCATCAAACCCTGCAATTGTTGAGTCTATTCCTCTTAAGAGTGTGAAGAATGTTAAACATGCTGAATAAGGCCTGCAGAGTCTGACATTGAAATCTTGGGTTTTTTGCATGCTGATCCTCGGGGTGAATTTGCTGGGACATCAACTCCTGGTACAATCAACGGCTGTCGTGTCTTTTTATATCAGTGAATAATAATTTCTTCTGTTGAATGAAAGACTCAGTTTCTTTGGAAATGCTAGAAATGTCATAATTAGGGTATGTATTTTTGCATTGTGTTCAACATCTGCATGTTGAACACAATGCAAAGCAAAACTTCAGTGTTATTGAAGTGTGTGTGACTAGCATTATCAGGCTGCTCGTGTCAAGAAAAACAAACATTTTTTTCCAATTTTTAAATCAAGTTTCTTGTATTTTCTCTCACAAATAAGAAATTCCCAATGAATCATTAAAGTAAATACAAAAGCCTAGTTTTATACTTGTTAGCTGAATTGTCTTTGTCCATTTTGAGTAAGGCTGACATTGACAATTAACAGCTTTTTCAAATAAAATATTGTTCGAACTTTAATAAACTTAAATCTTGCAGCTGCCTATAACAATTAATATTACTGCCTTTAATAAGAAAATCATTATTTATTCAGTTCTTTTACAGTGATTCCCAATAAGACCTAATCAAATTTGCACTATATTTGTCTTGAGCTCACACAAATCATATTTGCACAGAGGCTGAGTTATATTCAAGCCGTTCTGACAGCCCATTTGTATTCCGAGTGAGACACTTCGGATCTGCATCCAAATAGGGAATGAAATATTTATGCTGCAAAACGATGATGGTGCTCCTCATTGTCAATTTGCTTCAACACAAAACTGCATTAGAAGGTAGGAGCATTCCTAGCCAGGCACATCAGAAGAGAAATGGCCAATGAGGCGTCAGAAAAGGAGATAAAGGGAGGGGGATGTCGAGGAAGAGAAACCACCTCTGGGCAGATTCCTGACCAGCATCCCTAAAACCTCCAACAAAAGTATTACAATTTTTCCAAAGACAGAAGCCTTTGAAGCAAAATCGAGCATGAAAAAACTCTTTCATTTTATTTTGAGATATTTTTTGTTGTTGCAAACAATATGAAACATATTCATAATTTAGCTTGATTCTTTCTACATGAATAAACAGCAGGCATCTCTTACATTTATGCATGACATTACTAATCATAGTTTTGAATACATGTCACCTCATATGAGGTTTTCCCAAGAAAATCTGAACTGATGCTTTGATTTTAGCCATCTGTGGGTTCATTTATCTCAGCAAATATTTTCAAAAAGCACATGAAGGTTAATTTGGAAAAGTAGAAATTCAAATTATAATTACATTTAAATTTGACTTTAATGTTTAGTTTGCCAAAAGTTGCATGAGATAAATTAATAACAAGGAGAAGCGTTTTTCCTCATTAAGACACTGTTACTCTGCAGTTTGTCATAAAATGCAGATTTTTGAAGCTGTGGTCACATTTAAGACATTTGTTACTCTGACACATATGGATGTACCATTGCAGAAGCTTTCTGTGTGTCTGATTAGTGTGTTGAAGCTCACATTCCTCACTGTGACATGTTGCAACGGAGCTATTGCTCTCTGTGCATGTTGCCTTCAGGGATTTTAGTACTGCAAAATGAAACCAGTTACTTAAGTGTTTGTGAGCATTTAACTTACAGATACTCTGAGTTTGAAACTGATGTGGTTTGTACATTTTATGTACACAATCCATGATGTTTTTGCTGCCTGATTTATTAGCTATTTTTTAAAATATATGTTTGAAAGCACAAGAAAATCAGCAAACAAAAAGATTTTAAAGTAAAATGTCGGTAACTTAAGTCATCACCTTTTGTGGCATAACTTCAAGCAGAACTTAGACATTTTGCTGGACCCTGAGGTAGTTCTTCTACCAAATCATTTGACCAACAAATGTGGCGATTAGACAACAGGAAATGCAACATAATTTGTAGTTTGTTAACCTTAAGATAACCTTTAGGTTCTTAAGGGTTTTGAAACAGTGTTTTTGAAAACTAATGTGTTTCAAAAACAGTTATTTTTTTAAACTAATGTGTTCAGTTTTAATGACCAATTAATTGATAAAGTCAGCAGCCAATACAGACTCAATTCTACACCAAACATCTCTGCAAAGTGTGAAAAACACTTTGCATTTTGGGGAAAACAGAGACTGTTTTGATCAATAAAATAATATGCATGACTTAAATATTGTTTTACAAATAATCTACACGAAAACAGATGGAAGGCTTTTTCATCGTTCAATCAACCATGAAATATCTGACTGCACAACCCACTAACAGCATGGGTGTGGCTGACATCAAATTTTCTTCACCAACAAGCAGGATCAACCCAGAAAGAAAGACTGGAACATCTACTTTTGATTTGTAGAGCTTTCAACCACATCCAGTTTTACAGAATTTAAAAAAATTATTTGCTCTATTTAGTAAAAGCTGCTGATGTGGAAAAATCTCAGTGAAAAGATTTTAGAAAGGGGTTAAACAAAACAACATAATCATAACACAAAGGTCACCTTGCAATTCAACCTGCGGTGCTGCAAACCGATCTCAAAAACTCTTTCAGTTGTTTAGTTACCCAGATCCAAAGCTGCTCTAAGCAGTATGTTTTTACAGGCTCATTTTTCACCTGTCACCTTGAAGTGGTCCTAAAGATTACCCTGAACAAGTCTCACTGTCCTGAGCAATCTGGTCCACACCAAGCACTGAGATAAAACACAGCCTGTCTCTGGGGAACAACAGCTCATAAGTCAAAGATACTGGTGTCCTTGTCAATAAAATCACGCATAAAGAAGATTGGGGCTAAACGAATGTTCCCACGAGAGGAATACTTCGTCAGGTGAGGCTCAATGCAGCCCTCAGGAATGTGTCAGCACTGCTGTTCCCCACCAATCCCTCCTCAACCTCCACCCTGCCATTGTGAAGGAGAGGAGATCTATTCAAAATGTCCCTCCTTTCAACGCACAGGATGCCGGGCATTACACCATTTCTCTCAAAAGTTTGAAAGCTGGATATTTACTTGCATTTCAAACTCAAGTAAGATGTTTGGATGCAGTTCAAAGAACAAAGATGAAACAAATCGCTGTCTCATCTGAGTTATTTCAATAAGAGGGGGATTATATCCTATGCATACAGATATAAATGTTAAACAAACAGCACATGCACTTTCTTTCTTGCCGCAGTTGTGAAATACATTTCTTTTAAAGGAACTTGTTTAAGGAGCTCATGAAAGCAATTTGGTCTAATGCAGAATGCGGTTCGCTCTCGAGGGGAGGATAAAAATGAACAAATTACAGCAGAGACTCATCAAATAATGAACACAAGGCCCTTATTAGATAAATATTACATGAAACTCTTTTTCATTGCCTTTGAACTACATAAGACGGTAACTCTGTTGTGCTAACAGTAAATCTATTTTTGACAGTATTCGTTTTAAGAATACGGTCTTAAAACGACCGTATTTTTCATAGTTTTAAAATATTACATTCACGTTTCTTGGTAATAAGATCGTTCCGCGTAAGAAGGTGTGGCAGGTTTTCACAAAGACGAAAAGAAAACGGGGTGGTCCTTCTCAGGCTCTTGCATCTTATTGGTTGGTGCAGTTGTCTAAAACACCACCTGAATGAGGTAGAGAAAAAAGTCAGTGAAAAGCTTGTCAGAAGTACCTTCAACCTCCATAAAGTCTGAGTTGAGCTTCATCGTTGTTTGCAAACCAGAGGGAGCTACAGAACATAAAAGGTAAGTATTGTGTCTTTATCTAGGTCGACTATTTAGATATATATACAAATCACATTACTTTTATCTTATTTCAGAATAAGAGGGACATTTTGGGTCAGAAGAAGTAAGTAAATCACATATCGAATGGTCACTACTGGGAAGTTGCAGGTGATTCGAGCAGAAAATAAATGTTTTTCACTCCAGGAACACAAATCTTGGGTTGGCTGATAGCAAGGGAAGCTTGAGAGGGGCTGATGTGGGTTCATATTGCTGATGACTAAACAAGAATTCAGCTCAGGCTTGTGATAACCTGTCAGAGCCATGGATCTTACCTGCAGCATGGAAACCCTGGAGTCAAGGTGCAGGGCAGGCCCGGTCTCGCTCAGGTTTAACTTAAAACTCACAAAAAAAAGGGAGAGGTCGACGTTCAACTTCTGGGGCAGCTACTGCCACCTCTTCAACCTCAGAGGCTTCCTCATAAATCATGGAGTCACAGTTTGAGACTGCAGCAGGTTTCAGGGTTGGCCTCTATCCTAACGCTTAACACAGAAAATAAAGCTTAACGGCTTTATGTGACTTAGGACCTGCTGCTGCTGCAAAAAATAAAATAAAAATACTGATTGTTTCATTACCTTTGGGAAATGTGAGAATCAGAGTGTGAGAAAAGATGTTCTGACTGTGTGATTTTGTCTTTTTTTTATTTCAGACTCTGCAGGAATATTCCATGTATTCTATCCTTCATTCCACCGGAGTCTGTATCTGTATTTAACCAGATTTCAGTGGTGTGAAGTGTAAAAGACATGGACACATAACTTCAGGAGCAAAGCAGATTGCAAGAAGGATACCAGCACACAAGTTAGTCTGTTCCTGTACTTTATCAGTCATCAGATATTAAAATTTTTATCCTGCTTTATTCCATGCTACATATGTAAACCTTGTATTATCTGCTGGCAACTGTCATGTCACATGAATAAAATTCCTGACCTCCTGCCCTGTGTTTCTTTTTTTTCCTCTCATAGTGCATCATCTCAAATCATCACAGAACCATTATGCCACCCACTCCTTAGCTTCTGTGTTTCTCAGCCCCTGAGCAGATTTTTTTTTTTTTTTATTAGCCCACATGGAGAATTTAAGACTCCAGCCCACACAAACAAGCTTTACTTCTTGGCAGATGAAGCTTATTAACAATTTAAAACATGCCCTCACCACAGCCCTCACAATGATGCCATTAAACATTTTCTCCCTGCTAAATAGATGCATCTCCACGACTTCCAGCACAATACTCTGAAGTTCTGCAATGGAAGGCGAAATAAGACATAAAAGTGTTTTCTTCTTTTTTTTACTTCTCTGCAACTCACAGTTGCAGCCGTGTTCACTCTTTGTAAAGTGTGAGCCACCGACACCTTGCATAGACTAGTAATATGGGTTCTCAAACTGTATGGCGCATATATCTTCAGGGTCTCACCAGGCCTGATCTGGGTAGAGCTTTTAAGTTCAATTGACTTTAGCAACAGAGCTCTACAGCCACAGGGCTGTGAACAGACTGTCTCTCTGCAGGGTTCTGTTTGGTTTGTGACAACCACTGATATTTTTTTAATATGCAAAAAAAATCATAAAAGTGTGACATACTCATAGCCGTTGGTTATGAATGTCTGTACACATACAGGAATTTATATGAGCCATTTATTTTGTTCTCATACACATTCATACTGCTTTAAAATAATTTATCTTAGGGATTTGTTGCTACCTGCGACATAAATCTTGCAAAAAAAAGAAAACAGTCAATGTATTGAAAACATGCAAGTATCTGTACCATGTGCAGAGGCTAAAACCCTTGATGCAGTTGTCTTGGGTTTGATCGTCAATATCAGGCCAGTTTCTGGATCTTTTGCCCACCATGTTTCCTGTCTCTCAATACAAGGTCACTTGGGTCAAATAATTATCTTTTCAAAAGAAAAGTGAATATCAGTAAAATAAATAAAAACATGTTTTCAAAGCTTCTGACTTTTTACTCCAACGACAAGCTTTTGGGGGGAATTTCTGTGAAAGATCATCACAAAATAGTGCACAATCGTGTGGAAGGACATGGTTTCCAAAATGCTCTGAAACATTTGAAGTGTGTTGTATATTCATTTTCATGTTCTAGAACTGTGATGTTCGGCCTAAATGTAGTGAAGAGCAACCAATTCCCTTCAGAAATCACCTCAGTGATAAACCTTGAAGTCTGTAATTTAATCCCAGTAAAGCTATAGCTCTTCTATAAAAATGTCAGAGGATTGTTAAAGAACATTTTTGCGCAAACAACATCATGAACATCAAGGAAAACACCAGACAGGTCAAGAATAACATTTCTGACTGTCAAGTAAAATTCAGGGCTCAAAATGCAAGGAGCCAGGCAACATTTCTCAAAGAAAAACAAAAAGCTAAACTAAAGTCAATGCATGAATCCAAACTATTACCACAACAAGCAGTCACACGAGAAAAGAAACTGAGCTGACCATCAGATTTAAACAAGAGGAATTGATTACTGAACAAGGAACAGGTGGTAAATGAGAAACATGGTGCAGCTGTGAGGAAACAGAAATATAAACAAACCAGAGACAACCTGATGTAAGAAATGATCCAGATTCAACTCAAAAGGTCTGAAGAGAACAGCGAAGCAACACAGAAACAAATAAAAATGGCTGGTTTTTAATATTAGCTGGAATTAAGACACACAGAGAACTATAACCACAAACTGACAATTAGAGCTGAATAAAAATATGTCTCAAACAGTTGAGTACTACAAGGACTGAACTGAATCAAAGTTCTTTATGTTGACAGGTTTAAACCAAGAAAATGCTAAAAAAAAAAAAAAAAAAAGACCATTTTCACATGTATAAAATATTAGTGAATGAAAACAATGAGTAGGGGGCGTGGCCAGCAGAAGCTTATTTGGATAAAAGTGACAGTGTCACAAAACAGGTAATTCTGAAAGAAGCTAAAAAATTAAAAGTAGAACTGAGATGAAATCTCATTACCTGAAAACATCTGTGTATTAAACATGTTTTGAACAACCCATAGACCTACTGTTCTGCTTCCTTGTTCAAAAGGAAGCAGAACAGATCTAGACCTTGCTTCCATGATGACTTAAGGGTCCCTGGAGACCTCACTTCATCGCTCGCTGTCAGCATTCAGGCTGAACCTGTATGAGTGGAAAGTCCAAGGAATGTGGCAAGTTGTTTTGGATTTCCTCCACTTCTAGAAGATTTTCCATTCAGGTTGATTTCTAATTCCTTAGACTTCTATAAACACTTAACCAGACTCATGATCGTTAACAACTTCCTCCATAAATGTCCTGCCTGAAGTACAAACAGAACAAATTTCTCCTAATGTGAAGTCATTACGTGCCTCCTTTATAAAACACATAACTCATTTGGGAATTAATGTGGGAATGCCTTAATTTATTCCTCAATAAGAACTGCAAATTTCAATAACACTTCACAGAAAATTTTAAACTTTCTTCAGTTCATTTTGTTATTGTTATAACTTGTATTTTTTGTGTTAAATGCTACCAAATATGTGAGTACAAACACTACCAATAATGTGTGATTTTTTAATATAGCAACAGTATCCTTGGTGATTAGCTTCTGAGACGTATGTTTATCTTTAAATCAATTTAAGCTTGTTTGGACAAACTGATGAAGGAGTACAGACTGAACAGCTGACATGAAGATCAATAAATTGTGTTTATTTTTTCTCCTTCTGTCCCAGAGCTCGGTACAGGAAGACACAGGTAAGAGAAACAGAGCAGGAAAAACACTTTCACAGATTTGGACTCTTCACGTTAATATGATATATTAAGACAATCACAACTTCACGTGGCAGTAGCTAAAGCAGCAGTTGTTGCTATCTGCTTTTGTTTTTATTGTGCATGCTGCTGCCATTATTCCTTATTTTTGGACTTTCAGTGGCAGTAGACATTGGAGTTCATCAGGTGGAGCGTTTAGTGGAGATGCTGACCTTCCAGGAGTGTGAAAAGCTCCTGCTTGCCCTGTCTCGCCCAGCGCAGGACATCTTTCAGCGCATTGAACGTCTCTCTCTAGAAAATAATCGACTGAATTCTAGACTTCGAGCCAAGAGAGACATCGCCTTTGCTACAGGTTGGTCTCATTTGAGACCTTTGACCCCTCTTAAAACCGTTGAAGGTTCTTTTTTTATCAGGTGGTGGAATACTGTTCCCCTGTGGAGTTTTATAATGGGTCATCAAAAAAGTTTAGATGGGAAAATGTCAAAATAAAACAGTGAGGGGGATGAAATATACTGAGTAGAATATTGCATATAGATAGATACATCATGTTACTGATTTGTTATTTGAGACTGGCGGGGGAATCTAATTGCAGTAAATTGTTGTTTTTTAAGTTAATTATTTTTGATATTTTTATTACAAAACATTACTTCTAGTGAAATACTTATTTCACAATTTTTTAATAAAGAAAGAAACATTCATCTTTTGTTTTATGTTACATAAATGATCAATTTTCAATGCATTTTTTGACAAAATAAGAGTACAGCAAAAAATATTGACAAGATATATTTCAAGTAATATTGTACTTGAAAGTCTAAATCCAGTGTTGAATGACTACAAAATTGTGCAAATATAGTATTTTTTATACCAAAATAAAAATATGTTTGATGTCAGTGGGGAAAAAATAATTTTAAAGAAGCTCCTTCTAACATGTCGAGTTTTGAGTGCTTGTTGCAGCTTCCTGGTGCTCAGTGTCATGTTTCTCTAATTGCCTGATGTTTTGTGTTTAGGAGATGAAAAGAGTCAATGCAGGACATCCTTGACAAACTGGCTGCTGAAGTTTGGTGAAAAAATTTACTACGACAGGCTTTCTCGTTCCTTGCAGCACATCGGCAGAACAGACATTGCCCTGGGTAAGTTACACACTCACAGTCTTCACAGATTTGGAAAAGACTCTGTGTTTTACAAGACTGGAGATCTTGACTGGACCTGCTAAAAGTTGAAATACTATAGAAGAACTAAAGCAAACCGAGAGCATTAAACTCTCAGAGAGAGAGAAAGGAGCGAGAACATTAGCAGTAATGGAAGATATTCACAGACAATCTATATTTCTGCTACATAAAAAACAAGATGCAGTTTACAATACCTCAAGTTCTTTGAGTCAATATGATTTGTAGGAGAGTCAAATATGACATGATTGTGCTCATGTTGAAAGCTTGACATGTAAATAAGGATATGAGTTTGTTTGGGTGTTAGAATGACTGTTCTTGTTGGCTACAATTGACACATTTTTACTATTTTTATCTTAATGCACCACAACAGAATGTTTTCAAATACCCAAAAAGTTTAATAAATTGTGTAATTCACACATCGACTTGCTAAATTAAGTTCCATTACTTTTATATGAGATATTTTAATTGTCTGGTACATTTCAACAAGACTTTTATTATTTATTGCTTCATTCTTGAATAGGAAGTTTTTGTCTGTTGTTTCTGTTTCGTTTGTTTTATAAGCACACCACGGTAATTAATCAGTTGACAGTTTTTATTATGCAAAGTGCTGCTGTGTTTTTATGTTCATAACGTTGTGTAGTTACAAATAAATTGGCCTATAAAAACAAATTTTTTATAGTGCAATTTATTGTCCTTGACTACTTTAGATGGAATGAACTGAAATAAAATTTTGTTGTGCAATGACAGTAAAGTCTGAACTAACGATTACTTAGTAATCAATTCTTCTATCAATTGTTTTGACAATTTACTAACGAGACGAAGAAATTGCCACATTGTGTCAATTTTTTATTTAACCACTTACATATATGTTTTTGCAATATTATGAAAATATTAAAAGATGAAATAATTAAATAATACAAATCCATTTTTAGTAAGAAATTAAATAAATTAAATATTTTATAGCTTAAAATGCAATAACATTTAATGCACCTTTATGGTTTAATAGCAAATAATATATATTTTGTACAATTTTGGCTTAATTACTGCTCTGACTGTTGTTTTTCTATGTTGTGTTTTAGAATATGTGTACTCCAGATTCTGATTGCTTGGTTACTAAGTTAGCTGGTAATTATTTTCATAATCAATTTATCATGATTAATCTTATTAAACCTTACAACATTCAGATCTGAGCCACGTTTGTTTGACTGTAACTCAGGTCTTGTTGGTTCTCCTATCAAACTTCCAGAGTCTCAAAACTAAACTCAACTACTACAGACTGACAGGCTTGGGAATCAGATGTAAAATTGACCAAAATTAAAAAATAATGTAATATATCCCTGACTTTAAATGGACCCCTACACAAAGTTTTCCCCCTTGCAGCACTTAATTGTATTTTCTTTCACAAACAGGAATTTGTGTGATTCTACTAATTAGTTAGTTGTCAAATTAAAGCTTCTTGCTTTTTATGTGCATTACCGTTGATAGCAGTAAATCCCAAAAGCACAAGATGTCCCCTGACAAAAAGAAACTGGAACAAAGCCTCATTCTGCTGCATGTCTGCACAGTTTCAAAACTGATTTGTTCCTGTCAAGATGGCCTCCCCAAGACGTTAGTAAGAGCAAACAATTACTTCATTACTCTGAGGTTTGTTTTAATTGGATCTTAAAGACTGGGATAGTTTGTACGCTGCCAGTCTCTGGCATGTGCTGCCGTCCGGTTTGCACACAACTCCACAGCTGAGTGGCAATGGGAAGGAGGGTGTAAATGATCTGACAGAGGACTCAGTGAAGCTGACACGAGCCCGACAACAAACCATCTGCTCCTTTCATCAGCAGCTTTTGGAGTTACAAAAAATAGTACAAGGAAAATATGCAAAGACAAGTTGTTAGGAATACGGAAGGGTGGGAATCAGCGTGATGCAGCATGAAGCAGTCACTGATCACTTGACTGCAGTTTTGAAGAAATCTCCTCTAATTTATTCATTTGAAAGGTTTGATTTGTCAACTGAAAGGTGAAAGGTCAAATGCTTTACTGTGTAATGATACCGTGTTTTTGAACCTTTGGTTTCACAGAAGTGGGTAAGAACATCAACCAGGATAAAATCTTAAACTTGAAGCGTTACGTCGAGGACTACAAAAAACACGCCCTAAGTGACGCAAAGCCAGATCCACAGGGGAACAAGGACCCCCATCATCATAAAGGACGAAGGATAAGGAGTAATAATATTTCTTTCACAGATTTAAAGATGGACTATTATACAGATAGAAATAGACCCTTGTAAATGTTTAAGCAGGAATTTCTCATTCTATTGATGCCAAAGGGGGGATTTTGGTTAGTAGCCCCAGAGATTGTCTGAATGATGTTTCACTGAACCCTGAATCTATTAAGTGTTTAGATGAGATGCTGAATTAGATGTGGTGGCTGTGGGCATGCTTCCAACTCATTACTCCTCAACATCAACACTCTCACTTTACAAAGTATATTTCCCAGGACATTAACAGACTCAAAAATGTAATTATCACCTCTCCCTTTATTTACTCTCCTGAGATTACTGTAGGTGAAAAGTTGTCAACAAAAATGCATTCCCATAATTCTCATGATCTTGAGCATGTTTGGCTTGTTTGTGCTGTGTTTCAGTTGAGGATGTGTCGTGGCGTGACCTGGATCTGATCGTGAAGAGGGCGCCGGTCCCCGTGTATCCGAGGGGGCCTCTGGATGTGACTCTGCCTGTTTTGTACGGCATCCTGCTCAGCTTGGTCACCTGCGCAGGTTTACTCTTCATCCTCGTTCTTGTTTCTCGGGAATCAGGTTGATGATTTTAGGATGTTTCCAGAACAATAAAATGTTTCTGGTTGAGTGTCAGCAAATAAATACACAAAATCTTCAATTGTGTGTCCATGATATGTAAGATTTACAGATTTCCTCCAATCATAGTTGTTCATTTCAACAAATACAGAGAATGGTTTCTCTTTAGTTTAATAATTACCCACTCTGAATGTTTTTTTGATCAGTAGGCAGTATTGTCTTGCCAGGGGTTATCTGCATTGTGATGTGACAGATGCACTGGAACCCAGCCTTAACACCAAAGGTTATTCCGGTGTTACTCTGATAGGGATGCCACTTTCCATTTCCCCTCTACATGACGGCACTGTGCCCGTCTGGCATCGAAGAACAACTAATTATCCGGCCTGGCGTCTATTTCCCCCTGAGCTCGCCGATACCTCCACAGGCAATCCAAAGGACTAATAACAATGACAATACCAGCAGACAATGGAGAACTGTTGTTTGTCATGGCAGCGTCTGCTGGCTGAAGGAAGCCAAAACTAAATTAGAGGAGTATCTTATTTCAAATGTAAAAAAAAAGAAAATTAAAATAAGTTGATATCCAAGATTAGATGACAAAATGGAACCCAGAACACCGGGGAGCCAATTGAAGGGAAAACTAATTTTTATGGGTTTTCTTGAAATCTGTGGGCTTTAATTTAGAAAATCATTTGCTCTCAACAGGATCATTCTCAACTACTTCACCCAGACAGTTTCATAATACCATGATGAAAAACACTCATGGCACTCGACTACTTTCTTTCTTCTTGTTCCCAGTTTCTAACACCGTCCCCACTTTCTTCGTCATAATTGAGCTAATTACTTCATTACACAAAGCTAGCCTAATGTGCTTCAGGAGGGCGACAGCTTGGATTAACACTGGCACTGAGCAGCAATTATGGTCTATTAGTCCATAAATCAACATTTAAACAGATTATAGCGCCAACAACTGTATGAGCAAAGCTCTGAAAGTCCAAAAGGACATGCCTTTGAGTTATAGTGATTATTGAAGTGCTTATTTTGCTTAAACTTTTCCCCAAACTTCAACCTATTTTTGTGATTTTTGATTTGTGAGAGACCAACACATGGGAAGAATGAAGGAACGAATAACGTGATTTTCAAACTTTTTCACAAATAGAAATCTGCAAAAACATACCATGCATCTGTGTCCACTTAGTTTTAGATGTGGACTTTGACTGGGCCATTCTAACAAATGAACTTCTTTAATCTGAACCATTCCTCCGTTGTGCTGCTGCCGTCCTGCTGCACCAACCTCCCAGGTTTTCTCCCAGGATTTTATTCTTATACATCCCATCCATCTTCTAATCAACTATGCCCCGTGTGTTGGTCCATCCTGAGGAAAAACATCCCCACAGCAGGATGCTGCCACCAACATGGCTCAGCATAAAGATGTTGCGTTCAGGATTATGTGGAGTGTTAGTTTTCTGGCACAAATAGCATCCAACACAGGCCAGTTTTTATTTCATCCCATTCAGCAAGAGTACATTGTTTTATGTCTTTTCTGAGTCAGCATGGGTTGCACTAAACTTCAGTTTTCTTTCAAGAGAATAAAGTCAAGATTTACAAAATTAGTCACATATTTTGTAATGTGTGACTAATATATCTGGTTAACATTTTATCCATCTGAGCTGTGGATCTCTGCAGCTCCTATAAATTTGCCAGGCCAGCCTGTCAGCTTACATGGACGGGCTGGAGTTGTGCCATAATTTTTGAAATATTAATGATGCTATTTGTTCACTAATGCTCTCTAACACCTGCAGCCTTTAAAGAACAGCTGGATTTAGAATGATGTATAGCGACAACTTCATGAATAATAGGAGTAGGAATGTTTTACTATCTCACAATTCAATTCGACTCTGAGTTTGGCACCATGATTTGGTTCAAAATGATTATTTGTAGTAATTTCTTCTTCAATGTATAGGCGTAAGAAGCATCCACATGATGTACCCCTGGCTGACTTGCAAAGCAGAATGACAAATGGAGACATTATAGGTTACAGAGAGAGCGCTGCACCTTTCAGCAGACAGCCTCCTCCGTGGACGATGACATTGCAATTTCCATCCAGGAGTTTTTAGCAATTTACAATCTCTGTAGTTATTTAGTGAAGAATCCCACAAATGTTTGTGATTCCTCAAGGGGTTACATGAAGTTGAAGTGAAATATTAACATTGCTGTCTGAGTGCATTTTTGCATAAAACATGGCTGCAAACTTCTGACCAATCACACAACAAACTGCTCAGAGCAAAATACGCTTATTTTGGCTGCATGCATTTTGCTGTGTTCCTGAAACGCTTCCTATTAATTTTGTAAACGCTGCACACGGTGAAGCGTGTGTCAACTTTGGTTTTCGTGGGAATTCAGTTAAAAAAACTAAATGAGTCCAAATGTTTGCCTTTGACACAGATGGGGCCAGTTATCTCTCTCTCTCTTTTCTAGTTTTCTGCTGGTGTTGATGTTTCCCATGCATGTGTAAGTTTCAGTAACGTTTGCATGTTGACATCAGAATGCCCTGTGCATTTACAAAATAGAGGTTGACAGCAGGTGGATAGTTTTAATTTTTAAAGTAGACCCTGGGACATTTTATGTCAACTCTGAATCATAGTAAATACGATTAAAGATTCTTATGCAAATCTATTTTTGGCACACTTCTGATGAATAATTATTGTGTTTATAGTACAAACTTGTTAATATTTCTGCTGTGTAAAACATTAAACTCTGGTGTCTTCAGACACATTCACATTCATCACAAAGCTCCCATGGCAGCAGAGGACAGCTACATATGACTAAACTTTCTCTGTCCTTCAGTTTTCCCCCGCTGGCTGTTAGGATGCTGCAGGTGCTGACTCTGACAGGTTCACCTGCTGTGGGCTCAACCGCATTTCTGTAAGCAGTGGAGAGGAAAGCTGTACTTCTGTATGCCTGACTGACTCAGAGAAACAACATGCCACAAGGGGCCATCACGGTTGTGACACTATTTTGCAAGGATCCATCAGGAAGCTTCTTTCAGCTGGCCAAAAGAAAAAATGAAAACAAACTCTTTAGGGTCATTGAGGCAAATTGTGGGAATGGAAAGTGATAGACCAGTATAAAGTATGACTCTTAATAAACCACTCTGCATATAAGTAGCCAAAATTTTACTTTTTAGTTTTCACACCTTATAATTTACAATCTCTGTAGTTATTTAGTGAAGAATCCCACAAATGTTTGTGATTCCTCAAGGGGTTACATGAAGTTGAAGTGAAATATTAACATTGCTGTCTGAGTGCATTTTTGCATAAAACATGGCTGCAAACTTCTGACCA
This sequence comes from Poeciliopsis prolifica, assembly GCF_027474105.1. Taxonomy (NCBI): domain Eukaryota; kingdom Metazoa; phylum Chordata; class Actinopteri; order Cyprinodontiformes; family Poeciliidae; genus Poeciliopsis; species Poeciliopsis prolifica. The sequence continues at coordinate 178,330 of NW_026562421.1, read as the reverse complement.
ATCACACAACAAACTGCTCAGAGCAAAATACGCTTATTTTGGCTGCATGCATTTTGCTGTGTTCCTGAAACGCTTCCTCTAAATTTTGTAATTTGTGCAATAGATGCATTTGCATCTATTGCACAACTTCAGATTCAGTTTGACTGAAGATCAAAGTTGCAACATTTGTTAAATTTTCAGCTGGTGTGGTTTGCTTTCACACTGCACTGTGTCAAATTATCCGAATCCTTTGAGCAACTTTTTCAGTCCTTTGCCGGTTTCCCCCGGGCAAACAAACTAAAGCATGTTTATATTTTAAAATGGTCGAACGTCTAGACTTAAATCCAATAAAAATCTGAGCAGGACTTGAAAATTAATGTTAACAGTTACTTTCTATTAATTCTGACTGAGATTATATTTTACTGAGACAACTATGCAAACATTTCAGTCTCCAGAGGCACCAAGCTGTAATAGATACACCATTAAAAAAAAACAACTTTGTAATTATGATGACAAGTTACTCTTCAAACTCTTGATTGAGTGGCATTTAATAAAAGTGTAATTAACATGAGACCAAATGGAAATAACTTAAAGTATGGGCTTAGATACATTTTCAAAGATTTGATTTATTTCATTCAGTGAGATTTTGAGAAAATTTTATATTTGAGATGTTTTTTGTAAAGATGATAAGAAATGTCACAGTGTAACTGCATAAATTTATAGTCTATTGCACAACTTCATATTCTATAGAGTTTTCTGGCAATGTGACTGTCTCCGAGCCCATCCTTTAACATGTTTCCCATTTATCAAAATCAAAAGAATAGGCCAGCGATCTATTCTTATGCAAAGGGATAAAGCAATCACATGGATGAATAGAGAAAGAATCTGACATGAAATTGACATTTACAGCCAAAGCAAAGCCAGGTTACGCTTTCCAGACATATCCATTCTCATGTAAAATAGAATGCTTTTTTTTTACTCCATCCCGGAGGTTTCTTTTGGGTATTTAATAGTTTGTAGAGCAGCAGCTTATGAAACTGGATTCTCTGAGGAGGACACATCTGTCCCTTGTCATTGGCTCAGTTTAGCATATGGAGTCAAGAGTTTGTCTGGCTGGAAATGCAGATGAACTGGATGTAATGCGTGCCAACGGGACGCGCAGACGGTCGGGCTTCGACCTTGATATGCTGAGGCAGAGCTTTCTGCAATGTGGCCTCTGGGGTGAGCTTAGTGTCACTAAAGGCTTTAAATTCCCCCTCCCTGCATTTGCATCTTCATTCATCTGCTGAGCTACCGAGGTGCTGCAGTCCCCACTCAAGCATCGCTTTTCCTTTTGCTCAATATTTATGGATCACAAGAAACAAGATCACAACAGCAGCTCTTTTAAAGTCATACTTTCTTTAATCGGCCGGCTGCAGCCTTCACAACTTTGTCTTTCATGGTTTACTTGGGGGAATTCTTCAAAGTTTCTCGCTCTGCCAAGACAAGTGAATTTGTAGGTTTACGGATTAAACCACAGTGCCATCATGTGGTCATAAAAGCTCATTACAAAAGAATAATAATTGAAGTTTAAACTCAAAATATGTTTATAAGTTTCAAACTAAAGAATTTAACCCTACATAAATTACTAAATAGTTCATACTCAGTGCTGTGAGTCTGCAGTTACTGTCAGTAACGTTAAAAAATAAAAATGTTGCAAAGATGTTTCATTAGTATATTCTGAAACACTTCTAATGTCTTTGAATAGTGGGACATTACTCTAAATATGTGAATAAAATGATTAAATAGGATTAAATGGAGCAAAGTTAAATATTTTCGCATTTAGGCTTCAGGCTAAACAATGACCTAAGTCATTTTTGCCAATATCACTGTTGGGGAAAAAATGGCTTAGGTTATAATTTTAGGTAGGTGACTTTATGCAAATTTCAGTGCATTTAAAAGTAAGAAAGAAATATACCAATGTTTTTGTTGTCAAAATTTAGTTAAAATGTATAAATTCCTCCATTGTCTTTAGAGACAAAGCAGGTTTAAGAGAGAAACCCAGAAATTTCTCACACCAGGCATAACATTATGACCACCAAAAAGGGCAAAAACAATTATAATTTGACGTGAAGTTGTTATGTTAAAAACAGAAATGATGTGCAAGTGTGAAGATTTCAGATTTTGATGAGAATCTAATTGCAATATGAAGGCAACTGGATCAGAACACCTCCAACACTGCAGCTTTTGTGGATCAATTTGTGATCCATCTCTATTAAAAAAGGTGAAAGAAAAGAAAAACATAATTGATGCACAATTTATGAATGGAGTGAAGGCAAGCTTGGGTGATCCAACAGATGTGGCTCAGATTGTTGGAAAAAGTTCATGTTACTTTGGACAGAAAGGTGTGAAAATGCAGTGCATCACAATTTGTTGTGCATACAGCCACAAAGCAGCAGACCAGTAGAGACCATTGAAGACTATGACATCACTCATTTCGACTATTAGCCCAGACGCAAAGAAAAAAACTGATCAGCTATTGGTTGTGGAGTACAAAAACAGAAAATGTGAATTAGCCTCCAGAATCTGAGGGATTCTCTTTTTTCTGGCATCCTGTCAGTTGTGATCTGTATCCTGTCATTATAGAAGAAAGCAAAACTGAAGTTGGGCTATGAACACCAGAAACAGGATCAGTGGCAGTGGCAGTGGGCAGAGTCCAACGCACAATGGGAACGAGCTTCACAGCAGGGAATATGTTTAAGTAATTCAACGTTTCCAACACATAAAACAGGTAATTAAAGATGCATCACTATCTCTCAGAAAAATGTTTTTGTTTACTGTTTTGTTGCATTGTCCAACTAAAGCCTTCAGTATTAATTTGATTTATTTTAATTAAAACCCCACTGGGCTTGGATTCCCCTGATGGAGCAGACAGGTAAACAAAAGTGGCCCTGAACCCCTGGGTGCTGCCAGCTTAGCCTGTCTATTTACTGAGATAAAAGCTGAAGAATCCTCCTCTGGGCTTCAGACTCTTGTGTTTCTGCATCAGGGACAAACAGATGTCCCCAAGAGACATTACACAGACTGAGGGAAAAACAAAACTGCCAGAGGTTTCAAGCCCATTTCTTCTTCTATTCAGCCTGCGTGCTTTATTTCCAGACTGCGCGCCGCTCTGCGCCGCGGCTCACTGGAAAGCTGATGAGAACGTGTTTGTGTTAATAATTCAGATTTATAATGCATGCTGAAAGTTTGCACTTTCACCAGTATTTATCTGTTAATGGACTCAGAAATGTGTAGATATGAGTGGTTGAGCGTAAAAAGCTGGTAAAGTGCTGATTCAGGTGGCTTCATCAAGCCCCACAGTATTATGATGTGAAAACTCTTCGTAGCTGTAGCTTCATTGTCGGCTTCACACAGATGCTCTATCAATCTGAATGGGAAGTCTGACAGCCAGCTCAAGAGACGATCATGCAGTTCTCAAAATAAGTGAGGTAGCTGTGCACAAGCTACAAAATTATGATAGTGTAATAACAGTCACAACCCTCATAATGACACTGAAAAGCATCATGTTGCGTTTTCTCATACTGTAATTTTCTAATGAGTTTTCCTAGAGTTGCACCACACTGCGTTGTTTTTCATCATCTTGTCTAATGTCTGCACTGACACTTAGCAGCTCAGTAAGGAGCTGGGCATAAAGTTATTACCCTTCCTTTTGTTCCTTGGTTGTTTTTTTATTTTTAATTGACAAGAGTCATTTGTTTAATGAGTGACTCATTGTGTTAAATGAAGTAAAGGCACAATAACACCACACATCATCTACAGCAGGGGTGTCATTTTCATGTTGGGCCAAATCAAGATCATGAAAGCTCTTAAAGGGCCGGTTGTGCCAGAATATTTCTGTTCACAAAGTGTTAAAATATAAACAAATTCTTGAAAGTGAATAACAAAATAACACTGAACATCTTTTCAGTCCCTCCAGGATTTTGTGATTTGTTTTGTGATTTTTTATTTTTATTTTTTTTTTTTTGCAATAAAAATCAAAATGTTTGTGGTACTAATTTGGAAATATTTGAGATATTTGTGCTTATTTATGATTCTACTCAGGATTTCATTTGTTTCAGCTTCAAACATTTATGTGTATTTGTTTTTCTGGTATTTTATGGAGGTAAATACAAGCGATCCTGGTAGACAACCTGTTAGAAACAGGTAAAAACTTGAAACTTCACATACACTCTCTATTAAATCTGAGTTTGGGCTTTTTTGCAAAAAATTAATAAGCCAAATTTCAGCAACTACATGTGCAAATCTGGTCAAAAATAATGAAATATAGTTCTAAAAATTTGACCAACTTTAAGTTGATCTTTTACTTTATACCCCAATGAAACACAATAGTTGGCAAATTGTGCAGTGCTCCAGGGAGTGTGAATAGTGCTAAAATGCAATATATCAAGGAAAAAATGTTAAAGTTTCAAATGTAACAAAAGAACTCATTGCATCTGCAAGTTGCTAAAAAGGGGAGCAAAAATTGTAGTTTAAGTCATCCATAAAACAATTAAACAACCCTTAATAGCAGACAGAAACTAAATAATTTTATGCACTAATTAATCATGCGAGAGAGTTCCTTTGTTGGTGGATCTAATTGCTGCTGAACTATGGGAGTGAGACAATGTGCAGCATTAATTAATACCAGCTATCAGTGATCAGATTCGCTTTCAGCAATTTTGTAAACAAACCATGTCCAGGGGCATTTTGCTGATGCTGCACAATCAAGATTTATGGTTCCCTTGCTGTAAACTGGTCTGCTAATTGAAGGGGATATAGAGCCCTCCCTATATGTGTAGGGTTGTGCAAAATACTAACAACCAATGCTTGATCAATGTCAGACCTCCATTACTTGGATTTCCAGAGGTGTTCAGCTGTGGCTTTTTCATCGCCCTTCATTCTTTAAGGTTTTATTTTAATTCCTAAACTGACAACAAAATATTGTTTTCATATAGTATCACAATATGAGTGAAAGAAGAGAAAGCCTTTCAGGCCATATAATTTGTCTGAATAATGTGAAACCACTGGGCGCATAAATAAATTTAATTAAAAAATCTTCAGTTTCTCAACCGAATCCTGTTAATTAAACTGTGATTGTCAATGAATGTCTTAAGAATGTAAAATAATTTTTTTATCTGAACAGTTACAGAAGAGTTATGTTCAGCTATAATTAAAGCATTTTATTTGAGAATGGATTTAGTTGGAAGTCCTTTCTAATTCTCTGGAATCATTATCTAACTTTTGAGATTTTTTTCCTTCAATTTTAGAAATAAAAGCGAATAATACAATAAAATGTCAAGAAGGTCAAACAAATGCAAGGAAAAAACAGCATTTTGCAAACATAACTGATCAGAGAAAGGATTAAAATATGCTTACCAGACACGTTATGATCAAACACTGATGATGTTCCTGTAGAAACAGTAATGATGGTTTGTGGATCATTTTAAGGGATAAAAGACAAAACAAAAAGAAAAGAAGTTTGATAAAAGGAGCAGCCGCTTTATTCGCTGCACTATGATTTGGAGCTGAGTTATGTTTTTTCCTAGTTAACATTTTGAACTAAATAAACAAAACAACATATAATAAACATTTCCACATATCACCTCTTGCCATGACAACTGTTTGAAATTCCCTCCATTATTACGTCATCGCGCTTTGACCTCAGCCACCAGGTGGCAGTCTCACAGTTTAATTATATATATATATATATATATATATATATATATATATATACGTATATATATATATACATATATATACGTATATATAGTAACTTTATACGTAACTTTTTTTGCCATAGAATATTTAAAACAGATTTCAATCAGAAATTTCAAGAGTTTCCATATGGGGAAACTGAGGTCAAAGGTCAGCCTGAGTTGCTATGAGTCCAGTTGTTCCTTATTGTTAGTGATGATGTTCCTGATGTTCTGCTGCCTCTCCTCCTCTTCCTCTCTGAGTATGAAGATGATCTCCAGCATCCTGCTGCTCCTCATCCTCAGCTCATGTCTTAGTGTTCAGTCTCCATCTTGTCTTTGTGACAGAAAGCTCTCTAGATGGAGCTGGAAGACTCCCATGTTCCAGTTCTCAGTGTGTCTGCTCCTCTCTTTCCCTCTCTGTCTCCTCAGCAGCAACATTTGTAGTGATTGTGACACAGAGCAGCTATCAGGCAGAGGAGAAGCAGAACATCACTCTGGAGTGGACCTTCATCACCAACACTCAGGGAACCTGGAGGAAACTGTTCATCTACTGCAGTTTTTTGGCTCCTCACAAAGAACTAGTTCTGTATCAGGTTCATGAAGGTGTTGAGATTCCAGACGTTGTTCAATTTAAAGTTTTGGCCCACTGTGTATTTGAGTTTGACACCCCTGCTTTATTAGGTACATTTGCTCAATTGCTTGTTGATCTAAAAAGCACACTTTAAAAACAAAAAAAAAAGCGTATTTAAATGTTATTTTTATTTTAAAACTAGCTTCATGTGTGTAGCTTATAAAATGTGATGTCTGACGAAAATTGTTCATATTATATGTCAATGTCAGAAAAGTTTGATGTGTTATCTTTCTGTGTTTTCTCAGTTGGACCTCAGAAAGATGAACAAAGACTTTGGTGGAAACCAATAGGGATCCTAAAAACATAAACAAATACACAAATAAATTCACACAGGCTCATCAAAGTTGGATAGTCGCAGATTTGAAAAATGTATCTGGTTTAATGAGTCACAATTTCATGTGCAATTTGGTATAAACAACATAAAAACATGGATCCACTCTGCCACATTAAATGTTTGTTGTGTAATGGTGTGTAGGGTATTTTCTTGACACAGTCTGACTCCTTTGTTACAAATTGAGAATTATTGTGCATGTTCATCTCTTTATGACTACATTGCCATGACTCATCTTGGCTCATTTTGATGGTAACCTACCAATATGGACCAAAATAATTGAGGAGTGTTTCAGAAATCTTTTACATCTCCAGGGAAAATGAGTGCAGTGCAAAGAAAACGCCATTTGTCAAAAGCATTACTAGAAAAATTTTATGTTTTGTGTGTATGTAAACATCAGCATTTCAGAACTGACACAAGCAGTGTTGGTAAAAATCCCATTGCACCAAGGAAAGTCTTTCTTTTCAGATCTTATAAGCACTTAATTTATCCTGAGAGTACAAAGTTTTATCGCCGCAGCACTTGCACGTAGACACTATGTTTGTGAGTAATTGACCTGTCATTACGCTGCAAATGGTTTTGCTTATAATCAAATTTCAAAGGGAGAGATGTTTGAGAGAATTACATCAGTTCTCATAATTTTTCAGATCATCAGAATAAACCTCTCAGATAAAAAACATTGTTGCATTTTTTTGAAAAACAAATAATGGGAGGAAAATAACCCACAGCCACCAATTCCCTTCCATTCAGTGATGAGGAACCTTTCCAGGGATCTAAATTAAAGCTGATGGCCATAGAAGCCTTGTAATCACTCTTACTGTCAATTTGCTGTAAAGACAAAGGGGAGTCGAGGAGCAGATGTGTGCCAGAATACCTTAGGATGATTTCTTAATAGCTTTATAAATCCATTCATGCATCACAGGCATACCAGCAGCACTGACAGGCCGCTGCCAGGCGAGACGCCACAGGCCCTTTAAGCTGCATGTCACAAATAAAGTTATTTGGCTCACATATTTTTCTTTGTCACTATTTTTATCTGTGCCGCTGTGGCAACAACAAGGCTGTTGCTACAGCCCATAGATGTCAGTTTTAATTCTTACTAAGCAGAGTAAAAGAAATGTGAAATGGTGATCAAATTAACTGTGTTGGATTTGTGAATCCTTTGAGGTCTAAAAACAATCATAAGTGGTAAAACGTGTTCATTTTAAAAGGAAGAACTGAGAATGTTTTCAGATATTAAATGTTAATTTGGAATTTAACTGTAAAAAGAGCAACAAATAAGAGTCTTCCTTTGCAATAAAACCGCAGATTTATCTCACTAGTAATTAAAGGTACATGGTAACATTTCTGTGAGGAGCTATGAGGTGTTTTTATTTTTCATTCGGTAGATAGCTACAAAAGTATTGATACGCCTTCAACTTTTTCACATTGTCAACCTCAACAATGAGCAATGCTTTGTTTTCTTTCCATATCACTCAGATTTGTGAATGGAATGAGCAATAACTGCTTTAGACTGCTTGAACTGCTTTTACATGTCAATATTTTTACAACGCAATGGTTTAAACAACAACTTCTGAACATAAAACTGCAAATAGTTTCATATTTTCATCAAGCTGAAATAAAACTTAGTTGCATGTTGCACGATGGCTGCCTCATAGCTAGAAGGTGACAAGAAGGTGCCTATGTGAGGTTTTTCTTTTCCTCAAATGAAATATTATCTATGTATTAGGTTAAATAGTAAAGTTATCCATAGGTGAGAGCAGAAATTCTATTTCAAAATATTGACTGTGGTCCTAAAAAGAGCTTACAGGCCAGCAAAGCTAAGAAACTGCTGACCCTATGTAATAGTTGTTTCGGTCCTTGGTTAGCCTCTCATAACGTCTCACCTCCAGAGGGACTCGGTCAGAGTGCTTGGCTGGCTGTACCTCACAGCTGTGCCCATGCACATTCTCGGTTAATTACAGGAGCTCTGCACATTCAGCAGGTTCCCCCCACTGTTACTCTGAAAGGTGAGCAATCGAAGCCGCAGAGCACCCGTCATCAGCTGCTTGTTGCTGGAGTCTCATAAAAAGCTTCTACTCTGGATTAAAAAGCCTTTGCACAAACAAAAACAGACATTTAATTTAAATAACTAATAGTGCAAAGATGCTTAATCAACCATACAAGTTCAACATGGCAATTATTCATTTTCATAAATTACGAAATGACATTCAATATTAGCATTCCTCTTCATCTCCTCAAGAGTAATCAGATAGTCTCTGCGAAGCCAACGTTGGTCTTTAAGGATCAATGATGAATGAATGCTAATAACTGAATCTGTCAGCTTGTGTAGAAAAACTAAAAGGATCTATTTATGATCCTTCTCCTAATTAAAGTACATAAAAAAGCAACTTCATGTGTTCCTCAATCAGCCTGAGGAAACAAAGTCGATTCACAAATCTAAAGTCAAACAGACTTTATGTACAACTGACAAGATTTTTTAATCTAAAGATAAAAAGAAAATATGTACATGCAAATAAATGTTAACCTTATTATTAGCATTATTTTTAGTTTTATATTTAGCAGCAGCAGTAGAAGTAGTAGTACATAAAAACCAGTTTGAAATATGCCCTTAATTAAAGTATTTTACACTCTGATTCAACTTCAAGTACTAAACATTTACTTTACTGTGTTTTTACCAGGCGACAGAATATTGTAAGATGCCTTAATTGGTTTTAAAATATGGTAGTAAGAGTTCATAGTGCAGTATGATTAAAGTTCTTCATGTGAAGCTCTGCAAGAAGTTGCTTCTTAGCACATCTGCTGTATATAAGCTGATTTTTTTGCAAGTCATATAGACAATCCAGACCATTCTAAAGATTGCAAACATTTGGCTAAAAGTTAGCAAATCCAAAAGCATGTCCAAAAGCCTTCTTCACACAACTTCAAATGACTTGAAGTCTAAAACACTGCCAACTTAAATACTGGATGCTCTGAAATATCTCAGTTTTACTGAGTGTCTCAAATTCTGCAATTGATGGACAATCAAAAAACTGTAAAGCAATAATGCTAATTGTCAGACAATTTACCATGGTAATTATCACAAATAATAACACTTACTTAAGCATGCAGACAAGGACTTGCCAGGCTGCATTGTTCCAAGTCTAAAATTTGGTGGCGGGAGAGTAATGAAGTTATCTTCTAAGGTTCCTAACTCTCCATGGAAGAAGCTCCTAATGCTGCCAAATATTAATATATTTTTAGACCAATTTATGCTCAGCTCCAATTTACAGCATAACCAGCTTAAAGAAAATATTTTAACAACATATTAAAGTTTAGGTGTAGAAACAGTCTCAGTGTTTTGGCCAGTTCCCATTTTTTCCTGGTATAGCCAATAGAAAAGGGTGATCATCACAGTTTTCATAAGCTGGGAAATACAAGAGAATGCACTGGATGCTTTAACCAAGCATCTAATTTCTGTATGTTGAAAAAGGACTTCACAGAAATCTAATTGTCTTTCCTTTATGTCATAGATTTCAGGAATGTGAAGAGGAACAGAAAAAATTGTTTCAACCACCACCTATTTAAAAAAAATAATAATAATTTAGGCCTATGGCTATGTCAAGTCCAATAAAACTGGGAAGGCTTTGACTATAAGTGCACTATGTTTCTTCAAGAATAGCATCACTAAAGTCACAAACTCCAAATCTAATATGCCTGAAAGTAAATCAACGTTACAACATGCACTGAGAAGCACCCTAAAAGATGATAAGACATACATCTGCACTGACAAAATTCAGATGTATGCATTGTATCTAACAAATAGATAACTATAAACTCAACAACATGCACAAACATAAATTAGCCCGTCATCCTGCCCATCTTCCCATCTGCAGCAATAAGATGTCTAAATGGCTCATATTTGGTTCTCTGACCAACCTAAGACAAGATTTCCACCATAAAGTCAAGCAAATGTATCTCAACACAGAAATGTGACAGCCATATCCATGGAAAGTGGAAAAAGTGGGATTGAGAGCAGCTCTATGCTGCCTGGGCAACTTATCACTGTCATCACACAAAACTGCTGCAGATAAATCACCCTGATTTACCAGGAACTATCTGGGGACCAATGCCCATGAAGAAATATGGGATGAGGGGAGAGATGGAGGAATATAAAGCCTTGACAGGAGGGAGAGATTTGCCAGAAGGGCAAACACATCCTTGGAAAGTAGCCAACCTGAAATAAATCATAAAAGAATGGTACAAGATTTTATGCAAGGCAGTGGCTGTCTGCTATATGATGCCATCAGAGAAACATGAACTGTCTGACCTTGGAGAACATGGATTGTGCCTCTTCTGACCCATCGATGATATCACACAGCTGGGTATCTTTAGTTTGCTGCATGCAGGAAAATAAGTAAATAAACTTCCAGTCTTTGCACAAAACATCTGGCAGTCACAAACAAGTCTTTGAAGAGCTCCTGTTTTCTGATTTCTCTTGTTTTTTTCATAACAGTCTATCACACATATCTAAGCTTTGCATTGATTGATGCCGTTGGGCTCTCTGCTGTTTGATCTCCTACAAAGCTTGTCAGACATGGAGTTTGTGTGAAAGGAAGAAATGTAGAAAGACTGGAATCCTTTCCTGGAAGAGTGTTTTCAGTTTCCCGATAAGTCTTCCTGTCAAATTCTTCAACAGAGAAAGGAAAGTTGTACAGAATTAATGGAAAAATGTTCTTAAAGGTCCAAATTCTCCTTCTAGAAGGACAACAATCCTAAACAGCTACAATGAAGATCAAGGTTTGCAAACTTTTATTTAAGTATCTGCTTAGGACAGAAAATGTAGCTGTTTGGTTCAGTGGAATTGGACAAGGCTTATGCATGAACAAGTTGCTGATCAACAATTGATGAGAAGCGTTTGAGGTTCCTATTTTAGATCCAATCATGATCATGTGCTAAAATGACAATCCTAGGTGATTACATAGAATGCAACTAAACAGGAAAGTTCAAGTTCATAAACTTTGGTGGGAGGTGAAAAGTCTTCAAGAAACAAAATAAGTCCAGTTGCCTTCTGCCTCGGCCACAGGATGTATCAACATCTGGAAATTGATCCCATTTATGAAGCAGACTTGTACAGCTCCACAATCCTCGACTTTCCAATCGTGTCAAACAATAAAGTATTATTTTCCAGGTGTGCCTCCGAATTAGTTAATATAAGTTAACCTATCAGATGACTCCTTAGCCACGACATCATCATCCGGTATTCCAGTTGCTCTAAAGGATCATTCTGTAGACATTAATAAATACATCTTTGAGATATTTGTTATTGTCGCATTTAGCTGCTAGGAACAGTTTTGGTTATTTTAATAGACCTACAACAAACGAAGTTTGGTGTAATACAATTTGAGACTGTGAGAAAATTTGTATTTCTACTCTGTGTATTTAAACATCAGGTATAAACTAAATGCATAAAATATTTTTTGGTTGAATTTGCTTCTCACATAAACAGCTATCTGGAGTTACAGACATCATACTTTATAAACATAAGCTGATTCAGACTGCTGCTGTATCTGCTTTATTAATGAAGACTTGACATGACAGAAATAACAATAAATGCATTTTTAATGTGTTTGGTTTGTACTGGTAGTATTCTCACATGCAATCACTGACAAATACTGTACATGTTTCATAATTAAAATGTAGACAAGAGAAACAATGACACTTAAGAGGAAGAAAAAAGACCTTAGCTTGATTAGTGAAATCAAACAATAGAAAATTGAATGTTACATATACTTGGTTTATTACGACAATCCGGGGTTGAGACAGAAATGACAACCAGTGTGCAAAACAAGGGCATTAATGTCATTTACTAAAGTGCAACTCTGTATCAAATCCATGTGTTTTTTCCAAAACAGGAATGTTAAGAGTATCAGAAAGTGTTTTGTCTCCCCCTTGTGGAACAAACAGAAAAATCACTTCTTACATCAGAATAATAATTTTTCATTCCACATTAATAGCATTAGTAATCCAATCGCATTGATAAATAAAGCTTTAAATTAGAGCACCTGAACATGAAAACGTTTTTTTGTTTTTTGTAAAAAAATGATGAAGGGGAGCTGAAAGGATGTCACATCAGACGATAGCAGGGCTAAATGTTGATGCTGACGTTCACTGAAAGGTGACCATCAACAAAGCACTGCAGGTGCTCTAAATGTTTGACAGGAACAAGAAGTGGAGTGGCTGCAGCAGCAGAAACGCTTAGAGTTGTTACTAAAAATAAAATGTACTACAAAGTGTATGTGATAGTTTCATCAGGGAAGAGTTACACAACCCACAACCCCTCACAGATTTGAGAACATAAATGAAGAAAATAACTCATTTAAGGAACTCAACGACAACTGAGAGCAGAGAAATATGCTGCCAAAATCCCCTCTTCTTGCATGCAAGTGTTTTGTGGTGTAATGTTTGTTTCTTGGTGTAGTTGTTGCAACAAGACTCCACAAACGCATGATCATGTTTATCGTTTTAGATTGAAGTATTGACAGCTCAAAACTAGGCAAGTAGCTGCTAAATGCAAAAATAATCAAAATGGGCATTTGATATGCAACAGGGAAAACAAGTATTGAGTATGTTTTTCTCAGTAAATCTATTTCTAATAGATGTATTGATATGAAATTCACAAAGTGGAATGACAGGTAAGCACTGGAAATAGGAAGAAAATGATGTCTAAACTTCTGAATGTTTCAATGTGTGCCACTGGGGGCATAATCTGGAAGTGGAAAGACAATAATTTCACCTTGAAATAAGTTGAGAGAAGTGATTTAAGAGACACACAGCATGTCAGAAAAAACACTCTCTGCACAAGACTCCTCTACTGAAGAAAAGGCATTTTGAAACCTGTTTAAAAGTTTAAAGAGCATTCACACAAGTCGATAAAATGCTACAATAAAATAGTCTGGTGAGATTAAAATATTAATCACAATATTTTGTAGCCGTAATGACAAAAACTCAGAATTCATCATCATTTTCAGCTATAAATCTATTAGACATATTTGCAAACACAAATAATGTTCACAATGTCATCTAGTTCCATTCAGTAATCCCACAGTGTTGATAAAACATATCCAGCAGAAGCATTAAATCATATTTTAAAACATAAAAGCAGCTTTTACAGCCCATCTCATGGAACTAAAAAAGGAGAGAAGATCCAACAGTAACAATCTCAACCATGCTGTCAATTGTTTCAGGATTTCCATCACAGTGCATCATTATTATCATCACTGAATAAACGATTGATTTCATGAGTAAACAGTATGATGAACTCCTATCCCTATCATTACACAGGCAGACTCCCTTTAATTGAAGGAAGGATAAATAGACGTCCTTGATAAGAATCTGAAAATGAAATGAGGGGTGGACTTTTAAACAAGAGAATCTCTCACTCTCACACATAGTCATGGGAAAATCACACAAGAGCAACAAATATTCTGGTGCGAATCTCTGGAAGATGTCATTATTGACAAAGAACTAAATAGAAAAGTTTCTTCAATGCTTATAACCTGTGCCATTCCACTTAACTCCATATAATTCATAGGCGTATTATGTTTTTATTTATCTGTGTGCATCACATAGCATCTGCTTTGAATTTCATGTCAACAGAATCTTTAAAAATGTATTCATGGAGAAAAACAGACATATTTAACACCTATTTTTCCCACTGTAAATCATCACATATGCAGCTGCTACTTTTAAAGAGAAAAAAAAAAACATGTTTCAGCATTTTCTTTTTTGTTTTGGTATGAAAACAAATTCAACTTCAGTGGCACCAACATCTATACATCTGCTATTATGAGATCCGTGGGAGATGATAAACTTTTATAACGCCGTTCTCTTAGATGGATCTTCAAAAGCCACCATCAACCTACCTAGCGTGTGGTTTCGTTTTGAGCTTTTCGTTTTGGTTCTGAGGATTTCTGTGTGTTAAATGATGCATTACGACACCATAACAGTGGTGATTTCCATTCACACAAGTTGTTTTACAACAAAACAAATCAAGAGATGAAATCTCAGGAACAAAAACTCCCTACATTCCCAGCAGTGCACTGCTCCAGTCCAAACAAGATTCGGCTTTAGCTGTAACTCGTGGTTAGGTAGTAAAACAGGTTACAAGACAAAGAAAAGAGCTTGTTATGTGAGAGCAACAAGTGGATCTCTGCGTCGTAAAAGTCAGACGACTTCCAAATTAGCTACGTTTGCTTTTTCTCCTGTTGTTCCAAAGCTCAAAGTCCAGCTCCTCCTGGCATTCCTAAATCCTTCAACCTTCACCGAAGTCTATAAAAATCCTTCTGTCTAAAAATCACTGAGGATGCTGATGTCGGCGAACTCCTGGCGGTATCTGTAAGAGTATAAAGCCAACAGGAAAGACCATTTGAGCATCAGGAAGCTCCAAACACAGGAAAGGTAGAGGGTCCGCGGGTCAGTCAGAGCTGTGGGAGAGAAACGACACCAAGCTTAGGGTTTGCTGGAGAGTCCACACTTTTATAACTGAAAAGTTACTGGATGTTTTAAATGTTGTTTGATGCCAAAAGAAGAGAATTACATTGTTTCTGTGTGATGGCCAGACTTAGAAAGGTAAAGGCGGCAGCGACAGCCAGAACTGAGAAGAGCACACCGACACCAATGAAGAATTTGAGGCCCTTGAGCCAGGTGCGCCAGTAATCCTGCAGGTACATGATGTGTGTGACCAGAACCCAAAACGCTAAAACCCCTGTCAGAAGAAACAAACACACACACGCTGGTTACATTTAGATACGACTGCAACAAATTGGTAGCAAAGTGTTCAAAAATCAAAAACTGCTATCATTAAAAACTTCTCATAGTTTTCAACAAGGAATAGGTTGGTCAGCTATGTGCCGGTATACCAAATATTAAAAACAATTCCAACTTAAAAGTTGTATGGTTTTGACTTTAATAAATATGTTTTGTTCTTTTTTGTTGTTGTTTTTCACAAAATGGCCTTTTTTGAGTCTGATTGCTCCCATTGATTACTAAGTTAATGATTATTTAAATAATCAATTAATCCTGATTAATGTTTCTGCCCTGACTGCAATTTTTTGTCGCTTATACAAAAGATAAATGTGGCAATTAAGCCATGTTGTGGAAATATGGCATTTTAGCAGTTTTATTTGACATATGTATCCTTTTGCTGGATACCAAATGCAAAATATCTTAAATTTTACTTAAAATGGATTTAAAACTACTGATGAGGACTATGCAAATGCAGGTATTGCAATAAACTTTGGAGATATTTTTAAAAAGAAAATTTGAACTACTTTTTAAACACTAAATTACACTCAGTCAACCAGCAGGTACACTTTAAGAGCTTTACTTAAACATTAAATTGCAAAGTTAATCCCATTTAATTTAGGTTAATCTATTTCAATGTTAAAATTGCATTCATCGTGCACAAACATAAGTGATAATTGACATTGAACAACATTTTGGTTCCCAAACTTAAAACAAAACCAAAATAAATGGAAACAATGAGCAACACAAACAAACAACTAAAATAAATTGTGCAGAGTATTTTATTAAATAATACAACATGGTTCAACTGTATGGAAATGAAACGGTTTTATTTAAAAAGCGAAATTAAACCCCAAATAAAAACATCTATAGCATTTTAACAAACTACAGTTTATCTCTAAACGTTGACTGGTGACAGATATAGTAGCGTTTTAAGTTCAGAAGGCCGCAGTCAGGACAAATACAGCCTTGAAGGGAAGGAACAAAAAACAAATAGGTGAAGAAATAATAGTTGGTTTTAATGATAACTATGGAGAATTTACGTACCCGACAGGCCTCCCATGGCCGCTGTCCATGGCTGTTTATAGGCGATATTCCAAACGAGGAAGGCTGAAAATCCAACCAGAGTACCGAAGCTAGCATAGCCTATGCTAATGTATATCCTACTGATTCCCATTGTAAAACTAAGCTAATGCTACCAACAGACCTGGACCGTCGAGTGGAATAAAAAGTTATTTTTAGTTGAAAACAAGTCGGAGCGATTCGGTTTTTGGCTCTGACCTACATCAACAGCTTACCGCCATATTATGTAATATTCTCAGCAACAGGGAAGCGACAAGATAGAAACCCCCCTCGGCTCGCAGCCAGGAGAACAATGGCGCCGAAAACACGCCGTTCATTTGCCTAACAGCTCGCCCCACACACACAGTTTACGTTAGAAGTAAACAAACCGCAAGGAAAAACTGCTTATTAAATCAATAACAAAGCGAAAAAATATTCGCGAAGTATTAAATTCCCATGGTCAGTAAGTACAATCTCTTACAACATATGAACCACTGGAATATTGACAGACACCCATCTCTTAAGTTTTAAACATCTTTGTTCGGAAGAACTGGCAAACACAGCGTGATGGCGCCCCTAGTGGAGAAAAGTAAAAGTTTTAGACACCAAGTTAGATGACGCAATTTAGTTTTTTGTGGCATTTCAGATTTAATTTAAGCGTTCCTCAATTTATGTCTCACTTCTCAGACTATATTGTCGACTAATTGAGATTTCTTTTTGTCTTTTCTCTAAATCTGGACTCCATGCACATCAAATGTGTGAACAACAAGCTGCAAACCTTTGATAAAGACAGCAAAACACACACACCAGCCAGGAACATTTTGGGTAATTTCTGCTCTGATTAGAGAGCTTCCTAGAATATTGTGCTTGAGAGCAAAATGATCCAATTGAATCTTTGGAAAATCTTTGTTTTTTATGTGAACAATCTGGTCCTGTCTGCTTCCAAAGATTAAGCAATTAAAATAGTAATCTGGTGTGGCATCCTAAAATGCATGTTATTACGTAATCCTTATAGAGTGTGCCCTGCAACTACACTGAAGCAGACAGGTGTGTCAACACCATGCCAAGACAAAAATACATCAACAAACATGTTACAGAATAAATTTTTACAACCCATCAATCTAGGAACATTTAAAGATCTTTTAAATCAATTTGAAGTCCACTATCCTTCAGTAATCACATATATTGACACATGGAAAATATTTAAGACGGTTGCTAAGTCTCCCAAGAGTAGAGATTTAGGGTCAGAGCACACAATGATCAGAGAAACAATAAAACCTGGAGCTAGTTTAGCATTTCACATGTTAAAATTCAAAAGAATACAATTAGAAACGTTTTACATAAGAATGGCTTGTTTGAAAGGATTGACAGAAAAGGTTGTCATTTAGATAGATTATTTAGATGTTTGGTGGAAATAAAATGCATCATATTAGTACAACACTCCTCTTTAAAGCATGGTGGTGGAAGGGTGATGAATTTAGATCATTTTTCAGCCACAAGACCACGTTATGATTCACTGTGGTCTTCTTTGTATTCTCGATTCAGATGTGAAGCCATCTCGATTCAGATGTGAAGATAAGTTTGAACTTATCTTCTCAGAGCCATCTAAGTTCTGAGAAGATAAGTTCAAACTGCGTCATGCAAAATATTATTAAATCTTGAAATGACTGAGAAATCCTGCCACAAAAAAGTGTTGGGCACAGATGACGTCTCTCAGAAAATGACTTCATAGGGCATAGAGCTGAAATCTGTATTGCCAGGTTAAAGTTCAAAGTCTTCCTGTGGTTTTTTGCAGCTCTTCTGCAGGCATCACTGAAGGAAACCACACAATTTAGTTGTAGCTGTTACGGGTGGTACCGTGTAAACGAAAGAGAAAAAAAAAGTTGCTTATTTTCAGACAGTAAGCTGTTCACACGCTCAATGCTGTGTGTCCGTGTTGCATTCAGCTCATGCCCTCTGGCGCTCGCTTCATGACCAATCAGAAAGATACAGGAAACCGTGTCCACTAACACTCCCCACCACTCACACAGACGACCCAGACGAGGAAATCATCCCAGACGGATGAAACAAGGAACGGCTAGAAAAAAGGAAAGCAGAGAACAAGTGTACCGAGGAGCCTTGCAGGTGGATGAATGTGGTAAGTTTCTGATTATGAGTGAAAGTGATGTAACTGACAGATTGTTTACTGTAATATTTTAGAAATAATTCTGATCTTTGTGCTAGAAATGTGTTTTATTCAAAATACAGTAAACCTTACATGGCCTGTGTATGTGAGGGTTTTGAAGCATTGTTTGCCATGTGCATAAAAGTTTCTTTCACAGCTGCTCCAAAGGTTAGAACTAAACCAATCATATTTTCAAAGTAATAAAGTTTTTGATGCTGCTATTTATTAATTTAACTATGCTTCTGGTCATCAGCAAGGCACTATAAATAAAAACCCTTTAAAGCACATGGCTAGGTTTGTGAACTGTTGTTACAATTATTCACTCCATTTGTTTTAATTTCTTCCCTTATATTGGCTTCACATTCTGCATCAGTCCTTATTTGACCACGAGGTCAAACAGATCAAATCTGTCTTTCCTTGTCGCTGCTAAGTGACAGGAGAAAGGAAGGAAAAAGGTGGACGTGTGTCACTGCATGCATGCATGTGTGTGTGTGTGTGTTAGTGCACACGTGTATATATGCGTGTGTGTGTGTTCAACAAAGATTGTTGGCAAAGTACATTCCATGGGCGTAGATGTGTTGCAGGAAATCCCACTCCCATTCCCAAAGGATTTAAATAGAAACACGGACTCACAAAAATAAATGGAAAGAGAAAGAGAGAAATAGACTTTGACTCAGATAGCAGACAAAACTGTGTGCTTAATTAAAGAACACAACTATAAATACCCAACATATGAATCTGAAATCTAATTCAATCAATACTAATAATACATACAGAATTTTTAAAAGTATTCAATACCTCACAAATTTCTTCTTTTTTTTTTCTTTTTTTAACCACAAATAAACAGATCATCATGTTTTATCCGCAGAAGAAGATTCATTTTAAAATATATCCCTTTATAAATCAGCTCCACATTTTTAGAAAACAACTACATTTAGATTGCAAAACCTGTAGAATCAGTTCAATAGAACCCGTCTGACAACAGGATGTGGGCAAAAAAAGAGAGAGCAAAACATCAAATCAAATTGAAACAAAAAATAAAGAACAAACAGAAAACTGAGATCTGTAGCCCAGAGATTGTTTCAAAGCCATTTCTGAAGCTTTGGGTCTTCTGGGGATGTGTGACAACCTGTAAAAGATAAGTTATGTGTGGATCAGGATTTTCTCTTCTTTCTCTTATCCATCTTTAAGCTGAAAAAAATGATCCAGTTCAACTTTACCAAGAAATTTGATGTCAGTACAGGAAGTGTTGGCATTAAGCAGGCAAACTTCGTTTTCTGTCTAATGTTAAGACACTTTCATAGTAACTCCTTCATGCACATAACTTTCTCCAAAGGTCCACATCAGCGTGACCTAATAGATCAGATGTTTATGGATAAATTCTGACTTCTGATCAGCAGAAATTGATAGAACATGAATCGTAGATGCGCATCTTCCCCAAAACACCTGCCGTTCACTTTCACATAAAATCTTGCTTCAAAAATCAAAGCAGTAAATTAAGATTTATGTAGAAATGACATCAAACACAGGAGGATATTTACAATTTGTTTGATCATCTGACGTATTTAAGGGTGAATAAAACATAAAGACAAATAACATACTATAAATTAAACACACGAGTGTAATTAAACACAAATGCAAAAATATTTATTATTCTGCTCACACACAGATAATCTTTAAATGTTCTGCTTTTTTCTACGCAAACTGCAAAACATCAGAGTTCTCAATAGAGGGCGCCATTTATTAAGAAAAAAGTTTTCTGAGAAGCAAAGCATTACAAACTTTGTATCACTACACAGCTCAGTAGGTCAAAAGCCACAATTTAATTTTGCTGCTTCATAATTAATAAGATTTTATACCAACCCCAAACCCAGAAATCATTTAGCTTCAAGGGAAGTTTTTCTGTTCTAATATTATCAGATTACTTTCCAACATGGAGCTTGTTTTAGATTCAGATCTTTGCTGTTTGAGTCACTGACATCAGACATTACTTTATAAGGTATAAGCTGCATGGAAATCAGACTAGACTCCAGACAGTCTGACATGATCATATTACTCTAATATGTCTTTTCTTATCAACTCAGACACTGTCGCCAGCATAAGAAGAAATCCCTTTTCGTCAGCTTACATAATGTGACATCACAGAGCTCCTGCAAGACATTTAAGAGGGATAGACTGATTTAGTCACAGCACAAACATTTTTCTATTTGATTTCTACATTTTGGATAAACTGCTAGGGCATCTTAGTGACCATTCAAAGGTCTAACCATTGAACTAACCCTAACCCTTTTCTTATATGTTAATGTTTATATCTATGCCTCATTGTGGATTTTAATGCATTTAGTCTTGAAATAAAAAAAAACGGCTGTAAAAACAGTGAGCATTTTCTGCACGCTGTGCAGAAATAATTTTCTGTACGCTTTCAAATCTGTCCTTCACCCACCACACGCTAATGGATTAATGCTTCTGGAAAGAAAGAGAAAAGTGCTGAGGTGAGCAACAGGTGCTGAGGTTTTTAATAACATAAACAACAGAGGCTGTTTAAATATGCTGCCCTCCTACATCTATCCAGGAGGGAAAAACGCAGACCCACGCACAGAAAAGCAGGACAGAATGGATGTTCTTGTGACTGAGCGCCTTGTGGAAAACCTTGGCAAACTGAACTGCCTCTGAGGTCAGCACAGGAAGGGCAGCCCCGCTCTGGAACAATGGCAGGGATTTAAACAATTCTTGCTTAACAGCCTGCAAGACAGAGTTGACTATGATCCAGTGCAAGGAAAATAAAATTACAGAAAGTGACCCTTTGTTTACAAATTTGTAGACTTAAGCTAGTGCATCACAGTGCAATTGAATGTCATCAAAAAGTTTATTTATTTGAATACTTCAGTTCAGCAAGTGAAACTCATAAAGACTAATTAGTGTTGATTTATTTATGTTGATGGTTATGTTTAAAAGTTAACAATTTGTTCTGTTATGCTGGATTACACAATCATTAAGAAGTCTGCTGACTTAGCAGTTATCTATAAGATATTCTAAAACTCCACAAGGAGGGTAAGCCACAAATTATTGCTAAAGCAGCTGGTTTTGTACATACAGTAGTACAAAACTATGCAAGAAGTTTAATTGAAAATTGATTGAAAGGAAAGAAACAGTGCAAAAGAAACAGGGATGACTATAACCCTAAGTAAAGGGAATAATATATATATATATATATGTCTATATATATATATATAGATATAGATAGATAGATGTTTCGCTTTTCATCAAGTGCAGAGAGGCAAAGATTCAGAACTTCAGCAGTCGGCGGTTATTTAGGAAGCAATGTTTCATCGAGTACAAAGTCAGCAAATCCAAGCATCAGAAAGTTTCAGAGCACTTTGTTTCCCTCTGCTGACGGGCTTCATGAAAATGCTGATTTAATCTTCCATCCTCACTGCCAGAAGTACTAAGACCTTGTTCAATGATGAAGGCATCAGCACATCTGATCTAAATGCAGTGTATAATCTGTGGCGTCTTCTAAAGAGAAATATTAGAGACACTTGATTCAATCATTTTGGCTTCTTTTTATAGCCGTGATCATCAGAACTAACAGCGATAAGTGTTTGAAATATTCTCTATATTTAATACACACATAAACTTTATTGTTTGAGTTGAATTATTAAAAAATTATTACTTTGCTTTTCTGCTTTCCAGATATTGGTCAAGTTGTCCTTTCGATGGAAAACCTGGTTAAGTCCATCTGTTCACCGCCAAGACGGCGCACACCAGAGATTGGTGAAGTAAGTAATTTGATACTCACTGGTGAAACAACAAATTGTGATACTGGTGCCTTCCTCTGCCAGTAACTAAGTGGTAAATGGGTGGAATACACCATGGACAGAGATACACAAACAACCATGCAAATGGAAACTCATATTTCAGAGCATGCTTTTGAAGAAAGTTTTACTTGGACGACATGATAATTATGAAATTTGAACCAAAGACCTCCTTACCAACTTATACCCCGGCACCAATAGCGATAAACGTTTTCAAATTTGTTCGGAAGCTATTCTTGTCTCTGACAACTAGCTAAAATGTACATTTCATAAAAACTCGCCATGCCTATGAGGTTTACAGCATAGCACTGTTATAGCATAACAGTTGTTTGCTAAAACAACTGTCTCTATAAATTTCATAGAAAGGATTTCTGACCAAAGTAAAGCAGAATGTAACATTTGCTAAGCATTTCAAACATGCTTGATGTTTATCTTAAAGTTAATACCCTCCAAAATAAATTTTTAATAGTGCAGCTGAACTTTTACTACGAATATTATGATCCTATAAAGCAGGGACGTGACTGTCACAGTGTAACACCTGCGCTAAAGACAAACAGTGAGACTGAGAAGTGGATACAAAACTTTAAACGCTGTTCTGCAGTTTATCTGCGCCTGTTCAGGCCCGGCTGAGTCCGACAGCTGGTTGACCTGATAAGTATGCGTGCACACAGTGCTGCAGCTTGCTTCTGATCTGAACAAACTAAACCTTACCATACCTGCAGAGAACAGAGTGCTTCAGTTTATTCTTAGTGATGACTGACTTTTAAAGAATAGGAACAGCTATGAGTTTAGTGTACTTGGGTTAGCTGTTTCAAAATAAAAACATTTTGAAACAGCGCTCCTTGAAAAGCCAGAAACACAAACAGTCTCCTCCGATGCACATGAGCATCAAACAATGAGTGCCTACTCAAAATATGTGTCAGCTCCTTAAAGGTAGTACATGCAAAAATGCAACTGAAAAATATTTCATGGCACAACTGAATACGTTTCCTGCAGGGCAGCAAATTCCTGTTGCTGCCCTGGGAAGTTGCCAATAAATCCCTTAGCAAAAACACTATTATTACTTTTAATATCCTCTGAAAAGTGTCAGTGAATGACTTAAGGATAACTGTCGAAGAGAGTTGGACAGTAACTAGTTACATTTACTTAGTTACATTTACAAAAAGTTATAGAAGTAACCAAAAATACATGTAGGAGTATTTTTACTGTGTATAGCTCTTTTTGCTTTTACTTGAAGGATTGTATTGTGAATATTGAGCAAAATCTCTGCCACAATAGTTTCAATAAGATTGTTTCAACCAAAGATTCAGCAGACACAGACACACACCTGCAGTTTTTGTTAACATTTTGTAAGTATTATATATTGTTTCTTTTGTCTTATTTCATTTTGCAAACATTATTGTAAAATATCAAATGACTGGTGGTTTTTACCAAATACTTTTTCTCTCATATTGAGTAACTTCTTGGACGGCTACTTACATTTACTCCAGTAAAAATATGCTTAAGTCGTGCTACACTTACTTTAGTATATTTTCGGGGGGGCATTCTATCCAGTTTTGCTGTCAAATCAGCAGCAGTTTCATATTATGATTCTGTACAGTTCTGTATTATGATTTATTTAATAATCGTCCAATTGGATATTTGGTATTTTAATTGACCAAGATGCACTCGTTGTGTTGCATTCTAAAGGACGGCATGCACCTGCCAGCACCCTCTCCAAATATGTCAGAGCAGATAAATCCAACTGTGTTAATAAGGTTGTAAAGCTGCCAGAGGGAGGCCGCCCGCTCGCCTCTCTGAGGTAGCTGTCGGTCCAACGAGCGCGCGCGCGCGCACGTCCGCCACGAAGTGCGCCTGTGCCGCTCGCTCGGGATGGCTGAACATTACGCAGCCCTTCCTGACAGAGGCAGGCGCGTCCTGAAAGCTCTTGAGTTCTGGATGCGTTGGGACGGCAGGAGCTCGGTCTGGTCGGGATTTCTGACTCAAAATGCGCATTCAGCGTCTCTGCGGTGCTGAGCCGCAGCTGTGCAGAAACGAGCGGGCGGTCAGCTGTGTGCCGTGAATAATGCGTGGACATGCCGAGGACGTGCGAGGTTCCTCCGACTGGGAAACTTGTTCTTCGCTTGTTTTGATCTGACACAAGATGCATCTGTTCCGGACTCATAATTACCAAGTGTTCCCTCACCGCTTCTCCGTGGAGAAACCGACCATACGGGGCATCAGCTGGGTATGTTTACTGCGGAGAAATATCTGTCGGTTTTTAAAGTTATGTAAAGACAATCATAATCCGTGCTTTTAAAAAAAACTACATTTTTTATAGACATAAATGTCTACGCTGCTACAGGGTCTTTTTAAATAGTTTTTATACAACACTGGTGAAGCTCTTAACCTCCAGAAAACGATAATCAAGATTTTCTGGCAAATTCCTGCATTTATATCACATGATGCAAGAACTGAGGGTTACCTTCTTCTGACTAATACATAAAACTTATCTAAAACGAGTGCTTATATTACGTGTTGAGTATTTTAATGACATTTTGGACAATTGTTTTTGCTGCATCGTGTGCACATTAGTGTTCCTAGCCTCATTTACTACAGATAATTGTGATTTTTCTACTCCAAATGAGCTTAGCTGCTGACAAAGATGCTTTATGTTCATCTATAGTTCTCTATGTTGGCCAAAAAAAAAAAAACAGAAACCTATCTTCAGTTGTATTTATTTTAATGCATTACATCATGAGTCTGACAGTTCAGTCTTAACTGGCAGATATTGGTATTTTCATAGTACGATAACCTGAAGCAGAATGGTACCATAATACTTATGCATGTAATTGAAACATTTCCAATAATTCCCACTGCAGTAATTGTAATATATGTGATAGTGTAATATAACACATCCTGTTCTGATTGCAAATTGCTAAATAATGACCTAATATATCTATTTTCAAGTCCCTTTTTTTAAAAGAATATTAAAAAAATTTATATCTTAAATTTTATCAAGTGACTTGTTAGCTGTAATTACCTTTTTGAAGAAGACTGATGGATGTTGGACTTCAGAATTTCATCGTTTTGAACAATAACTTTGAAACCTTGATTAACTCTATTTTCAGTAACTGACTCATGCCTCAACTGAACCAATTTAAACTTTACAACTGCAGTATTGTTGGGCCTTGGGCATAGAATAATTGGTTTTATTACATATAATTGCTCAGAAGGGCAATTATTTTATTGTAAGAAAATAAGCTTGATCTGTACAAAAAGCATGAAAACACAACCCCTTCACCCTGAAACTACCATAGGAGTCACGTGTTGACACCTATCAGTGGTTCCCAAACTTAGAATCTCAAATCAATAAATGAGGCCTGAACTTCTTTTTTAGGAGCCAAACTAAACAACAAAAAAACAAAGTCATGCTAAAAACATATTTATCTAGTAAAAGGTATAAAATATTTTTTAAAAACTGCACTTTTGAACAGATAAAAACAATAAACAAATTACTGCTGTTGGTTGTTTGTGGACCAGTGTGAGTTCCCAGAAAATGTCACGTTTGAATGAAAACATCAATGTTTCCGAACATTTAAATAAACATGTTTTAACCAGAACACCTACAATTATACATACTGACTGTATAGAGCTTTGACTCTTTTCTACTCTTATTTTGAAAGCCAGAAGGTTTGGATACCACATCTTTATGCAAGATCTACTGTATGTGGTTTCTATTTCTGATTCTAATTATGTAGCATTTCAAAGTGTTGGAATGCTACAAAGCTGTGCTAGTATTACTCTTTTACATGCAAAGTGTCACTTCAGAGAAATCTGAGGAATGGCTCCATGTAGACCAAAGCAGAAAGTCTCTATTGTGTGTGCAACCCCAGAGAAGAGACATGGGAAGGCACACAGTTTTTCTTATTAAACTCAGGTTATTAATAGTGTATTGTTTATTGTTCACCTTCCCAGCAGCTCCTCCGCTAGGCTTACAGAGGGGTGTGGAGAAGAATGTGCAAAGTGGAAGGCTTTGTTTCCAGGTCACAGGAAGACACAGAGCAGGGTTGAAAGCCTCCGGTTCTAAATTTACAAGTCGCTGAAGTAGAAACAACTTTAAATCCCCAGAGTGTGGGTTTGTTTTCATCAGCCCCAAAGAAACACACAAAATCATATTTAAAAAAAAAGGATATTTTTAAGTGTAAGTTGACAGAAAAAGAGGGAAAGGGAACGCATGCAGCAAATGACCGTCTGGGAAATGAACCCAGGACAACGGTGTGAAAGCTTCTGAACATTGTGCACCTGCTTTACCAACTCAGTCACCCAACCTCCTTTTCTGACCTTTTCAGTTTAATTCTGACATCTAAACCACTGATTTTGTGATTATCCAGATAATTTCACATATAAGAAATTGCTGAATATCCAAAAAAGACATAATAGATGTTACATGAGAGGGTAATTTCAGCTGAAAAACCTGTTCTAGTTCTAAAAGACACTTTTTATTACTTTGAGCAGATGATTATCTTTCTACAGTATGAGCTCATTGTGTTAACTATTCTGGTAGTGCCTCAGGGCTTTTACGTGGTAACTGTGTTGTAAGTTTCAATTTGACATAATAAAGGTTTACTCTTTTCAGTTCACTTTTTAATTGCTGATCCAATTAAACACAAAGACTGTAAGAACTGAGCTAATTATCTTTATTAAAACCAACAGCTGAACCTTGTTTTTCTTTAACTCCTACTTTTAACGCAGATAAAAAGCAGATCAGCCTGTCTTTTCTGCATGTGCCTTCCTACAGTTCTGGTTCCTCCACATTGCTGATTTTAGTTCTGATTAAATTTCTTTTTGTTTGAGTCTCTACTGATGAAACTTGTGTACTACTTGAGGAAAATTAGCATATTCCAAAGTTATGGTTGTAAGTTCTGCTTCAAAAACTGTCTTTAAGTCGCTCGCTCACCCAAATTCAGACTTTTACCTTCTTGAATGGGGGAAAACATTTCGTCATTCATGCCTTGAACAAGTGGCCGAACTGCAGACCAGACAAAACACGCCACAAAGTCTGGCTGCAGAAGGAATAGAAACAGTGATGTTTATCAGTGACGTGAAAATCTTATCACAACTTCCGGATGAACGTCGCCAGCTACTGTATATGTCACTGTCAGCGATGCAATGTGATTACTTTTTAAAAAATCTTTTCATACAACATCAGTCCACTGATTCAAGAAGCTCCTTTAAATCAAATATATAAACAACACATGGATAATCTCACAATCACAGTTATGCATATAATTTACTCAAAAAGTATCAGAATCTCTTCTTTAGTTCTAATTATACAATTCATTTATCAAAAATGTATAAACATAACACAATGCTCGATGACACATTAGTCCACTTTCACACAAAAACTGATATATGCATCACAAACATTACCTAAAAATGTTCAACTTTTGTATTCCCTATGATTAAAACCTCAATAAATCACCATATCTTGTGAAAATAGCCTCGTTCAAGTTTATTTGTAAACTATAGTAGCAATCAAAAAGTGATAATAGCAATAATCCTGCAAGCAGTTTATAAAACCAGATTTATTGCACTGTTTAATTTATAACCCACTTCTATTAGAAATATTTCTATATTAGAAAAAACAAAGAATGGAAGAAGGTCTATGATTTACCATATAAAAATATCGGTGCTGTTGGAGAAAATGTTTTAAAAAACATTGATTATTAAAGACTGTAGTTCGACTGCACTACTGTTCACAAAATAAATAACTGTAGGTCCAACACTGACCCCTGTGGTACATCACAAACAGTGACAGGGATTTAATGGACATTTTGGGAGATGTGAAATGACTAATTTATTTCTGCTCAAGATGAGCTTTTATGAGGCTGTAAAATTAGATTTGGTGAAAACAATTACCGTGGGAACACAGGTGCGCAGCAGTAATAACGAGATGGTTATAAAAACATAAAAACCAGGCAGCAAGGAGGAAGTCCCAGTTAGATCAAAGTGCATCTATAACATTGCAGAGTGTTATGTAAGCTCAGAGAGTGGAAAAAGCACATTAATAGCCAGAAAAAAAAACATATGTAAGTAAGCAACAATAAAATCCTGTTGCTGAAAGAAATAATTGTTCGTAACTGAAAGCAAAGCAGCATCATGTGAGGAAACAGACTGTGCATATTCCTCTCTCCACCCACTTGACACCTACCTACTCTGTGATGGAGACCAATTGTCTCCATCATACAGCCTCAGACAAGGGAAACAAATGTAGGTAATATTTGTGTTGACCTTCATCTCTATGACAATAAAAGCAGTATTACCACTATCAGAGCACTCCAGCCTGGTAATATCTGTTTATTTATTGCAAGATTATCGTCAACAACTAGCCCAGGCGGTCGGAGCAGAATCCTGCCGGTACTCCGCTGAAGTTCAAGTGTTTTATTTCAGAGGTTTGAAGATCAGAGGAAGTGAGAATAAAGCCTCTCTTTCTGTTTTCTCCTAGACTCCACTGCCAGAGGCCCGGGATCCAAAGGACACTATGAAGCAGGTGTGTATGCCAAACATTCTTCAGTACATATCCTCCCCACAGCCAAGAGTAATTGAATGTTCCAGTGTGTGTTTTTTAACTCCCGAAGAACAGTGGGAGAGTCGTGATTTCAGAAGAGACGAGTGATTTGAAACTCAATCTCTTAGAAAACGTAGAGACTGATAAAACCAGAACGAATTATTAGAAAAACAGTTTTATCTAAACATTTGATTACAAGTAAATTGGTTCTTTGGCTTCGGCCAGGCTGAGATTCTCATAGTATAGTATTTAGAAAATACCAATGTTTCAACATACCACAATATTAA
Organism: Poeciliopsis prolifica; assembly: GCF_027474105.1. Lineage (NCBI taxonomy): Eukaryota > Metazoa > Chordata > Actinopteri > Cyprinodontiformes > Poeciliidae > Poeciliopsis > Poeciliopsis prolifica. The sequence goes on along the minus strand of NW_026562421.1, from coordinate 149,010 downwards.
AACAAAAAATTAAGAGGAAAAATTATTTTATTTAAAATAAATATAATAGCCATTATAGTCTCTATTGTTATAAAAGTAACATTACACAGTATTACTTTTATAAGATTTATGTTTATAGCATCTTTAGTTTTCACATTATTATGTTATTTTCCCAAGCAGGAATAAACCAACAGACAGACTTTTCTGTATAGAAGCTTCTTTTCAGTCAGCTAATTGGCAGTGCACAGCAACGGGTGGAGAAGGGGCAGAGTGTTATTATTTACTCCTTATAGCCAATAAAAATTAAATTCACTCCATTGGAAATAACTTCAGCAATATTTCCAAACAGTCAAATGTGTTTTTTCTCATGGGAAAGTGAAAAATGCAGGAAAAGTTTCAATCAGCTGACTGGCAGTTCACAGCAACAAGTGAGGAAGGGACAGCTCTGCAGTACTTTCTTCTTTATGCGGTTGAAGAAGTCTTGTCACAAAGCAGTTTCTCAAATTAGGACTAAATTGTTGGAATAGCAGAAAGAAAAACTTGAACCTGTGTTTTTTTTTATAGTTTCATACTAATTACTGAATTACTGTTGTTTATATATCCATTATAAAACTCTCCCAAACTTCAAAAATTGTAAGTCTGTAAATCATCACTCACTGACAAGCACTTGGCTTTGCTTCTGCTGATCTCTAGTAACATGTAGACCGGCGGCGCATGCATCCTCTAAAAGTGCTGAACGGGTTCTTTTGTTGTTGCAATATCCTGCACTACCACTCAAGCAAGTCTTAAGAAACACATTCCCAGCCAGAGAACCATAACGAGTCTAAAGGGCACTTTAAAGGCTCATGGATAACTGATCCTGAGTCCTACTCGATCCAGTCCAGACCCCTTGAGCTGTTTTATCTCGGCTTCTTCAGTGTTGTGCCAAGGGGAAAACTTTAAAAGCACCGATAGTGCAGTTTGAAATGGAAAGTGAGTTCTGGTTAGATTCAGTGGGTCCTGTTTGACTGGAGAAGTAAAGTGTTTCTTTCATCTCTAGGTAAATCAAAACAATATCAAATTTATTTAAAATTTATGGAACTTAAAACTTGGATCTGAAAACCACCAAAGTGGTCGTGTAGTCAGATTTATGCCAGGAGGTGATTATTGGCTCCAAAAAGGGAGCAGCTTCTCTCCAATTTCTTAAAGTTAAATTTCTTCAAATTTGTATGGTAGTATAAGTTTATATTTACCTCTTATACCCTGTGTGGATCAGAGAAAATCCACAATAAACTGAAACCTGTGGACTCAGTTAATGTTGTTTTTCTTAAGCCTGTTAAAGTTATTTATTATTCCACCCTGACAGAACAATAACTGAAACTCTGATATTTGTGACCAGCACTGTCCCCAGACTTCTGCTATATGACAAGATGAATGTGTGTCTTTCAGAAGAACTGTTTTGTCTTTTTCTCAGAAAGAGAGAGGTGTCAGAGTCAGTCCATGGAGCTGAGCTACGCGGCTCGTCAGCTCACGCAGTGTTCTGCTTGTGCTGCTTCTCACCCAGCACATCCCACTAAGGTCACACAGAGAGAAAGACACAAAGAAACGTCTCGCCTACAGAGGAGGCATAGAGTGGAAAACTCTGTACGCTCTTAATCGTTCCACCCATAATGCCAAAGCATAAAACTACACTGCACATGTTTAGGTTTTTTTTTTTTTTTTGCAGTGTAAAGTATCTTTTTTTTCAAGATTAGAAGTGAGGTTTTGAAGGTAATACTGAACAGAAAACACGTGTGAAATATGTGTATTTTCACACGTGTTGTGAAACACAAGAAGAAGATTATTTTAATCTTCTTGTTTCGATGCACTGCAATATGAAGCTGAGTACTGTTCTTTAAAAATGATCCATTATGCTTCCTTTAACAGGTTTGATTGGGCTGTACAATTTTTTTCCTCAAAATATTTCTTAGATAATGAGATTTTATTCTGATCAGTTCTGCCTGTTGTGATCTACTTTCAGAATGAGTTGTTTTAGGCCCCGTCACTTTAAATCCAAATAAGTTGCTCGCCACAACGTTTTCAATCGCATATAAAAATGGCTGCAAACAGATGTGCAAATATAGAACCATACCTCTTTGAAAAGCAGAAGTAGAACCTCCTGCACAACCAACAAGAATGCAGCAAGTGGTTTCAGGATGATAAGTTAAAAAAAAAAAAAAAGCTGGTGTTTTCCAGCAGCCATTGTACGACACATACATTTGTAAAACCAGCCGAAGAAACATGCTGGAGCTCTGCTTGGGTTGCAGGGTGATGGGCTGAGCTTTGCTGGATATGCGAGGGACAGTATTCCTTGGTGTAAGATTCATACATTTTCTCCCTTGTGAACTTGTATTTAGATTGTATGTTTGAATTATTGCTGCACAAAGACTGACAGTATATTTAACTGCTCTTTGTTTTACACACCTTTTGGCAGCCTTTGAGATTTATATTTGCTATACAATTAGACTCACTTAGTGCAATTACCTACAGGGTTATTAATCATGACATGATTAGATTACCAGTGTATAAACCCAAGGCCACAAATAAAAACAGCACAAAAATGTTGCATAAAATGAAAAACAGTTCTACATTCTGCATGTTTATATAATTGTCAGGTCTAGCAGTGAGGGGAAAGGCCTCTCTGTGACATATGGCTTTGGAAGTGATTAATTTAAAGAACTTGCATAGGTAATGGAAAGTCGTCTCATAAGGGACATTTGTTTTGGTTCTGACATGCCTGAGAATGTGACTCTCGGAGTCTCAGGGGGAAAACGGGCCCCTGGGAACACTGGTGACCTCCAGACAGCCTTTCTCCAGGGAGGTTTCACAGATGCCTCTGGTCCCACTAACTACCCCCATGTTGCGTCTTAGGCTTACAGTGGTGTAAAAAAACACGTTCGTCAACCTTAGACGAGTCACATGATCAAACACGTTTTGATATCAAACACAGCTGATCAGATTAAATGGAAAATGCTGCTTTTAACTTATAGAAACATGAAAAGCACTGCAGGCCTTACTTGCCTCAGTTAATGTCAGTGAGAAGGAGGCTGTGCAAAAATGGCATCCAAAGGAATATTCGAAGACAAAAAACACAATTTAGAAAACCAACTGTCTCATTTCTGCCAGTAACACATCTCGACTAAATTTATCTTATGGACTGACCAAAGAAACGTGACACATTTTGGTTACATCTGACAAAAAACTAAAATAATTTATGAAAAAATATATAATTCTGACAGTCAAACATGGTGGATAATTTTGACAATTAGTCAATTGAAAAGCAGATTTTTTATTTAGCCGATTAAACTTACACTTTTATACATTATTAAAAATACATTAAAAAGTACAAGTAATTCAATTCTTCTAAAAAAACTAAAACATAAATATTTTATTGCCTAAAATGTAATATCACAGCATTTATTTAGCAAAAACTTGATCTTTTGTAGCAAATAAATGCATCTGCAGATAAAGGAAAATACTTTTAACATCAACATGTAAAAGGATTTCTGTCATTTCTGCTTGACCTAACAGTGTAGGGTTAATCTGTTGATTGTTTTTTGGGTTAACTGATAAATAATTGGATGACAACAGGTGCTTAAAAGGAGTTTTTACAGAATTTGAACCAAGTGAAACTGAAACTATGTCTTGAGGAGTTCTGGGTTGACTATATTTACTAATGAAGAAAGTTTTTTATCTAGTTTTGTTTGCGTACTCTAGTTAATGATTGATTACTAAATTAGTTGACAATTATTTCACTATCGATTCTTTGTGATCAATTGTTTCAACCTCAGATTGAACCATGAATTCTGCTCTTCAGTTGAAGAAAAACTTCCACCCTCCAGCTTGTGACGCTTATCTCAAGTGCAGCAGAGAACAATAATCTGAAAAACACTTCCTAGTCCACTTATATTTGACTCACAAAACAAATTGAAGGTTAGGAGTGACCTAGTCAAAGTCTGGACTTTAATTCAATCACCATTCTGTTGTTTGACTTAATGGGCTGCTGTGTTTTGACCTTAATTTCTCTACAGGTCTGTAAAACTTATTCCCAGTTAACACAAAAGATTGACAGCAGCCGCTGGCGCTGACGAAAGCCAAATTTACAAGACATTTAGCTTTTTGAGGCCAGGATAGTTTGTTTGTCAAACCCTTTAGTTCAGTCTGAAACATAAAACTGTGACAAAAAAGAGAAAACAAAATGTTTTTAGAACATTGTACATGCTAATCAGTGTGCTGTAGTCTTTCTGTCTCTAATAAATTATAGTTGTCAATTTTGATTTGTTAATTTGCATGCAATAGAGATGATGAATGGGTGGCAGTCGTCTTCACGTCATCGAGTGTCAGGTCACAAAGGAAAGCAAAAGGTCAGCGGGTGTTTTTGTATCCTAAGGCCACTTGTTCTCTCTAAACTCTACTTAGCGATTAAAATGAAATAAAACTGCACAGAGTCAATGTGGAGCTCTGTGAATCTCAAGTCCACCACCTTGGGCAAACAACAGCCTCTTGAGGAAAATCCAGAACGCAAGCATGCAGGCGTCTCAGCCACTCGTGTGTAATCACAAGACGTGCAGGAGGTGTCTGTAGGCAAACAAGACGGGGAGGAGCAAAGGTCCCACCATGCTCAGTCATAAAATGTAGGTCATGCAATGAACTTGAAGCATCCTGAATTACTGGGTATTACAAAGCCATAAACCAAGCCCTTTTTTATTACATAAGATTTTGGTCTGCATGAGTGGCTGACAGGCTTTGGGCCTCAAGCTCTAGTCATTTTGTGTTTTAAGCCAGAGCTCATTGAGCTGCATGTGGACACTTGTGTTAATCACATTGTGGTGACCTAAATCTGTCTGCGCGCAGAAAATGTGGGGACATTTCAGGTCAGAATAAGTCCACATAAAAGCAGGTATTAGATTAAGCCCGAAAACTGACCTGGTTTACTAGAAGGTAAGTTCAGGTGGAATTAGTGTTAAGTAGGCTGCTGTTACAGTATCAGTATACAGGAAACTGTTGTAAGCCCTCTGAAGTGACGGAAACCCTCCTCTGTGCTTCTGCTTCAGACTTTCAATGGAAACTTTTGGCTCAAAGAAAAGAAAAAAACGTTGAGGGTGGTGAGAAGGCGAAAGTTTGTTGTTGCTGTGTACCAACTTCAGAACGAGCTGCGCAGGCCGGGAACTCAGCGGGGTGTGGGAGAGTTTCGCAAAGCCATTTTTAACGCGTTCTCACCCTCATGCAACCCACATTCACACACATCAAGTCACACTTCAACACCTACAGAAATCTCCACTCACGATGTTGATGTACACGCCGTCACACATGATTTCCACGCTGGGGGTGGGTGCATAGGGGGATTACTGTGATGAAGGTGTCCCCCCCATTTTCTCTTGTAAACGAACATTTGTCAGAACATTTTCTGGCTAATTATATATTTTATAATGCTGCAGAAGTTGTCTGTTTCAGTGAAATGAACTGTTTTAGTACAAATTCTTGCAAATGAATTTTTTAGTAAGTGAAAGAAGAAACACAAGACCCAAGAGATCCACGACTCAAATGACATAAACTATTGACATGACAACTATTAGCCATTCAAATCTAGAAGAGCAACAAAAATAAGGCCATCACTGAAAGAAAGTCACACAAACATTCGCAATAAACCGTTTAGAGGGTCAGTAGATGTGTATCAGTTTTCTCTGGTGACCCTGAACATGGTGGAGTCACAATAATACTGCTGACATGTTTCATTAGCTGGTCACAAGGATGGAAGGAGCTTAAACAGAGAAGAACTAGGGTGAAGGTTCATCATATTAATGACATAAAACAGGGATGAAAAACTGTTTTCATTTTGGGCCACATCAGTGTCAAGAATGCCCTCAAAATGCCAGTTGTGGCAGAAAATTTTAATAAAACTACCTACAACAAACTGCTGAAATAATACTAAACATATTTTCACATTAAAAGAATTTGACAATACATATAAAACTGCTTATTTGATTGATAAAATAAGATTTAAGCACACTATTATCTTAAAAGTTCTATTTCTAGAGTCGAGGAGGCCTCGTAAAAAACATGGAGGGCCGGATTTGGCCCGCGGACCTTGAGTTTGACACATGCGGTAAAGAATGATGGACATAAATGAATCCAAATGAGAATGCTTGGCAAAGTTTGAAAATAGTTAATAGAAGAAGCTTTATTGTAAAAAAAAAAAAAAAAAGTAATCACCAAAACTTAGACATACTCCAAAGATCCTTCGTCAACTTATAAACTCAGGGAGAGTGAATGTTTACCACACTTTTCAGACTCTGAAAACTTGCAAAAAATATAAACTATAGATTATATTTCTTCCTCTAACATACTTTGTATTGCTTTGTCTAAGACCTCCAGTTAAATCCATCAAAATAAAAAACACTTAACTGTATTTAACACATTTCTGTTCAGTTCCTTTCAGATCGTGTCGTAAAAGCTGCGAGGTCGGTGTACAGCGTTATGATCGAGAAGAACCCTGGCCTGATCCGAGACAGGAAGCATCACCTGAAAACACACAGGTACGTCAGCTCACAGTGTTACCTTCAGCTGATGCAGGTTACATGTGTTATAATCTGCATCATTTCCCCAACAGGCAATGCTGCTCAGGGAAGGAGTTGGTTGACTGGCTGATGAAACAGAACGAATGCCTGCAGTCAAGGAGTCAGGCTGTTGGAATGTGGCAGGTCTTGGTGGATGAGGGAATCCTCGTTCATGGTGAGGGCGTTAAATCCAGCTTCAGTGTTGAAAATTCCTTTATTCTGCCTTGGAAAACGTCACATTTTGATAAAAATCTTGATTGTCTTTAAAAGTCATTTAATTTGTAAAGAGTCCAGTTGTGTGTAATTTAAAGCTGCAGTTTGTATCTTTTACCTAGAAAAATGAAATGAAAAACTTTATCATGTTGCTGCAGGACAAAACAGATAAAATGCCACTCACACTCTCCTCATTGCTCTGCTACGCTACAGCTGGTTCACCACAATATAGCTTTAGCATTAGCTAAATATCGGATAAGCGGTTTTCCTGGCAGTAATCTTATGTTACATATTTTTATTTGTCATTCGTTTAGTAGCACATAGACAAGCTTATTTGAGAGCAGCAAGTTGTTTCAGACGTGGAGTGGGGCATTTTTGTAAACTGCTACTTAGAGGAGTTGATTTTTTTTTAGATATTTGTCTCATATCATACTGTAAAAACAGAACAACTTTAACAAACATGAATAAAACAACTATTAAACAGCTGATCTCAAGACATATTGCATTAATATTTGTGAAATTCTTGGATCTTTGAGTAATTGATGTGTACCACTGATGGATGTCTGATGATTCTTCCATATTTAATGTCTTTAATTTATGCTGATGATAATCTCTGCAGCACACTCAGACATTTTCCAGAAGGGTTTGAAGAGCTTGAAATTCAGTGACCATGAATATTGTGGCATCGGTCTGATGGTGTTTTCTGCAGGGTGAAGGGTTCTCTCGCTGTTTCATGCTTCTGAGATGAAGCTCTGCTATCCTGATGGAGATCACTCTAATCAGGGCAGAAGTGCTTCATCAGGAGCTAACAGGAACTCAGAAACAACTTGTACTTATTTCCATGTATCTGGATTTTTATGAAGCTCTTACCTAAAAACAAAATGTACCTCAAGGTCAAAACGTCTGACGGGGAAATTACAGTGTCTAGATATTGCTCAGCTCCTTGGATGTTTTACCCCTTTTAATTCTTTTATAAATCAATTATAACCAACAAAGTTTGGCTTTTGTGACAAAAACAGCTTTAGTGTCTAACTGAAAACTGATAAAGCTGCCAAGTTACAGGGGAAATGACCATGAACGACCCATTTCAACCCAGCCTCAAGTATTCTATGTGACTGAGCTTTGACTAGGCCCTTTCAGAACAGCCACCTTGTTTTCCTCAAACCATTTCTGCGTAGCTTTAGCAAAATGCTTTGGGCCGTCTTGCTGATAAATAAATGTTCTCTGAAGCCGTAGTCCTCTTGCAGATAGAACAAATTGCCTCCAGGCTGATGCTGCCACCACCATGCTTCACAATGGGTTGGTGCATTTGTGGTGATGTTACTCAACTTTGGTCTCAGCTACCACTTTACCATGGAGACTCGGCACATTTAATTTATGTTACATATTTTTATTTGTCATTTTGTTGAAGTTAAATAATTTTTTAATATATTTTTCAAATTTTATTTAACATGATTGTTGAATTCAGTTAAATGGGTGAAACATGCTAAGAGGTGAATTCTTTTTACAGGCACTGTTTTCTACATTTTAAGTGAATAAATTTTTAAATCCTGCCGTCTTTTTCCGTTTTGTGAATGTGTCCAGTGAAACAGGATCTGAACTTCCTTGACAAGGACACACACTTCTACCGATTCCAGGACTCAGAGTTTGGCCTGAACCACGTCTCCAACGAGAAGGACTTGGAGGACGAGCTGCACGAAGCTCTGTCCCTGCTGTCTCAGCTGGGCCCCGATGCGCTGCTCACCATGATTCTACGCAAATGGTCAGCATGTGAAGCTGCTGGACAGTTTGATGTGTATTTATTAGGCATGCAAGTTATTAACTAATGAGTAAATCTAAAGTCAATTGATCTTATCAATCAAGAAGCAGCCATTTTATTAAAAACCAAAGTAAAAACCTGAGCGTCGACTGTCTTCTTATAATATAACAAGGGCTAAATTTTTCAAGGGCTAAATTTTTCATAATATGCTGAATTTAAAAATATATCATTACGTTTTAAAATTTAAGATGCGTTGCTGCATATTGAATAAACAAAAAAGTTTGGTTTTCTCATTATTAAAATTAGACATATGTATAAGATATAATAAAACAGAAACTTCTGCAGTTGCTCAACAGAAAAATATAAGAGAATAAAAAATGTGAAACACTTAATTCCTAATGAACGGAGACATGTTCATCTGTGGTTTTCCCCTCTGCTTTTCTGTCATCACATCCTCCTCGCCTTAGTGGTACAACAAGTACTATTAATGACTACTGATGACTTACGTGGGATTATGTGTCTTTAAAGCTTAATTTCTAAACAGAACCGCATAAAGTACATTTTGCATCCCACAACAGTTTGGACGATTTCTCTTTCTTGCTCTGTTATGGTTCCGCCATCTTTGTTTCTGTGTCAACTGGCTTTCTTTAAAGATGACCAGCGATGCCCTCTACTGGATGGCGGTCAAATTACAACACTAAAAGAAAGTCTAAGTGTATGTTATAATTACTCAGTTGGAGCTACTTTCACTCTAATAAACCATTAATCAATGATTAATCGTAAGGTGATCAGTCGTTTGCATCCCGAGGATAAATCAGTAGTTGTATGATTTGCTTAAAACATGTCAGAGGTTCCTGTGCCAGTGTAAAGAACCGGAACACATAGATGCCATGCTCATGTTGATTATTTGTTGGTTGTGCAGTCCCAGTCAGAGGAGCGCTGAGGACATCGAGGTCATCTATGAGGAGCTGCTCCATGTGAAAGCCGCTGCTCATCTCTCGTCTTCAGTCAGTCCTTTTTTCCTAGCTTCAACACATCCCGAATGTTCCTGTTTTTATTTTGTTAATAATCCACTTCTATGTAGTCTAATGCTAGGCTTTACTGTGTTGTGTATCATGGGTCTGTAGGTGCGGAAAGAGCTGGCTGCAGTGCTGGTGTTTGAATCCCACGTCAAGTCTGGAACAGTCTGTAAGTGATTCATCACTGATATTATCGCTGATACCGGCTCTTGGTTCTTACAGAGTAAAACTGGATAGTTAATAACTGATGACTTACGTGGGATTATGTGTCTGCACTTCATTTCAGATTAGCAAGCTAAATCAACATAGGTGGAGTCCTTCTGTTTAGTTTATCATGGGTGTGAAAGTCTTTTTATTTGGGCTTTTGATTCTTTTGAATTAATTATTAGGGTGGATTTGTTATATACAAATTTAACAATTTTTAAAAACAAGAAATGGGTTTTGAAGTTAGAATTGATTGTAAATTTCCTCTGGCCCACAAAGAATAGCAATTATATACAGGCCATTACCCAGCAACCTTTGCTGAGGGTCAGGATGTTTGGTCTCCTGGTTTTACTTCTATGCTGTACAATGGTTTCTGGAAAGGACAAGTGTTTTGCTGTTGACTAACCATCCATAAGCTACTTGGTGGATTCTTGCTGATTGGTTGTGCAGGAGGCTCTACTTCTGCTTTTCAAAGAAGTACGGTTGTATAATTGCATATGTTGCAGCCATGTTGACATGCAGGTGTAAACATTAAGCTGGGGGCGTGGCCAGCATCAGCTTATTTGGATTTAAAGTGAGAAGACAGTATAAAATAGCTTATTCTGAAAGGAGTCTGCCAGTGAACTCTGCAGACTAAAATTTCATTATCTAAGAATGATTTTGTGCAAAAAAATTAAATGAAGACCTATCCTAATCTGTTCAAGGAAGTATAAATGGTCACCTTTATCAATCTGGTCAAAAGGTATCGAGTTTCTCTGCATCTTGCTAAAAAGCATTTATCTGAATATTAATGGGTTGTATGTATACATATGACATCATAACAGGATTCATGTCTGTACTCCTTTACTTTATACTATTTTAAGCATTCAGCCTTTTTCAGGTCTTTATTCATTTTTCTCTTCACTAAAGCCGAGCAGATAATTAACTTTTTGTTGTTGTTGTTTTTTTGCTCTCTGCTGTGGCTCCCTGATCCTGATTATGAGAGTTAATGCAGCATATAATAGGAAAGGTGCAACGTAAGCGGGGTTGTCATAGTAATTTATTAACATAGATGTGTGCAGGTGAACAATGTTTGTGCCGACTGTGTTTTATTGTGATGCAGTGTTCAGTCAGGGGGATAAAGGAACCTCCTGGTACATCATCTGGAAAGGCTCGGTGAACGTGATCACACATGGAAAGGTACCCCTGAACACGGCTTTTAGGTTAACTCAGACCTGAGCTGTTTGTCACGCTCATGCGACTTGTGTTCAAACAGGGCATCGTGACCACGCTGCATGAGGGCGAGGACTTTGGGCAGCTAGCTTTGCTGAACGACGCGCCGCGTGCCGCCACCATCATCCTAAGAGAGGACAACTGCCACTTCCTGCGTGTTGACAAACAGGATTTCATTCGAATCCTTAAGGTTTGTCTGATATCCCCCTAACTTTACATGAGAGCTCCATTTCCTGCAACATGTCACCAACAAAACTGTAATTTTCTGCTCTGTTTTCCAGGATGTGGAGGCTAACACGGTGAGACTGGAGGAGCATGGGAAGACCGTCCTTGTGTTGGAGAAGAGCGCAGACTGCAATGGTCAAGGGGGAGCTGCAGCCAACAGCAAGTGAGTCACACTCAAACATTTCTTTCCTAACACAAATGCTACTGTATTCTTTCATGCTTCATTTATACATCTGAAAATACTGTCTTGTTCTTTCAGCCCAACCAATAACAATTTGTCTAATATTACTAGATGTCCACAATGCAATGGGTGTCTAGCCATGTTTTTGTAAATTGTTACTGAATCAAGTTAAAATCTACCCTCTAAAAACCAAGCTTATTTCGCTACATGTCATTAATGACATGATATAAGGTACAGAGCGACTTATTTTTGAGTACATCATTTGTATTTCTCTTGTTTTAAAGTGACAGAATTAATAATTTAATGTTTGCTTTAGCTGCACCATCCATAGTCATTTTTATTCTAACTTGAGGTAAATATTGTCAGTGTACTATGTGTCAAAAGTTGCTGATCCACCATAATGTTCTCTAATGAAAAAGCTTGTGGCCTTTTGTGATGTAATCTACCCAAACACAAACACCAGAGATCTAACAACTTTTTTTTTCAGTGATTTTATGAAAAGGCAATGTTCCCTACTACATGAATTCAAGAAAAAATATTAAATAGATGTTATTCAAAATTGTAAAACTGTAATATGACATGCAAAGACCCTGATTAACCCCTAGGTAGCACAATAAAGCAGTGCAAGGCATTAAAGAAGTTTTCTGTCTTTCCTTTTTGTTGCAGATACACAGTCATGTCAGGAACACCTGAAAAAATCCTGGAACATCTACTGGACACACTGAAGCTGGATTCCAATGGAAATGATCCTATCGGTGAGAGTGAACCACATCCCCAGGCTTTTCTGATTTTCCAGATGATCAGACACAGCTGACTAATTGATCGTGATCTTCCTCAGATCCCTGTGTGAGCGACTTCCTGCTCACACATAAAGTCTTCATGCCGTCCAGCCAGCTGTGCTCAGCTTTGCAGCATCAATATCCTGACCAGTGTTTTCAGTTTACTCACACTTTGGAGAGAGCTGCAGTAAATTATAATGTCTGCTGACCGTGTTAGACCCTTAACCATCTTTGCACTTACCAGGCAGAGTTGTCCAAAGGCTCAGATCAGGAGAAGACCGCTTACATCTTCAACACCAAACAGAAGGTCGTGAAGCTGATTGCCCAGTGGGTGGCGCTGTTCGGCCTTCTGCTGAAAGAAGATCCAGAAGTTGGGGACTTTCTGGAGGTGAGAGATCAGACTCGAATTAACCAATCTTCATTAAATACAAAAAGAACAAATAATCAGTTTTGTTAATGAGGTATAACACTTAAATAATTCTTCTGCTTGTTTTTCTTCTTGGCTCAAGCAGAAACTGAAAAACGAGGTTGCAGCTGATTATCGTTTGTCCAGCATCCTGAAGGAACAGTTCAGGGAAAGAAGAAGAACAAAAGTGTAAATATGTTCACTTAGTTCATTAATTAATTTTTGCAAGAAATTAATTAATGAACACTATATAATGCTATGAAATACCATTTTTATCTTTGTTATAAATTGACAGGATGGAGAATGGCTATCAGTCACTGAGCAGGGTGAGTTTTTATTTATAATCAATGCTTTTGTTGTACAGTGCTTTGAGTGGTCAGGATGACTATAAAAACACTTCTAACGCACTCATTAATACACTTTAATTTAAAAATATTTCTCCTCTCACCGAGTCATTTTGTTGCATTCAGCAGAATCAGCAGTTTGACTGGTTTTCAAGCTGTGAGGAGCCAGTTGGGAGGCTGCAGCCAATCAAAGCACAGGATAAAGGTGCACAACGCTCCGGATCTTAAATCAAACAAACCAATCAATTAGTAAATCACAGAGAATGTAACACATTTATACATCAAAGTACATCGAATGTTTTATTTGTCTAACTGAAAGTTTTTAAAATAAGTTTTCAAAATGTCCATACTCATTACTGATTTGCATTAAATAAGGCAAACAAAAAAACAAAAAAAATCCTTTTTCTCCTTAGTTCCACTATGTTAGAGATTATTATTTATGCACTCAAATTGCACCCTCTTATTTTGACAAAATAGTCCAAATGTCCTTCTTCCAATAATGTTTCATTTAACAAATATGCATAAATTAATATTCCAGTTCATATGTGTAAACAAACATGTTCCAACAACAAATATCTTGTGTCACCAGTACAGCGGCCAACAGCCATTACGTTTCTGTTTCTATTTTAAATGCACAAGAACAGTGACACCTAGTGGCTCAGCGCCTTCAGATGTATTGGCACAAGATATTTTAATGCATTTCTATTAAGTTAGAGGTATGTTGGTCTTCATAAGTTATGAAATAGCTACAAGAGAATAGTAACTCACTTAAATCTGTCCAAATCTACAGGCAGAGGAGTTAAGAAAACTTAAACAGTGACAAACAAATTGCACAAAAACCAAGTTCATATTTTTAATCACGCATGCTGTGAATCACCTGTTTGAGCAGAGTGGCATCTTTAAGTATTCACATCTCCCTCACTGTTAAAATCTTTTTTTTTTTTTTTTTTGTCTTTACTAGGGGTGCCAATATTGTGAAGGGGTTTATAGTTTGAGGAAATTTTATAATTTTGCTTTTATTTGTACCAGAATTCTGAAATTGTGAAACCATCACACTTTTTACTAAATATGTTGGCTTGTTGAGAATATTACTTAGATAAGATAATTGACATATTTTTGAATTTAAAAAAATGCAAAAAGTTATAATATGCATCTTTGAAAAAGGCATTTTTGCAATACTTCTTTTATATCTATTACCTTATGATAATCTTGTTTTGTATCTGTTTTATTATGCAGCCCTTGTTTATTTATGATGTGTTTACGTATTTTTACTTATGTGCATTTCTCTCTAATGCACTTTAGGGTGCATAGAGAAATTTTAGCTGACTCAAGTTGCACTGCAAAAACAAAATTTAGAAAATACTTTTTTGGTCTAGTTTCTAGTGCAAATATCATAGTCCAATGGAAATAACTAAACTAACTTATAAGTAGCTTATCATCAAAATATAAAGAGGTTGTTTTGAAGTCTATAATGACATTTTATTTTGTTTTTCCTCTCCCTTCAGTGTTATACGAGATTTACAAGGCAGACAGCAAACCTCTCTCCTTGATGCTCCCCGTAAGCTCATCTGTTCAAGAGGTGATGTCGGCAATAGTCAAAGCAGATGGAGATCATGTTCTGGTCAAAATGAACTCCAGTGGAGGTGGGCCTCACTTTTACGATTTTCCAATAGTTGTAGAAACCTTGTAATATTTGTCGCAGCGTCAATAGGTTGATTGGACCTGAGATGTCACAGGTCCAGTCATAGACAAATTCAAGTTCACTGGATTTATTGTAAGAAAAGAGAAAATCAAGTTGGTGGTTAACATGACCTCCTTATTTGACTCAGGTGTGTTAAAGTAGAGACACATCTAAAAGTTGCAGGAGTTTCCCCCCCACCCGGTCTAGAAAGTCTGAATTTTTGGGGAGGTCTGAATACTAATTGCAAAATTAATTGCTGCGGCGCTTTATCAAATTTTATTTGTATAGCACATTTCAGCAAGGCATTTCAAAGTGCTTTACATCATAAACACAAGAACACAAAGTCATGCAACATATAATAGACAATACATTGTTACATATTACATTTCAAAAACAATTCTAAACAGGTGTGTTTTTAATTGCGATTTAAAAGAAGTCAGGGTTTACTGCTGCTGTAATTTTTAAACCTTTAATAAATGACAAAAACTGAACTAATTGCCTCGTTTGTTTAAACATAATCATCAAATAGGATGAAGAAAGTTTTTTAGTCCTCGCTTGCATCTTGATAGAAACCAAACTATTTGTAGATTTACTAACATCAGCAATTTTCTCAGCTTCAATTTAAACCATGTTTATAGAAATCTGGTGAGAAATATAGGTGCTGATCTTCTTCAGCTGTTTTGTTTCGCTTCCTTCAGTAGTTATTAGTGCAGCGCCCCCACAGGCGACGGGGAAACAGGTTTTTCAGTTAGTTTTAGTTGTTTGACACAGAGCAGTGTGAATGTGAACTAGAGCTCTGAAAATTTAACAAATGTTGCAGTTTTAGTCCCTAATCGAACCGAGTCTACCAGACTATCCGGGCTGAATACACCAACAAATGTTTGGATAAACAACTTGACTAAATAAAATAAATTCAAAGAATAAATACATTTTGACAAACTTCACATCTATACTATAGTTAAAATAAAACCCTGTTACACATACACACCCTGCATAAATAATAAATGGGGAAATATTGGTGGATGTGTAATTTTTCTTACAGAAAGAGCGCAATTAAAGCTGGATGCAACTGCAGTCTACACTGCTCTAGGCCTCAATGAGAGACTGTTCATCTGTACAAGCAGCGAAGTGGAACAACTGGTGAGGAATATTGCATATTTCATACATTTCCTTGCAGAAGAAAAGTTAAAAAATGAAGCTCTTCTGTTCGTACAGCGGCCACTGAAGGATCAGCAGGGCCCAGAACAGGCAACGACTGACCTGATTGAGCAGATGAGTTCCAAAGACATCGCTACAGAACTGACCAACTACGACTGGGAACTGTTTACTGCCATGCATGAGGTAACATTGCACATTTTTGGACAAAATATCACATTTCACAAGAGAATATAAACCATTTAGTGAAGAACAAAGGGGAAAAGATTGTTTACCACTCATAACAAGTAAAACAATCTGTGCCATCACATCCTGCACTCTAAAGCTTTTCTGTCTGTCACTTCAAGGCTGTTTTATTTTTTACGTGGTGTTGCTTCGTTGTCCCTGTTTCTGCAGGTGGAGCTTGTCTACTACATATTTGGTCGCCATAAATTCCCAGGTGCCACCACGGCCAACCTGGAGCGTTTTGTGCGGCACTTTAATGTGGTCCAGCACTGGGTGGTGACTGAACTGTGCCTCTGTGAGGACCTGGTGAAACGGGCCATTCTGCTCAAGAAGTTCATCAAAATCGCCGCAGTGTAAGACGACAAGGAAGCTGATTTGATTTTTTTTTCTTTAAAACTTAATGGTCAATTCATCAGTTTGCTAGTTAATTAATCCTGTTTCTTATGTTTTACATTTTGCCAAGCCATTACAAATTTTTACAGAGATCCATGTAGTTTCAAAATGTGATCAGACCTGGCCTAATACTGATAAACTGTGAATAGTGTCCATTTCCTACCAGCTTTCAGTTGAGGTTCTTTGTCTGAAGAGAGATCGTTAGCACAGGTGAGCCAGGTTACCTTAAGAGTTGGCTGCTGAGCTTGAGCAGTGAAAGGAATGTGTGCGTTTGATTCTTTGCAAGGTGCGTGCCAGTTGGGTGGAGATGGTGAATGCATTCTTGTAGTTTAATCTCAGAAATTGAAAACGATGAATAATCCCAAAAGCATTAATCATAGAGGAGCTTTACTTAAATACCAACCCATACCTGGAACATTGAACAGGAAACATCTTTCTTGAGAAACATTAGGAGGTTGTCTAGGAAGAGTCAACAATTTTAGCTGTAAAATTGTTGTAGTTCATTTGTATATACTTTTTAGTGTCTTTGCAAAATGAAAGTTGAAAACATCAACTTAAAAACATTCATTTTTATCAAAGGAAACACAAGACTTTACGTCTTTCCCCCACTTTTCTGAATTTGGTTGTGTAAATTAATCAGTGTTACCACAGAGAGCTGACATCAACCTCTGGTTGCTCTTAAAGAGCAGTTCACAGTGTTTTTGTGTAATTGCTGAACTCTTTACAGCAGTATTTCACACATTTTAAAAACAACATGGTTTTCTAAACATATTGATCTTCAGGTTAAAAGAACAGAGGAATCTCAACTCATTTTTCGCTGTGATGTTTGGTCTGAGCAACAGTGCTGTGCAGAGGCTTTACAAGACTTGGGAGGTGAGCAGACATGATATTATCATATAGTATCATATTTTTCTAATATCTTCACCAACATTTTACTTTACCTTGCAGAGAATACCAAGCAAAACTAAAAGAATCTACTGTGCTTATGAGCGACTGATGGTAATTCTCACCACAAACTCTCATATCACTTATTTTGTTGCATTGTTTAGATTAGTGAGTGAGTGAGTGTGCAGGACGTTCGGATGTTTATTCTTTCTCTGGTTCTGTTAGGATCCTTCACGCAACCACAGGGCCTACCGCCTGGCTGTGGCCAAACTCAGTCCTCCTTACATTCCCTTCATGCCTCTGCTGCTGAAAGGTAAAGAAGCACCAACAGTCAGCTTCATAAATCAGAAGACATCTTTCTCTGAATTTTTAAATCTCTTCTGGTTTTTTTCTCTCTTTTTTTGCACAGACATGACATTCATCCATGAGGGTAACCCAAACTACGTTGACAAACTGGTGAATTTTGAGAAAATGGTACAAATTTCTTTTTTTTGCTCACTTTTTGGCTTAATTGTATTCAATGAAACATTTTTGTAAAACTATGGGAACTGAAATGTTTAATCCCTTTCTTGTCCTAGCGAATGCTTGCCAAGACGGTAAAAATTGTACGAGGTTGCAGAAGCCAACCTTATGGTAAGTGAACCATGCATGCTGTCGTATAAACAGCAGTGAATCCCTCCAGTGTTTCAGCTGCACTGGACGGATTCACTTTGTTTCATTCTCTTGCTGTCCTGCAGTGCCTTCATCGCCACAGAGGGGCCTGGCTGATCGCATGTTTCTGGATGGGCCTGCTACTCGATTATCTACGTGTAAGCCATGTTGTTTTTGTAGTCATGACTTGAAGTCACAGTATATAACTTTTATTTACAATCTGTGTGTTTTTATACATATTTGTTAAAACGCTCACCAGTAAGAGGCAGATAAACGGTTGAAAAAATCAAGTTCCTCCATCTTCTTCCTGCCGTGTCCAGAAATACAAAGCTCTCAGTCAGAAGCAACCAATCAGCAACCAATCAGAGCCAGGAGGAAGGTCTTAGTGCTGTCAATTATGCTCATGTACTTGCTACTCAGATAGCTAATAATGGAAAAACAGCTTATAGTTGCAGGAAAACTGTTTATTTGCCATCATTGGTGGCCGTGCTGTCTAGCATGAGCTTTCATGGTTGGCTAGGTGTGGATGAGTTGATTGACAGCACTAAGACCCTCCTCCTAGATCTGATTGATTGTTTCTGACCAGGAGCTTTGTATTTCTGGAGACAGCAGGGAAAAGGCAGAGAAGCTCTTTTTCTTTTTTCACAGATTGGGTCTCGTGTCAAATAAATAAGAAAAAATTATTTAAAGTTTAGCTTTAAAGTCTGTTTTTTCTGGGTTTACATTTCTAACATGTTGCTGTGAATATTAGAGATTTCCTGTTTCTCTCTCGCCCAGATTCCGACCATGCCTTCCCTCTCCGCTCTCCCAGCAACATCCGGCACTACATTCAAAACCTGAAGGTGATCGACAACCAGCGGAAGCTCACCCAGCTATCGAGAACAATCGAATGCTAGGACATCTGCCTCTGGGTGGATAAATACTGGAACTTTATATCAAAATCAGAAGCACAAACTGGATTGCCAGGATTTTCTGAACTTTTACAATCGCCTGAGTAGGATGGATCTTTCTGCAGTTCACAGCATGAAGTGAAAATGTGCAGCATGCACAGGAATGACCTCAGTGCTGAACAACAGGACAGCTGGGAATGTTTTTACCAACCAAGCCTTACATCCGCCCAAACGGCTTTGTACCAACATGTAAAAATGCTGCTCTATATCTGCTGTAAATTCTTAATTTTTTTATACGACGCATTGTAAGCTGCAGTCATACAACACATGTTAAACATTTGTGCCACAAATACTATCTTAGACTTTTCTGAGCACTTCTGTTTTCACTTTCAAAGTAATATATTGTATTATACATTTTTAGCAACAAACCGACATTCACATGCTTTCATAAGATGTTTTCTAAATAAATTATTTTCCAAGTTAAGCACAGTCAATGAGGACACCAAAAATTGGTAAAAAGGGAGATTTTTTTATTATTATTATTGAAAGTACAAACCAAAGCAGGTAAAAACAGACCTTCCACCTGGCACAAAAAAGGTCCCCCCAATATGGGGTGAGAAATTTCTCAATCAGTCAAAACTCTCCTTGTCACAAATATGTACAACTTCTTTTAGAAAGTTCTGGAGAGAAAAAGTGGATGAAGACATAAAAAAAAGAAAAAATAATTACCAGTGCCTTCTCCTGATGTAACAATGGAGGAAAAAGTTGAATGATTCTGTCATTGGCAAATTTAAGGGAAGAAATTTCATAAAGAGAAAATATAAGATGAGGGATTTAAATCCATAACTAAATAGGGATTTTCTCATCCAGGTGGACGTAAATCATCCTCTGATCAGATGTTTTATTAGGCTAGTGGAAGAAAAATGTGCACAACACATGTTAACTAAAATGGTTGTTTGAACAAAAGCAGAGCCTGTAACTATTGAACATGCTTTGTGGCTTTGTTTCAGCATCAATCTGTGTAATAAAAACCTGTGAGACGGTGAAGGCAGTTCAGAGCAGTCCAGACGTGAGGATGAGTATATCTGAAGTCGGGGAGATTTTTTTAAATTCCACTCTGCTTGCAGTGAGAAAGCAAGTAAAAAAAAAAAAAAAACAGAAACCAACAGGAGATTTAGACTACACCTTCAATTTCTGGTTTAAAACAGACATCAAATAAAAGCAGTGATACATTAAAGAGTGAATATAAATATTGCACGTCCAACCATTGTGTAGTTCCCAGTGCCTAGTTGTTATCCCTTTGTTTGAGGTATTTTTGCTGTTGGGTTTAATATTAACGAAAAACTCTGACCTCAATTATCTCAGGCTACAAAGGACTAGGCGGTGGGAAAGGTAAAAACCAGACATACTCAAAACAAAAGAACTTAAATATATCATTCACACCAATCCATGAACACATGGAGTCACACGCAAGGAACCATAATGCGAATCCACAGACATGAAGTATTTACATTAAGGCACATGAACTTGAGTAGAGGTGCATCTTAATAAATTTGAATATCACTCAGTTAATTTACTTATTTCAAATATTGAAAGACAAATGCATTTATAGCACTTTATTCTGTTCATTTTGATGATTGTGGCTTCAAAGTCATAAAAATCAATATTCAAGCTCTCAGAAAATCATGAGATTAATAAATAAAATAGATTATTATTGGAGGAATATTTTATATTGTGGCCACATCATACACAAACACTCCAGTGTTCAGTGTTGCATGTATGCATATTAATGGAAAATTAAGTGGAAGGAAAAGCAACAAGAACTCTTAAAATTTTCTTTCACCTTTTGAGCCAATTTACTGAAATAAATGCTTTTTTTTTGCTGACATTGTTATTTATTCTGATGCACCTGCATATAAAAGAAACAAATACAACGACTTATTGTTCAGTCCCTGTAGCCTTTGTGGTAGTGGGATGATGTCAGCTGCGTCTCATTCATTTTACTCACCAAAAAAATAAAATAAAATACAGTATCTCATTCAGCATCACACTATAAGCTGAAAAAGGATCCATCATTCTTCAGCCTCCTGTCAAGGCTACATCATTGCTGTCTGTCCTGTCTCTGTCCATTTTCATCATGCTGCCACGGCCAACAGCTCTGTGTGCTTTTTTTCCCCCCTTTAAGCATCAGAAAAGCCAGGAGAGCACCACTTTCTGACAGGAAGCGCCATGTTGCTTCAACATGAGGTTCAACAGGTCTGTGGTGGTCCCAGTCCTATCCCAGCTTGCTAACGGCGCTGCGGTAACTCTGAGCCCAAACACAAACAGGACTTGGACGAAGTGATCAGTAGGAGTCAAAGTCAAATCTCAAAGGAAGCTCAGTCAGTCTTTGGTGTATTTGAAAAAAATATATATATATATATCAGTAGATTTCCTTTGAGTGCAAAAAAATGAAAAATAAAAAAACACTGTCCACCAGCCTGAGGCAGAAAGTGATCATTTCCAGAAACAGCTGAAAAACATCCATCAAAAGCATTTCTAATACCCGCTTTTCCTGTTCAGGGGTTGCATAGTGGCGGCGGGCTGGAAAACGACAACAGCTCACACAGGCGTAAATAATAGGGTCAAACAATTCATTTTAGCTCTTAAACAGGAAACCATATATGTTGCAAATCAGTTTTTAACCTGAAATCTGAAAAAAACAATCTTTGGTTGTTTCCTGTTAGAGATGGCAAAATGTGTTCAATCATTAGCACCAATACGAAGCAGATAAACAGACGTCTTCATCACAAACGTCTATAAAAGTAAACCCAACTTGTTCCTGCGTGAACAGGATAATGGTAACCTGTGTGCTTCTTTTTGCTGGATGATCTAAAATTTGTTTTTAGGCACAGAGATCAGTTCTATTTGACGACAATCCCAACAGGGTTAAAAACAAAGCTATAAATAATAATAATAATTAAAAAAAAGAAAAAAAACATTCATTTGGCTTGTAGATCCTCGGGTTTTTGTCTTCCTCTAGTGCAGCACAGCGGAGTTCCAGTAGTCTCTCTGATCCACGCCACATGTTCCGTTGTGATTTTCTCCTTTGCAATCATTTGGCCAGATATGGTGGTTCTGGTACCTCAGTCAATCAGTTAGGCCTCAGAGGCAGCCTGTGGTTTGAGTTGAGCTTTTTCCATGGCTGTGCCGTAAGGTAGGGAACGCTTGAAGAAGCCAAGCTGCAAAGAGAACAAAAAAATATGCGGGAATTAGATATAAGCACAATCCTGATCGGCTTTTACAACGGTTCTTTAAATGTGATCTTATTTTAGACACGAAAGATGTAGATAAATTGGGAACGTTCAAAGAAATTCAAAGAAACGTGTCACAGAATGTGGATATGCATGGAAAAGCAAGATTTTCAGCTGCTTCCATTCACTCTGACCTTGTTATTACACCCACTCAGATTTTACAGAAGCGTTTAAATGTTAGAGCTTGGAAATAAATTCAGGACCAGTATAATGAAAAAGCTTATAGCAAGATGCAAAACTTGTTAAATAAGAACATTTTCTCGTTTTAACGAATAATTAAAAAATAATTAAGAGCCCGCTGAACTGAACCAAGTTGAAAACCTCATGGTTATTTTAATAAAACTATGTATTACAAGCTCAAACACAAATGAAAGGGAGACTGCATACATGATTAAATATACCCTCTCTTAATAGCAGCAGTGACTTTTGAAACTTTTATCTTAACTAATCCACTCACCCTGTAAAGGACGTAGATAAGAAGAGCCAGCAGCAGTAAACCGGCCAGGATGGCCAAGACGATGATCCACAGAGGGACGGAGTTCTCAATATCTGGCTTGTTCCAAACCACTGGGGTCACCACCTGTGGATGACAAGACCGTTTCTCAGCTTCAAGTGATCCAGCTACAAATAGCAACTTGTTAAAAGACAACAAGTACCTTTTTCTGACCACTCGGATAGTGCTTGGGTAAGATTGCATATGGCATCGTCTTCACGTTGAACCTGCCCAGACACTCCATTACGTATTGCTTGTAAGCTTTCTGAAAAGCATAAAAATATTTTTTTTAAAATATGTATCAAAAATACATGAAGTACATCAAATCTACACAAGGTGGTGACACAAACAATGGGGAAATAAAACCTCTTCAGTACTCCATCGACCTAAGAGACACGGATTTCACACATCTTCCATGTTAATGTGTGAAGTGATGAATACATGACTGTAGAATAGACACTATAGCCAAGAATAACAAAAGGAAACTGTTTTTACAGTAAAGCAACAGTTTTGTTTCCTGAGGCAAATATGTGATTCCACTCAGAGTGGCAGCTGATCCAGAACCATTACAAAGGCCAAGTGTGCACAAACAAAATGTGTTACCGAGTTCTGCTTTGAGGTTTTCACTTTTTTTGCTTCTTAGATCCTGCCAAAGTCTGACATGAGAAAATACACAAGCACTAGGGGGAAGTATTTTGTAGCTTTTTCCTCTGGTGGAAACACATGTTCATGTATGAAGAAGGCAGCTTGAATGGCAAGGTTGTTCTCCCGCTAACCTCTGTGAAGGTCTCGGCCCAGACGCGCGAGCGCATTTTCAGGATCGCAGTGGTTCCCTTCTCCAGCAGACCAATGTTGCACTGGAGCGTCCAACAATCCGCATTAGAGCAAGACTATGAGAAAAAAAAAAGAAGAGAATGTAGTAAAAACATTATCTCTACAAAAGTGTCCCACAACAGAACAAGCTAAAGTAAATGCAGGTGAGATTTTATAAAGCAAAACTAAAAACAAACACGGTCATAATTCTTCAGGACGCATAAACGTAACAAAGAGCCCAATGTTATTATCCCAATTCCACGCCTGCTTCGAATTAGACTGAAGGAATGTCATGAGACTGTAAAAATGCAGCATGCACAACTTGCCACATTATTGCCCAACCACTAAACCCAGCCCATTTTTCTCCAAACTGTATAGTACACATCTTTATGAGCTCTCAATAATGCAGCTTTAACATTTTACAACATGCACACACTGTCCTTTAGTGCCACTGCTAAAGCGAGACCACCCCCACTCTTGTGGGTTTCATTGGGTTTCCTTCAGGAAAGCATTAGTTTACTTATTACACCAAGGAGGGAAAACCCAAGAGAAGAAGAGTGCAACCGCCCAGTTCCTTTAGTCTGAGTCGTAGACAGACTTAATGAGTATTGAAACAGACAGAGAACAGATCAGTTCACTTCCTCCTGGTGGAACTGCTGCTTGCCTGAGGCCACAGGGCCACACAGGTCTGAGAAAATACAGGAACAATTAAGGTCGTCTTAAAGCTACATTTTATAAATTCCTCACAATGGGATAATGCACGAGAGGTTTGTGGTGTCCCCATAACATAATAGAAAAAGATTTTGAACTGACATCAGTCCTGCTGTATGCAGAAACAAAGAGACATCCTGAAAACACGGCCCTCCACCGCCTTATCTCTCGATCCAAATCAGTTTGTCGAGACACTTCCTTTGCCTCTTCTGTTCACCAAGTTTCAGGAAATATCCCTCTGTCATTTTACTCATTATCTTGATAGCTAGCAGGAGATAACCTGCACTCTGGGTGTATTAAAATAGCCCATTAATGACTCTAATGACTGATTGGAGAGGAATTTAGGAAGGCGATTTATAGTTCTGTTTGGAAGTTGTTTTACAAGGCTAACACTGTTTTAGTTGTGCCAATTTCCTTAATTTTGGGACATCGGGTGACTGCCTAATTTTTACATATGAAGCAGATCTTATCTACCTCAGCAAAGGTCTAAAAAGTCCTTTTCTTTCTTCTGCTAGAGATGTTTGACTAACTAGCCCACTAGGTAATGTCTGCACTTTTACAGTTAACAATAGTGACCCTACTGTTGCCAATTCAGCAACTTTCTTGCTATATTGAGCAACTTTTCAGTGTTGTCCAAGATCATCAAAACAACTGATTTTAAACCGTGTCAATCTGATTTTAAAAAGCCTTTTTATTATGAGGTCAGTTATAATCAGTCCTTTGTGTTTCATAACCTCCACAGACACGACTGCTCAGAGAAAACTGAAGAGAGGGCTCCTTCATATTCAAGTGTCACTGAACATGCTTTATAAACAAACACGGTCAGAAGAGCCTGGTGGGCATACAAAGAGCGGACCCTGTCCACAGATAAGGCCTGGATCAATAGGACCAGTGTGTAGCGGGATCAGAACACCCAGAGTCAATACAGGGAGGAGGCTGAGGGAAGTGGTGCATCTGAGGCAAAAATCCCACCCCATGTCCATGTCTGCACAGCGTTTCACTGCCCAGCTAACTACTAAAGGGTCTTTAATGTTAATTGCCACAACGGGACCAATGTGTGCCCTCTGACCTCTCCTTTTTAATGGCATCATAATTTAATTATCCAGTCCCCAGAGTCAAGCGAACAAAGCCAGTAAGGGGTTCGCATCCACTTATCAACATGAATGTTATATTCGTTTTTAATGATGCATTTTAATTGTTTATTTCTGATGTAAATGATTACGAAGCAAATAACAATAATCACTTTCAAAGCCCTTAAAAAAAGTGTCAACATTATATATTATATTATTACACAGCTAAATTCCTCTTTAAAATAAGAAAATAAAAATTTTGAAACTAAACTACAACATAGCATCCCTTAAAGCTTGACCGTTGCAGCAAATTTTTCATTTGGAGCTACTAAAATAATCCTAACATTTCTGCTCGACTTAATATCATCAACAGAGCGTATGTCTGATTTGTTAATTTTTAACGGTAACCTATTAATAATTTGGTTAGCAAAAAGGTACTTAGAAGATGATTTTCTTGACAGGATTCAACCCAGTTGAAGTTAAAACTGCTCTTGATGAGTACTTGGTTGAATATATATATATATATATATATATATATATATATATATATATATATATATATATATATTATATATATATATATATATATATATATATATATATATATACCATATATATATATATATATATATATATAAGAAGGTCTGAGGGTGTTGTTCTTTCAGCAAAATCATATTTTTTGACTTTGTATACTTTAGATAATGATTAATCAATTACTAAATTAGCTGACCATCTTCATCAAGATTAATCCGATTAATAATAACAGTTGTGTGTAACAACTGGAGGGTGATTTAAAACATGGATTTGTTTCAAATTTGAACACAAATTGCAGAAAATCCTCAAACTCATTTGAAATTTCTTTGGGATTTTCATTTATAAAAACATTGAGTGTCTCACCAGGTTGGTCAGATGAGCAAGCGAGTTCTTGTGGACGTCCCTCCTCTCAACATGATGCTCATCAGCCTTCAGGGCCAGAACAGGAGACTCTGTTGATGAGCGCTGGAGCTGAACAAAGACACAAGCACACAGCTCTGATTATCATAGTACGCTATATCTACAGGCACCAATAAAGGACTACTTCTCTCTGTCAATATATTGTCTAATGTTAGCACAACCCTGAGGTTTTTTCTCATTAATCAGAAGCATGTGAGGTCTCCCTTCTAAAGCATTTCCATGGAAATTCGCTATACCAATTCAACAAGGAAAAAAAAAAACATGAGGTCACAGCTAAGATGAATGACACCCTCCCAGGCCTGCTCAACATCTGTCAGACTTCAAATGTAAACAAAAACAACGGCATGGAAATGTTTTGCCCACAGAATCCCAAAGGCTACTACTTGGAAAAGGGGTGTTGGTGCATGCTGAAGATGAGTGAGGTGGATCTCTGTGAGCGAAGGGAAGGGCTCCAACTTCAAAGCGGCGGTGGGGTAAGTGTCATGGGTG
Source organism: Poeciliopsis prolifica (assembly GCF_027474105.1). NCBI lineage: Eukaryota > Metazoa > Chordata > Actinopteri > Cyprinodontiformes > Poeciliidae > Poeciliopsis > Poeciliopsis prolifica. Next base: position 122,411 of record NW_026562421.1, on the reverse strand, counting down.
GAGCTGGGAAGATGGGAGCATGTGGGCAAAACATTGGGAATCTGGGTGCAGAAGGATCTCTAATTCAGCCCCATTGGGCCCGGAGAGGTGTGTGCGCGCATGCGAGATGCTCACTTTGAGATTTCGGTGGTTCAGGTTTTTGTCCGCGGTGCAGTTGATGGGACCTTCTGTATAAAACTCGAGAGGGTAAAGGAGATTGTGACCCTGGATGCGGAGAGGGCAGCGCAGCTCCAGCAGGGTGCCGCTGATCCGACTGGGGCCGTTGTTGACGAGCTGGAAAAAAAAAAAATTAAATCAAGGAAATTAACTTTGAGAGCAAAAAACTATTTCATTTCCAGGTTTTATTACACAAAGCTTGGTAAGCCCAGTGGGTGGGTGATAGGTTAGACATTCAACCAACAAACAACCCGTCGACTTTTTGAGTTAAAAATGTTTGATGTTCACAGGAATTTGAAAATATCACTTGATGATTATGTGTTATTAAAAGACTGGAAGATTAATACCTGAACACCAACTATAAAGTCTTAAAAAATGCAAACATGAAAAAAAGAAAAGTAAAAATATTAGTATACCTGAAATAAGGTAAAACTAACTTACAAGTAACTTTTCAGTGAGCTTTAAGTAATTCCTTAATATTGATTAAAAGTACAAGTTAAAACTCAAATAATCTGCCAGTGTAACTTGTACTTTTTCATCAAAATTAACAAATTACTATAACAAGTTCCCATTTCTTGCTGAAAAGTTACTTGTAGGATACTTTTATCTTATTTCAAGTGTACAAAGATATTTACAGTAGAAACTAGAACAACATTTTTTAACATTTTTGTTATTGCAGTAAAGAACAGTAGTAAATGGCATTAATCGACGCAATGATGAAGCATTGCAATGCAAAAAAGGCAGGAGATTCTTAACGGGACAGAGGCGTATTTCCAGGTGTCAAATACGGCTGTATTCCAATGTTGTTTTTGATACATGCAGCATTTTCATAACAACTGAAGATGACATAATGCTATAAAATGGCACTATGTTGCTGGAAAATACATAAAAGCCCTCCATTAAGTAGAGTTACCAGTATATATTTCATTTTAACTGAATAGGGTCTCCTGTTGTAAAATTTAATATCTGTTGGAGGTGTTCTGCCCTTACACTGACTGGCTAGTGTAAGAAGTGAGGCTTATCATTGTTGTTACAAATATGAGTGAAAGTGTACTATGATCACAATTGATTGCTGAAGAATTCACATCTGATATGGATCTCCATTAATTTGGTGGTGCAGCACAATCATAGGTCCTTTTCTTTTCCGGAATGAACAATAGAATCTACTTTCAAACCCAATCTATTCTGTTCCCGCTGAGTGTGCAGATAAGAGCTTGGCTGATTACCTCATAAATGTGTTCCACGGCCGGCCCGACGTCCTGTTCCACCCCGTAGCTTTTGGGCACTTTCCAGTTGGCCGGGGGAAAGAAGACCTTATCTGGCCGAGACACACTTGAAAAGAGAAGGAGGGTGATGAGAGCATGTGCAGGGAGGAACTGGAGACTGAATGAGAGGATCTCTAAAGCTGAACTCACCCCTGCAGAATGACATCAGCCTGGACCACCACCTCGGGGTTGTAGTAAACAACCTCACTTTGGGAGTTATTTTCATTTTTACTATAAAAATAAAATTAAAAAAAGAACATTTAGGTGAGGTTTTAGGTTTGTACAGTTAACTCTGAATCTGAAAGTATTATAGAAACACAGTATGCCAATAGTGTACCTGCGTATCTGGAGGTAAAACTGGACAGTTTTGTGTGTGTCCTTCAGACGAGGCACCGTAAATCGCAGACCCGCCCAAAGCTGCGAACGTAAAATTTTAAATATAAGGGTCAGAATTCACAAGCAGAATCAAAATATAGTAAAGACTTTCCTCAACAAAAACATGTTAAATATGTTTCAGATTAAGCTCTGCACAAATAATTCTCAGAAAACCTTTACTTTCAGAAGAATGTGGTCCATCGCTTCTTGAGTCCCTGACTAGGAATTTAAAAATAAATCAACCATTGTTCAACCAAAATCTAAAAGATTAAAAAGAACAAAATGTCTGCACTGAATAAACTAGTAATAAACCTGAAGCTCCTTTGATAAACATACCAAACTTGGTCATATTGTCACTACCCTGGTACTTCCTGTGCTGCCCGTTAAATACACGAAACAAGCAGGCAGTTTGGGTTACAGATGTATTCTCCACTTCCTGTCACAACATTTCCGGGCACAGGAAAACTTTTCCCATTCCATTCGCCCCACATCCAAAACAATGCATTAAGCAAGAATCAGTCATTTATGATGTACTACCATATGAAACACCTTTAAAAAAGTGTAACATTTTGTTCCAGTCACTATAAAAATCGCAACAGATTCGGCCAAATGCTGTAAAACAACTGCAGGTGATTACTTGATCAATAACTGATAAAAGCAGGAGTTTAGTCAGTTTGTTGGTACTGAGTATGGAATAAATATGTTAACACGATGCAAAGACAGAAAGCAACGTAATGCTTTATTTATTGCACATTAGCATTTCTAGTTGCACTTTATGAATCATTTGAAATCAAAAACAGAGACACACCTGCAGATTTTGTTAAAGATTCATAAGTTTTTTATTGAGAAACTGATTTAGAAACATTTTCTTTTGCCTAAAGATTATTTTTGTTACTTATATGAATTATTGTCATTTTGGGCCACTAAATTTAAAATTTTGGCCCATCTGACTATGTAATTTTTAAATTTTAAATGTTTGCTCATTTGATCTGTTACTCAGCACTTGAGTAGACTTTTTACCAAATACTTTTTTGCTTGAGTGATTTCTTGGACGGTTACTTTTAACTTTTACCTGAGTAAAAAAATATTGAAGTTGTGCTGCTGTTACTTTGAGTACAATTTTTGGAAACTCTACCCACCCTAGAATTGAAAGAGGGTGTACTTTGTTTTACCACGTGGTAAAAGGAAAAGCATCTTTCTTACATTGGTACCAGCCTTCATTGGGTTTCCCAGATCACAGCTGAGGTATCTGGTCTGGTTCTCGGTGTCGTAGCTGCAGGTGAGTTGGGTGAGGCTCTGAAGAAACAAAGACGACACATTCAAACCATTAGAGGTTTGAGAATGTACAGGTTTTTTTTCTTTTTTTGCCGTTTTCCTCACCTCATTATTTCGGGCAATGCCGCTGTAATCTGCCTCCGGGGGCAATGCCACATACAGCTCTGCCTCGTACGCCCCTCCCTCTCCTTCGTTCCTGGCGTTGAAAGTTAAGGTCAGCGAGTTGTCATCACCGAGGTAGACTTCCTTCCTGTCGCTGAGGGCCCGAGAGAAGAAAAAAAATGACTGACATGTTCAATTACTGAAGAAATAGGTTAGTGTAAATAGTAAGAGTTTCAAATAGTAACATGTTTTTAAAGTTTGTTGGTTGGAGATGAGATTCGAAGCTTTGTGAGCGTCAAACAAATTCCTCCCATGAACCCCTCTGCAGTCAATTATTTTTTAATGTTGTAGTAATAAAGTCATTCATGCAGAACAACAAAAATCAGCTGCCATTCCTGCCTTTCGCCTGCACCATCTACCATTCACCATTGTTTATAGCAGTGCGAGTTTGAGTGGGGAGCACAAACTTTTCTAATTACAGCCTGCTCTCGTAAATAAAACATCTGATCCTATAATAGCCTGAGCGTCTACCGTAGTCTGAGTCCAACCAACTAGCATCACACTTTAAAAACCAAACAAATAAAAACACCAAAAAACCCAAACGCTTCAGCGACAGATTCCCCATCTAACAGGTTACGTGATTTTGAATGAAACAACATCCCAGGGAATGGTAAATGTGTCACTCTCTCAGCTGCTCTGAGTACCATTAGGTTTCTATGATTCACTACAGAGCGGACAGAAACAACAAGAGACTATTTTGATAGTACTAATCACACTCGCCAATGGATTATTACATCCAGCCATACGTCTACGGGGGAAAAAAATGAATGCAGATGGGAGATAAATATAGGAATGTGAGATCAAAATGACAGAGCAGAGAAGGGATCATCGAGGAGGCAGTTATTTTTGAGAAAAATGCAAACAGATTTTTTGGTAGCTCTCTTGTAAACATCTACCCAAACACACTTCTTTCACCTCTTCTTTTTCTCTTACCTTTGCCATAAGGAGAAAAGTAGTGCTTGTTGTTGTTATGGAAAGTCGTGACACCACTGTACAATGCTACGGCCATTAAAACCCGCTTTCTGGCATGTTAAACGAAACAAAAACCAGCTGTATTTATGATCAAGGTCTGATTTGCACACGTGAAGAGTTCAGAGAATGAGAACCTTGTTCACAGTTTATAGAGCACAGTTACTGTAAAACAGTATTCCCAGCCGTTGGAACTTTTTCACCTTCTGTCAAGTTGCAACAAACATCACTGGAGCAGAGGGAGGAAGAAAAACGATTTTCAAAATCTTAAACAAATGTAATCCTGTGGAACCTTTCACTTTTAGTATGGAGGTCAGGGATGACATTCAACGTATTATTAAACAATTTACCAAGCTTTAAACATATCAGAGGACTGTCCAATCCATCACCAAAAAATCCAGAGTGAAAATAGGCAACCTTATCAAGACACGGAAATCTTCCTAAACTGACAAGCAAGGCAAGAAACCATGAATAAAAAAAGCTGAGGTTAGGAGAGACAGTCTGTTGACAGAACCATTTTTTCTGCACAAAAATTGTTTTTGTGGTGAAAAAAAAAGCAATAAGAGTTTTGCTCTGCAGTTTGCCAAAGGCCAGAGGAGACAGCAAACATGTGGAAGATGTTCTGGTCAGATGAGAGCAAAATCTACTACATCATCCCATTAGCGTAATACAAAAGTGGAAGCATTGTGCAACCGAAACGCTTTTCTTGAGCAGGAAAAGGGAAGCTTGCCAGAGTTGATGAAATATTAATGGAGTTAGATACTGGAAGGAAACTGTTAAAGGTTGCTAAGTTTGGGATGGAGATTTACATTCAAGCAGGACAACAACCAAAAAAAATGTGTCTGCTATAGAGATACGAGAAGAACTGTAAACATCCAAGCATATCCATGTGATAGAATGGCCTAGTCAAAGGACTGAATGTTATACAATTATACACTGAAACACTGATGCTTGTGGTTGTAAAGTGACACATTCTTAAAGTACAATGGGTTATAATTGGGAATGGGAATTTATTGTATTGTGTATCACTTATTGTGATAAATTTTCTTATCAAGATATGATTTTGATTTATCTTTGTCACAATAAATTTCAATTAATAACGTTTAAAAAAACTAAGCCTATCTATATTGTCAGGATTGTTAGGTTTACTTTATTTCTGTGTGGCAATAAATATCAGTAATATGCCTTTATGTCAATATCACTCATTCATAGTCTGAATATGTTTGCAAATTGCTCTATTATAATTGATTTTCACTTGAGGATGCGAGTTGACTTACCTGTGGACTCCTAGCTTCAAATCAGGAACGCAAATGTTGTCCTCTCCGCAGTCCAACAGAATCTGAGCCTGAAAAACAAAAAAAAAAGTGACAAAATTGCTTTAATATAATGCAAGTAAGCAAGTTCCCTACTCATCAGTAAACAGGCTCTGTGCCACAACACGCAGCATGACTAACACATTCCACAATCTCCCATCCACCAACCAAGGAACACCTGGACTCCACCTCAATCAGTCCTGTAAATCACCTGCCACACTGCGATAAACAAGGAGCAGGTAGCAACTTGGAGCACAGGCAGGAGACGGTCCTAAGCGCACAGCTGCCAGCTGTCACCCACATCACAGCTCCGTGCGGCGAACCGCACTTTCGCCACACGCTACACCACCCTGCAAACCGCCGCATATGATCATATAGAGAGGAGGTGGGGATCCTCCGGCTCAGAGGACGCTCTGAGACACAAGATATCTTTGTTGACACGAAAACAGCGGTGAGGCTTCGGAGATTACAGCCGAGGGGAGGACAAGAAAGAGGCAGAAACGCCGCGGAGTGATTGAGCGACCGCTGAACGTGTGGCAAGGCGGCGGCAGGGTGAAGCTAAAAATGCATCCTGCTGTGTCTGACAGTGCGATGATGTTTGTGACGATGAGGATAATAAATAGAAGTGAACAAGAAATTACAGACAGCGAAGTGCCCTTCTTGTTATTATGCGATCCGGGGGGGTTCTAATTATGGTCAACATGGTGACCGCTATGCTAACTTGGCCACATGTTCACCCTTGACTTGTCTGTTTCTGTCAGAGGAAGGCAGGCTGATCACGGTTTCACCAACTCAGATTTAAGACTTCTTATTAACTTTTTAGGACAGTGAGAATGAAATTTAAGACCTATATTGTAATAAACGTACAAAATATAATCTAACTATAAAACATACATACAACTAGCCACTAATATACACTTGCTAGCTAGCGGGGATATATTGCTAGAAGCTTGTATACATAAGATTAAATGGCCCTGCCACAACAAATTGAAGAGCTATAGTGTGTGTGTGTATATATATATATAGAAGAGAGAGAGAGAGAGAGAGAGAGAGAGAGCAAGGTTAGCTAGCTTGCTAATCTTGCTATATAGGTTAGCTAGCTAATAAGGGTATATTGCTAGTGACTTGTATTTGAGAGATTAAATAGCCCTGCCACAACAAATTCAAGACCTATGGTGAACATATTTTTATGCACATAAATTTACATAAATATGAATAGAATTAGCAGCTAATATTTAATATAACCTTGCTATCTAACCTTCCTAGCTAGCAAGGGTATATTGCTAGTGACCTGTATTTGAGAGATTAAATAGCCCTGCCACAACAAATTTACGACCTATGATGAACATATTTTTATGTGAATATAAGGATGCACAGACAAATTTCTTACCGTACCATCAGTTAACTTCAGCAGCAACATCAACAGGAATATCATTATCACAGATAAAAATCAGACCACCAACTTGGCAGCATGAATCATTCATATTCACTCAATCAGATGATGTTATTTTAAGAACAATAAAGGCATTGGTACACAATTTAAATCATTTCCAGATTACCTCCTGCCCCCAATCACCACAACCAAAGAAAAAAACAAAACAAAAAAACAACAATATCTTAATAAAAGATGTAAATTAATAGATCTCCCCTGAAGCCATAACTCTTCAGAGAGACATGTGGAGTATGTTAAGATGCAAGAGAAACTCCCAAGAACTTCAGCCGTCTCTCATTCCCCCTCCAGCTTGAAAAGAACTTGGCACAGCGAAGCGAAATGTTACGAGCCCCGCCACACATTCTCAGAACACATGCAGAAATCAATAGTGCATTGGGCGTCTGATCTAATCCAAGGCTGCGGTGCAACGGTCACTCTTCACTGTTTATGCAGACCTCGACTGACACAACATGAGACAAGATTAATGAAATATGTTGGCAGTCTTACGCTACTCCCTTTTACACACATCCATTCTCGGATCAAGTTTACGCTTTTAAAATGTTTGTTTTTTTTCTCCAGAGGGTCGAAATTGGTGGTACAGCTCAAGCTTGTCTCGAGGTTTTAGTTCAAGAACAGACCACATCTGTTAGAGGACAAATTGCTTTGATATCTGGAAGAGACATCAGTGAACGAGACCAACAGGAAAAAGTCAGACAAATGATGCAATCCAGAAAAAAGACATAAACAAAAGAGTTCAAAGTATGATGATTAATTTTTCCTACATCCTCCTACGGTCAAAACTGAAATCACACATGGTGCATATTCCAAAATGTCTGGTAGAATCCACAGCCTGATTGTTAAAAACTTTCACCTAAATTGTTAAAAACTCCAACTGGTTTATTTTTAGAACAAGAAACTAAATAACCAATTATGACACAGTCGTGGAACAAAGTTGGTTTACACAGATTTCAAAATCATCGGTCGATTTTCAAAACCTGAGACCTCACACGAGACAATAAAATGAAAATTCTGATTTTAGATGTGAAATCTTCCAAAACCTCTCAAGATCAATCATGAGTTCAGAATAAACAAACGTGCCTGACTGGAAGGAAGCAATGGTAATAATTTGTGGAGTTCATTTAACATAAAAAAATAATATAAAGACTTCTACAACTTCCACTGGACTTTCTGTTGTGCCTTGACAAGTTGTTTTGTCTTCTGTGTATTACCCTCCATATTTTCATTATCTCGCTTTCTGATTAGCAAAACGTCAAATTCAACAGTCTGTGCTCTCGTTTTTCTTCAGGAAACACGACACGCTGAAATATTGGGCCAAGACAATCAGACATGTTGAGTTTTCCAAGTTTTAGATCTGAAACGTCCTTCTAATCAGACCAGATTACTCTTAACTCACAACACACAGCACGAATATCTTTAAAGCCAATCTTGATAATCGTGGTATCTTTAAACTTATCAAAATCCAACAAAAAAAATTATGACAAAAATCAGGAAAATCTCCAACCCTTTGAAATGAACAGATGATCTCTTTTATAAACGCCTTTAGAGTTGGTAAATAGTTGGTCACTGATAAAAAGAATTATCAATCTGTGTGGCAAATCTTCTCATCTCCCTAAGCATTCTCTGAAACAAACCCAAATTATTGAGTACTTCTCAGATTAACTAATTCTAAAAGGTTTATAGACCAACAATGTTGTTTTTTAACCATATTTCCAGAAGATAAAACTATTTGAAATGACACCTACGTACCTTCTGCTCTATAACGTTGGTGGTCTGGTAGTTGAGAATGGGCCGCAGGCCATGGGAGTCGGAGGCAGCTTCTGGGTCCAAGCTGAAGTTCAAGGCCACAAAAATGGAGGAGAGTTTATCCCTGAATTCTTTCTCATCCTAAAAGTAAAGAAAACACATGGCAGAGTTTACATAAACACCCGCTCTGCAGCAATGAAGAAAATCTGTTCAAGACTAGTTTTGCTTTTTAGCACAATTCCCACTGACCATCAGAATCAGTGGTAAAGTTTAACTTTTAAAAAATCCTCCACAAAACCTTAAGAACAAACTGAACTCCCTTCAAAATATTTTTGCAAATTAATTTTGCAAAAAGAATTAGCAAAATTCCAAATGGCATATAATATTTTATTACAATGTCTCACATCTCCATACAAAAAAAATTTAAAGAGATACTTTTATGGACTATTAATAAAACTAGACTTTCTCTTGATCCTTGACACTGACTAATCAATCAGAAAGACTCCGCTATATGGCGTAGTGGGGCATTTTCCCACATGATCGTAGAAAAAGAAAAAACTTTGGACTATAAATTAATTGTCGCTGTTTGCTCTCGTCCTACGATCTACAGCCAATCAAGTTATGAGTTTGAGGGACATGTATGTCAACGCCGGCCTCGAGCAATTCTGATGTGCATCTACAGCGAAATGTCAAGCGTCTGACTTCAAACTGCACACACGTCAAACTTGAAGTGTTGGACACGCATCATTACTTTAAAAAATGTGACGTCGCCAACTGTAACTGAATGGAAACAAACTAAAAAATGTGTATGTGACAAATAAAATGACTGAAAATGGATGTTTTTCAACCAGAGATGGAACATGATTAAAGTTTGCCTGTGTCTTCAAAGCATATTGGTTATAGAAAGTAATGGAAACTCCAACAAAACACTTAGTTTCTGTTTTGAATTTTGCAAACTTGAATAAAGAGTTCCCAAAAAAATTCTTTACTAAACTACGAGGACATACTCTTAGGTAGATCTTTGTTTGGTCGCACACACGATCCCCATGGCGAACCCTGACACGTTTCTGGAGCAAAGGCTGCTGGGAATCCAGGAACAGAGCCCTCTTCACAGCACCTTTCTGCTTGTGCTTGTGGCTGTCGAGCTGCACCTCCACCTGGAAGTCTGAAACCCAGAGAGCACACTAATGAGCATTTATTGAATGATGAATGCTCCTGAGTCACCTAATGACAGGTCTAAAAAAGCCCGCTGTAAATTCTCTAAGGCGAATGCAATGTAGCTGATGTAACCTAAACAGAGAGGCAGGAAGAGCATCTGTGCTTAGAGAACAGCGTAATTAGAGATAATAACTAATGATAAGGAAAGAGTTTGAATGCAGAAAAGAATTGGTTATTAAACACTGCCAGAAAAAAAATCCAGAGATCTATAGTCCCTGTCAAAACTTCATATCACTGCTATGTATCTCAGATGCTAATATTGGTGACTAGTTGACAGAATACGTGCTCATAATAAAGTACAGATGTGGAAAATTGGCTCACCTAGATTGGCCGGTAGGTGTTTCCCTTCAGCAGATATGCAGTAACTCAGATTGGCGCTGTTTTGGACACACACAAAATTTTAAAAAAGTCAAAAATTTAATAATAAAGGCAAATGTACTAATGAAAACGATTCGGGTTAAACACCCATTTTGCACAAGACAAATAACTTTCCCTAAGTTGCTTTCTAATTTTCCTCACAGTTTCCATCTTTCTTGTGTCAACTTCTTTCCAGGTTCAAATCACAAGGCGTGTGAAATACTGAGAATGCAGCAAATAACGTGAGAAATATTTAAATGTTTGGAGACAGAGCTGGCATGCGACCACTCTCACCAGCTGGGCTGATAAAGCATCGAGTCTCCGTTTCCACCGACCCGACAGCCGACACAGAAAGCAATAGCAGAGTTAAGAAGGGTGAAATTGTGAAAAGACTCGGGTTTCAGTGCTGACCACTCAGTGGCCGTCTGTATAAGCCTGTAGCCCTCTCCCATGACATCAGCTTCGCAACATGCTTCTGCTGCTGTCCAAGTCTGCACCGGACTCTCCGCCTTTAACGGATAACCACACACAAGTAAAAGATAGAGCAGCAGTTTGACCTGGAAAGCAGTGCACTGCAAAATGTACGCCTTCAGCTTTTCCGCCTTTTGTCACGTCGCATACACAAACTGCAGCTTGTATTTTGGGGGGATTTTATGTGATAGACCAACACAAAGTGGGAGTGTTTTACAAACAAACCAAGATCAGAAAAGTGTGGCATGCATTTGTAACCCGTCTTTCCTGAGTGAACATGCATTTTGGTCTATATCAATACCAACTGTGAACATCTTTAAAAGCTCAGTCCTCCAAGTTTTGCCACAGACTCTCAACTTAGTCAAGATTTGGTCTTTGATCGGGTCATTCTAACACACAAGTGTCAAACTCAAGGCAAAATCCGGTCCGCCATAGCTTTTTATGTGGCCCTCTAGACTCCACGTTACATCAACAATTTACTCCAATTTTTCACCAATCTGCAAAATGCACACAAAATTAACACATCCCTGCATATTTTCTGATTTTACTGTAATTTTTTCTCAAAATTCATGAAGTGAGCGCTGCCTCAGCTTTACTTGATGTCAAGTTATAGTCCGTGATTGTGGTCATTATAAAAGTCACATTTAACATCACGTATTAGTGAAAATATCAAAGATTCCTTGCAAACATTTCTAAATTAGCACCACAAAATCTGTGACTTTGAATGAAAATAAACACAAAAACAATCACAAAATCCTGGAGACTGATCAGCATGGGAAGAAACACTTTTTGAATGCTGAAACAAACAACTCTTTATATTTTAACAGTTCGATGGGTTTTATCAATACATTCTGGCACATTCAGATGTTTGATATGGCCCAAAGTGAAAAAGAGCTTGACGCTCCTCATTTATACCATAAAATCCCCATCAAAACTCAGTGAAAAGTTTGGCCATCACACAACAAAATGTGGAAACATTTTAAGGAGGTTCTGCAGGTCAAGAAAAAAAAGGGAATCGTGTTGAAATGGAGATGAAAAAGGAGAGGATACGATGAAGGAAATACAAAGCCTTCTTTTAGGGAGTAGCAATAACTTCACTTATGCGCTCCTGTGTCTGCACAACTGAATGCAAGCTCACAGGAGTCTACGTGTCCTGATGTTTCCCAGCTGTGTTCCACCAGCAAACAATATCTCATTCAAACCAACTGCAGAAACCTCCTAGCCCCTCCCCTTCCCATTATCCCCTCTGCTCTCCTTTCACCCCCACCAAAACTCCTCATCACCAGGCAACGTAGCATAATCAAGACATATGTGTATACAAGAGTTTCCTTTATGAATCAGGATGTGGAGAAAGAGGAGTTGGGGGGTGAAAAGGCAGACACACGAGTGCGGCGTCAACCATGCTGAGCAGCGAGGACCCGTCATCTGTTTCCTCTCCCAGTTGCTGGAGCTGAACTGCTCACATTAGGAGGAGGCCAAAAACGGCTTACAAAGCTCCCATTCAAGCATGTTATTTCTCCACTTCCCAACAGCAAAGGGCTGAGATACGGAGACATTCTGAAAATAGGTCAAATAAAGTCCGCCTTCAGCGCACACCAGCACCGCGTCAGCTGACATGAAGGATACTGCTTATCAGAACAGCCTGGCAGGATAGCTGTGTTTACGTATGGGGGAAATGGCAACCATCATCTTATTTTTCTTTTCTTTTCTTTTTTCCCCCAGAACATTCAGGTCAAACAAAATCCGACAAAGTCAAAGGATTAAAAAAAAGCTCAGCTCAGGACAAGTTTAACGCTCACCAGGAAACATGGATGCTGGAGTTTCCATTGGTGATCACACAGTTCTTCTCCTCAGGGTTGATCATCGTTGGGGAAACTATAAGGGAGGCGACGGCGCTGACAATTGGCCGCGACCTTCGAAAAGTGATGAAAAAAAGAATTGGATTTTCTTTCACACTTTTTTCTAACATAATACTGTCATAAATTTGATATAAAACCAGTTACGAAGGAGACCTCATGAGTGGTTATGACTGTTGTCATGAAGTGTCATTTGGTAAATAATGACAAGTTTTACCACAAGTGTCATTATTTACAGAATAATGCAAAGTTGGCAAATTTAATGGACTTTTAACGTAACTTTTAGTTCAACTGAAAACAAAGAAACGTTATCACTTTCAATCTAGTCAGAAAATATTCAGCTCCATGTTGCAGATTCCCTACTTGCAGTCCTTACATGTTGTGTAGACACAATGAAACTTAATGAATCTCTCAGGTAATGTTTACCATTTAAGCAATGATGCAAGTAAGATAGAGGATAAAAGTTAGAAGGAGTACCTATAGAGAACTGCCTTATTTACGCCAAAAGCTCCAACAATGAGATCTGAAAAAATCAAAAAGTTGGCATGAAAATCAAACCCTGGACTGAAAGGTTATTTAAGTCTTTCCATATAAATAAACACCTTACCAGGGTATCCATTCATGTCCAGGTCTTGAGCTCCTCTGAGGGAAAACCCGAAGCTGGCGGGAAAAGCACCAGCAGCCCATTGGCCTGCAATCACCTGAGAAGGCTTTTCCCTGAGGCCTTCAGAGTATCCGTTGTAGATGTAGACCAGTCCCCGGCGACCATCACCGCCAAATGGACAACTTACAGCCACGTCTGTCAAAAAGGTCAAAGCACAGGACAAATATTAATTCTCCTTATCTGCCAATTGCAACTTTGAACCAAGAGTTAGAATGATAAAAACGCAAACTTTACCATGTAATTCTAACTTTTTAGAAAAAAACAAGTGAACAATGACAGAGCATGACTGAATCAGCCGTGACATTTCATGGTCTCGACCCTCCATTTCCTATCATATGCAGTGGGCGTAATATTCGACTCAACTCATGTGAGGAAATAAAAGATCATTGTCGGAGCATTCAGTGTTCCTGTCCACATGATGATCTACACAGTGGCTGTTTTTTCCTGACTGTGGCATGAGTCAACATACTGAATGTCATTAAGGAACTCCACTGGCAGCGAGGCAGAAAAGATAAACCCTGCAGAAGATTGTGAGGAAAGCTCCACTGTCATTGAGTAAACTGTATCGTACAAACAACCAGACGGTGACAAATTTCTCCTTAAAGATGTTCAAATACTCCAGCTGATACCTAAGACTATTGAACCAACGTCATCCAATTTCTTTCCAACTTTATTTATTTTTTCAGAACAATGTATGGAAGATTACAAAGAAAGTGTTTTTTATTACATTGCATATAATTAGTTACAATGGAATAGCAAATTAATGAATTTAATGACTTCATGTAATGAATTTAATGACTTCATATATGAACCCAAGCTCCAGTCGGAGCTTGGGTTCATATTTTGTAATTTCAGATCTTCACTTGCACTTTGGGAGAATATAAGAAAAAAGCACTTTCAGACAAAACTTTGGTTCTGATAAAATTCAGCATTTCCCCCTGTGCATTATAAGCCTGGCGGGCCACCAGGCTTTACTTGTGCCCCCACCAGGCTAATCATTACTTATTTCTTTAAATCTTTGAAAAATATTTCATGTTTTAAGACTTTATAGTTGGTGTTCATGTATTAATCTACCAATCTTTCAACGACACATAATTATCAAGTGATATTTTCTAATTTCCTGCCAACTTTAAACATTTTTAAACTCAAAATCACGACAGGTCGCTGGATGAATGATCACAAGGCTTAGAAAGTTTTCTGGGGGAAACCTTGAAATTATATTATGTAGACAAATTCAAAACCAAAGAATGAATCAAATTAAAGAAGCTAATGTCTCCAGATTTGTTTTTTTATTAGAAGTCCAGAAGTTTAACTAGTCATGACTCATTGCTGCTCACTAATTACATGAAACAACATATTTTCCCTATTTTTTGCCTATTTGCTATTTGTTACACACGAATCTGCACACAATTTGCAAAGACAAATCCAAATATGATCTCACTAACTCATTGTACACATTTTTCCACAACTAAATTTATTGTAATGGCATCTCGTAGCAAAAAGTCTTAAAATCTGCAACATGCTTCAATATTTAAGCTATTGTATTGGTGAATGCTGAGTGCATAACCAATGGGGAGTTGAATTTAAGGTCATCCACCTCTTTGAAAGTGCTAGAGCAGAGTGATTGCCTTTTCACATTTTACACTTGCTTATTTTCCTAATAAACACAATTTGAAAACTGCTGTTTGATTTATTTTGGCTATAAAATATCTTTGATAATGCAAACAATGTTTGTGTGACAATGCAAATCAAAAACAGGAGAAATCTGTTGATTTTTTCTTTGTGGTACTGTGCGGTATCTTTGCCTTGTCATTTTTGTTCCACTCTTACCGTTGAAACCATCCTGGTTCAAGTCTCCCAGTGGTGCGATGGTGCTGCCAAATCTCCCAAACACCTCTTTGCCTGTCAGGCTGGGATTGATGATCTCCAGGTGTAACGGGCTGCGTTGCAGGTAAATGTAGACCCGACCCATCTCTTCCAGACGACCACCAGAGGTTCGGACCATGAACATGGGCGCTCCCACCAACAGATCAACCATCCTGCAAACGTGAAAACAAGACAGACTATAAAAACTCAAAGCATTAAAGAATCACTGAAGTTTCCAGTCGAGACTGGTTTACTCACCCATCACTGTTGATGTCGGTCGTTGCCAGTGCATAGCCAAAGTATGAGCCCATCTATGAAGAAGAAAAGGGTTGAACCGGAGTAAATCTCAAAACCTAATGTAACAAAAAGTGTCCAAAATGCACACTACAAGCTCCAGACCTGTTTTTTCCACTAGTTTAACAAAAGAAGACCTAAAGAAAATGCAAAAGCTTGATGGATTTTACAGGTTGAGAGTTTATGGGAGTCTTTCCTGCTCAGTTTTACTACTGTATGCTGTAATTCTGAGCCCAAAAACAACATAAAGTCAGACTGGGTCTTTACAGTGAATGAAAGTTCACATCGGACCCATTTACTCAGCTGAATTATGTCTGTTTAAGAAGGTCAAAGCCATTTTATTCCCAAACTTAGTTGGTGATTTGTCTAAATCTTTAACATTTCATAGCATTGTAATCACTACATCACTTCTACAAAGTATTGTAAATCAGATTTGGTTAAAGAAATTATTTTTTTCTGAAATAATTAAACTTTTTCACCTTACCTGCTCACCAGTGAAGTTTCCCAAGGTGGTCAGATCTGAACCGTTCAAAATGGACACCTGCAACACAGAAAACACATATGGCGAACATTTTTACTGGGTCAAATTCTGTTCCTGGAATTTGCTTTAGAAGCAATGTGTGTTTAAGTATTTTACTTTTCCCCAATTCTTCACCCCTGACGTGCTATCACTTCAAAAATTTCAATAAAGTATGTTTTTGTTTTCTTACCAAACCATAAAGAAGTTGCCCCTTTGGAATACCAGTAACAAAATCTACAAGGGAAAAAACAAAGATTATTCAGAAAAAAAAGCAAAGTAACAATAAGCAGAGAAAATAACTGCACATGTACAATACTCATTCAGCTGAGTGATTGCTGAATGAGCAATCACATTCATAAAATATTATTGTACCATATTTGCATTGTTAATTTAATATGAAACCCCACAAAAACCCAGGAATGTGTGTTAGCTTGATGCACCTTCCACCTGATCGCCACTAAACTCCCCAACAGCAACAGAGTAACCTGGAAAACATACAAGACAGACAACAGGGTGAACTTTTACAGCAGAAATTAATGTTAAACCAAAACGTATTGAACACCACCTACCTTGGTAGCTGTCATCATGTGAAGCCTGAATCTGTTTGGTCTGAACTTGACCCTCTACTGCCTGCATAAAATAGCCTGGATAGTAGGCTTTGATGATGTCTTTCTTAGCTGCAGAGATCACCTGGCCTAAAGGTGGAGAGACGAGGAAAACTATGAAGAAACTAATTTTTCTTGATGACTGTACAACATAGGTGATGTTATGTCTGCATACCCTGCCAGTAGTAGCTGCCAGGTCCTCCCAGAACCACTCTGCCATCCTGAAAAGACAGTATGTGTTACATGAGAGAGCAAAGCAGAAACGAGAAGAGATGTTAAAACTAATATAGCTATTACCTTTGTAAAGTCAGCACTGAATCCTCCCTGACAGTAACCTTGTCCTCCCCGATCACTAAGTTCTACAACAAGGAAGGAAAAAATTTTATTTTCATTTTGCACAAGTGTCCTGTTTCACATAATATTCCACAAAAATTATAAATACATTCCCCCAAATCTAAAATGAGCAAATTCCAATGATGGATTAAAAGTGAAGTGACGGTTACCTGTCCGACAGGGAGCATACTCCACAAATTTGGTGAAGTTCTGAACTGAGAGGTAGCAGGTTCCTGTGGCATCAGAATGGGGTTCATCCTTTTCAGTCCGCCAGTAGTAAAGAGGAGCGCAAGCCTGGATCACAGATACAGGCACATGGCTGGTTGTTAGACGCGATGATAAACGGTATTACACAGAGGAAGGTAACCCTTGATGCCACACGGGAGAATAAAATAATGTGAATTCATTTAGAGTCTGTGTGAAAGGTTAGTTTGAAACCATTTCAATGCAACCAGTTGTGTTGCTGCAAGAAAAGGGTTTAACAAGGTCATAATAAGTGAAAAAAATATTAAAAACTCATCAAGGTTATTATCTTAAATCACCCCCCGAAAATAATTGTACTCTTATTTGGTTTGATTTGCTACTGAATTTAATTATATTTCATGCATTTTTAAAAGTTTCTTCAAACTGAATGGGGAACAACAATTTAGGAAAAACAGGGAAGTCGATATTAATTTTAATAATAACCAGTGTGGAGCAAAATCAAAGCCATTAATACTTCACAAAAAGGGGGATCACCTTACCAAAATCGTGTCACCGTGAGAACGCACTGTGGCGCCGAACCACTGGTGGGACTTGAAATCAACCTGGAGAAGTGTGTCATTGATCCGGGTACTGCGATCTCCTGGGGAAACGGACGTAAAGAAAAAGACTCTGAGTTACAGCCGGTTGATAAAACATGCATTCATTCGACTGGACCTATCCTAATTATCCCTTCCTCGCAGAAACTCCTGAAAACATCTGCGCAATTGGCAGACAGCTGGAAGCTTGATTCCAGCTACATTTTTTTCCATGCAAAGATTAGCCCAACTGTACAAGGATTAGAAAAGGTGACGTCTGCCAAAATGTCACGGCTCAGGAGCGAGATCAGGTCCAGATTGGACCGGCCTGTCATGACCCTGCTGACCCTCTGCTCTGTTTGGCCACCTGGCCAGCAAGACTGATCCCGTCTCCCGCTTTGACAGCAGCAGGTGATATGACAGATGGTCTCAGGAGTCGGGTTTAACCACGGCTTCATTTGAACACAGATGCTACGTCTGGGCAGCAATAAAGCTGAAAATGCAAACAAACTGATTAGGAAAGGAGGACTAAAAACCTCCACATGGCTCATACCAGTGTACAATCAATCACACATCTGCAGAAGAGCACAGCAGAGTCTAGTGGGAATGTGGATGTGATGAGAGAACGGTCTATGCATGTCTGCGTTTAATCTTTCCTTTCAGCCAAAGAGGCAGCCTAGAGCTGAAGATGAAGGTCTGCTCCATCTCTTGGTGGAAACAGCCTTGAGTCTGATGTCCAAAGAAAACATACACACTCTGGCCTGGCTTCCTAGAAGCAACTTACCATTCATCTCTGTTCAGACACACTTCACTCTGCTGCTATTTGTTTTCATTTTCAGCGATGTCTCCGTTTCCCTTTCCATTTTTCTTACACCCTCTCACCCAAGTCTCAATGTCTACACAGAAATTGCTTACAGGCTGTGCTTCTGTTGCCTTGATCAAATTAATAATAAAATAAATGCTTTTTAATAACCAGGATACATTTTTCTGTGTAATCTCCGGGTTTTCCTCCTTCATGGACTGATGGCAGCCAGCCCAAGCCTCAGAGTCCAGAGCTTCTTTACCCACAACGGGAAAAAACGAAGGTCAGTGAAGCTCTCACATGGCAACCTCAGTCAGTGTCATTTTAACGACTAACAAATCAATGTGCTTGTTCTGTGGTTGAACCGAAGACAGCTGGCAAGAATCATATGAGTCCCTCCGAGAGAATAATGAAGGAGATTCAGAGAAGAGCTGATTGCTGAGCACTGCCAATCAGCTGACTGAATGAGGACCAAGTTTTTAAATATTTATGGTTTCAAAACTGCAAACATTTTCTACTGTACCATTTCTACACTTTGAAACCCTTTAAATTGAAGTCAGGTAAAATGCAAAGACAAAAGAGAAATCCTACAATCCAACGCTGCTCCAATTTTGTTTACATTTTGCAAAGAAGGAAGTTGCGTTCAGGGTCTTGGCACAGCGCCACCACAGGTGAGGAGGGGAACAGGCTTTTCAAATGTTTGAATCATTTGACGGTGCAGCGTGAAAGCGAACCATGCACCAGCTGAAAATATAGCAAATGTTGCACTTTTCCCCAATCAAGCCGAGTCTATCAGGTGTTATGCAGCTTTCCCTCACCTGCTGCTCTGCACTGCCAGGCAGGTGGCTGATAAGGCAACTCCACTGTTCCTTCACTTACAAGTCAGTCAAATTCGGCTCTTTGGAAATATTTCCAGCTTTAAGAAACCTCAACTGCAATTATCTGTAAACTAAAGGCTGTAGCAATGTTTAACTTTTATCATTTTTTAAGCAGCTGTAGTACTAATTGTTGGCTCTCTGTTGGTTTTACACAAACTTATCTCAGTATAATATCCTCAGAGCGACCTAAGCCTGGACACAAACCATTGTCATCTAATCAGAACATCTCCTTCATTGTTTATGTGAGGCTGGTTAATGTAGAGTGCTGATGTGACATGGTGCCAGGCACAGTCTCTCCCAGGACCGGCGCAGGACTCAGGGGGGTCTGGAGCGCGTCTATACATTCATACTCCACTTTGAGCTGTTTGTGAGTGGATAGAGCCATTAGGGGAGCTGCAGCCTCTCGTTGTAAGGGTGTGTATTTCTGTGTTTGTCAGTAAGGTTGAAGACAAATGGTCAAATTCACTCAACACATCAGCTGGCCCTGTGGGAGTACTAAGAGAAGGGGAGGTGGACGGAGCAGAGCAAGAGGGCTCTGGTTTCTCCCTCCATCCCCTCCCTCCAACCCTGCATTTACCCTCTGACAACCTCTCTTCTGCCCTCAGTCCCCTCTTCTCACAGATTCATCGGACAGGCACTTATCTCCATGGAAGAGGAAGTGAATGGGTGGGAGCTTTGGACCACTTTGACCCAATTAGTTGGGCAAATTAAGAGGCTCTGTGGCCTGTAGGTCAGAGCTCAAACACACTAAGGTAGACAAGAACCTCCAGCAATATTTTTTTAAAGATACAGGACAGAGAAAGAGAGACAAATTTTAAAACTAAATGCAGAAATGCATCAGGAAATGGGTCGATTATCAGCTTACTGGGTCAAATTTTTTTCTTACACTGCAAAAACACAAAATCTCACCAAGTATTTTCATCTTCTTTCTAATTCAAATATATTAGTTCACTTTAAATAAGACAAAACTAACTTTCAAGTAACTTTTTAGCAAGATATAGGAGCTTGTTTTAAATCAATATTAAGAAATTATTTACTTGAAATAAGCCTCTATATCTTGCTAAAAAGTTATTTGAAAGTTAGTTTTGCCGCATTTTCAAGTGAACTAAGATATCTGAACTAGAAAGCAGATAAAAAATATATGTTAAGCTCTTGTGTTTTTGCATGAGTGAACTCAACACATGTAAGTGAAAACGTCACACTTCAATAAGGACGTCGATACCTTGGGAGAAAAATTCAAAGTCAGCTCTTTTTAATGTCAGTGAGGTCAGATTGTAAGTCAGAGGAAGCACATAACTTATATGTCAGTACATGCCAAGACATAGCTGTGGTTAATTCAAGCTGTGAGAGAGTGAGAGAGAGCAAGATTTCAACCAAATAACAGGAAAACAACAAAGTTATTCTCCTTTGTTCTTTTAAGCATCATTAAACATGCTAGATTTGGAAATATCTGCAGCCTTTTGGGAATCCCAGGGTGAAGGCAAGAGTTCAAACTCTATAAGACTTCTGTTTTAGCAATGCTAACCTCGATAACCAGGCTATTTGCACACAAGATGAAACTCACAATTATTTTGTATTTTTGCCTGTTTTCAAACGCTTGCCGCTTCATGGCAGAAATCCTAAAATATGTTTTTAATATGTTCCTGTTTCCTTTTACTTTAAATAGAACCCAGAACTGGCAAAATGTGGAATTGGAAAGCCAAAGCTTTACAAAAACTGGGAATAAAAAATAAAAAAAATTACTGGCCACAAAATTGCTCAATGTTCACAGCCATTGCTAACAAAGACTGTGCAGTGAAAGCTGTGATGAATGAGTAGCAACAGAGGATGTCATAAGTGCAACAGCTGTTTGTCATAGACACATTTCCATGCAGATATCCATGTACTGAACGCTGTACGACAGTTCATGCAATGATCCAGATGTTAGAGCTGGCTCTGGGAGTGTAATCTGCTCCTTCAAAGTCCTTTGAAAATATGAAGGACACTCCGACTGCCCAGGGGGCCGACCTCGACTCCGAGGCCCCCCCTGCTATGACATCACTCCCTGTGGTCTTTGGCCAGCACCCATGGATGCACATGCAAGGAACACTGGAAAAGTCCTGGAGCATTCAGTAAAATATTTTTTTTCAGCTTATGAAACAGAGGAATTTTACTAACTATAATACCAAGTGTATGATATTTCTAAGAAAACAGCCTGAGTTTGATGCAGCAGCTGCCATTTTAGGGGTTTCATACTTTCTTTGTTTTGCTAAGTTGTGCAAAAAGGGGCTGATGGAGACTCTGTCAACAAAGTGAAACATGAATCCAGTCATTCAACAACCTCCTGGTTGTGCCCAACCACTTAACCTAAATTTGACTGAACAGGAACCTCGTTTGTGATGTCTGCCAGCTTCACCTGTCTTACAAACAGGATGTTTCTTTCTTTGTTCTATTTGTTTACTGGTTGCTTATCTCAGCTTAAATCATCGCGCAAGACGACACAAACATGACCTGAGGGAAGGAGGAAGCACTGGACAGAAAAGACTTTTCAACACCCTATTGTAGTGTTTGCAAACACCATAAACACAAGACAATTAGACATTAGGAGCAAATAAAGACAACAAAGTTTAGTGGAGTGAAAGATTCACATTCAGAGGAAATGATCTGATGACCAAAGGAGTGGAAAGAAATGTCAGAAAAGTTCAAATATTCTCCAGAGTTTATTTTCCAAAAAAGTAAAATTTCTATGCAATTTAAAAATATATTTCTTAACAATTAAACTTCTCAAATACTACAACCAAGGGTTTTGTATACCAGGAAACAAGAACAATGATCTGGAGACTATTTTTATCTAACCTCAAGTAAATGGAAGCAAAGCATAAATCTGAATGTATTGTAGCAAATATTTTTCACTTTATCCTTTTAACAACTCAAAATCTGTATGAGAAAAATTGTTTTGGATTAGGAAGTTTGGGCAGCTTTCCAGAAATTTCACATTTAAGCCAAGTCTCTTGAGCCCACACGAACTACACTGAAAATGGGGCATTGAAACTACAAAGTGTGCATGTTTTTGCTTTTATTTGTCACTCTTGAAAGGAAAGTTGGAACATACAAAGATTGGTACGTCCAAAGCTGGTCAGGGCTCTAATTGGTGCATCGGCACTCCACATGGAAAAGCTTGCCCTCGGACAAAAAAACAAGTATGCCATTTTAACGGCTTGCAAACTCACAAATGAATGAACCACAACACTTCTGGAAAAATGTCCCTTTGGACTACAAGTGGAGGTGTTTGGCTAGGTGTCAATCTACCACTGAGAGACCAAGAACTGAGTCGACCATATGTGGCAAACTGCAGCAGAAAAACCTCCACATCATGGCGGAAAAGGATAAGAATCAAGATGTTGCAGTGGTCCAGTCAAAGCTCAGACAACAACCAGATTTTATTGTTTTGTTGGGATCTTTAGAGAATTGTGCGAGAATGATTATCTGAAAAACTTTGAACTAAAGAGTGGGACAGGATTTCCCAGCAAACGGCAGTAACTAATTATAGAGAAATAGTTACTGCCGTCTTAAAAGCTGCTTCGCTGAGGGGTGTGCTTACTTTATCACACATAGCTTTTCCATTTCAACTTCATCTTTGTTTGTTACACATTGACAAAGGGGAAACTATTGTGTCCTTTTGTAAACTTGAGGTTAGACTTGAATCATTTTATAGCCTCAGAAGAACCAGATGAGTTTATTACATCCTCATGTATAAA
This sequence comes from Poeciliopsis prolifica, assembly GCF_027474105.1. Lineage (NCBI taxonomy): Eukaryota > Metazoa > Chordata > Actinopteri > Cyprinodontiformes > Poeciliidae > Poeciliopsis > Poeciliopsis prolifica. Next base: position 99,320 of record NW_026562421.1, on the reverse strand, counting down.
ACTCTCCCGCTGAACGACTGTACATTCAAAGTGGTTCTTGCATGTGTAGCAGTCATAAATCTTACCTTCTGGATCGAATTCAATGGTGTGACAGTTCGATTGGCCAATGCTCCACGGACAGTAGAACACAGATCCTCCCTCGGTAACGTTAGTCTGGCTCGTGTTGGCCTTCGGGGCTCCAATAACCACACTCGGACTGTGAGGGAGAGAAACACATTGGAAGTTTTTCTCTTTTTCTTGGTTTAAACGTTAAAACTAACAAATCCCAACCATTATAAATGTGACGTTAAGCCATTATTCAGCTCTGGTGCTCACAGTCTGGTGTCTATTTCCAGTCGCCCCGTTAGGCATATGCACTGAAAACAGCTTGCACATTTTACTACTCACAGATTGGAGTCCCCCCCCCCACATGCAGAACATTTTAACAGTTTGCAGCTCTGTTTTTGCATATCCCACCCGGTCGATGCGATGGAAACTGTTGCTATCACATGTGCACATGTGATGCTCACATTAACGTCCCTCGAACTTTGTCAGATGCACAAGGAGAAACACTTGCATGGTCACACATTCTCCTGGGGGGCATGATTCAATAGGAAAACAAGAGAGCAGACACGCTAAGTGGAGTCACACTCTTGTTTCTACAGCTGGGATGCTAAACGACTGTATCCTTTCAGTTCTACCTTACGAATAGACGAACCATCCACTTCAACATACTGGAAGAATAGTGGGACTTAGAGGTGAGCCCAGGACTAACAACCATCCTGGACGGACTTCAGAGGTAAGAGTGATTAAGAAAAGTTAGTGATGACATGTTAATGGATTCAGTCAAGATTTGTGCAAGGATAAACGTGAACAAAGAAGTACAGATAATATGTCTTAAGTGGATACTTCAGCCCTGACCTCATCACAAATACACTTGACCCAACAAGTGCCAGACACAGTTACAGTTGTTTCCATGTGGGTAGCAGAGGGAAAGGACCATTAGGACCAGACAAGGTCTAGGGTGCTTAAAAACAGGAAGAGCTCTGGATCCTCCAATAGTATACAAACGTTTACTTTTTCACTAAACTTAGCATCCTCTCCCCAAGGGCAACACTTATCTGTAAGGCGCAATGATTGAAACGGCATGAAAACTCTGTTCAATTCCCATGTCCTTATAATTCACCGTTATCAATCCCACTTAAATCATCACAAAACAATTGTATAAGGTCATAAGAATACTCCAACAAGGAGGCCAAACTCTCAAAGCATTTCTAACTTAATGGTTTTGAACAATGACAGAGCAACATGTGAAGCAGGAAACCCTATTTTTGTACTGAGCGAAAAAAAGAAGAAACAAATTATTTTATTTATAACCACTAATCCAAACATATGTATCCCAGTAGAGTTGCACAGCTCTGAATTACACATTTTATTAAAGCTAAACACTTCAGTGTATTTTTTGGATTTATTTTATGTGACGAACAACAAATAAAAACATCCACTGGGATATTGTCTAATAATGCTCTCTGTCATTATTAGAATGGGGAAATTGTAATACTAGATATGCAAACTGGTGGCGACACACCAACAAGGTAGCAGATGTAATAGTTGCAGTTTGCATTTCTACAACAGGGGTGTCAAACTCATTTTCAGTTTGGGCTGAATGTATTTAAAGGGCCAGAATATATTGATAAAACCAATTAAACTGTTAAAATATCAATAAATAGCTGTTACTCCAGGATTTTGTGATTGTTTGCTATCAAAAAATCTGTAATTTTACAAACAATATAGGATCATCTGTAAGGAACATTTATGAAATTCATGCTGATATATGATGTTAACTGTGACTTTTTATTACTTGTCGTATTGATCACGGACTATAACTTGACATCAAGTAAGAACATTTGCAGTGAAATCTGAAGAAATTTAGAGATTTGTTGATTTTGAGTGACTTTTGCAAATTTGTGAAGAACTGAAACGACTTTTTGACATGATTAGCAGTCTAGAGGGCCACATAAAAAGCAGCGACGAGCCAGATTTGGCCCCCGCCCCTTGAGTTTGACACCCATTCTACAAAATATCTGTTATTTGAACACAAATGTATAGCACATTTTTTATTTATTAAGAAATTGTAAACCATGCAGTAGTGGAATATATTTTAAACCATCTTTAAATTTTGTTATTGAAATTTACACCTGTCATCTACAAACCACCCAAATCTATTTACGGAAAACTATTTCATGCCAACTTTATGGAGCTTACTAGAGCAAACAGCACAACTATGCAACTCATAGTAACATTGGATAACTTTGGATATTATCAGTCAAAACATTTTATGTTAAATCAGATAAGGAAAACAGAGAAAACATCAAAATACCAAAAAGTATATCATGCATCAACCAGAAAGTTTTTTTAGTTAACAAATGCTTATTTTATTTTCTTTGCTACATACATGGAGATGCAAAAAATAAAAATACCACCTGGTTCTCACACACAAACAAACACAGACTGATATCAATCTGAAAGTTCTGCAAATGAGGTTGAATTAGCACTTAATGGGCCCTAATCTGGAGAGGATCTAACTTTTTCAAACGCTCTCCTTTTCTGTTTGCTGAGAGCTTAAACTTTGGCTTTTGTGTTGCTTGCATTTAATAAAACCCTGGCATTCTGCATTATAATTTCCTTTGTGGGAGAAAGGGTCCTGAGATTGGCATGTAAAATTATTCAATTAGCTGTGGGGACAAGCTCTACTCACTCGAGTTGATCCTGCAGTGCTGATGGTAAGTTTGGACAAAAGAAGCCCATTCAGGCAGACGTAGCTCAGCATGCATTTGAAAAGCAAACTGTTTAGAGGAATGCATTACAAACTATGGAGATAAGCTACTCTGTTTACTCACTTGCAAGGATTTTAATTTAGTCTCCAACTCCAACTAATTACCCTTTTAGAGAGTCTAGATATCCGAGCAATGTTCTGGTAGCAAAGCAGCTAAAGATGAAAAGAATTTGCAGCTTTATCCATTTTATCAGCTGTCACCCAGAGGCCGCGAATGAGCTCCACCACCCAACTAACAATTAAGCATTCATTAAGCTACTGTAAATAATTCTGAATGCAACTCAGGAATGTGTAAACAACTTGACTTTAGCTGTCTCATTAAAGGGTCAAGCAATCTGGTGATATTCTACAAAAAATAAAAGTCTTTCCACACTGTAATTGCCAGACTGTAACCACTATTTTATGTGGGGTTGCAAAATTAAGGCCGATGCAAAGTGCTGGAACTCGCTGATGTGACATTATTGTGTGCAGCCATGGCTAATACGGTTTATGATGAGGTTACAGGCTGAGGTTGTCAACAGGCAAATTCCATGCACCCTCCTATTCGAGACCAGCACACCCTTTCCATTCCACATTTAATTGTCTTCCACCCAGCTGCAAAAGCTGATGTCACTTCAACACTATTATAACAGCTTTAAGGGAGAAATAAGGGGGGAAAGAATCTAAATCACATTTGTTAGGCCTTCCAGTGTCGGCTGGAGTCACCATCTGCAGCCATAAACAAGGCTTAACAAATGCTGTGGCACATATGTGAAGGAAGCGGGCGGGTGGTGAAAGCACTTGTGGCCTTCAAAACTCACCATCACCTTAATAAAATGTGGACTGCAACTCGTGGGATTTGCACTAAGCTATCAACACTTATCTTACAAATGGAGTGGCTCCATATCAGAAAAAACAAGGGAAGTGCAGAGACCTGATCCGAGCCAGGTTCCTGCTCTTGAGCCTCTTGAGTCAGCAAGTGGAGAAATGACATGAATCAAATTCCTACTTCTTTCTTTGAGGTGGCATCAGGTCTGTAACCAGCAGTTTCTGGCTTTTTTTTAGATGGAAACATTTTTCTTTTTTACTGTAGATAAAAGACTGGTTCTGTTCCACAGGAGAAAGTTTTTTAATCCTTGATTTTCTGTTGTTCTGTAATTTAAAGTTTGTTTTTTCCTTTAATTTTTGAAATAAAATATTCTGCATCTTATATGTCTACATATTAGATAGCATAATATTCATCTCTTCCCAATATACCAACTTTTTTTCCTGAATATATTGGACTGGGCTAGACCAGTTACAATAATTTTTTCACTTTTTTTCTAAAAACAAAATGGCAAATGACAGAAAATATTGAAAAAGTGGCTTTTATTTCAATCCTCTCTTCAGTGAGTTGCATGAAGGATTATTAGAGCAAAAAAAAGACCAAAAGCAATGTTTTATGTGACGATAAAAAAAGTTGTCTTAATGAGCAAAACGTTTAGTTGACAGCAGTATTGTTTCTTCAAAACAGATGCAATTAATAATTTGATGCTGATGTTTTGAAAGATTATTTGTATTAAATATTCTAAGATTCAAAATTCCTCATTTTATTTTTTCTCATAAAAATGTCAAAATACTAAATTGTATAGCTGACCTAAAATAAATAGAAGCTGAGAGGCCAATAGAAACACAAGGAGTGCATTGGTGAAGAAAAACACCCAGATTAATAAAAATAAATGCAAAATCAAAATAAATTGATCAGACTTTTGGGTTTTTCACAATTTACTACCAAGACCTTTTTTGGAGCAATTTATGCAATATATTAAGAAAAAAATGAGAGAACAGGTGGAAGACAACGTGGAGAGTTGGAGGAATGAAAGTCAGCGGTAGTAAGACAGAGTGCATGTCTGTGAATGAAACAAAGCCAGCTGGAACTGTGAGATGCAGGACTTCAAGTATTTACAGCGTCGACTGTCCAGAAAAACGGGATAGTGTGATGAAGAGGTGAAGAAGAGAGTCCAGACAGGATGGATAAAAGCCTCAGGAGCAATTTGTGAAGAAAGATTGGCAGAAAATGTTTAAGGAAAGATTTACAAGACCAGCTTGTATGGACTGGAGACAGAGGCACTGAAAATGTAGACAGGAGTGTCTGAAGATGCTGAGGTTGGACAGGATCAAGAATGAGGTCAGCACAGGTTGAGCGACGGGGAGATAAAGTTAGACTGAGATGTTCGAGACGCAGCTGCCAGGAAAAAGACAAAGAGGAGATATATGGACGCAGCTAGAGAGGACATGGAGGTAGTTGGAGGACAGAGGAAGTAGAAAACAGTCAGAAGGAGGAGGATGACTCACTGCGGCAACCTCTGAAAAAGGAAACAGCTGGAATAAAAATAAGCAAACAATTTAACCAATAATAACTCAAAAATCTTTTCCGGTCAGTGAACGTGCCATTCCCAGGTGAGTTTGAATCTTATTTAACTTCAAATTCTGCATGTCTGCTCTAAAATGGGATTTGTTTGGAAATACTGTCAACTTTGTGGAATCAGATGGTTACTGTGAAGGTGTCAGTTAGTCAGGAAATACACAAGAAGTCAGCTTTTAAGTGTGTTACGGTTCTAGCTGAGGGAAACCATCAAGTTGTTGATGGTTTACAGCAGGAAAGCCAGACAAAATACATTTGAATGCTGTAAATTACAGTTGTTAAAGGTGACCTACTGTGCTTTCTTGAGCAGATATGCAATTATACAATCGTACATCTTTGAAAAGCAGAAGTGGATCCTCCTGCACAACCATCAAGGACGCAGCAAGTGGTTTCTGAATGGTAAACCAACAACAAAACCCTTCTCTTATCAAGTAGCGAATGTGTAGCGCATACCGCTGTATGTAAAGTCGGCTGACTTTACCAAGCAAGCTCGGCGTCACATTCCACAAAGAAGTGGAATATGACTTAATTTTTGAAATGGCTCATTTTTCAGATGCCAAAAAACATTATCCTACTGACAAAAAAACTGCTTTCGTGTTTTCGTAAACACTTCAACTGTTCAACATTATTTAATCCGTTGGATTCAATGTAAAATGACTGTGACTGTAAATGAGTCAGTTATGTTTTTAGATCAGAGTATTTTTTTCTTTGGTACCGATACTTTGACCACTATGTAACAAGCAAATATTTCTGTTGTAAAATACTATATTTTGTTTTGCTTCAGTTTGTCAGATTTAAATTGCCATTAAAATAAAGCGATTTTAAAATATATATGTATCTTTTTTTTAATTAGAATAATAAGACATTTTTTGAAAGTTTGGTAAATTAAGTTGCTAGTTCAGATTTGGACTTTTAAAAACAAGCAAAAGCTTGCAGTTTCATAAACCACTGTAAAATGACAACTTTTTGTAATTCTACTACAGGACTACTGTAACTTTATTATGATAGAAATGTGATGAAATCACAGCGACAATGTTACATAATTACTGTGCTATTTTAAAGAAATTACATTACCTGGCTGGCAAACTTTTTTTACAGTGTATATCTGCTATTGATTATTTAGAGCATGACTAATTCAGACTGAAATCAGCTGAATGACTGGCAAAAGAAACAGAAGAAGTGTATGATGACTTATTCTAGACAGCATGGAGCCATATGAGCGGTCCCGTGTCCTCCTCTCAGAGCCAAGGCCAGACAGAAGCCGTGTGAGTCTTTATTCTGCCATATGGACGGTCATCCCCTCACACACACACACACACTCCTACACTAAAGTACAGGAGCACAGAGATGATGAGAGAAGCAGTGTCTGCTGGGATGGCGTGTGCTGACTACAGGCCATCTACTGTGCTGAACTGCAGCCACATTTTTCATTCACCGTCACAACTGGAATTTTGAGCCACAGCAGCAACATAAAAGAGATCTGTATGTTTCCTTGAAAGCCTGGGGCAAGATGTGTCCAAAAACGTATAGACCTTCCTACATCCAAAGACGGACTTATAAAGAAGCTGATTCAAAGATAAACAGTCCACTGTGTGGAGGATCTGAACCCGGATCAGAGCAAAAAAGAAATCTAGTTTCCTCAGTATTCTCTGAAGGGTAATGCAGTTAAGCAACAGGTGGCCTGGAAATTACTAGCAGTGCTATCTAAGGCATGCACACCCCGCTGTTTATTGTCGCGCAGGAACAATCTGCCGAATTCCACACAAAATTTGAAATGACGGTTCAAACTTTCAGACAACTCAGCAAGTTGGGGAGTCTCTAATCTGTTAAATGACTTAGCAAGTTCACACCAAAAAAATTTAGCCATCTTTATTATTTTCCCCTCTGAATCTTTCATCAAGGAGCAATTAGCTCACTTCCTGCCAAGTCACAGCTGCGAACATATTTCCAAAGAGGCATGTAAGAAATGTAAGCCATCTTGTTACTTTTGTAAAACATCAGAATGTCTTGTAGTCGTAGGGAAGACAACGTTTCCAACCCCTCCCAGCAACAATTGTCACCCAATCCTTCCCCTCTGGAGGTTCTCCTGCAGGGGGTTTAACAGCCTGGTGGTTCACACCTCTCCACAATGGCCACATCAGGGGGTCCAATGCTCTCACCTCAGGATAGAAAAGCTGTTGTAGAAATGGTGATGAAGGGGGTTGCAGCTGTCTGAGAGCTAATGTCCAACCCAATCCAGAATTTCAGGCCCTTCCCACACTCACAGCTCTCTGCAGAAGTATTCACACCTCTTGAACTTTTGAGCAATTTGCCACAACATGACTGAAAACTTTGGTCCTGATCCATCGCATTAGGATTTTGAATAATAACATAAAACACAAAGTAGTGAAGTGGAAGAAAAATTAGATGTAGCTCTGAAAAAAATCACAAATAAAAATTGGGAAAGTGTTGTTTTCTGCACCTCTTTTACTCTGATACCTCTGAAGTAAATGTAGAGAACGTGTGTCAAACTCAAGGACCACAATAGACTCTACAGGGCTGCATATATAAAACCTTTAGCATGATATTTGTGTGTTCAAATACCATTTTATCAATCAAATCAAAGCAATTTTTACATATTACCAAAATGCATCAATGTGAAAACATGTACTCATTGAAAGGAGATGCAGCTTTTTATTAATGGGTAGTTTTAAGAGTATGTCCCACCTGCAAACCTACCAAGACATGGTCATCTACCTACACTGAGAAACTGGACAATGAAAGCGGTAGTCAGAAGCCAAGCGGTCAATAGTAATTCTAAGTCTATAAAGTAGAATATGTTGTTCATGGCAAAAACTGCTAAAAATACTACTATAAGTCTTTTTGAGGGTTTCCATAAGCAATGTGGTAGATAGCAATGATGAACAGAACAGAAAGCAGTACTGAGGCTGGACTGAAGGTCCATCTTCCAACTATGAAAGAAACTAAAAAGCAACTGGAAATCAGATGCATTCCAAAAAGACTGACTGAAATTGAGTTAATGGGAAAAAGTTATGACTGAAGCCGCAATTGCTGCAAAAGGCCATTCAACAACCACCATTTTCTCTTACTTCTTACCAGAATTCCTCAAAGTTTGTTGCTCTGAAGTGTCAAAATGTGAAAAGTTCAGTGGGTTTGAACTATTCTTTTACAAAGCACTACACAGAGAAACTAAAAACCACATGCCATATTTAAAAGCCCTCTTTCTTAACTTTGCTGACTACACATGCACTGACGTCATGCACTATACTGGTTGCCATATAAAGGATAGCCCTTCATCAGATTACCAGTGATGTGAGTCATTTGTGTGAGCGCAGGAGGCCGGAGTTAAAACAAACCAGCCCTACAAGCAGACACAGATTTAATCCAGCAAAGCATGAGTCAGGACGACTCCAACCAACGGCCAAATCCATTCCCCAGTAGACATGACGTCCTCTGGGCATTCCCCAAGCAACGCAGCAGAAGGTTCAGATGCCCTTTACGCACATCATCATCATTATCAACTAAAATGACATATTTTTAAGAGAAAAAACCACATGCTGTAATATAGAAACTCTTAAGGCATTATTAAAATGCACAAAATGTTCCCGACCACCAGCCTATTACCAATGGATGCTTGTGATGTTCAATAAAGAGCATTTCAGCTGCTTATTAGAAGGCTAGTATGTATTAAGAACAAACAGTCATTGCAAGACCTCCTCCAAAAAAATACAGTAAACAATTTCAGCCATCAGACAAAGGCTCTCTTTGTCTGCACACAACAAGGACCTGGAAGAAGAAAAGCTTGGCAACCCAAATATACAAGCTGTGCTCCTGCAGCTCAAACATTCACTGGTTTGATTTAGAAAACGACCCAAAGAAAGAGACACCAGAGAAAACAATAACAAAGTTGGAGTTGATGTTGCAAAAGGAAAGGCTTAAAAAATGACAAGGAAAAGAAAAATGGCAGCAGATTTAGCAGCCAAGGTAGTCCTTGATCCAAAGTCAATATTAGCTCAATTCTAATCCTATTTGAGAGGGTAACCAAATGTGGTCAGTCGGAGCTCTGTTTACACTAGTCATGGTATCTGCTTCAGTTTCAAATTGCCCCTTGGCTAATTCCTACCATTTAATACCCAAACTTTGCCATCTTTCCCTTCCCACTTCCATTTCCAGAAATGTAAACAAATAAATTTGTAGCCATGATGTGCAGTCACTCTGTGACCTCTTGTTAGTGGATGTCACACAATGTATTCTTGAAGCAACATTTCCTTACCGTACAAAAAATCTGATGAAAGTTTTTTTTTTAAGTGATCATTTTACATTTCTCAATGCAAACACCCAGTAATAAACTGTTCCACTTTACACCCCAAAAACCTTTGAATAAATTGACCAAAAGAAAAAGAGATTAGCAATAGGAAAAGTACAAAAAAGATCCACAGTAGCTTGTTTCGGTTGTTTGTATTCAACTTGTTCAATCAGAAAATGGATCTGGCCTCAATCATTTTGTACTGATTATCTATCGTTTCATATTTGTCAACAGGATGTTTCAAACACACTTGAACAGATTTTGCCAATTGCAAGTATCTCAGACTGCAGCACAACTACAATTATTGCTACTTATTGTGCTTTGTATTTAGAGCTAGATAATGACTGCAATAGAACATTTCAATAGAGACATGATCAATTTCAATTTATAAATAAGTTTGATGGAATATTCAGCGTTCAATATGGAATATTCAATGAACTCTGATCCAGAGCTGCACGGCATTCTGGGAGATGTAGGCAGAGGAAAGTCTTGAGTTGCCAACCATCAACTAACTCACTCACTCTTTGGTTACCTAGCAACAACTTGGTGAGTAGCTGACGCAGCAGCAGTTTCAAGATTCCTACACTTTGACTCCAAACTGCTTAAAAATAAAACAACAACGGCGTGGAGTGAAACCTGGATGAAAGAGGAAAGGTACAGCAGACATTTCAAACAAAAACAAATCAATAATTATCAAATCTCATCTTTTTAACGACATTATCCGGCCTTACAGTCCTTCTTAGATAAAATACAAAGTTGATTAACATTCCAAGCACATGAACTGTTGCTTCAATTAGAAATAACTCAAAAGACAAAGTACTCAGAGTTGACTGGAGTTTACAGCAGCGGGAGCCGTTTGACAACCACTTTGCAAGACCAACTTGAAATAAATATGTTTTTAAAAAGGCACAAAAATTTCATCAACATAACTGGGTTTATAGAAACTTGCCCTGACTCGAAGAATCGTTTCATACATCCCTGAACTGACCTCTGTGGCTTCAAAGCTGCTGCCCCACTGCAGACTCCTCCAAAGCGTGGGTGTAGATGATGTGTTGGTGAGAGATGAGATAAAAGCAACTCACTTCACGTCTGATATGTTTTGATGTGTAAACCTTGGAAAAACTGTGGATGAAAAGTGGCAAATATATGTGGTTTTCAGATAAAGGAATGAGTCATTGACTTAAATCTGCCTTCTAAGACTCTTTTTTTGTTTGACTTGTGAATATATATCACTGAAAGGAAAATTACAGGGCAATGAGGTGTAGGAAATTTCTGTGTTAGAACATTACTCATGTTTTGTTTATACCTGGGGTCTTCAACCTGAGGCTCCAGGGCCAAAAGTGGCTCTTCAGACAATAATGGCCCATAATAACTTTGGCTAAAATGGTAAAGAACCAACTAAAACACTACAATATAGATATTAGGGGCTGTTAAATTCTTCTGTCAATATGTTTTGGTATTTATTATAACACTAAAAAAGCATTTACAACTTCTTTTCAGATTTTTTTAGGTAACTGCATGTTTCTGCAGTCAAAGCTCCACATGCAGTCCTCATATTTTTCATATTTATTGATGCTCTAATGGAAACAACAGTAGGGTAACTAGTATAAATAACTCTGACAGTACAGTCTGTTTAGAGGGTTTTCGAACATCATGAATTGGAAATTATAGCTGAAACAATAAATCTAAATTCTTTCAAGACATTTTTCACAATAAATGCCTGGTACTAATAAATATAAAAACAAAAGCTGGTTTCAGCTGTTTTTGTCTATTTATGGAATAATTACATTTAGTTCACACAACAGAAATACTTTATTTATACTTTAGTATTTTTTCCATTTAGAAAATAGTTTTTATATTGTATTCCACAAATAATTTCATTGAAGAAAATGTATCCCTCTTGTTTTTGCAAAAGTTTAGGTAAAATCATGGATCTTCACTAAATTATATGGATGATGCATTTGTATAAACACTATTTGGAAATCTCTCACAATAATGATATAAAAGACTATTTTCTTGACCATAAAAAGGATAGTTTTAGAAAGAATATGATGAGCAGACGTGTCTAAAGGTCAGTAGGCAACAGAAAAAAAAAACAATTGAGAAATACAGTTGCTGCAAAGATCATAAATACAGGAAATGGGAGTGAATCCCATAATTCACTTCAAAAGTACATATTTCTCTTCACCTACAAAAGCAATCTTATCACTGGAAACACTGTTTGCGCCAGGATTATGAAACAATTAAAATATTGGGAAGGAACAACAACAAAAAATGAGGCGAGGACAGTTCAGGTCACAGAAAACAGCCAGACCACTAAGGTGACTGCAAGTGTCGCTTGTGAGCATAAAGTTTAGAAAATGGTTTCTTTTGAAGCAGTTTGTATGTATTAGCCTGCCAGGAGGACCCAACATCACACAACAACATTAGATTAAATCAATTACTTTTTCCTAAATTTAACTGTTCATATGAAGCAATGACAATTAGCTTCCACTAAGACTTTTTTTGTTTGTGTCTAAACCAAATGTCGTTCTAATGTTCTTCCCAACCTTTGGCTTCAAGTAATTGTTTTTGGGCCAAGATAGACTGACATAATTTGTGTAGAATAACAAACAGAGTCCTTGCAATGACATTTACAGTGTCAAATTGGTAAAAAAAAAAATTAACTTAATTTCCCTTTGGAATCTAAAAAGTATTTTGGAATTGAATTATGGAGAAAGGTCAGACAAGATCATCCACAAGTTGGTTTATTCTGTTGAATTGTTTGGAGGAACCTGCTGATTCACGTCAGTGCACATCAGTAACCATTTCGATCAGAACTGAGCCAGACCAGACAAAAATGAATTGCAGTTTTGTCATCAGCATTTACAGGCAGACAGGGACTTTTATATGCTTCAGCAGGTTGCCAGTTTGCCACATCTTCAAAATACTGCTCTCTGACATTTCTCTTGATTTTCTCCTTTTTGTTGAAGAAATAGCCAATGCAATATTTTCTTTTTGAACATAAAGGACATCCGCTGACATGCAAAAAGTTGTAAAAGCAATGAAATATTCCAGTTAAGCGAGATGATTCAACTGTGAGAAAGTTAAGATTAAGTCATCGGTAAAATGACGTCTGGTGCGTCTGGGGCTGGAAGTAATGAGGAGAGGGGCTAGACAGTGGGGGGAGGTCTGGGCGATGGATGAATTAAAAAGCCCTGCAGAATGACATCAGCATACGAGGGAGTAAGGAGCAGGATGAGGGAGAGGGGAAAGCTTTATGCAAACAACTGTCACCTCTTAAATCATGCTGTCCTCCTAAAGCCCTTGTTTCCCAGGAAGAAAAATTAGCACCAATAGGAAGAGGATTTTAAAGAGATAAGTAGTGGAGATGCGGAGGTGGAGTCTCCCCACATGTCTGAGGGTCTACCATCCTGAGAATTGGGGAGGAGAAACAGGGAAACCAAAGCTGATGCTGGCAGCCCACACGCCACAAAGCCCTTTCTCCAATCCCAGTACGCCGGCTGGTTAAACAGCACTCAGCAAGTCTGCATGTCTGAACTTTCGTTAATAATAACTCAAAACAACATTCAAGGTTTCCCTATATAAGATAGTGATTCAGATGCATAGACACCCTCAGAAATTACAATTCGTCCCCCCAACCCATCCATTTCATGCTATCCACAGACCACTGGGGTATTAGATCTGTCCACAGGCATGCATGCAAGAGTTGAAATTCCAAAAATGACTGATGCCAAAACCCTTTCAGGAAGAATGCTGAGACAGTCGCTGCATGCCGAGTGCCATAGGGATCACATCTCCTCTGAGCCAAGAAGCATCACAGAGAACCGGATTACTGAATGTAATTAAGATTAAAAGGTCAAAAACTAATTTCACTCTGTTAGATAATAAGATTATCGTCTCTGACACGCTTTAAGAGAAATTGCTCCTCATTCAGGTTCGTATCTTTTTTCTCATGCCCTCTCCTCTCCTTACTGTAATTATTATATTTTTATTCCAGGAGTCATTCAATCAGGGCACCAGGCTGCTAATCGGGAGATATTAAATTACAGTCAGTTGTATTCACTGCGAGGCTGTGGGGACGCGCAGGACATGTGCCCAAATGCGCGCAGCTGAAAACCTGGGGCCTAAACTAAATCTGAATGATGTTTTATAAACCTGGCTGTGCTACTTTGACAGGAAATTAGAGGAAACTGCTTCCACGGACCTGAATGGAAAGTTTACTCACTGGCTGCGCGGTTGAAGGAAAAACTCAACATTTTAACTTTCTTGCACATGTTTGTTATCATTGCTATTATTTGCCAGATAATACAAATACTCACCTGGCAGATTCAGACAAATAAAAGTCAACGGCATATCCGAAGTAGCTCCCCTCAGGTCCGCTGTAAACAGCCGGGTTCTCCACGTCCAGGTTGAATGCCTCGCACGCAGGCCGAGAGAAAGTGGCCAAAAGTCCGATGATACAGAGGGACGAGCGGACGACAAAGGCTGCGGTCCCCGGCGTCTTTACGCGTGATCGCTTCGAGCCCATTGTTACCGCAGCAATAATCCACTAAAGTTTGGTTGCGACACAGTCCAAGCTTTCGGTTTAACTAATCCGAAGATGAGTCGCGAGCAACTGAAACTTAAAATCGCATCCCTTTGACGCTGACCGGGCAGGATCTCATTAATGCTCAGTCAGCTCCTCCGCTGCGTCCTCTCGCCTTCACCCACTCCGATTCTCTCCAGACTCACGCCCACTCCGCTCACCTAATCACCACGACACGCAGGGAGTTCCCACAGCAAAGTTTGGAGAAGGAGGAGTTTGTGATTCCCTAGAAAGAGAGGCGAAAGAAAGAACTCCTAATCCACTGACCCACCTACTTTACGAGGGTGGTCAAAGTGTCGCCGGGGAGATTATTACCCCACTGAACAATGGATCCCCAATCTGTGCTATTGATTTTATCTTTCACTTATTATGAGCTTTTCAGATTAAAGCTGTTTTCTGAGGAGGAATCCTGATACGTGATAGAAAGGTCAATGAAACTTTTCATCCAGCCTGGTCAGACATGTGACATCTGACCAGGCGCCCCTGAAATGCTGTCAAAGGGCATCAGACAGGTGACAGTGTTGACACAACTAAACCAAAATACAAGGCAAAATTACTGGGGTTTTTATTTATATTGTAGGTAAATCCATTTATTTACAGCTACTTTGTAGGAAAATCACATGGCAGCAACTCAGTTGGGCATAAAGGAGACTTGCTACAGTTCAAACTGAGTGTTTGAATGAGGAAGAAAGTAGATTGAAGTGATTTTGAATCCAGCATGGTTGTTGGTGTCGGATTCTGGGAATTCCAGAAACAGCAAATATGGGATTTTATCCATCATCCCACAGCTAATCTGAAGCTAATCCTTCTCTGGTTTCTTCACAATAACTTCACTGCAGTTATTGGTGTTTAGATCCATTTATTGGTGCCAAGTGAACTGCTCAAAATATCCTGATGTTGATTTTAGATCATCTTGCCCAGCGCTAAACTGACATATCTGAAGCTTTTCTGAGATGTCTAAAGCAGATGTCTATTCTACAGTGAATAGACATCTGCAGCAGTGAATTAGGAGTAAATTAAAAAAAGCATAGAAAATTTAAAGAAATTATCAAGGAAATTTCTGAGTTTGGAAATTAAAAAAATTGCTTGAAAACTATAAAACTTTTTAAGATTGATCTTATAAAATTTCAAGAAAAAATCATAAAAATTTCTGGGTTTGAAAAATTGCTTTAAAACTCTAAAAAGTTTCAGAAGAAATAAAATATCAACTTTTGAAACTCAGAAACTAATGATTCTTCTAGAAAAATCCTGACAATCTAAAGATTTCATTGTTTTTTCTAGCAAATTTTAAACTTTTCAAACTCAGAAATTTTATGGTTTCTCCTAGAAAGTTTCTGAGATTGAGTTCCTCTGTTTTTTAAATCCAATGGTCCTAATATGCCATCGTGGAAATCTCATCAAACATGTCTACTGTTGTTAAAATGTTCCTGGAAGTTTGAGAGAATGGCTTAATGAAGCCTGAAATTCAACATATGTATTTTGATATGGGTCAAAGCAATAACATTTTCAACTCATTTTCATGAGCTAAATAAAACTTAACAAGCCACTCAGAGATGTTCATGGAGATCCGGTGTTTGGGAGGAAAACATTTAGCCTACTTAAAAAAAATTTCCAAAACCAAAAGTGAACCAACTACTACTTCACTTCCAAAATTAAAACCTAAAGCAATGACTTATATCTGCACAACTCCATACTAATTAGTCTTTTATCAGCCAGCGTGTGAGCCGTATGTATTTCTGTGTAATTACAGTGTGGCTGTGACTGGGGCTTGAATGTGTCCGAGTACTGAACATGGGAGGGGGTGTGGGAAGATTTCTAACTCCTGCTTCTGAGTCACACCAGACGGAGGAAAGTGGTTAGACTGCAGAAAACAAGTGCTCCCTCCAACGAGACCTTTAATAAACCAATCCAGGCCTGCTGGAATTAGTGACTGTTGGTTTAGCTGATTCATGTGAAGCGTCGGCGATTTGACGCTGCAGGGGCCAAATTTGGCTGTGCGGCAGCAGCAGCAACATGAACTCTCCGTCGAGCTTTGCTCGTATTTATAACCCGACCAAGTGGCTGGACGCGCAAAGAAAAGCACGACTGGAGAAATCCGGGGCGTCTGGAGGGGCCGGTGCACAGCTGTCGGGGGCACTTGATGGTTCAAAGCCCTAATCCAAGAGGGGGGTCTCGTTCACTTACTCTGTTTTTAGGTTCTCAAGATGCAGATTGTAGATGAATAGTGGAAGAGTTCAAGCTGTGGTTGACTGAAAGATCTGTCATGTTTAGCCCTTAAGCTGATTTGTGGTGGAAAGTTTCCATCCAGCGTCAAGGCTTGATATTTTTTGAAAGTTCGACTCTCTGCAAACCCTGAAAGAAAAGGACATGATGTTACATCAGCCACACGGGGATGGTTTTTATTTACTGCACCTAGCAAAAGTATTCACAATATGGAAACTTTTCCAGATTTAGTCATTTTTTAAGGTCAATTTTACATTTATTTCAGGGTAATTGGAAAGTGGAAAAATGATACAGTGTATTTTTGAATTAGGCCTCTTTTACTCCTCACAAAATTAGTTAATAGCATATGCATTTGGACCACTAATCCCAGTATAGATGCAGCTTTTTTTCGAAAGCCTAAGACTCGCAAAACGTCTTAGGCTTTGGGTTCTCCAAAGCTCAAGACTTTGGGTCCATTTGTGGCCCATGGACTGAATTTTTGTGGTCTCCCAACTCCAACTTCAAGAAAGAAGTAATCTTTTTATTTTCAATCGAAATAAAATTGTCATTGATGTGTTTTTCTTGCAATGGAAAATGTAAAGTACAAACTGAAAAAAACATTAATCTTTAGCCAACCAAACTTTTGCAATAAGTAGAACCACATTTATCCAGAGTTTCACTGAAAAAACTACTTTTCTGCACCCAAATCAGCTTTTATGTAACTTTTTTAAACTTGGCTATTATAGCAAGCATTTTGAAAGAAAGTGACCCAAGTTCTGTTCTTACACCTGAGAATAAGAATTTGTTCAACTGAGCCCAAAAGAATTTGAAAACTAAATTTCTTTTCTTTCATACAGCAAACATGCAAAATCCTTCTTAAGTGTTCGATCTGCGATTTTCCTGCTGAATAAAAAGTAAAATTCTGACCACTTTCTTTGCATGATTTTAGTTTTTTTCCATTTTCGAGGACTTTTCACTTGATGATATTGGCCCAAAAAGTTTGAAGTTCCCTGACATAATTTGTTTTTAACTGTGAACTGCTCCATGAAGATAGATGGAAATAAATGCAAAACAAACACGCTGAGGTGAAGGTCTAATTTAATGTCGGACAAAAACCCTAACAGTAATGGCTTTGTGTGTGTAAATGGTCTAGTCCAAGTCCAGATTTAAATTTCACGCTGTAGATGTAGAAAGCTGTTTGAGACATCAGAAAAGACTAGTTGCAATGAAAGATGACTCTACCAACTCTTGACTAGGAGAACTGAATACATATAGATGTTTATTCATGAAAAATATTTTTTTTAAATGTGCATCATTTACTTTTAACTTCAAAATTAAGCATTATGTTGTAAGTGCCTGGCTGCAACTGGAAAAAAGTAGAAAGTTACATGGGTTAAATGGTTTTTAAGCACCACATGTTCATCCACAGTGTCGCTCTGCAGCTTTGGAAGTATGAATCCACTTGAGTTACAAAACCTCATGAAGGGAAGGCAAACAGTTTTGAAACAGCTACAACCGATTTCTGTTTTTCTGCGTTGTCTTCTCCGCCCTCCACCAGATTGAACAGCTCTCATGCAATCTATTAACCCACAGAGATTCATTTAAACTGTAAAAGATCAGATTTTTAGATAGCGGAAATATTCCTGTCAAGTACTTTCTCTCTTCTTTCAACATGTATGTGTGTCATCCAGTAGCAGCCAAACCTACAGACCAGAGAAAACAAGTGGGTTCGTTTATTAAGTAGATTATGTGCCCAAGGCCAGAGCCTGCTCTCTTCTTGCTGATTTGCTCTGCCTAACTGAACAATATTTTCCGTCCAGTCCTTTCCGTTAAAAAAAGCGGGTGTGCTTTTATTCCAATGCCTTGGCTTTGACATCATCAGCCGCTATGGCAACAGATCTGAAGTGCAGCAAAACACTTGTAGAACATTTTGCAAGACCCAGCTGGCCAACTATTTTAAATATAGAAATGACACAGAGGCTTTTCATACGGCCTGGTGCAAGTACGTTACAGAAATACATGTATGCAAACACTCAAAGCTTTCTTGCTCTGTTAAGTTAGCAGGAACACGATAAACACGATAAAACCAAAGAAAGATGACTACATGCTACTATTTCACACTTTGATATCAAGACATAAACTTGTGAACCCAGTACTTTAAAAAGCAAGGACTTCAGATTCACATTCTTCACACAATACCGATCTAGGACAGAAAAGATTTTGCCTTTATTTGGTCTCAAATTAAAAGTCACACAAATCTGTTTTGTTTCTCTCTTTATCGTGTCAATTGACCAAGTAAATATACTTTACTGCTGCTCTTTTGTTTAGTTTGGTTTTGTTTTAAATTTATTTTGTTTGTATATAACTTTATTCATTCTTTCATTACACCACACTCAATAAAGTCAAACGCAATACATTATTAAAGTATTTTGTAGACACCTATAAACTTTTGCAGATTCTATCCTAAGTTTTAGCTAAATAATTCAAAGAAAAAAACCAGAAAAACACCAAAAGGTGATGAAAAGTATTGGTATCAGTATCGGTATCGGTATCATACTGGCCCTGGTTTTGGATTAATACCAAAATACGCAGGATAGCAGTATCATTAACTAACTTTTTGATTCAATACACTGATTTTCCTTTTAAGGGTATCACAAAACTGTTCACTGTTATTTGATAAAGACATTTAAAAAACTATGCATAATTTCCCTTCTTTTTTGTAATTATGCACTAGTTTGTGTTTGCTTTATCACACAAAATCTCAGTGAAATAAATTGACCTTTGCCCTTGTAAGTTGACAAAATGTGCAACAGTTCAGGGGATTTTGACTTTGCGCAAGGCACAGAAAGTCCTTGAGAGGAATGAGAGAATGTTGCTTAATATAAACGACCAGCTGAAGGCTTTGTGCGAGATTTCTTTTTGAACAAAGACTGAAAACGCTCCTTTCTCGTCTTTCCTCTGTTCCAACAGTAGAAAGGCAGTGATACGCATCTCAGTGCGAGGAAATTCCACCTCTGTTAAAGCCTGGTCGCGCTTCCTGTTACCAGTTTTGTTCGCTGAGCAGAGCTGATCTCACACACATTCGGCTTCTGACTGTTTTCCTCTAAAACTTGCACAAAGAGGAAGTGTGATGAGGTGTAACTGAATGTTCCAGACACACTGAGACATTTCATGCTGGATGACAGATTTCACATGAAGGGCTGGGTCCTGAGCTGACCGGTGCTGCTGAGTGGACACAACCTTGTTTTCCAACACAAGCTCTTAGCAACATAATCACTAAATGAATCATTCGATTGTTTCAGAGGAAGAAAACATGCTAAAGGCTCCTTACAAGAAAAATATCACCCACCCTTGTGCCTTGTTATTTCCTCTCCACATCTATCAATCCACACAACATGTGTGAAACAAGATCATCCAAACAGTGTTCAGTATTATGTTGTTTTGCTAAATCAGTCATAAAACACCTTACAGCTCTATTGGAGTTTTTATATACGTCTGCAAATCAGTCGAGGAAGCAGGGCAGTAAAGTAACAACATGCAATTTGTTGTAGGGGGAAGTTAAACCCATTTACAACCAGGCAGTAACACACAGACAGGTAAAAAAAGATGCATGTCTGGTCTGTATTTACAGCAGTAACTGATATTTTTCCAGCCATTTCCAGCCTCAGTGGAATCGTTTGTTTAAATATGTGATTTTTTTAAGAGTAACATGTTAGACTCTCTCTTTTGAGGCCATCAATTGCTTTCAACTTGGCAGCTTTGGTCCACAAGGTAAAAGGTTTGGACACCTCTGATCTAGAGAAACTCATCCATGAGTTCAGTGTCTTCTCAGGTCTGCCTGAAAAATCAGACAGCATCAGGTTCTGCTCTGCATCCCCAGAACCAAACATGGAGAAGCAGCATTCAGCTCCCAGGCACCACAAATCTGGAACAAACTTCCAGAAAACTGCAAAACAGCCGAAACGCTGAGTTTCAAGTGGAGCATTGATCAACATATTTGATTTGTATTTGCTTAATAATTTTGATGAAATGTTTCATTTTAGGGGACTGTGTGATGTTTTTATTATGTAAAGCACTTTTAATCCCCCTGTTGCTGAAATGTGACTTACAAATAAACCTGACTCTCTGTATGTCGGCAGGCACAAATCCCCTCCAATTTGCTGCTGATACTTTCCCACACCCACTATCTCGACCAAACTTCCCTCACACAATGGAAACAGCGGCAGCTGGGCTCCTGGGATAAAATCAGCTGGTGCCAGAGCTAAAACAGCTATACATAGATGCTATTTTATTATAGTCAGACAAAACATAAACAATTTCCTTCTTATTACTACATCTTATTGCAAAATGAGCATCACAATAAATCATCCCCGGCTCGTTTTAGCTTATGCATGTTTATATTTGGGAGATTGAAGAGGACGCATCAATCTTTTAGAGAGGCCTTTACGTGAAATGTGGTAACTTTGGAAATCCTCTTGACAATGAGAAACTGATGTTACTCTAAACCACAGCAGAGATGAAGGAAGACATATAAATTTTACTGACTAGTGGGACGTAGCTCAGAAGTGTTTTGGCTTAACCTGAGTCACAATTAGTCACATTTTAATAACATGTGGCTTTAATGTTTAGCTTTAATATAAAATGTGCAGAAAATATTGTAAAGTGAGAGTAGAACGTGATTTATGTAGTTATTCATCTTCATAATTTATCTAAATACTTAATTTACTTAAAACAAACCAGTATGCCACGTTACAAACAGGCACAAAGTATGAACTAAAGGAACAAAAGGCTTACACTACAAAAAAACAATATCTTACAAAGTTTTTTTTTTCCAGTGCTTGGTGCACTTGAAGTAGGACAGAATTAACTTACAAGCATTTTTAAAAAAGACATTGAAAGATTGTTTTAAGTCAATAATTCCTTAATCCTAATTAAAAAGCACCAGTTACTTTGGCAGATTATTTCACCAAATAATGGGGAAAATATCTTGTGGAACAAGTACTATAATTATGAATATTAGAGAATTATTTACTCAAAACAATCTCTTATATCTTGCTGAAAAGTTACTTGTAAGTAAGTTTTTGTCTTATTTCAAGCATTGCACAAGAAATTAGACCAAAAATACTTGGTAAGATTTTGTGTTTTTTGCAGTGTACCCAAAACAAGTCACTTCATTTCTGCTATGATTATTCGCATATACTCTTTCCTTCTTCAATTCAACTACCACCCAACCTACCATTTGTCTAAAAAAAAAAAAAAATAACAAAAAGAAGTAGCACCTAATAAACTCAACGATATAGCTAATAATTAACACATTAAATTTGAGCCAGTGGACATATCAGCTGTCAGCTATGCCCAACACCCTGGTAAGGAACATTCCTGCTCTATCGCTCATGTCTGTCCACTTCCTGATGTATTGTAAGTTACTTCCTGCCCAGACTCGACTTTGCTGCCGCAGAACAACACAAACAACACAGCGGACCATTAACCATGCGGAGGTCTGACAAGAATGCGCCGTACGTCACAAGTGACAACTTGTGTAAACTCTACAGCACAATGTTTTAAGAAGTGACTCACAATATGTCTATTAAAATGTTGCACCTAACCCCTGACTCTCTTTAATCTGAGCGCCTCCTCCTTATAAGTCCATGCTGAAGTTAACGCTGTCCAGACCACCAAGGTGTCATCTGCTCACGCAGCCTTATATAGAAGCCATCAGAGGTTTATGATCCATGCATTAGCAGTATCAGCTGGTGCTGCCCACCATGCACAGGGTTCTCTCTCTTCTTGCTAATGTAAAAGTCACAGAAAGGTTATGTCCCATGGTGGTCTGCTGAAGCTGGTTGGTAATAGCACCAGAAGGTAATCTGTAAGTGAGTGGGATCTAAGTGCAATATGCAGCCAATGATGGATCTGGTAAAGAGCTCATGCAAAAACCTTCAATACTTTGTCATGTTAAAGCCACACACAAGATTCGATGGACCAAAAGAAACTAGAGCAAAAATGTGAAGTGGAAGGAAAGCGATGCATGATTTGCATTATTAAGATTATTTCATTCTGATATCCTTCAATAAAATACAATACAATAAGCCTGCCGAAATGCACAACAAATCTCTTTCTTTCTACCAAACACTGAATGACAAAAAGCTTCAGGCTGCTGCATTAGTCTCAACAAGACCCTTTTTTTGAAACACAATTTTGTTTGCAGAGACTTCAGTGTCCATTTTATTAGTCGTTTCAGCTGTTTTGTTTATTTATATTGGATATTTAAAATGTCTTCTGATTCCAGAGTTAAATGTTTGCTAGAAATAAACGTTTATTGATCTTTGAGGGGAGATTACCTTTTAAATTACTTAAAAATTTACTCAAAACAACAATATTATTGTTCATTCCAAAACACATTTACATATTTTCACCTATTCCTAATTTGGAACAATAAAGCTGTTCGTTTACTGATAAAATAATATTTAAAAACACAACTCTTATCTTAAATATTCTATTGCTACAGCTTAGAGGGCCACAGAAAATCTTCTGGTGGGCCACATATGGCCCACGAGCCTTCAGTTTGACGCATGTGCCTACAACAGGTAAGTGAACAGGTTTGAACAAAAGCAACAGAGCCAGGTATTTTCACTGCTGCTTAATCCATGGAAAATCTTTGTTTGGAAACTTTCTGCTTTTAAGAACATTGATACCGACTCAACCAGAGTTTGTACGGCTGCTCTGTTAAACAGCAAACAAAAAGAATCACATTGTTTTCCAACTGCCTCATATTCATGAACCAAACTCAAGGAAATTACCCTTACTGGGAACGCTTGGCTCGGCTTCACATGCACACATCCGGGTTTTATGGCAGAACAATCCCAGCCTTCCTACTGCAGAGCTGAGGAATAAAATGCTCTGTTGCTGATGAGGAAAGTCCAGAAAGAGAAGACACATTCATTTTCAGGCTTATTTTGCTTCACACGACCAACTAAGCTTTCTGCAACATGCTTTATCTGTATTCATGTCTCAACTCTAATGATGATGTTTGCTGTAAAACCAAAAGCTGCATTTTCTCGTAATTTGGTATAAGAAATATTGGGGCTTTATGAAACCCACCAACAGTCTGGCTATAACAGCCGTAGTGACTTTCCTGTGGGGAAAACAGTAAAATATACATTTTTAACACAAATTAAAGCTTGTTATTGCACTGACATATAGTGGAACACCCAGCTAGAAAACAACAGGAAAACATTATCTCTCCAAGCACTTCCCAATAAAAATGTTACAGGAGATGGAAGCTCAGTAACACAAAACCAAAGTATTTATTTGAGGAAACATGCAAACACATAGAGATTACTGACGCTGAGATATTCTGATTTGTGGGACATGGCATAAATGTGCAGCTTTGCTTGGTTTGATTTTATTTACTTATTTATCTCAAACATGTTTTTGAAAACAAGAAAACAAGCTTTATACTTTTAATATTGGACCAAGACCCAGAGAAATTCCTGTTAGTTCACAAATTGTGGCGTATTTAACAACCCAGAACAAGAATCAAATATGGAGAACCAACATCTAGCTTTTTTGTTGTAATCCTTACTTTTTGTTTTGTTGTTGTGTTTTCTTCTAATTTATGAAAAACAGTTTGAACTGCCTTGTTGCTGAAAATGTGCTGCATAAATAAAATGACCTTACTTTACCTGAGTGTGTCTCTTGATTTGATGCAGGATAAGAACAAATGGAAATGTTTATCTGAGCTTTTATCCTCGGCTCAATTCCTCATCCCTACATACAAGTTTAATCGTCGTAGAGAAAAAAGAACAACAGGAATAAAGGATTTCACTGCTAAACCTTTTTCATTGTCCCTTCAGCACATTAACTTTTACTGCTTTCTGTTTTCCTTCTCAAGTGTGTGTGGAATGCTGTCACTTCACCGGCTGACTTCGACCTGAACCGTCCTATGAATAGACCCAGACCAGGGAACCATAAATAGGCCTCGCAGCACAAAGCCAGGATGATGTTCCTGTACTGCAAGCTAAAGCCAATCAGGTTTACAAAGCAGCTGGCAGACAAATCAAATGATGACTCTTCCATTTCCAGAGCCCTCCTAACAGTCACAGCCTTGTTCTGAAAGCTGATTCATTTCCACCAAGAGACTAAATATCTCACATCCAGGGAGGAAATGACCATCCAGGGAAGACCTGCCTCATACAAATCCTGCTGAGAAAAGATACAGAAATGTTTGTTTTAAACTTATGATTCATTTCTCCTAATAACTTCCCATGTGAGAAACTGAGATGCCGGTGTCTTGTGACTCGGTCCAGGCTCTTCTAAATAAGGCCCTGAGCTCCTCTGTGATGTTCATCGTCGTGTTCAGCACTCACTGTCTTTATTTAAGGCCTCACACAGATCGCAGGGAAGTAGTAAATTAATGAAGTGATCCTCTGTTTTTAGGATGATGCAGAGGAGAGGAGAAAAAGAGAGAAGCAAAACTCCTGCTGCTGCTTTCGTGCCGTTGGAGCCTCAGAAGCGCTTGCAGAGCCATTTTGAGCTAATCAGACTTCACATGGCTGCGAGCAGCAGGCGTGTTGGTCTGACTATTTCAGAAACTGCTGATCTCCCGGGATTTTCACTCATAATCGTCTCTCGGGTTTATAGGCAGAGATCCAAATGAGAGAAAATATCCAGAAAGCTGCAGATGTGCAGACGGAAACGTCTTGTTGATGCGAGGGGAGAAAAGGCAGAGCCATTTGAGATGACATAAAAACGACAGCAGCTTAAATACATCCATCCAATGTAGGTAATCATGATTGAAAAAAATTATTACCTCCATTTTAAGGCACAACATTCATATCACCACAAACTCTTGAAAAACATTCCCATTTATGACACCAATTACTTAAAGAAATACGATATATGTGAAGTTGGAACAATGCTTTTATAATATTGGTGAAAATTATTAACACAACTGGCAGATTATTTCACTAGATGGGGGGAAACGTCTTGAAATAATCCACCAAATACCTTTTCATCAATTTTAAGGAATTATTTACTCAAACTTAAACTTTTCAGCAAGATAAAAGACCTGTTTTATATAAATAATTTCATATCTAAGTTAGTTTTGTCTTATTTCAAGTGTGCTAAGAAACGAGATGAGCAATACTTGGTGAGATTTTGTTGTTCTCTACAAATGTGGACTTTGAGAGCGAATCGCATCCTGCCACTGAGGGCAAATAACAGTTAAAAATGTATCCGCTCAGTTCTTTATGCTTTACACTTTCTCCCCACGTCGCGCCTCCTCCACTCTTTCGTCAGTCCTGCAGGGGGAACCTCTATAAAAACCTCCCTCCTCATGTGAGAGCCGGGTCTGGTTTCTATTAGCGAATTGGCACAGACCTGCATGTGCATTCTGTCTAGGTACAGAAGCTCTTAAGTCAGAAACATCCCCTTTTACAAGACAAGCCCCCCATCCCTCTCCATTTTGACTCACACACATAATCTATAGGGAGCAGCAGCCCACAGTCACCCCCCCACCAGACCACCCCTGCATCAGGGGACACGGGCGGCCCGGAACATTTGAGTCTCCTGGTACGCTTGTGCGAGTCAACACGTATGTTTCCATGAGTAAGAAGCGGGCTTGAACTCCCTGAGGAGCTGCCGTCATGGGCGCGACCGGCTTTTCCTCCACAGATCCACCTCAGCTCATCAGGATCCGGCTGAACCGCAGCCACCAAGGACTTTGATTACTCTTGGAAGAAATACTTTATGCTCGTTGTAACACCCCATGTGAACAATAATGACGTCTTCCTGGAAGGAAGGGTAGGAAAAAACAATATTGGATAAGGACCATAAAATCGTCTGGATTTGGCAATAAATACATGGACTTTATGAATGGTCCAAGTTGGTAGTTTTAAAATGAACTTGGCAGATTCTGGTTTCTTTTCACGTGTGCAATTGGCAACACACAACCTACAGGACTCAGTATAAAATGGAAGCTGGTTTGTTTACATATACATTGACCTTAATCTTTTTCTAGTAACAATCATTGTTTCAGTTTTTTCTTTTCTTTTCATTAATTGCCAACGTATTCGAGCCAGAAAAAAACAGATATTTGGAAATATAACTGTGCTTTGTGAGTTATATTTATTACTGTGTTTTTTTGGGTATGACACAGTAATAGATGCGAACAAAACGTAAAATTCTGGATATGAAAAGCGGGAAATAATCCAGAGCCAAATCCTGCAGCCAGGAAACGCTGAAGTTCATCTGGTATGGCGCCTGCCTTGTGCCGGCCGCTCTGTAAACATATAAAGCTCCAAAGATCCATCCACTGTTTACAAACTGTGCCCTCAATTTTAGAACGCATGTATACAGTTATGCAATTTGTGTACACAGTTAGGTTTGAAAATTATGCATGAATTTGTCTGCTTGCCATCAAAAAGAAAGACTTTTGCCATCCTGTTTGGACAAATTGGTACGGCTGACAGTTTTGTTGGCAGAGTTTTACTGATCTTTGGCAAGAACACACAAATTAGGGGGCTTTACAAAACAGCAGACGTAAACTGACAAGTTTTTCAAGTGAGAATGTGAATTTCCACAACATTTTCTGGCCTGGCTTTATTTCTGTATAGAAACAAATATTTGAGAAAACGCTTTCTATGATGTAGTTATCATTACGCTAGCTTAACCAGGGTGTGTCCAAATTCAGGGGCTGCTTTCTTCAAAGGATTTGGGGCCAATCGAAGGTCAATTGGCCCCAAAGGTCCCTCAAAATGCGACTCACCAATTTCAGAGCCAATTTCAACCTTCGGTTTTAGCGAATCTACCTGATCAACAAAGGTTTGGTCCTTCGAAGGATGATGAATGTGTCTGGAAATCTACGCTCAGCTGTAGAGGAAGAGTAGATTAATATTCTTTTAAATCACACTTGTATAAAGTAAGTCAGAAAATCGACAAAACTGATTCAACACCATCCATTAAAATCTGTATTTTTTTATGTACATATTCATTGTTTTATGTCTATTGTGTATTTTTCTACGCTGCACTGTTTTACTTCTGGAGCTCTTATTTTGTCATGTTCCCTTTCTGTCGTGAGAGCTAAAGTTTCCCATTTCTTGGACTAATAAAGGATCATCTTATCTTAATAATGGTAACAAAGCCAGGATTTTATTGTGCTTCGTAGAAAGCTTTAGCGATTTGTGGGTTATAAAGTTACTTTGTAGTTGTTCTGTTGTTTTGTAACCAAATCTTTGGGTATAAAATTACATCTTTTGTATCTTGGGTCACTTTGTACCCTTCAGGGTATTTATACGTGTTCTGACACCTAACAATTTACTCAGTTTACTGCAATTAAATGTGGTTATGTTACTCAGATAAATAATGATAGCATGTGGACTATTTAGATTGATCTGGGCTCCTAATGTGTCGTGTTTAGTAAGATTTAAGAGGCCAAAATGGGGATCAACCTTCAGAAAATAGTATAACTTATACAGATGGATTGTTTGAAACATTTTTATTGGTTAAAATACAAGAGAAAAAACTGATTTGCACTGGTTTATTCATAAAATTGTTGGTTTATCTGTTCAAAATAGAAGAAGTAGGAGAGGTGCTCATCAGTTGGCAATTTAAGCTGGAGGCGAAAACACAAAGTGCCTCAGAAAATGAACGTTGAAACAGAAGGATACGTTTTTTACAGGAACATTCTCATGCATCACTAATATGCATTCCGGTTCTTGTAAAATGAATGATGAAGAGCCTACTGTGCGTTTCCAACACATCAATTAACCCACACTCACAGCATCCTTCCTTAGACTTGTGTGACTTATACAGAAAATGGCTAATTGTGAAGCTTCGTAGCAGGCGTTTTCTGCTGAAGTCGTTGAATCGGCCTGCCTCCTGCATCAGCTCAGGTTGAAATAGACATGACTTCATGGTGCCCGTGTTGTACGCTCCCCTGCTTACCGCTGTAATTGCTTCCATATCGCTCAGCTGTGGCACAGGCCGAGCCGATGAAGCTGGTGGGAGGCTGAGAGGAGAGATCTGAGGACAGCACCATCTGGGTGGAGTCATTTCTTCTCCTCGTGTTAATGACACAGCTATGCAGACCTCTCAGTGTTCAGTGTGTGAGTAAGGCTTTCCTAAATGTGGATCATCACATCTTGAACCATGACCTCAAACAACCAAGATCATTACGTGTTTAAAAAGTGGAGGAAAGTACATTCAGTGTATTTAAATCTAACATGGTTGATGCAAAATTCCCCAAAGTTTAAAAAAATCTTTTTGATGTATCGTTCTGGATACTTTCAGGGATTTTTCTCTTTTTACTTATCAGCACAGACAGGTCAGATGACTCCCCTGACAGACAGTCTGAGGCAGATATTTGACGTTAAAGTGAATGATTTCAGTGTCCAGACTGCATGCAGGTGTGCAGATGATCAACATCATGGCTATGGGCAGAGCCTGAATGCCACAGCTGTCTTTTCTGACCTCAGTGAACCAGGTGTTTCCACGTCTCTGAAGCTTCTTATTGATAAGAAAAATCACAAAATAAAGCATCTGTAGCAGATCAAATGTATGAGTGGGCACCTTTCTTTAACATATGAAAGACAATGAGATAATGTTTTAATGAGCCAACGTCAAACTACAACAGCATAGATTTCTGTCAAAAACTCAGAAACTTTTAGATTCATTTTAGAAATTTTCTGGAAAAAAACTTAGAAATATTTGAGCATAAGTTGAAAATTTGCAAGAAAAAAAGGTTTTTAGATTAATCTGACACATTTTCTAAAATATTTTTTGAGATTTCTGAGTACAAAAGCTCAAAACTAAGCAAGCCAAAAGAACAATATTTTTAGATTATTTTAGTTTAAGGTAAAAAAAAAAAAATCAAAAAAAAATTTTTTTTTTTTGATTAATTACAGAAATTTTCTAGAAAATCTTGGAAATGTCTGATTTCAAAGAGTCAGAAATGTTTTGGCAAAAAATACAGAAATTTTTAGATCAATCCCAGAAATGTAATTTAAAAAAAGACAACAATCTTTGCTTTCTTGACCTCAGAAGGTAGAAAATTTCAGAAATTAATCTCAAAGTTCCTGACTTTTTGACTTGTTTTTTGTGACTTAATTGTTGCAACTGCTGGATTTATATTGTCTCACAACTACAAACATAACAAGTTGCTCCATTAATTTTTGGGTTGCTGTTTGTTTTTCCGCTTCAAGACAATGGATAAGAACTTGTAGGACAGGTGTGTCAAACTTCTTTTCGTTTTGGGCCAAATCAAAATCATGAAGGCTCTTAAAGGGCCGGTTGTGCTAGAATATGTTGATAAAACCTGTTCACAAACTGTTAGTATGTCAATAAATTCTTAAAATTACATAATATTATTGAAGATCTTTTCTGTCCCTTCAAGGACTAATAATAAATGTGACTTTTTGCTTACTCGCTGTATAAATCATGGACTATAGAGATACACCAACTGAATTCTCAAGAAACTGGAGGGATTGATTGATTTAAATTGGCAGTAAACAGATAAAAACTGCATTGATATGATTGATAATATAATATTTAATCACACTTAGTGTTTAGTCTAGGCTGTAGAGGGCCACAACAAAAGCTACGGCGGGCCGGATTTGGCCCCCGGGCCTTGAGTTTGACGCATGTGTTGTAGGAGAAACATATAATAATACAGACTTAAGTATTTAAGTCAACGTGGGAACATTAGGCACACTTATGAAAAATATGTGAATTTAATCTCATAATCACCAGTGTTGACCTTTAAAAATGAAATATGAGAAAATATTTAAAAGAAAACCATCTGTATGTGTTTGTGATCATTCTGGCTGCGAGAAAGCGAGAGAGAGAGAGACTTTCAGCTGATGATACTGGAAACTTCACTGTATTAATTATGCATTTGCTTAAAAATGAGCAAAATCTTGTTTTACAGCAACATATCTCTCTCAAAGTGTGATGTAAATAATTAGTAACTGCTTATGGTTGAAAGGCATGAAAACATGCGCTTTTATTACTATTATTATTACTAAAGTAACAAATGACAAAAATGATGACTTTATGAAAATATGAAGCGATTCTCTCTGAAAGAAATATGCTGCGGGAGACAACTTAGAAACTAGAGAAAAACCAACCAACAGCTTGCAGGCAGTGTTTGTTGTACAGATTAACTAACAGGATAACTTGTGTTAATTATTAAGCTTTGTAGAAGCATTTTGGATGCACAGACTCTGCTAGCCTAACAGGGTATTTAGCTTTTATATGAACATTACTGAAACCGTTTGATTACTGAGCCATCTGGATAAAAAACAAACAAAGGCTTAAATATGCAGAACATATTTAAGCTTTTCTTCCAGATTTTGTAGATTTGTTCCCTCTTTGAGTGCGTTATATAATTATCTTCTTAATTTATAAATGCAGGCTGTGCTGAATTAGAGCCTCAGGATCCTCATCAGCACAGCATGGGGCCATGCCTTCCACTCTTTGACACACCTGCTCTAATAGCGTATATTAAAACCAGCAGTAATCAGAAGGCTGGCTAAATTGCACTATTGCCACTTAATGAGAAAACATTTGCATGCATTTTTAATCACTTTAAACGTCGATTTCATACTTAAAAGAGATAGATAAACAGAGAAAAGGTAATGAATAAAGAACAGCTGTGCTAAACCAAACAAGGGTTGCTCTCTGACTCATTGGCTCTCACCCTGTAATCAACTTCAACAAAAAGAGGGGGAATAGAAAAAACACAGATGCAGGGGAAAAAAAACTCAAGACTTCAGGTGGATCTACAAAGAGCGCGTTGATCCACCTGTCAGCTGCTGGTGGAGGGTGGCGGTCAGAGGGGCGGGGGGCTCGGCCGCTCTGGAGGGCAGGCTGTGATTAGCAAAAAGCTGGGCGATGACCTCCTCTCCCTGGGTGAGTGGTCACACTCGGCAGGAGTCTAATGAAGGGCCCCGAATGCAAAGAAAGCCCTGCAGGGTCAGAGGCTGATGTCAGAGAGAAACTGCAGAAGCCTCTAATCAGGTGACACCAAACACAGAGGGCAGAGGCCCAGACACGTGCAAGAGTTGAGTCTGTGTGAGAATACGGTGTAATTCAACAGATTAATCTCTTACAGCTGCAGTATGTAGCTTTCATAAGAAGTATTTTTTAGATATTTGTTAAAATATCATGAGTTTGTTCTGAAAGTTTGATCTCCTCCCTTTGCTGCTTTGCTGTTTGAAGAAATGCACAACTCCCGACCAAAGCAACCAATCAGAGCCAGGAGGAGGGGCTTAGCGCTGTCAATCACCTCATGTCCTCACCGTTAAAAGTTTTGATGGCTAAGGAACAACTCAGAGTTACAGGATAAGCGTTTATCCGCCATAATCAATGGCTACGCTAACTAGCCTGAGCATTCAAATAGTGATAGAGGAGATTATCTGTCTTCATACCAAACTGCCAGACGTAGTGATTACAGTGATTAGTTATTACATATTATTTACATAAAATAATTTAGATTATAATTCATTAATAGCTGTTAGCTAGAAATCCCATCCTGTCTCCTGGCAACCCATGCAGAACTCCAGAAGTTTTGGTCAGCTGGTTTTATCACTGTATGCGCTGTACAATGGCTGCTGGAAAAGACGACAGTTTTGTTGTTGGTTTACCGTCCAGAAACCACTTGCTGCATTTTTGCTGGTTGTGCAGAAGGCTCTACTTCTGCTTTTCAAAGATGTACGGTTGCATAATTGCACATCTGTTGGCAGCCATTTTTAAAAGGAAATGGTAAACGTTGAGTTGGGGCGGCATGACCCTTATCAAATCACTCTGAAAGGAGCTCAAAATAAGTAGAACCTCATTATCTATTAATACTTTTATGCAAAAAATGGAACAGACATGTTTTGTACAGACAATTCACTTATCCTAACTTGTAATAATTTCAGGAACCAAAATTAGTTTTGGTCATGGGTTTGAAGTGAGGGAATCCGTTCACATAAACAACAAGAAGTCTTCACCCAGCACCCATATTTCTCCTGCTTGTTTCTTCTGGTCAGGAAGAAGTGCCCTAATTGCTTCTATTTTCTTCCTCTGAAGTTGCACCAATTGCTTTCAGAGCTCAAAATAAAACCTGAGATGGTGAAAAAAATAAAAACAGCACTGGAGTCTGTGGGAAACTCCAGCAGAGGGTGAAGCGAAGCAGATCAGGACGTATTCATTAACCATCCTGCTGCACTCCGGTTCACGTTGCTGCGCCAAGAATTTATGGCAGTTTGAACTCTTCATCTTCTTTCAGACGTCTTAAGCTCCACTTCCAGGAGCTTAATCGCAGGGAAGGGCGTTTTGGGTTTCAATTGGATTTTTTTCTTTTACCATCTCCAAGGATGCTGTCGGATATGGGAGTAAAGCAAATCCTTACCAAGATCACGAAGGTGTCTTCTGATGTTTTTCAGTGACGCTTCATCAGTCTAACTTAACTCTTGCAGACCCAGACGGTCGAAGATCCCTGGTTATTAGATTTGGGTCACGTTTCTTTTGAGTTCATAGTGAGAAAGCCTCAGGAAAGTGCTGAACCAGAACATTTTCCTCGGGAACAGCCGTGAGTGTTTGGTCATTAAGGAGAAAAAGATGAGATCCGATTAACATTTTTTTTACCTCCCAGTCTACCGTCTTACGGTTGCAAAATCTCCCCAGTCAACATACCTCTGCGTGCCAGTACATAAATCTGCTGAGAACCAGTCCGGGATAAACTGGAATAAAAAGACAGAGTGGGCTTTACTCTTTTGTCTGTATCCCAAACATGTCCTGTTTCCTGTGATTCAAAACGCAAACTGGGTGGAATGAAGGAATGAAAGAGAAGACAGAAACCCAGTCAGCATTCCTGAGCCAGAGCTTAGCTACATGTTTGTGTTCTTAACCTGCTCCATTATCTATTAGGCCGATAAAATGCCGATGTTGACATTGACTCTCAGATGTAGAGGAGCTCTTAAAAGGGCCAAACTCTGACTGACCTCACATTTCTTTGTTTAGTCCACATGTCAAAGTTACGTCGCCCTGTGTCAGGACGAACAGTTCCCCGAAACTCCCGTTCTCTCTGAGGGGGATCTCCTTTCCGCTGCTCTTCAAAAACTGATATAAATAACCTTCTGAGGACATCCCCGACGTATAATTAATTTACCAGAGAAGTCGGCCAGCGATGAGGCGCTTCTGTGTTATGACAAGCCTCTCTATCAAAACCATCACCTGTTGGACTCCCACCATGACTGTTTTCCCAGCGGTAACTTGAGAGGAACGTTTACTTCCCAGCACAAGGAGGCACAAAATGTGACAGCAGATAGAAAATAGATCCTATGTGCATAATGGAAGTTGATATGTACTTCTTGCTGTGCTTCCTAACAAATGTGTGAAAGTTTTTGTCGACATTCTGCTTTGCAAATGCAGTGTTTCCATTAAATGCGGTCAAATTAAAATCACATGAATAAATTTGTTTCTTAAAAATGACGAATGTAAACATTTACGTGAGATTATATTCTTGATTTATGTAACAGTAATCAAAACAGACATCGGCGGAGTTTTGGGGAATTTGTAATTGGTGATTTTACAGAAAAGGCTTGGATTCAACACGTTCGAATGACAAAGATCTACTTTCAGTTGCTCCACTAAGGGGGGCCTGCAGGAGGACGTGACCCCCAAGAATCACGTTCAGTACAGACTCATTGTTTTCAATCAAGACAGAAGTGTAAAAACCCAATAAATACATAAATACATGCATTTTTACTGGCCTGGTATGGCCACCTCTGTAAAACAGTTTAGAAAAACCTGTCCTTTAATTTGATTGTATTTGTTTAGTGGGAGAAAAAAATCCCCTTGTTGTAGAAATGGATGGATATTAACAGATGTTTTTAAGCTACTTAGAGCTAAATTAAAAGCCAACCTGTTTAGAGTTGCCTTTGAAACATTTTAAACAAAACATTAATCAACAATCTGATGTGTAACGATGGCAAAATGTAATGTTTCTACTATTGTCTGTGCTCTGATTATGTCTTGTTTTTATGATGTAAAGCACTTTGAAATGCCTTGTTGCCAAAAGGTGCAAAACAAATCAAATATGATTTGATTTGGATAAAACTAAACATGTTTTTTTCTGTTTGTTAATGGACTGAATGTAAAAATGATTCAAAATTCAAAATAAATAGAACAATGGTCTTCTATTTTGCTCTATTTCCGAATTGCAAATATGCAACAATAAAAAAATAAAATAAAAAAAGCCACAACTCATCAGTTTTAATCTAAGCTGGATGTGTAACTTTGCTTTTGGTATGATCCTGAAAGCATTTCTGAATATTCCAAAGATGGAAAGTACAACACGTCCTCCGGCACCATTTTGCTACAAACACACAAACACTGATCTGCTTGTGTCAGCATTCTCCTCACGGTGTGGAAAGTCTTATCCACAGCAGCAGCAGCAGCAGCAGCAGCAGCAGCAGGCCTCTGCATTGTTTTTACAGGTAGACCAGCTGAACCCCTTTTGTTTCAGGAAATTAGGTCATTTGATTGTATCATCTAAACACTGTACTGTGATTCAAAACTAAGCTCTCCTACATGTCAGCACAGCCTGTCCCCTGCTGGGAATAACACACACACACTGTGAGTTTTATACAAGAAGAGGAGAATGAATTGTAGAAATGTGGCTTCAATTACAGCTAAACTGCTCCACTGCCTTGATAGGAGTTAGACGTTTGCCACAAGGAGGGAATGTTACATGATTCACTTAAATCATCCAGAAGGGAATAGGGCACATGGACAGGAAGTGACTCTGTGTCCTTTCCCAGATTTAATAAAAAAAAAACATGTTACTCCTCTTCCCTCCTCTGCAAAACAACGGCTGATAGATGCAAAAAGGTAATGAGCACAGAAAAAAGTTTTCTCCCTGCTTTAGATTTAATGCTCAGGACTAAGGCTACATTTTACTATGGAAAGGATGATTTATTTTAGACATTACAGGCGACTAATCCTTTCATGTAAAGATAAACGCGTGTGGCTTTGTGATATCAGTGTGCAGCATTCAAGATCCTAAAACTATAAGCCAGGCAACAGATGTAGTTCCAAAGTGAGATATGAGGGGCAGTTCAAGCCAGAGGCAGAATGCTTTATGGCTTTCATGGCCCCTCAAAGAAAGAACTGAAAGTTTATCACCGAAGGAAAGTTAAGGATCGTTGTTGTCGTGGTTCCTGCACAGAGGAAGAGGGTGAATGTCATGGAGAAGGACACATACACACACACACTCACACACACACACACACACACACACACACACACACACACGCACACACACACGCACACAGACACACACACACACACACGCACATTGTTGTACTCCTATACAAACTTAGGATTTTGTATTCACTTCCATTTATTTTAGCAGACATTTTCCCTAACATTACTACCCCAACTTAATTCACACCATAAGTCTAAACCTAACTAATAGAGCACAAAAAAGTGAAGACAAATGACATCACTTTGTAGATAAATATTGTGAAATTGGTCCTCTTTATGGATTACATACAAGACCACACTCACATCTTTGTATTTCTACCATTATTAGTTCTTTCCCAACCCCAATCTTCCACCCAAAACTTAATTTACACCATTCCTCTAAACCAAACTCCTCTATTAGGACCAAGATCTGATCCCCAAAGGCCTCATTGAACTTCAGAGGGCTAGGAAATATGCCAGAAATGGTCCTAAATAGGACAGTTAAAAAATACATATTTATGTGTGTTATGTTCTCTATCTTTACAAGCACTTTGCATTGATTTCCATTCAACGCAACCTTTAACCCTTGACCCAAAGCAGCACTGCTCCTTTTGGGAACCAAGGTTTGGTCCCCAGAATAAGCAGTGGGTCCAGCCACTAGTTTGCAGCGTCTGTTGGGAAAATGGACCTTGCAATGTAACAAAGACAAGGTCAAAAGCGCACACACAAACTCCATCACCACCATAGTCTTTCGATGTCCAGTAAAGAAAACCATCCAGGAAGCAGCTAGTTTTCTTCAACAGCAGGATTTTATATCTTACATTGACTACTGAGCAGAAGAAAACAGAATTTATGTCCGTCCAACATATATATTGCATATAAGACAAAGTAAGAACCAACCTTAGGAATTTTGCTATATTAGATTTAAGTGTTTATGCTTATGTTGAACATCCTTACATCAGCACTGACAGTCCAACTCCGTAAGTCCTTGGTTTGTGCAAAGTTGGAAAAAAAAAAGTGTAGGGAGAAATTTTGTAGATTTCCAAATGTATCCCTTATCTCTGTGTCTGTAATTTGTATCCATCCATCCATCCATCTGTTTTTGCATGTTTCATGCAAAAACCACTGTGGAAATCTCTTTCATAAATTTGTAGTGAAGGTTTCATATTTGGAATTAGGAAAATAATGGAAATTTGAACTGGAAAATATGAGGGAAACTTGGCTAATATCATTTCCTGTAACATAAAACAGTAGGAAAAGTTATTCCATCCCAGGCCCCTTCCTTTCTTTTGTTCCATTTCCACGGGTAATTTGCCGTACCACGGGACTAAAACAGGTAATTTGTAACATTACCTTTTTGTAACCCAAAGCCAAAGCGAATGTAATTTATTTTAAAAGGCTTCTGATAAATAAATCACATCTTTAGTTTGGGGCTAAAGGTTGTTGCTTAGCAGCTATGCAATTTTAAAGGCAATTTAAGATTGCCTTTAGGATTTTTAGGCATAACACCAATTGCTAATTGCATGGGTTTTCTTACAGGACTGAAGTGAAATAAAAAGGTGCAACATTTGAGAATAAAAAACACAGAAAACGATTCAAAAGACTGCAGTTGTGTGACGCTGTGCTTTAGTTTTCTACAGATTGTTGTTGTTATCGGGAATGTTGGGTGTAGCGTGAATGACGTAGCGATCCTTGGAGCCCAGAGAGCGGTACAGGATACACCATGTTTTATACAGCTGTGTGTCTGCAGCTGTGTTTCTGGCCTGCTGGGAGTCATTCAGCTACTCTGCCATGCCTGACTTTGGTTTCTTTTCTGCTTGCTCTGCCTTTAACAACTTACAAGTCTAGAAGTAGATGACATAATAAAAATATCAAGTTGCCTTATTGCAAACTGCGGTTAAATTTGTAGTTTTGGAAAAAAATCAGCTTTCAGCTTTTTTCAGAAATTGAACTGAGCTACTAGAAACCAAACCTACTGTTAAGCATAAAAAAAACTTATTTGAATCTCCCTGATGTTTCTGAGTGGATTAGTAAATTAGAAACTAAAAGTAAGTTACCATAGCTACGAATTGGATAAAGGTTTTAACATCCCTCACAAACAAACAGAAGCTGTTTTTCTATTATCTATAAAACTGCTCAAACTGAAAGTGCAGAAATAAATTTGCATGATCCTCCCACCCTTTAATAGGTAAAACAATATTGCAGTCGGTGTTTCTGCATTTTATAGCCTAAAGCGGAAGACACACCCATAATTCACACAAAGTTTTTATTTTGTTTGTTTCTATTATTTTTTTGTATCTTTGATTTTAATGACATAGAGAGCAGAGCCACAGATTTCCTGTATGTTTTTACTCAAAAACAGACTTGATGAAAATGGGCTGAAATTTGTTGCAGGGAATAACAATATCAATAAAAGTTGAAATTGTGTAACTTTGTATATTTCTCTGGCCTTTTTAATTAAAATACTTATGAATTGGCTGCTGGAGAGGTAAAAAGACAAGAAGACATTTATTTTGCATTTTTAACTGAAATAAATAAACTGTGACCCTGGCGACCCCACAGTACGAAATGTTTGGAAACTACTGAAGGAGACTGTGCCAGTACTGATCTGTGATTGGCTGCAGTTTGGACTCACTATTACGACTGGCCTCTACAAATGTCCTGACAAGCTGTCATTCTGTTCTCAAAGTGATGATTTTGTGACTGCACTTGATGAGTTTCTTGTTTAGTCTGAGTTTTAACAACACCCTGATTTGCAGTTGTACTTCTTGGATTCTGGGTCAAGCACTGGTTAATTTCCTCCTTTAATTACTGGATACTTTTCACTGTTTTGCAGTAGGCACAGGAGGCCACAGGTAATGCATTTATGATTTTATGTTTGGATAGCAAGTGAATGCTGAAAGGTGCATTTTTAACAGTAGAAGATTTGGTTAGTTTTAAACAGAAATGAGTAGAGGCCCCAAAACACTGCATCCATAAACTCAATTACTCAAGTAAAAGTAAAAGTAAAAGCGTATTTGTGAAATATAGTAATTAGCTGATCAGACCTTTTAATTTAATATTTAAGACTGATCAATTTAGTATTTTAAAAACAAATTAAAATCTTTTTTAAACAACTTAATTACAAAATAACAAATCCAGGCAGAGGAAACACTTTTACAAGACAATTTGTTTTATATAAACCTTGACACTATACATTACATACTACACATTTTGTATGAATTACAGTGAATAATGTAAAATTGCAATACAGTAGATCATTAGCACAAAGTTCTTCCACTGTCAACATTCAGTGTTTCTTTAACAGTGTCAGCAGGTAGAAAAAAGCACTAGAATAACAAAGCTTGTGTTTAAGCAAGAAGTCTTCCTCTAAACTGCAGGTATAACTGCATATTGTGCAATTTTGTCTTCATCTGGTGATGTTGCTCTTAGTGGGAAGAAAATATCCTCTCATATTTTCCTATCTTGCTTTTATGTCGTTAGACCTAAAATGTGTTTTGCTTGACCTTGAACTGAGGCTGCACGATCTTTACCGACGAGTATCGGTAAAGATCGTATCATTGAAGTAAAAGCAGCACCTCCATTCAATGAGCAAATAGGTAATTGTATGTTATGTGTAAAAATGCTCCATTTTATGGATTATGGATGGAGAGAATAGAAAGTTGCAGTTGTTTTCATTCTTTACTGCTTCCAGCTTTTAGGAGGAAATTTGGATTCCTCTCCAGAGCTCACAAAATGAACCTTGCGCCAGCGATCTGGATTTCCCTCAACGGTTCAGCCAGCATGTGAGTGGCAGCGCAGACCAGTGAAAATACCACGGGCAGGTTTTTATGAATAGCGCCATTTAAAAGCAACTGGTTTCAGTGAAGGTCTAACGATGCCACCGAGGCGGCGTCACAAAGACAGAGAGGAATAAGAGAAAGCATTATTTCCTGGCGCTGGAGCAGCACTTTCAGACCGGGCCAGTGGACTGAAGCGGTGAGGCAACTTTCCATTTCACATACGTCACTCCGAGCTCCCAGATGCTCCTTATGGCTCTGCCCAGTCACAACAGTAAAGATCAAAGCCAACATTAAGCTGATTGTTATGCACAGCTTTCAACACTGAGATGTCAGATAATAATGGAGGCTTTTAATGTAAAATCTTTCCATAAGCCTGGGATTTGCTCCATCACCAGCTGTACGGCTGTCAGACTCAACTGGCCTCTTCCGGCCATTTGGGAGCGAAAGCAGAAGAAAGGCCAAAATTTATGAGAAACAAAATGCTGGCACTGCGCCACAATTGTTCCAAAGGTTCAACAGTTAATTAGTTTGTTTGGGGTTTTTTTTTTACTTTTAAAGCTGTATGCTTAGTACAAATAAAAACAACAAATGGAAAATAAGAGAAATATTGCATAGCTTGGAAACTCATTTAAGGGAAACTGCAGTAAATTAGCTTAGTGCTTTTTAATTTAATAAAGCAACGCAAGAAACAGTAAATCCTACCATTAAATGAAACATTGGAGGCTTTCTTTCTTTTCTATTTCATTTGGTTTGTCAGCTGCTTTTTTAAATCAAAAGAAACCAACAATCTATTTCAAATATAACTTTCCGATTTGCAGGATTTATGTCAACATAAAGTGTATTGAAGTGCTAAGCTTAAAGAAACTTAAACTACATGGAAAAGTGCCTGGGTTTTATTGTTTTACCCCAAAGACTTGTAACTTTTATTTAATTGTACTAAATATGCTGTAAAAAACATTGGGTGGAAAACAATCCATTTTGGGTTATTCGGTTAACCATGTTGGTCTTTTCTAGTGTGCTGCATTATGTGTTGGACCAGACATCCTAAATTAAATTTTAAACCTCCTAACAGCAAGTTTGAAGGACTAATGTATAGTTAATAAATAAGTCTATCAATAGGGGCTTGAAAGTACCAACATAAAAACAACAACCTCACAACATCTAATGGCAAAGAAAGAAAACAGACCTTATGAGGTGTATAGCTTCAAACTGAC
Source organism: Poeciliopsis prolifica (assembly GCF_027474105.1). Classification (NCBI taxonomy): domain Eukaryota; kingdom Metazoa; phylum Chordata; class Actinopteri; order Cyprinodontiformes; family Poeciliidae; genus Poeciliopsis; species Poeciliopsis prolifica. The sequence goes on along the minus strand of NW_026562421.1, from coordinate 58,800 downwards.
TTTGCAAAACAAAATCCATACCATTATAGGATACAAATAATAAGCATCCGACTGCATTCCAGGCATTGGTAATGTGAAGCAAATTTGCTTGGAGACAAAAAAAAAAGTTGTGAAAATTGATTGAAAAACCACAAAAAGTCTGAAAACGTGTTGAAGACTAAAACGGGCCCTGTGATCATGTTTTTGTATAATTTAAAAATAATAAGGCTCTTTCTAATTTCTTATGTCACAATTTTGTTTCTGTGTTTAGTTCAAACATCATAAAACCAGATTTAGGCTTAAATAAAAGACCCAGCAGTTTTTATAGCTATAATTATATTAATATTGAAGGTGGAAAACAAAGTAACTAGCGTTTTAGTAATAAAGACATAATATTGTTGCCATAAATTATTTTGCACAAAAATCAGTTGGTGTTGAGAAAAAAGCAAATTAACTTAAATTTTCATGCACATCATTTTAACATACTCTGCAAGGATTCTGCCATCGTCATTAAAGCCACAATGCGGGATTGTTTATTTGTTTTGTCTCACATTTTCTTGGCACTGATTGGACGCCATGTGACACAGAGGTGAATTTATGCTGCCATCTAGCGCTCAGAAACTGTGTTGCAGGTAAGTGTTGATGGTTCTCACTTTCCACCAGTTGGGTTGGTTACATGTCATCAAACCTTACAGTCTGGGTTCGTTTATTTCCCTGCATTTACAGTTAATAAAAGTAGAGAATGAACATAAAACAATTTCTACACCACAAAAGTAAAATTTGATAGAGAAAATCGCCTCAGAACTACAAATATCATATGCAGAGCCAATACGGTACTTATCAAACAGCTGCAAGACAAATGCAAATAAAAAGATATATATTTATAAAGTGACCAAATTAAATGTATATAAGTCTAATATGCACATATGGTTAGTTGAAGGTTATGAAGATTTGCAAAATGAAGCTGGTGATATGTGAAAAAATTAGACATAGAAAGCAATAGAAATGCCTCGGTATAAAAATAAACACACAGAGATGTTCTTCAAAAGCTAAAATGCTGACATGGTCTAATCTTTTACCCAACTAGAACACAACGTTTTTAGTTACATTGTTAGATTTTTTTTATGCAGAGGATTGAAATTACATGGCAGATCATAGATTTTCATAGAAACTCATATCTGTGGGTTTTATCACAAAACGCCAAGAGATGAAGTTTTTAAAATATGGTCTTAACACCACATTGGGTTATCAGTAGTCTGTCATTTATGAGTGCAAAAAACCAATACTGAAATGTAAAACCTAGAACAAAACAAAACTCTGAAAGTTTATCTGCAGAAGTTTGTAAGAAATTCTTATTGTTCATCTACAACAAGAAAGTGAAATACTGGACCATGACCCAAAAGAATAGTTTCCATATTAGAGCTTTGAGGTGGAGACTTTATGTTATTGAGGTTGTTTTTCTGGGTAAAGAGCAACTTCAGCACCTTGAAGCTGACTCTGATTGGTTGTTTTTGGTGGCGAATTTCAAGAAGATCTATATTTTTACAAATTATGTCTCATAACAAACACTGTCAAGACTTAGTGACAGATTTGTTAAATGAGAAAGATGTAAAAAAAAAAAAAAAAAAAAAACATACTGGAACTGAAATGCTCGGCTTGTTAACAATCATCCGACATATTTCACTTGATAACGTGTTTTTACTTTTAAGTATGAGTCTTTTTGGTTGAATTCTGCTCGATTATAATCTCACATCACAGCTCTGTCTGGGCTTTCTCCAGTTCAACTGGATTAAGACTGTTCATGTAAATTTATAAAATCTCCATGGTATTTCAGCCTTATAATCTGTAAAAATATATATATATATTAAGAAAGGGAACCATCCACAGAATAAAACACAATTTCTGAATGAAGTACTTTATTGTTTTTATTTTTGTATAAAAACTTTTGTTTTTCCACTTTAGGCAACAAGTAGCATGAGAGTCCCGTTCTCACAGCTTTTAGGTGAAGTCATCAGTCTTCTCAACAATCGCTCACCCCTTTCATACAGTTAAACACACAAACACAGAGAGCGCTAGAGTTAATTTGGTAACAGTGGTCGCAAACCTAAATCTATGAGCAGAAAGCCAAAGACAAAAGCTCAACAATACTCTGCCTGCAATCATCATTACTTCAAACATGGTATCATGTCAAGGCAAGTCACACGAGCACAGAAGAGCCACGATAAATCTGCAGCCTCACAACAACTACAGGAGACCGCTTTGTTAAAAGACTGATGGATGGCGGCGTCGTTTAATTAGGTCTGAAACCACTGCCTTGTTGCAGCTCTTATACAGGATTATATAAAGACAATACAAAAGGCTAAAGAAACACATCAGACAACTTATACACAGCAGCACATCCTGTGTTAGGCGAGCCGTTGCCCAAAGCAACTGTGAGAATTTCAGGCACCAGAACAAAGGACAGATTTTGTGTAAGAGCTGCCGGCTCGCTTCCGCAGCTCCGGGTTCTTTAGACAGAGCTTGAAGAAAAGAAACCCAAAAAATAAAAAGTAAAAATAAAGTTACACGACTGCGTTTACACACTTGGTGACAAAAAAAAAAGAAAAAGCGCCTCATCTTACTGTCAGCACATTTAAAATTTGCAGTACGGGAACTATTGCATTTCTACAGGAGGCTTTCCAGTACTTTTTTAGTTCAGGATCAATCAGCAAGAAACATCTCCATGAAATCATTCCTCCCACCGGTTCACAAGTGTAAGTTGTAAATCTATAACATCAGCACCTTTTAGGTTTAAAATACGCATTCTTACTAAAGTTCCAGCTCTAATAGTCTAAGTAACATTCACGCATGCATGCACACGGATTTAAAACGCAACTTTCTCACCAACATGGACGTACGACAGTAAAGTAGGTTAATACACAAACACATTTCAGACACACAAAATCAAGCTGTAAGTCTGATTCATAAATTATTAACATCACATTGATTGGTGTAAGTACTTTTAGCTGCACATGTTGCAGATTACAATTAACTCAAATGCTTGTTTTTTATTTTCGAAGTGCCCCGTAAACGTATTTATACCCCTTGAACGTTTTCATATTTTGTCATGTGACATGATTTTGAATTCACACTGATACCCCGAAATAAAATCCAGTGCAACCAACTGGCCTCAGAAATCAACTAATGACTTCTGAAACAATTAATTGATTAATTAAATCACAGTCAACTAATTTAGTAATCGATTTATCGTCAATTAGAGTATAGAGACTCAAAAAAAAGGCTGTTTGCTGAAAAACGACAACATATTTAGAGCACTAATTAACTGCATTAACATTCAAGATAAAAACACCTTAAGATGTTAGTTTGTTTTAGCGATAGTGGCATCGTTTCAGATTCACAAAAGGAATGTCCTTTTATTGCCTCCTACGCTATAAAATGTTCATTTTCTTATTTTAAACAGGGATTGAACTATTTCCTTATATTCATGGAAATAATGAATACAAGAATTATTTCCTTATGTAACATTGTATATAAAAAAGTATCAAGTGTAGGGCTGTTGTAAATTGTTATTTCAGTACTCGAGAAAATTGTAACAAATAAAATAAATATTTTTAAATAATGCCATAACAGTGGTGTTAATATTGGACATCAGTATTAGCCAAACTTTTCATATCCATCTCTAAATAACTTTTCTGTAGATTTTCTGAGCTATTTTTGTTAAACTGTAACAATAATAACAATAAGTCAACCGGGACAAAAATGACAAAAAGTTAGAAATTTACTAATAAAATTAAGAAAACAGCAGGTCATCCTTTGTTATGCTAATACAGCTTAGCGTTCATCAACAACAGAGCTTTGCGCAACACAAATAATCATCATGGTGCTAAATATTAAAACATATTTTAAAGAAGTTTTAGATAATTTGCCTTGAGAAATTTTAACAATCAAGGTCCTTGAATCATTTGACGTTAAAGCCCTACTTCAATGTTTAATTGAAAAATCTGTAGAATGTGTCAAATTTTTTAATGCGATTAACTAATTAATCATCACAGAAATTGCAAGAATAATCAATTCTTAAAATAATCATGAGTTGCAGCCGATTGAACACATATTTATGTTGTGTGCAACATAATATCGGTATTATGTTTCACCTCCAGAGGTGTGTTGGAGGACATTATGAAACAAACAGCAGGAAGAAGGAAGACAGCAGACAAAATGCAGCTCGTCACCATCAGCGTGTGAATGGCTGAATGCAGTGAGAAGCGTTTTGAGGTCGTCCAGACTTGATGAAGGCCAGTTTACCGTTTACCAAAAACCAGCGGTGAGTTCAGGACAATCATAAGAAAAAATAATAAATGTTGCAAATGAATTGAGATTAAGAGGGATTTTAGGGGGTTGGATTATGAGCTTAAATATGCAACTAGTGATTCAGTACAGTGCTTACATTTACATCATGTTGATGTGTTAGAATGGCCTAGTCAAAGTCCAGACCTTATTCCTACTGAGAGTCTGTGGCAAGTGTTCTCCACCCAATCTGAGCTTGTTAGAATTTCAGTCAGGAAATACAAACGCACTCCACACTTTTCAGATTTATATCTGTAGAAGAAATCCTAAAACAATGTATCTTTTGCTTTTTCTTCAATTTTGCACTAATATTTGTAAGTCCATCACACAAAACACCAATAAAATTGATTTAAATTTGTGGTTGTGACATGATTTTTTTTTATTTATCTTTTTTTGAAGGTTGCAGGGGAACAAATTAGTTTCCAAGGCACTCTAGTTTGGCTCGATTTATAATCAGCACTTCTTTACACAAAAAAACAAGCATTGAATTGACTAAGAAGTTCTGTTCTGGCATTTTATCACAACATATGACTGATTATGGAGTAACAATGTGGCACTGTGAAAGAAATAACGTTTCCTTTCATTCCCAAACAGACTGCAATTACTGAAGAGCATCTAATTCACAAAAGACACATTAATTCAAGAAATAATGTCAGTAAATTAGCTATCAGTGAATTTTTCTTCTCATTCCTTTGACTGCAATTGTGCCGGCAGTCCGAAAGTAAGTGATAGTAACAACTAAGGCCAGTGCTAATCCACTGCCATCTTGGTTCTTCCTTCATATCTCCGAGCGGCGGAGCTGGTGCTGCTTTCACTTCACAATGTGCACACAGACCCAAAAAAAACAGCAGCTCTCCAGCATGTTGCAAATGCTGCGTGTACAGTACGCAAAAAAAAAACAAGTATCTCCAGGATCATTCGGTGTGGTTAGCAGAGGGAGCGATCGGACGCCTTCGTTTGGCTCGACTACAGCATCAGGTTTGTCATGGTGGAAAAAGAGCCAGCAGGTACGCCGGCATTTTGCACACAATTAGCAGTTTGTGTTCAGCGTTGATAGCTTTATTATACATCAAGCCAACAAAAAGGCTTCAGTCAGCATTTGCACTCTGTGTTTCTGTAGCTGAGTTAATGGTTTCCAAATAAGGCCGCATTCATCACCCCCGCAGAATCCCCTCTAAGGTTGATTTTATGTATTCATTCTCTCGCTGCACCCTGGGAGTGATCGTAATGTGCTTCCAGCATCTCTGCTTCTGTTTTCTGATGCTCTTAAGAAACTTAATGTTACTCACTAGAAAGCTATGTTCACACTGCAGGCCTTAATGCTCAAATCAGACTTTTTTTAATGACTTTTTGTTGTTGCTGTTGTGGTTGACTTGTATGCGATTTCCTGCATGAACTACATGCAGTGATGAAGTAGCGAGCGCGGTCACTAGTTGCATTTATATTTACCTAAATGTTGCGCAAACTTGAATTATGACAATAACTTTGCCAATTTAGAGAACAATTCAATAAGAACCTTTTGTGCTAAGATGGAAGTTTTTTGGCTGCATCAAAATTAGTGTATTTGTGAAAATTGTAACTTTTCTTTGCATCACATGAGTTGCAACTGAATCCAGATGCGACGGTAATACTGTGCAGCAGCGAGTCTGCTCAACGGCTGAGTTGCCATTTATCTAAACACTTCACTAACTGGAATTATGACAATTAATTTGCCAAATATAAACACGACAACTTTGAAAAAAACTAACACCAAGCATATTTCGCAAAATTGCAAAGGAAACATGATTTTTTTTGCGTCACACAAGTCACATGATCAACAATCGGATGTTACTACTGGCAGAAACGACAAAGAAGAAGTGATTTTAACTGTTTTTCTTTTTTAATGAAAACAGTGAAACAATTGTGAAATTATGTTGTTTCGACTTTAGTGAAACATCAACACAGTTTTACGCACATTTGTAATAAAAACGCAGCTAATGTTTTTCAATGTGAATGTAAAATTGTCCTACTTTCCAACTTTCTCTTTATGGATTACTCTCTGTTCAAGTTTAATTACTTTATATTTAAGCAAAAATAAGTCTGTGCATAAAATTATGTAACTTAAATTGCCAGCATTAGATTAGCTTTGCTGCCTGGCTTTTTTAAATAAGAAAAATATAAAAGAATTATTAAAAATACATTAGGTGGCAGAGAGAACATGTAATGCTATTCGCAGGGCAGAAAAAACTTACAACTTAAAATCGATTTCCAGAGCTGTGAATTGTGATTCTTGATAAAATTGTTTTTTTCTGCGTCTCTGGTTTAGGCTGCAGTGTGAACGTAGCCTAAGACACCTGTAGATGTTGTGAATAGCTGTGATAAATGTGGAATATGTAGTATTTACTCATCTTAGATGAAGCTATTGTGCAAAATATCTGCAAAGACGCTAATGCTAAACTTCAGGAGGCAGTGGATCTGCTTCTTTCTCCAAGCCGGACTCCTGGTTCTGCTCTTTTGGGACGTTGTTATCCGGACTTGAGAGACTCTTCTTCGCCTCCACATCTGTGCACAAGTGCATGTTGGTCAAACTGTCGCCCACAATCTGTCCGCTGGCATTGACGTGACGTGTGTCCCCTTGGAAATCTATAATTGCTTCCTGCTTCTTCTCTGTGAGCTCAGCTCCACCTGTGCTCTGTGAAGGCTCGCTCTGCGAAGGCTCGCTCTGCAAAGGCTCGCCCTGCAAAGGCTCGCTCTGCAAAGGCTCGCCTTGCAAAGGCTCGCCCTGTGAAGGCTCATCCTGCTCGTCTCCCTCAGCTGCAGGCAGCGTCTCGAAGGCGCTGGGCTCGATGGCGCTGAGCTGATAGTAGAGCAGAGAGTCTTTGAGGAGCTCCGACGGACTCTCCTCCTGGGAGTCAGAAATGCACAAGACGGTAGCGCCCGTCGGAAAAGGTCCCTGCAGGAGGATCTGATCAACACCTTGAGCTGCTTCTTCTTGCTCAGGCAGGAGGCAGAGAGGGTGTGACCCCGCGACCCCAGCAGAGCTCAGCTCCTGCTGCACCGCCTCCTCTCTCTCCCGTCTCTCCTGCTCCTCGGCGCTCTGCAGGTGCAGCACGGCCGTCTCGTTTTCCCGCTCCAGGATATCCTGCTCCACCAGGAGATCGTGGACCTCTTCCACCGACTGCACCTCGCTCTCCTCCAGCTCCGAGTCCAGGCCGATGCCGGAGGACAGGGTCGGGGACGTGGGGCAAGTGGAGGAGGGCGAAGACAAGGGGTCGGATTCAGTGTACGGCTCCCCGGGACCCGCTATGGGCGTCCTCCTCTTCTCCACATCCAGCTTCATTATGGTGTGCAGGTAGTGTGTTCGGACGCGCAGGGGGTTGAACTCGATGCGACCGGCAGCGTTGCCGCAGCCATCCCTGGAGCAGCCGCATGGAAAAGACATGCGATCCACCTGAAGAACAAACAAAACACACCCTTCTCACCACTTCACTCCAGAAACAGGTTAGGATTGGTCTAGCCACATAAAACATGTTCATTACATTTCCTTTAGAAATCAGATTTTAACTTGCTCAGTTCTGCCTATTATGATCTGCTTCCAGAAAGAGCTGCTGCCTCTTTAAATCCAAATAAGCTGCTGCTGGCCACACCCCTAATCTCAAAATTTACACTGAAAAACTGCTGAGTTCCTTTAAATAAAAACCCCCCCACCTGTTTAGAGTTGCTTATGGACCATAATAAATTAAAAACTGACCAACATATTTTATGTTTTTTATTATTTCAACGTAACGTTTCACAAAATACAGTGTCTATTGTTTTCACAGCTTTTGACAGTATTATGTTTTTAAGACGTTTCTGAGTTCAAATAAGCTCGATTGAAACTTGCTAGATCTATATTCTCTTACTGGAAAGGCCTTCAAACAACCGTACCTCTTTGAAAAGCATTAGCAGAGCCTCCTGCAAATGTTTTCTGGACGATAAGTCAACAACAACACATTTGTCTTTTCCAGCAGCCGTTGTACAGAGCATACAGCAGTAAGACCAGCTGACAAAACCAGCTGCGGATCTGCTAGGGTTGCTTAAGCTGCGGTACTCATTTTTGTAACGGCTCATTTTCCAGACACCAAAAAACTCAAACTTATTGCCAAAACCTGCTGGGCGTTTTGGCAGCTGCATCATTTTTAAACACAAATAGAAGTAGAAAAAAGTGCAAAATGTGAATTTTGCATCTGATTTGCCAGATTTTCCTTCTTTTTAGCAAGTCTTACCTGGCACTTAATGCCGGCCTGGCTGCAGCCGCAGTGGCGAGGGTCGCAGAACAGGCGACAGTCACAGCCACATTCCTCCCTGGAGAGGCGGATGGCTCTCAGTTCGGTTTTCTCCCGCGCGTCGATGCGCGCGATCCCGGAGGCTCGCAGCAGGGCCCGGCGGCGCTTCGTCGGCAGAGGCTGGAGGAAGAAACAGTCGTCCACCTCGACGGCGTCCACGTCAAGATCCTCATCGGAGACGTCCTCCAGAGTTAGCAGGTCCGCCTGAGCGCACTCCACCGTGCCGTTCCTCGTCAGCTGTGGGAGGGAAAGTAGAGCCGTGAAGCAACCGCTGTCCTCACTCCAGCTCAGAAGGAAAATCCCAACGGCGTCATAAAAGCACATCTTTAAAAGTGACAAACTTAAAAAGATTTCTTTTATTTGTAGATGAGGCTAAAGAACTCCCGTTTTCTTAAAAGGCACAAAGCAGATAGGATCCTTTATTCCTTTGGGAAAATTACATTTCATTTTAGTCCAAAACGGAAATCTTTTTATGAAACGTTCTCGTTATAAACTCATATTTTTATTAGCTTGTTTAACTGAGTCTTAAATATTTGTTTTATTGCGGTGTTTGTATAATTTTTTATTTGTTTTATCAGAGCATGATTTTCTTCTAAATCAATCTCAGAGACAAATAAATAAATAAATAAATAAAGGTTAAATAACACTAAAAATGTTAAATAAAATGATTTTAATTTCCTTCAGCAAAAAAATGAAGGATATGAAATAATATTTATATTCATAGATCAAAGAATATGCCTTTCTCTTATTCAATCAATAATATGTATGTAAGTGAATTCAGTTAGTTGATAGATTTATGGATTAAAAATACACAGGATGCATTTAATGAATAGAAAAAAAATCTCTCTTCTCTTTCTCTTTTTATAATATCTTATAATATGAACACATTTATATTTTACCAACTCAATATATACAAATTTCTACACTTCTAATCTACAACTATAAAAAAAAAAAAAAATGATTCAGGGTTGGAACTAAACCGAAACATTTATGCTGCTATTTCAAATGTGTGAATGGAATTGTTTAATGAATTTTTCAGGTAAAAATACAAAATACTCTGCTGCAATACAAATGAGGTGGAAAGAGTTTCTGAAATCCCCAGAGGCCATCCGCCCTTTTGTTGCGGTTTAGCCTGCAGCAACCGAGCTGATGACATCACATGCAACGTTGGTGAGTAATGCAGGTAGAAAGTTTCTCCACTCCTGTGGTTATGCAGCTGAATTTAAAGCAGGGAGAGAAAATGGTAGCTGAAAACCGTAAGAATAATACAAAAACCCAAAGAAATCTGAGAATAATCTGGAGGATATCCAAAGAAAGACGCTGCATTATTAATGTTATTGCAATATTCTGCAAATTGGTATTAATTCTGGACATATTTGGTTCAAAAAGTAGCAAAGATGGATGAAGAATAAGTGTTCCTCCACAACTATCTGAAAATATTCAATTATTCAAAAAAACAATCCTCATCAGAGGCAGAGAAGATTAAATGTTCCCAACATTATGGTGCAAAAAAGACAGTATAAATCAATATTCCAGTTTTTTCTTTAAAAAAAAGATAAATCAATAAAAAACTTTTAAATTCTTGAAGATATTTTTTCCAGTTACCACAATTTTTTAAAGATATTTATGTATGTGAGAAACATAAATAAAAATTTTACTTAAATATTTTTAAATGTATAATATTTATGTGTGCCAATACATTAAAAAATAGTAAGTTGTAATTTTATTGAAATCTGAGTTCAATAAATGTACTGAGACACATACATTTATTTCAGTATTTTTAAAATATATTTTCCTTATTTAAACCACTGAAATAAAAAGGAAATTTATATAAATGCTTGTAAATATAATAATTTTTACATTCATTTTTAAGTTAAGTATTTAATAAATTATGAAAACAGTTCAATAATAATAAATTTAAAAAATGCTTTTTTTTTATTTCAGATATTTCTAGATCTTTATTTAATTTATTTAATTCTGACAATTTTTATTCAGATTTTCTAGAAATTTCAATGCATTTAAATTTGCATGATGCAAAAACATTGAAATGTGGAAAAAATAAATAAAAAGTCATCTTTAAGGAGCGATTACTTTTTAACAGTGTTGTCAATGGAGTCAGAATCAGTTCACCTGTTAGTGGTCAGCATGTTTTGCCTGAATGGTCAATAATCTGATCATGAATGGTTTTAATTAATGCAGAGAACATCCCTGGATGTACCTTCATCTTGCGAGCGTTGAGCTTCTCCTCGCAGGTGCTGGCGCAGCGTGTGTCTTGGCTGCTTTCCTGTTCGCGTGCGAACTCGCCCAGCGTGTAGTGTCTGATGGAGGAGTGGTGACGCGCCATGCCCAGGGAGCTGCCCCCCTGGCTGGGCACGCTGGTGAAGCCCTGCCGCCGGGGGAAGTAGTACACCGTCACCACATCGAAGCGAACCCGCTTCCCGCCCTGCGACGGCTTGTGCTGTCTGAGGATGGAGGTGGCTGATGACGGAGGAACAAAGAGTTGGAGCTGAGTGTTTCATTTCAGACCTATTGTGCTTCCTTAAACAGGCTATGATAAGTGTATGGTTATACAAAACATGATTATTACATTTTTGCCAAAACCATTCTTTAAGTAGAGTTTTTAGTCTGAAAATTTGCCAGGTAACGACACAGTTTGATCATTTTAGAGAAACCATAAGATAAACTTATTACCAAAAAAAAAGGATGTTTATTTTTTTGGGCTGCTTTTAGAAGCAGTTGTGGCACAAATTTTATTTTATTTTTTTCAATGAACGAATGTCATAAAACATTCTAATTTATATAAAACTCAAAGGCCCAAATCAGATGAGTTGTGTTTATATTTTGAATTTTTATGAATATAAACAACGTCTAAGTACTGTCAATTATAACATCATAAACCACTGATGCATCTACAAGTGAAATGATAAAAATGGTAATTAGTGGAAAATTACAACTAATTACATCCATATTGTGTATTTATAAAATTAACTGAAACATATTGAAATTGTAGACGTAACAGCATTCGTTTTCGTGTTTATGAATATATTTATTAGCCTTCTGAACTGATGTGAAAATGTTTTTTTTTCTTTACAAACGCAGTTTACGTCAGCTATCGCCAAATTACGGCACTCCATATTCCGCCTGTGCTTATGCTAGTCTGCAAAATGGCAAAGAAGAACTTCAGATCAAAAAACAGATAATTGAATCATTTTTCAGTATCCATCACCTAATTGGTGTATACAAAATCACAAACAATACTTTTTTGACCTGAAAATTAACCAAAGTAAGACTAACTAATAAAAACTAAACTAAAACGAAACAATATTTAATTAATAAAAACTTGCAAATATACTCTAAAAACTCATTTGACAGACAGACAGACAGACAGACAGACAGACAGACAGACAGACAGACAGACAGACAGACAGACAGACAGACAGACAGACAGACAGACAGACAGACGACAGACAGACAGATAGATAGATAGATAGATAGATAGATAGATATAGATAGATAGATAGATAGATAGATAGATAGATAGATAGATGATAGATAGATAGATAGATAGATAGAACAAACAAAATAAACTAGAATAAAAAAACAAAACTTTTATAACCCTGGGAGGCAAAAACTGATGCAAAATATGACTTTTGCATTATAATTCCCCTTTAAATATCCCAGGTGTGTGTTTCTTTTTTCTCTGCTGTTGCTTACGAGTGAACGGGGTGGAAGGTGGGTTGAGGCTGTCGCAGCTGTCTGCGCTGTCACTGCTGGAGATGTCATCGTCCGAGTCCTTAGGTGTAGAGAACAGAGAGCCGCTGTCCACCTCTTCATATCTTCGTTTGAGGCTTAGGGACGGACCTGCCTCCATGGAAACCTGCTATCTGAGGGCAGTCGGGCAACAAGAGCCACTGTGTTTAAATGCCTGTCAAATCCGTTACAAGGAAACTTTCTCTGCATGTTTTAAGACTAAATGTTTGCTCTGTTTCTGCTCTGACGATGTGGAAACCAACAACACATCTGCCTCCTGTCGCCTGTATTCCACCTCCATCATTTCATCCGTCTGCCTCCGCCGCTGCTCCATCCTGAACGTCGCACATTAAATCCCGTTCTGAAATTATCAAGCGTGGAGCCGTAACCATGGCAACTGGGCAAGCGCAGTTCACGCGAAGAGCCTCGAAGCGAGCGGCCTCAATGGCGTTAACCCACCTGATTCCCTTTCAGACAGCCACAAGGTGAAATTTATCGCATCTGCAGCTTTAATCAAAGTGAACGGAAGCACCTTAAGCTGTGGCTCAGATTCCGATGAGAACACGACGCTTTGCCCGTTAACAAAACCACAAACTTAATGCAGCTATGTATTAATGCAGTAACTAAAGCCCAGTTACTGCATTAGTGATGTCCTAGGCAGAGCTGCGCATGAATGCATATATGCTGAAGGTCGGCTGGGCAGACAGAAATTCAGATGTATAAACAGATTCAGTGGTTAGATGAAGGACAGATGGATGAATAGATGATGGATGAATGGATTGACCGACTGATGTCGCATTTTAGATTTTCATCTAGTGATGAAAGTGAAGTAGCTCCTTGAATTACTGCCAAATCAGAAGCTGTGACTCAGAAATCAACTTTAGCATTAAACTCTCTCAGGGTGCAATGACACATATATTTTTATGGGTCTTGGCAAAATGTAACGTTTTAATTGTTGACTGTGTGGTGTTTTCAGTGACTTTGTAGTTTTGTGTTTTTATTATGCAACATTGGCTTGTTGCTGAAATGTACGATACAAAAAATGTGATAGATTGATTTTTACAATTTTGACAGGGAAGGGGGCAATTTAGCTTGAGACCCCCTTTATTAATGCTTACAGATGGAGGTGTAAGCATTTTACATCCCCAAATAATAAACACAAGAACATAAATTTCTTACATTTATTGTTAAACATTCCTTATAAGAATTTTGATTGTTACGACTTTTGAAACTCTGGAAATGTCCAAAAGATTAAAAATTTTTGGACTTTTGAGTCTCAGAAATCTCCACATTTACAGTGTAAAAGATGTCTTACATTATTCTCAACATTTCTCAGCTTTTGTCTCGCAAATTTTCAATTTTCCAAACTCGGAAGTTTCCACATTTTTGTCTAGAAAATTTCTTAAATTAATTGAAAAATGTTCTAGTTTTTGTCTAGCAAATTTTTGACATTCCAAACTCTAGAAATTTTTCTACAAAGTTTTATCAAATTAATTTCAGTTTTAAGTCCAGCTTTTCCTCGGACTTTTGTCTATTACTTTCTCATTTTCACCAAAACTCAGCTGTTGTCATAAATATAATTTTAACAATGACATTTTGTGCCCAGTAAATGTTATTAAATTAACCGTTGTCCTTTATTGAGCATCAATAAATAAGCCTCTGTGCAACTTTATATCAACTTTTATTGTTCATAAGACATAAAAATGTTATTTTTTACTTGATTTTTTTTTAACACACTACATGAATATTTATTCACATTCAGTCAAAAGAGACTCACTATACAGCACTGATTTGAATTAAATCAAATTAAAATTGATCAAATCAGTGAATCAAAGTGAGTTCTTCAAATTAGCCTTAGCTAACATTGTTTACTGTGCTGGTCTAGGTGAAATAAACTTGAATTTAATGGAGTGGTAAGTCTAGTTTGCATGTTTGTAGCTCATGTATTGAGGTATAATTGAATAAAAAAGAATCAAATAACATTTATTGCCCCTCTGCTGCATCAGCAACAAAGTGACAGGCAAGTTGAAGTGTTTAGATTCACATAAAGATGAAAATATTAAATTAGACATTTAGGGCAAGAATAAAAGACATTAGGGCAAATTTACAGCATAAAAACACAATGCACTTGTAAAAAAATAGCATACCTATATTAAAATGTGTAATAATTTTAAAACATGTGACTGCACATCTGTGCATAAAAGAATATTTACAAGAAATGGTAAAACTGTGCTTTGGTGGGATGTTAGCATAGCTGAATAGATGTAAATGTACAACTTATAGTGTGTGAAAGCCTGTTACAATAACCAATAAATCAATGAATCACATGATATATTAAAATGAACTCAATAATTAGCATTTTTATCTTTCTCTTTCCACTAAAAACTGGATGGATAAAGTCTTCAGTCTGGTGCTTTGGTCGCAACTCGCCCTTTGGTTTACAGAGACTTCATTATTTCTTTTATTTGTTGTTTTTGTTGTTTTGCTAATTTATTTCAGATATTCCCACTCAGGGGTTAGAACAGAATTTATTGATCTTTGAGAATGTGTTCTTGCATTATTTTGCCATCATTACCATTATATTACTTGAAAATGGTCTCAAACGACAATATTATCGTTTATCGCAATAACTTCTGGGCAATTTATTGCCTGGCTCCTTATTGTGCCTGGCTCTATTCTTTAAAACACAATTTATGATCTATTCTGGCTGTACAATATTAATAAATACTAATACACCTCAATGTTGCAATAACTAAAATGTCTCCACCTCTCTCTTTATGAGCTTTAACATCTAAACCATTGAGATCAGGTGTATCAAGGAGAGTAACAATCCATCAAGGTGACCAAATATGATACTGCCAAGCGCTTTACATGGTTTTACATCCTTTCTTTTTTTTTTTTTTTTTTGCATTATTGCACAGAAAGCCAATAAATTGTGCAACTCTACATATGCACACATTCATGCAAAACGATAAGAGGTGAATTTTAATTAAAATCAGACGTGGAGTTTCTTCCACTGAGGCTGCTGCAGCTGCTGTGTGTTTCAGTCTAACCATGACTTGCAGAGTGGACATGATGTCGGTTGAAATGCATTGTAAAAACCCCGAACACTATCAGCCTATAACAGGCAAATGCTCGGTCCTCCCAATCACCATTTAACCATCTCCCCCCCCCCCCCCCCCCCTTTTTTTCCACTCCCTCTCTCCCTTTCACACACACACACACACACACACACACACACACACACACACAAAGCCCACATTTAAGAGACACTAGACCTCCTTACCTGGGGCAGAAAGAGAGACCCTTAATCCAACAGCCTCGGAGGTCGTCTTTCTTTCCAATCCGAGCTGCACATCAATCTTTTATCGCGCAGTGAGACGCTTTTCATGTGCAAAAACGACCGATAGCCCTGCAACAAAGTGATCTGGCTGATTGTCAATTTGCAATACTTCTCTGTCTCTTGCTAGCTATAGGAGGTTACATGGGTTGCAAGCTCATTGTTCTGCACGCCGAAAGATTACAGTGGCCTGACAGGAGCGACTGCTTTTATTTAAATGTGGCATACCTCTGTGTTTAAAGGACAGCCGAGAGGAAAAAAGGAAGAAAGAGGGGCGTCATTGGGTTATTCCCAACATTTTTCGGTGCAGCATGAACAACGCACACAGCCGGATGTGCTATCTTCCCAATATGAGGCTGAAAATTATTACAATGGAGAAATCCGCTGTCATTTGTGCTCGCTTATCGCTTTTTTTCTTTCTTTGCTCTTTTCTTTTTTACCCCCCTTTCTGCTTCCTCACCGGGACCGGGCTCGGTCGGCTGGGCTCACTTCGCTGTCTTCTCGCTTTTTAAATAAAACAACACAGGAGGGAAAAAACGCGCATTGGTTTGTTTCGTTTGGTGTCAGATTGTTGGAGATTTTCTGACGAGAAGACGCTTTTTCCCCTCTCCACCCCGGTTCGCCCCGGCCCCGCTTGTTACAATGTAACAATGGAGGAGGAATTCTTTCCTGCAGACGTATTTATAGCCGTCGTGACGCCACAAACTCGCCCTGGCAACAAGGCATGCTGGGAAGTGAAGTGTTTTAGATTCATTTCTCAATCTTTGTTCGGTTTAATCTTTTATCATTTTATTTACAGGTACAGTAAATACACATATAAGCAGTTTTTTTTTATGACAACAGTGAAATTATTTGTCTCCTTTGGATTATTTAGCCTGTCATAAGACAAAAAAAACTTATATTTTAAACATGACATTCATTTATTTATATTTATGTAAATTAGAAAGTTACGTATTTGGTTTACAAAACCAGAAATTGCCAACCAACTAGCTAGCAAGTGCTAAGTATTTAATAACAAGTTTAAAGTCTAAATCAGTTCCCAACAAAATATTTAGCGACACGCTTTAGTTAGCAAGCTAAATGTTTAGCATGTTAACTAAATAGTCCGTTTGCCATCTGAGTGCCTCTCAGGGCCTGAGAGTCACTCAGAGTTGTTTTTTTTTATTATTTTTTTTTGGTTGCTCTTATGGACTGCGTAAACTGAGCACCTTTCCATTCGAAGTTCTACAAGTACCCCAAGGACCATCGGAACAGTTAGTCTTCCATGTTAAACTTTAAAACTCCAGCTGTCTCTCTGATCCAAATCGTAAACTCATCGCTTACATCAGGTGTTTTCCCCAGGCTTTGAAAACAGCAGTCATCAAACCACTGTTAAAAAAGAACAACCTGGACAAATCACTATTGCAGAATTACAGGCCAATCTCAAACCTCCCATTCATCAGCAAAGTTATTGAAAAAACTGTGTGTAAACAATTAAATAGTTTCCTCATGATGACCAACTGCTTTGACACTTTCCAGTCTGGTTTTCATGCTCACCACAGCACGGAGACTGCCCTCGTAAAAGTATTCAATGATATCCATATAAATACGGACTGTGGGAGAACCACGGTGCTGGTTCTGTTGGATCTCAGTGCAGCTTTTGACACTGTCGACCATGACATATTACTGAATCGACTTGAAAGTTGGGTTGGACTCTCTGGTTCGGTGCTCGACTGGTTTGAATCCTACATAAAGAACAGGGATTTCTTTGTTTCAATTGGAAACTTCTCATCAAAGAGGTCAAAGGTCACATGTGGGGTACCCCAAGGTTCAATCCTAGGACCCCTCTTATTTAATATTTATATTCTCCCACTAGCTCAGGTCATAACAGGAAATAATATTAGCTACCACAACTATGCGGATGACACACAGCTCTACATTACGATGTCACCAGGTGACTCTGAACCCATCCAATCACTGAATAAATGTTTAGAACAGATAAATGTGTGGATGTGCCAAAACTTTCTCCAACTGAACAAAAATAAAACTGAAGTCATTATTTTTGGACCTAAAGAGGAACGATCTAGAGTCAATGCACAGCTTCAGTTATCACAACTAAAAACTAGTGATCAGGCCCGAAACCTGGGAGTAGTGATGGACTCGGACTTGAACCTCCAGAGCCACATAAAGACAGTAACAAAATCGGCCTTCTATCACCTGAAGAACATCTCCAGGATTAGGACTAATGTCTCAGCCAGATCTAGAGAAACTCATTCATGCGTTTGTCTTTAGTCGCATTGATTATTGCAACAGCATCTTCACAGGCCTGTCCAACAAATCAATCAAACAGCTGCAACTGATCCAGAATGCTGCTGCTCGCGTTCTCACTAGAACCAGGAAGATAGATCACATAACACCAGTTTTAAAGTCCCTCCACTGGCTCCCTGTAGCTCAAAGAATAGATTTTAAATACTGTTGTTAGTTTACAAATCACTGAATGGTTTAGCACCACAATACATCAAAGATCTGCTGTTGTTGTATCAACCTTCCAGACCTCTCAGGTCTTCTGGTTCTGGTCTGCTCTGCATCCCCAGAACCAGAACCAAGAGAGGAGAAGCAGCTTTCAGCATCTATGCACCAAAACTTTGGAACAAACTTCCAGAAAACTGTAAAACAGCGGAAACCCTGACTTCCTTCAAATCTCAAGTAAAAACGCACCTGTTTAGAGTTGCATTTGAAATGTAATATGTATGGATTTGATTTTGTGGATATGTATGTAATTTTTTTTTTTTTTTTTTTTTTTTTTTTTTTTTTTTTTTTTTTTTTTTTTTTCCTGTTGGGCAACGGGGCCGGCGAATACCCGTGGTTAAACGGACGGCGGAGTCCCGGCGGTAACAGGCGCTTAAATTCCGTGTCAAAGGGAAGGGGGAAGAAAGGGAAAGAAGAGGAAAGTGGAAAAAAGGGGAAAAAAAAGGGAGGAAAAAAAAGAAGAAAAAAAGAAAAAAAAAAAAAAAAAAAAAAAAAAACCTTGGTATTTTTATTCTATGTTGCATGCCTTCGTGTTTTGTGTTTATGATGTAAAGCACTTGAAATGCCTTGTAGCTGAAATGTGCTATACAAATAAAATTTGATTGATTGATTGATTGATTGGATAAAGAGTGTGCTTCGGACAGTTCCGCACACGTGTCTTGAACTCTCACTTTAGACCCAGTGAGAGTCTAACGTTGTCCATTGTTGCTCTCATGGACTGAGAACTTTAACTTCCTGCTCTTTCCAACATGTACATTAGTACATTCTGGATGCAGTGTATGGTGCAGACCATTCCAAAAGCAGATCTTGAACTCCCTCCACTTTCCACCTCTCTGAGTAAAGCCTCCCTGACATGTGCTGAATCAAGCACATGTTAGAGAGTTGGCTCCCTCACTGACACTCTGCATACAGACTATGCTTCGCAATGTTCCGCCTGCAGTCTTGAACTCAGACCCATCGGAACCGCACGCATGTCTTCTGATGGGTCTGAGTTCAAGACCCGGTGCGGAACGGTCTAAAGCACCCTCTTTATCCAGAGTGACAGCTGGAGTTTTAAAGTTAAACACGGAAGACCAACTTTGAGGTACTTTTAGGAGTTCGAGCGGCTTGATGGGTGAGTGCTCGGTTGGCGCACTGCGTAAAGACATGCGTTGCGATTCTGATGGGTCTGAGTCAAGACCTGCAAGCGGAATGGTCCGAAGCACCCTCTTTATCCAGAGTGACAGCTGGAGTTTTGAAGTTTTACACATGGAAGACCGATTTTGAGGTACTATTAGGAGTTCGAGCAGCTTGATGGGTGAGTGCTCGGTGGCGCACTGCGTAAAGACATGCGTTGCGGTTCTGATGGGTCTGAGTTCAAGACCTGCAAGCGGAATGGTCCGAAGCACCCTCTTTATCCAGAGTGACAGCTGGAGTTTTGAAGTTTACACATTGAAGACCGATTTTGAGGTACTATTAGGAGTTCGAGCAGCTGATGGGTGAGTGCTCGGTTGGCGCACTGCTTAAAGACATGCGTTGCGGTTCCGATGGGTCTGAGTTCAAGACCTGCAGGCGGAATGGTCTGAAGTACCCTCTTTATCCAGAGTGACAGCCGGAGTTTTGATGTTAAACACGGAAGATCGACTTTGAGGTACTTTTAGGAGTTCGAGTGGCTTGATGGGCGAGTGCTCTGTTGGCGCACTGCGGAAAGACATGCGTTGCGGTTTCTGATGGGTATGAGTTCAAGACCTTCAGGTGAATGGTCTGAAGCACCCTCTTATGCAGAGTGACAGCTGGAGTTTTAAAGTTAAACACGGAAGGACCGTCTTGAGGTACTTTTAGGAGTTCGAGTGGCTTGATGGAGTGAGTGCTCGGTTGGTGCACTGCGTAAAGACATGCGTTGCGGTTCCGATGGGTCTGAGTTCAAGACCTTCAGGTGGAATGGTCTGAAGCACCCTCTTTATCCAGAGTGACAGCTGGAGTTTTAAAGTTAAACACGGAAGACCGTCTTTGAGGTACTTTTAGGAGTTCGAGCGGCTTGATGGGTGAGTGCTCGGTTGGCGCACTGCGTAAAGACATGCTTGTGGTTGCGATGGGTCTGAGTTCAAGACCTGCAGGCGGAAAGGTCCGAAGCACCCTCTTTATCCAGAGTGACAGCTGGAGTTTTAAAGTTAAACACGGAAGACGACTTGAGGTACTTTTAGGAGTTCGAGCGGCTTGATGGGTCAGTGCTCGGCTGGCGCACTGCGTAAAGACATGCGTTGCGGTTCCGATGGGTCTGAGTTCAAGACCTGCAGGCGGAAACACTGCGAAGCATAGTCTGTATGCAGAGTGTCAGTGGGGAGCCAACTCTCTAACATGTGCTTTATTCAGCACATGTCAGGTAGGCTTTACTCAGAGAGGTGGAAAGTGGAGGGAGTTCAAGATCTCTTATGGAATGGTCTGCACCAACTGCATCCAGAATGTACTATTGTAAATGTTGGAAAGAGAAGGAAGTTAAAGTTCTCAGTCCATGGGAGCAACAATGGACCACGTTAGACTCTCACTGGGTCTAAAGTGAGAGTTCAAGACACGTGTGGCGGAACTGTCCGCAGAACACTCTTTATCCAGAGAGACAGCTGGAGTTTTAAAGTTTAACATGGAAGACTAACTGTTCCGATGGTCCTTGGGGTACTTGTAGAACTTTCGAATGGAAAGGTGCTCAGTTTACGCAGTCCATAAGAGCAACCAAAAATTTAAAAAAAACAACTCTGAGTGACTCTCAGGCCCTGAGAGACACTGAGACTGACTCTAGGGCCCTGAGAGACACTCTGAGTGACTCTCAGGCCCTGAGAGACACTCTGAGTGACTCTCAGGCCCTGAGAGACACTCTGAGTGACTCTCAGGCCCTGAGAGACACTCTGAGTGACTCTCAGGCCCTGAGAGACACTCTGAGTGACTCTCAGGCCCTGAGAGACACTCTGAGTGACTCTCAGGCCCTGAGAGACACTCTGAGTGACTCTCAGGCCCTGAGAGACACTCTGAGTGACTCTCAGGCCCTGAGAGACACTCTGAGTGACTCTCAGGCCCTGAGAGACACTCTGAGTGACTCTCAGGCCCTGAGAGACACTCTGAGTGACTCTCAGGCCCTGAGAGACACTCTGAGTGACTCTCAGGCCCTGAGAGACACTCTGAGTGACTCTCAGGCCCTGAGAGACACTCTGAGTGACTCTCAGGCCCTGAGAGACACTCTGAGTGACTCTCAGGCCCTGAGACACTCTGAGTGACTCTCAGGCCCTGAGAGACACTCTGAGTGACTCTCAGGCCCTGAGAGACACTCTGAGTGACTCTCAGGCCTGAGAGACACTCTGAGTGACTCTCAGGCCCTGAGAGACATCTGAGTGACTCTCAGGCCCTGAGAGACACTCTGAGTGACTCTCAGGCCCTGAGAGACACTCTGAGTGACTCTCAGGCCCTGAGAGACACTCTGAGTGACTCTCAGGCCCTGAGAGACACTCTGAGTGACTCTCAGGCCTGAGAGACACTCTGAGTGACTCTCAGGCCCTGAGAGACACTCTGAGTGACTCTCAGGCCCTGAGAGACACTCTGAGTGACTCTCAGGCCCTGAGAGACACTCTGAGTGACTCTCAGGCCCTGAGAGACACTCTGAGTGACTCTCAGGCCCTGAGAGACACTCTGAGTGACTCTCAGGCCCTGAGAGACACTCTGAGTGACTCTCAGGCCCTGAGAGACACTCTGAGTGACTCTCAGGCCCTGAGAGACACTCTGAGTGACTCTCAGGCCCTGAGAGACACTCTGAGTGACTCTCAGCCCTGAGAGACACTCTGAGTGACTCTCAGGCCCTGAGAGACACTCTGAGTGACTCTCAGGCCCTGAGAGACACTCTGAGTGACTCTCAGGCCCTGAGAGACACTCTGAGTGACTCTCAGGCCCTGAGAGACACTCTGAGTGACTCTCAGGCCCTGAGAGACACTCTGAGTGACTCTCAGGCCCTGAGAGACACTCTGAGTGACTCTCAGGCCCTGAGAGACACTCTGAGTGACTCTCAGGCCCTGAGAGACACTCTGAGTGACTCTCAGGCCCTGAGAGACACTCTGAGTGACTCTCAGGCCCTGAGAGACACTCTGAGTGACTCTCAGGCCCTGAGAGACACTCTGAGTGACTCTCAGGCCCTGAGAGACACTCTGAGTGACTCTCAGGCCCTGAGAGACACTCTGAGTGACTCTCAGGCCCTGAGAGACACTCTGAGTGACTCTCAGGCCCTGAGAGACACTCTGAGTGACTCTCAGGCCCTGAGAGACACTCTGAGTGACTCTCAGGCCCTGAGAGACACTCTGAGTGACTCTCAGGCCCTGAGAGACACTCTGAGTGACTCTCAGGCCCTGAGAGACACTCTGAGTGACTCTCAGGCCCTGAGAGACACTCTGAGTGACTCTCAGGCCCTGAGAGACACTCTGAGTGACTCTCAGGCCCTGAGAGACACTCTGAGTGACTCTCAGGCCCTGAGAGACACTCTGAGTGACTCTCAGGCCCTGAGAGACACTCTGAGTGACTCTCAGGCCCTGAGAGACACTCTGAGTGACTCTCAGGCCCTGAGAGACACTCTGAGTGACTCTCAGGCCCTGAGAGACACTCTGAGTGACTCTCAGGCCCTGAGAGACACTCTGAGTGACTCTCAGGCCCTGAGAGACACTCTGAGTGACTCTCAGGCCCTGAGAGACACTCTGAGTGACTCTCAGGCCCTGAGAGACACTCTGAGTGACTCTCAGGCCCTGAGAGACACTCTGAGTGACTCTCAGGCCCTGAGAGACACTCAGAGTGTCTCTCAGGGCCTGAGAGTCACTCAGAGTGCCTCAGGCCCTGAGAGGCACTCTGAGTGACTCTCAGGCCCTGAGAGACACTCTGAGTGACTCTCAGGCCCTGAGAGACACTCTGAGTGACTCTCAGGCCCTGAGAGACACTCTGAGTGACTCTCAGGCCCTGAGAGACACTCTGAGTGACTCTCAGGCCCTGAGAGACACTCTGAGTGACTCTCAGGCCCTGAGAGACACTCTGAGTGACTCTCAGGCCCTGAGAGACACTCTGAGTGACTCTCAGGCCCTGAGAGACACTCTGAGTGACTCTCAGGCCCTGAGAGACACTCTGAGTGACTCTCAGGCCCTGAGAGACACTCTGAGTGACTCTCAGGCCCTGAGAGACACTCTGAGTGACTCTCAGGCCCTGAGAGACACTCTGAGTGACTCTCAGGCCCTGAGAGACACTCTGAGTGACTCTCAGGCCCTGAGAGACACTCTGAGTGACTCTCAGGCCCTGAGAGACACTCTGAGTGACTCTCAGGCCCTGAGAGACACTCTGAGTGACTCTCAGGCCCTGAGAGACACTCTGAGTGACTCTCAGGCCCTGAGAGACACTCTGAGTGACTCTCAGGCCCTGAGAGACACTCTGAGTGACTCTCAGGCCCTGAGAGACACTCTGAGACTTTTTTTTTTGCTTTAAAACAAACATTGCTACAAATAAAGCAGGTTGCAGAAAATATCTGAGCATTTCTACGTCAAAACCTTTACACCAAAAAACATCGTGCTTTCCCAATGGCCGTCATTTTGAAGAATTACTCTGTCTACGTCATCACAAGTCCTCTCCTCGAGCATGTTTTCTTTTTTCTGCTTCCGGCTCTCCATTTCTCTGGAGCTTAAACTGCCCAAAACTCTAACATTTGTTTCATATTTTTCACTTTTTCAGAAAATTAAAGCAGGTTTCAAGAAGTCCTGATCGGATTAAAGACCCTCCAAGCAGTTGTCTCACTGCTGCATTTATGTCCCAACTGAACAGAAACAAGTCTGCAATGCTCTCAAATTTATTATTCACTGAGAGGCACTCTGGCCTTGTTGTTCTCATGGACTGAGAACTTTCACTTCCTGCTCCTTCCAATTCTCTTACGTGTACATTAGTACACTCTGGATGCAGCGTATGCTTCAGACCAGGGGTGCTGAGTCCAGTCCTCGAGAGGTACCATCCTGCAACTATCAGCTGCTCCAACACACCTGAATCAAATGAATGACTTGTTACCAGGCCTGTTCATAGCTGAGCCTGGTCTACTGAGTAAGGCTGCAACTTAAAGTTGCAGGACGGTAGCTCTTGAGGACTGGACTTGAGCACCTCTGCTTCAGACCATTCCATAAGCAGATCTTGAACTCCCTCCACTTTCCACCTCTCTGAGTAAAGCCTCCCTGACGTGTGCTGAATCCAGCACATGTTAGAGAGTTGGCTCCCTCACTGACACTCTGCATACAGACTATGCTTCGCAGTGTTCCGCCTGCAGGTCTTGAACTCAGACCCATCGGAACCGAACCCATGTCTTTACGCAGTGTGCCAACCGAGCACTCACCCATCAAGCCACTCGAACTTCTACAAATACCACAAAGTCAGTCTTCCATGTTAAAGTTTAAAAGCATGCCTTAAGCAGGCTTTGAACTAAGAACAAATGGACAGCAACCCAGTCTCAATCCACTGTGCAAACCAAGCATCTGCCGATCTTGTCGTTCGAACTTCTACAAGTAGCATGCCTTAAGACCTGCTTAAGGCATGCTTTTAAAGTTTAACATGGAAGACTAACTGTTCTTAAAGAGGTTGTGCTCATAAAACGAAGACAAGTTCCACACTGATTTTGTTTTTCTTTTTGAAACCTTAGCTGGCTCTGTGTTATGGGTGAGTCTAAGTTCCCGCGTAAGGCAGACTGTGCTCCTAAGCACAGTCTGCATCCAGAGAGACAACTGGAGTTTTAAAGTTTAACGTGGAAGACTGACTTTGTGTACTTGTAGAAGTTTGAATGGTAAGATCAGCAGGTGCTTGGTTGGTGCATTACATACAGACCGGTTTTTGTTTCAAGGCCTGCTTTAGGCATGGTTTTAAAGTTTAACATGGAAGACTAACTGTTCCGATGGTTCTTGGGATACTTGTAGAAGTTTGAACTGAAAGACCAGTAGGTGCTCGGTTGGCGCACTGCGTAACATATGCGTTGCGGTTCTGATGGGTCTGAGTTCAAGACCCGGGTGCGGAACTGTCCGAAGCAACCTCTTTATCCAGAGTGAAAACTGGAGTTTTGAAGTAAACACGGAAGATCGACTTTGAGGTACTTTTAGGAGTTCGAGCGGCTTGATGGGTGAGTGCTCTGTTGGCGCACTGCGTAAACATATGCGTTGCGGTTCTGATGGGTCTGAGTTCAAGACCCGGGTGCGGAACTGTCCGAAGCAACCTCTTTATCCAGAGTGAAAACTGGAGTTTTGAAGTTAAACACGGAAGATCGACTTTGAGGTACTTTTAGGAGTTCGAGCGGCTTGATGGAGTGCTCTGTTGGCGCACTGCGGAAAGACATGCGTTGCGGTTCCGATGGTATGAGTTCAAGACCTTCAGGCGGAATGGTCTGAAGCACCTCTTTATCCAGAGTGACAGCTGGAGTTTTTGAAGTTAAACACGGAAGACCGACTTTGAGGTACTTTTAGGAGTTCGAGTGGCTTGATGGGCGAGTGCTCTGTTGGCGCACTGCGTAAAGACATGCGTTGCGGTTCCGATGGGTCTGAGTTCAAGACCTGCAGGCGGAATGGTCCGAAGCACCCTCTTTATCCAGAGTGACAGCTGGAGTTTTAAAGTTAAACACGGAAGACGACTTTGAGGTACTTTTAGGAGTTCGAGCGGCTTTTTTTTTTTTTTTTTTTTTTTTTTTTTCCTGTTGTGGGCAACGGGGCCCGGCGATACACGTGGTTAAACGGACGGCGGAGTCCGGCGGTAACAGGCGCTTAAATTCCGTGTCAAAGGGAAGGGGGAAGAAAGGGAAAGCAGAGGGAAAAAAAAAAAAACTTGGTATTTTATTCTATGTTGAAGAGTTGAAGAGAGTCACTCAGAGGATCAGAGTGAATCTGGACTGGGACAGAGGAAAGCTGTCCTTCTCTGATCTGGATACTAACACACACATACACACCTTCACACACACCTTCACACACAAGATGTTTTCCATTCTTCTGCACTAATAAAACTTTAAAGATGGAACCGATGAAGATCTCAGTGATGAAGCAGCAGCTCTGATGATTTCAGCATGAAGAACAAAAAGTCCAAATATAACATTATTGATCAGATGATTGATAATATAGTTTGCTGGTTTGGTGAATTTATTATTGTCATTTTTAAACTCTGTTTTTAATCAGGAAACTGGAGACTTTTTCACATCTTTCTGTGTTTTCCACTGTAATGTTTTGAACGTTTATTATTTACATGTTGATGTAAATAAATTAGGTTTTTTTAAAAGTTGCTCTTTCAATTTTACTTGTGATGGATTATAAATGAAAACTATCGCAACATGCATCCACATATCAATATAATTCCTTCTGGTTAAATAGTTATTGTTTACATAAATGTTGTAGATTTTCATCCATTTCCAAACCTGAATTTTTGTTTTTCTTGTTAATTTTGGAAGAATTTCATGTAACAAATATATTAATGGTTTATAGGAATAAATGTTTATGAATGTCTGTTGTTTACACAAAACAGCAAAAAAAAACCAATAAAAACAAATAAAGTTACACATTATTTCTTCATAGATGGCTTCAGATTAAACATGTATCAATAAATGATGCATTAATGTTTCCTCTCACGCTTTCTGATGAAGAAGACTTGAATTTATTGGTCAGAGTGGAGGAACACCACCTTCATGTCTTTAAGAACCAGTTTACGGTCCTGGAGTGGCATTGCCAGTCTCCAGATCTGTTGGAGACACTGTGATATAATTAACCAAATATTTGTTATTCTCATTAATCTTTATAATGTATCTTTATTTTATGCTTTCCTTTTAGTAATCTCATTATAGGATTAAGAATGTTTCTATATTGTTGAGTTGCTGGAATGCTGTAAAGCTGTTACTGTGAAGATTTACTACCTAATCTGTTTGATGTGTCTGGAACGAGATTATCACGTACAAGATAATTGTGTTGCATAGAAGGAGTGACATACACAGTACACATTCTCAAGGTACTGTCTTTGCATTTCCTAAAGGTTGTTTGTTGTTTCCCTGGGGTCGTAAGTTCAGTTACTAAGACACTGGGTTGTGTGCAAACGACTCATTCTTCCTGCCAGGCTGGATGTTGCCCTGGCCATCCGAGGTGACAGACTCATTGCTTCAAAGATAAAAGAAACACAGATCCCATTGTAGTATCCTGGTCTTGAGTGTTTGTATTTGGTTTTGTATAGAAATCAAACACTTAGTTAGTAAATGAGAACTGGTGCTGTAGCTGTGTGATGAATTGTTTTCCCTCCCTTTAGAGTTAGAGCATCCTTGTGATTAGGGATCCTGACAACAAAAAAGAGAGGAACAGACAAATGTGCTTCAGAGCAGTAGGAGATTGTAACTGGAGCACATCTCTGTCTGTTCTCCTCGCGAGTAGCAAGAATACCGACTCTTTTGTCTTTTCTGTCTTTGTTAAATATGTTCAACAGGTGTTAACCCTAACAAGATCTAAATCCCATAGAAAACCTTTTCAGGGAGTTGGAAGCCCCAAACCATCTCTGCTCTAGAGGAGATCTGCATGGAGAAATGGGCTAAAATACCAGCTACAGTTTGTGCCGAAACTTACAGAATACGTACAGAAAATGTTTGAGGTGAACTTTTGCTATTAACCAAATACTTATTTTACATCATTTGCAACTAAATACTTGAAAGAAATCAGACAATGTGAGTTTTTTAGATATATTTTCTCATGTTGTCTCTTATTGTTGAGATGTAAATTACAGACCTCTTTCATCTTTAGAAGTGGGAGAATTTGCACAATTGGTGTCTGACTAAATACTTTTCCACCCACTGTATGTTAATTTCAACATTTCTCATGGGGATCCAGAAATGTTCAGACGATCAGGACAATGCTTCAGATTCAGTGGAAATCTGGATTCAAACATCAGAATCATGACTTTGTTACAAAGCGTTGCATTACAAAAACACTAATATGGAGAAAGGTGAATGATTTAAGGTGAACAGGGATGAATGCTAAGGCAGGATGAGCCAGAAAATGGATCAACTTGTGACACCTGAGGGAAAACGAGGCTGTGGGAGCAGAAAGTGATGAATCAGGTGTGGAGTCTGTGGCTGTCATGATGACTCCCACCTTGGGCAGACAGTGATAAATAAAGTCAGCTGATCTCTATATCACTTAACGCTCGGCTTCATATGTTTAGATAACCTGAGACCTCCTGCACCGCTGCATTTAGCAACATTATCAATGGCTGGGATGGTGAAACGAGCTCAGAGAGGCTTCAGAACCAAAACTTAGAAATGTATAAAATCTAAAATAATCAGATTCAACATGTTTATGATGTGTTTTGTAATGGTAACCAATCATTTTACAAGAAAAGGTTTTACTATTTGTTACTAAGTATGTTTTTATCAAAACTGACAAAAGTCACATGTATGGTCGCTCAGTGCTCCATGTTTGGGCTCCTCTTATTTAACACCTACAAGATACTTTTAGCTCATGTTATAACAAGAAATAAGATTAGCTAGTGTCGCTGTGCAGATGATACTCAGCTCTACATTATGATGACTTTCAGTGTCTCTGTACCATCCAAGAACAAATCAATACATGGAGGTGCAATAAATTTGTAGGTATTTGAAAAAACATGAAAGTGTTGTGGATATTACTCCATCAGCAATGGAGGAGTATTGATAGTGGGTTTCTATTATACTTTTATGTCTTTTATTTTAATTTTCAGAATTTTTAAAATTTTAATAGGATGTACATTTACAGTACCTGCAAATACAATATCTCAGTTTTAGAAACATTGTAAAAATGTCAGAAAATTAATCAAATTTGCATCAAAGCATTTTTTATTCTGAACCAAATTAGCTAGAAGGAAAAGTTTCCCTTCACATCAACCATCATCTTCATCCCAAGTGTTTTTTCTAAAAAAAAGATTTAGAGGAAATCCACAAGAGGGCGCCACATCTTTCCCTCAAGTCTGGAATTCAAGCAGGAATGCTTGAAAAAAAGACAGGAAAACATTCAGAGAGATAAAAAACTCAAAGAAAACACCGAGGACCACCTTTGTCACCTGCCGTCCACCAAACTACCGACTCAGGAGAGACTGAAGGCGACCAGAGAGAAAACGCAGGAACCAGACACTGGAGCACAGACTGCTGCTGGAGGAAAATAAGGAAATCAAAGCAAAGTAAGAAAATGAAGTTGCTTTTGGAGAGAAACTGACTTCCTGGTTTGACGTTCTGTCTGCTGTGTTATTTAAGGATCCTGTTCTTCTGTCATGCAGCCACAGCTTCTGTAAGGAGTGTCTGCAGAAATATTGGAGAGAGAAACCAACAAGAGAGTGTGCAGTTTGTAAGACAATATCATTCATCAAAGATCCACCACGTAATCTGGCTCTGAAGAATCTGTGTGAGACTTTCTTACAGCGGAGAGAGAAGAGAGCTTCAGAGGATCTCTGCAGTCTGCACTCTGAGAAACGCAAACTCTTCTGTCTGGACCATCAGCTGCCAGTGTGTGTCGTCTACAGAGACTCAGAAAACTACACCAGTCACAGATTCAGACCCATTGATGAAGCTGCTCAGCAACACAAGAAGAAGCTTCAGGAAACTCTGGAGCCTTTAAAGAAGAAGCTGGAGCTCAGGAAGAAAGTTCAGGAGGAGTTTGGTCAGACAGCAGAACACCTGAAGGTCCAGGCCCGACACACAGAGAGGCAGATTAGGGAGCAGTTTAAGCAGCTTCATCATTTTCTAGCAGAGGAAGAGGAGGCCAGGCTGGCTGCACTGAGGGAGGAAGAGGAGCAGAAGAGAGGGATGATGAAGGAGAAGATGGAGGCTCTGAGCAGAGAGATAGCAGCTCTTTCAGACACAGTCAGAGCCACAGAGGAGGAGCTGAGAGCTGAAGTCTCATTCCTGCACAACTACACGGCTGCAGTGGAAAGAGTCCAGCGCTGCCCCCTGCTGGAGGATCCACAGCTGCCCTCAGGAGCTCTGATAGACCAGGCCAAACATCTGGGCAACCTGGCCTTCAACATCTGGAGCAACATGGAGACAGTGGTGACCTACACTCCTCTGGTTCTGGATCCAAACACGGCTGGTAAAGAACTCCATCTGTCTGAAGATCTGACCAGTTTGACTTTTGCAGAGAAACTGCAGGTTCCTGATAATCCAGAGAGATTTTATAATTACTGGTCTGTTCTGAGTTCTGATGGTTTTAACTCAGGGAACCACAGCTGGGATGTTGATGTTGGGGACAGTGAGGACTGGATGCTTGGTGTGATAGAAGAGTCTGTTCAGAGGAACGGAATCATAAGGTCTGGATTGTTGGTTATATTGTTCTATAAAGGTACATACTATGCAGAGTCTCCACCAGCTCCTTCCACTCGTCTCTCAGTCCAGAAGAATCTCCAGAGGATCAGAGTGAATCTGGACTGGGACAGAGGAAAGCTGTCCTTCTCTGATCTGGATACTAACACACACATACACACCTTCACAAACACCTTCACTGATAAGATGTTTCCATATTTCTGCACTATTGATAAAACCTTAAAGATTGAACCGATGAAGATCTCAGTGATCAAGCAGCAGCTCTGATGATCCAAATCAAAACTTATTGATCAGATGATTGATTTTTTTATTCATTGTATAGTTTGCTGGTTGGGTGAATTTCTTATTGTCATTTTTAAACTGTTTTTAATCACAAAACTGGAAACTTTTTAATATCTTTCTGTGTTTTCCACTGTAATGTTTTGAACATTTATTGTTTACAACTTGATGTAAATAAATTAGTTGGTTATTGAAAACTTGCTCTTTCAATTTTACTTGTGATGGATTATAAATGAAAACTATCACAACATGCATCTACATATCAATATATTTACTTCTGGTTGAATAGTTATTCAGAAATGTTGTAGATTATTAGTTTTTTCCAAATCTAAGGGTTTTTTTTATTTTTCTTGTTAATTTTGGAAGAATTTCATGTAAACAAATATATCAGCTGGTTTATGGGAACAAATGTTCATGAATGTCTCTTGTTATCCTGAAACAGCAAAAATAAAAGCAATAAAACCAAAAAAAGTTACAAAGTTTATTTTTATTGATGGCTTCAGATTAAACGAGTTTCTCTCGGTTCATTTCCTTCTGGTTTTCTAATATGTAAAATATTTTCCTCGTCACATCGATTTGTGTTTCTGATGTCCGGATCTCAAAGTTTAGAACTTCTTCTTCCATCTCCATTCCTCATTATTTCTCTGGCAAGTGTTTGGATGAAAACATCAATGCTAAACTGAAACGTTGGAACCCAGGAAGCTGGCGGCGCCGATCTCACTGTGGAGAACCAAAGATGATCATTTGCACTGTGAAGAACAAAAATGTCTGACATGAGAGTGGAGAAAAACATGATTCATGTTGGAAAATAAATTGTCTGTAGCTGTTCAAAAGACCCCTTAAATAATCTGAGTTTGTTAACTACTACTGTTCGTAGTGATTTCTGTTCAGCGTTACTTTTGCCACTTAGGCATACCGTAGTTGGGGGCGGCGATGACGTCATCACATCGCCGTAAGAAAGAACCGTTCCTGATATCAGAGGGGGAGGTGGGGTAACAGAGCCACTGCTAATACGTGAGAGGGGCAGAATATGTGTGATCGCCTTATAAGTGTGCGTTAGTGACAAGTAAGTTATTATATTTGATTGTTTGCTGAAGTTAAATGAATGATTCGGAGTTTATTTGTTAACCGTTATTTACCGTTAGGTCCGAGCTATCGGCTATATTTGTATTGTAGAGCGCTGAGCGATGTACTTGACAGGCGCACAGGCATTGATATTAATTCATTTGTTTTAGTTCACTTATGAATAGTGATTCTGATGTTAAGCTTGTTTAGGCTTTATTTATTTCCTTCTTAGTTTATCTAAGGTGTAATAGTAATGTGTAATGATAAACACCTGAAACTTATTTCTGTATTTCTGTTTATTCTAGGAGACCACACACACACAGCTACACACATACCTGAATCACTCACCCACACCCACCAAATATACCTTGATGCCAATTACTGTTGTTGGACTAAGATCTGTGACCCAACTTGGAATACAGAAAGTAAAAGGGATCCTGCCTTATGTCTTCCTTCTTCCACCTGCTGCCCCACATCTGGTCCTGAACTGAATCCAATCTAAGTAGTGTTCTGACCGACACTCCAGGTTGAGAGCAGTGACAAACTGAACAGTGCCTTCAAACCGTCCTACAAATTAAGAGCAGCCTCAGTTACAAAGTCTGTTTTCCTGTTCACTTCTTAAGTGCCTGTTTGGAAAAAGTCCATATTTTTTATTGTCCGTACAAGGAGAGGTGCTGGTTGTTGCATAGCTGTACAGGGTGCATCAAAGTTGGGGGTCTTGGATACGAGGGAAGTGCAGCAATACTGTAACACGATGGAGAACCATTTTATCATAAATCCATGATTTATGACAAAGCACTGCAGCCCTGGAGAGGAATATAATCTTTGATGTGAAGGGAAACTTTTCCTTGTAGCAAATCTAGTTCAAAATAAAAAAAATACTTTGATGCAAATTTCATTAATTTTCTGAAATTTGTATAATGTGTCTAAAACTGAGATCATGTAATTGCAGAAAATTCTGTAAATGTAAACCAAAATAATAGTTTTTAAAATTCAGAAATTAAAATAAAAGCCATCAAATAGAAACCCTCTATTGATAGTCCTCCATAAACAATGGAGGAGTATCAAAACTCCTCCATCAATATCCTCCAACATGAAAGTCTTTTCATTGTTGAAAAAACCTTCATGTTGTTTCAAATACTTAGAAACAGGTTTTATTACGTCTCCATGCATTGATTTCTTCTTGGATGGTTAAGATTCACTGAAAGTCACCATAATGTAGAGCTGAGTGTCATCTGCGTAGCTACTCTAGCTAATCTTATTTCTTGTGATAACCTGAGTTAACAGGAGCCTCAAGATGGAGTCCTGAGGGACCCCAAATTTGATTTTTGTCAGCTCTGATAAAAACATACTTGACAAAAATAAATCCCTTTTATTGTAAAATGATTGGTTACCAGTAGAAACGCACCACAAACATGTTGAATTTGATTATTTTAGATTTTTATATATTTCTAGTTGAATTCAGGCTTAAAATATATTATATGGCTCTCACTGAAAAAAATTCCAAATATTTTGCTTACATGGCTATTCTCCGTATCCAGCTTTTGGTATAAGCCTGTAATGAAGGTCTTCATTACGTGTAGGAAGACAGTTTAAATGTTTTAATTGTTTACTTAGATTGGCTTAACTCAGTTCTTTCCTTATAAGGGTTCTGGGAGAGACCAAATATAGAGGGGGAGCAAAGCACTGTGACTTTTAGAATTTATTAATTGGATTGATATTTATAAGAGTATTTTTAGAAATGAAATGATTGCTATGAAATGAAGTGTTTAATATTATGTTGAAGATGTATTGTCTTGTTTGTGTATATGTATTTTGTTTTATTCTGCTGTGAATTGAGTCTGATTTAGCTGAAGCAGTGGCCAGATTCAACCAGCAGGGGGAGTCTACCGCTTGCGCTAGTCATAGTGAAGAGCACCGGAATTTCCTCCTTAGATAAAAAATCATCGCTGGAGCAGACGCACCGTGTCCGGGTTCTTTTATCAAAACATCCCCCTTTTACAGGTAAGAGTACATACATAAATACACACCTTCAGATTGTAAATAAGTGTATTTACTTTCGGAAAGCTGTAAGTTATATTCGATGTTTTAATGTTAAGAAATTCCGTTGTTAGTTCCGTTGTTAGCACCGTGCTAAGATACTGCTATCTCGACGCTGACGCCATGTTGTATGTTGGAAGCTAAACTGAGATAATATAATCGCTGGAGCAAAAGCACCGTGTCCGGGTTCTTTTATCAAAACATCCCCCTTTTACAGGTAAGAGTACATACATAAATACACACCTTCAGATTGTAAATAAGTGTATTTACTTTCGGAAAGCTGTAAGTTATATTCGATGTTTCTAATGTTAAGAAATTCCATTGTTAGTTCCGTTGTTAGTTCCGTTGTTAGCACCGTGCTAAGATACTGCTATCTCAACGCTGACGCCATGTTGTATGTTGGAAGCTAAACTGAGATAATAATCGCTGGAGTAAAAGCACCGTGTTCGGCTCTTTTATTAATTTATATGACAAAGGATATGTAACAAGTATTGAGGTGAACTTATGCTACTAACTAAATACTTATTTTACACCATTGCAAGTAAATACTTTAAATAAATCATCTGGAGGATTTTTTACATATTTCTGTTTCCACTGAAATATTTTGAAGGTTTATTATTATCACTCGATGTAAATAATTACTAGGTTTTTTGTTGAAAACTTGCTCTTTCAATTTTACTTGTGATGGATTATAAATGAAAACTATCACTTGTATCAACGTATCAATATATTTCCTTCTAGTTAAATAATTACTGTTTACACAAATGTTGTAGATTATTAGTTGTTTCCGAACCTGAAGATTTTTCTTTTTTTTTTCTTGTTAATTTTGGAAAGAATTTCATGTAAACAAATATATCAGCTGGTTTATGGGATCAAATGTTCATGAATGTCTATTGTTAACTTGAAACAGCAAAAATAAAACCTACAAAAATAGATAAAGTTACAAAGTTTCTTTTTATTGATGGCTTCAGATTAAACATGCATCAATAAATGATGCATTAATGTTTTCTCTCATCCTCCTGATAACAGAAGACTTGATTTTATTGGTCAGACTGGAGGAACGCCGTCCTCAAGCTTTTAAAGATGAAGTGATGTGAAGAAATCAAAACAAGGCGTCTAAATGGATCCTGTGGGGAACAAAGACCAGCTGCTCAAAAAAACTAAAACACAAAGGAAGGATCTCAGGATTAGGATCAAGTTTGATATCTGGTTGTTATTTAGCTTATTTCCTGACTAACTTTCATTTCATCTCCTGTGCAACTATAAAAACATGATGAAAGATTAAAGGAAGGCCACAGTTCAGGTAAAAACTGTGATGGACTTTGTCAATATGATTGTTGAAATATTATAGAGGAACAAATACAGAAGCTGTGGTAATAAAACATAAACTCAGGTTGGCCTGAAATCCCTTCATTTAGCTGCTAAAGGGCCATCAATTAGGCTAAGAATGTATTTCAGTGAAATTAGACCGATATGCAACATGTTAATGATAAAAGGTTTTTAATTCTTGCACGTTGTTTTTATCGTTGAATTTTGTTTTCTGCTCTGTGTGACTCAGAACTACAGAACAAAATGCAGATGAACAGGAACATGAATGTTAAAACAGGTTTTTCTTGTTTACGGCAATCCCCTTAGCTTTTCTCCCAGAGCACACTGTAAAAACATGGCAGTGAAGTTTACATAAAATCAACAGAAAAATACTTTAAAAATACTGAGAAACTAAATGATTTTTTCCTATTTTACAGAAACAATACATGGGTGTAATCAACTTTATTTATTAAAACTTCAAAAACACTGAAAAATATTGTTATAGTCAATAAAAATGGATCCTGTGGGGTTCCATTTGACATTCAATATGACATTCAAAAACTTAATAAACTTTTGTTTTTGCATTTTGTCTGTTGTTTTTCAAAACATAAAGGTCACTTTAAAATTTGTTGTTTTTATTATGTGGAGATTAACTTTAAAGTGTGCAGCAGCGGCGCCGCCGATCTCACTGTGGAGGACCAACAATGATCGTTTGAACCGATTTAAGGTGTGAAGAATAAAAATGGCAGACCTGAGAGTGTAAAAACCTTAATTCCTGTGGGAAACATAATATTTTCTGTAGCATTTTATTTAGCCTTATTGCCATCTTTGTATTGTTTGAAGCATTTCTCTCATACACTCAACCTCCATCGCCTTATATAGGTGTCGATATTCAGATGAACTCCTCTCCAAAATGGCCACACAAACAAGATGGCTTTCGTTAACTCTTTACTGAAGACAGTTGGAGCTAAACTGAGAAATGAAAATACAATCTTCCAGGAATAATACACAATAGCAAACAATAAAGCATTTAAATGTACAATAAATTTGCTACAGATAAAATATTTAGCTCAAGGCTGTAAAAGTTCTTATAAAAGAAGTATTGCTTTTTTCACAAATGGCTAAATTATTCTTAGTCAACAACAAATCCATTGCAAAATTGAATACATACCAACAGTGCTTTCAAAGACCCACTGAATCAAAGTTGTAATGTACTGAGAGAAAACCAGGCTTTGCATTCTCCTGCTTTGTCTTCTTTTTGTGACATCATGAAAAACGGCAGACTCTTAAATGTAGTACCGAAATTCCACCACCAGATGGAAACAACTGAATACTTCCATCCATCCATCCATTTTCTGAGCTCCCTTCTCCCTAACGGGGTCTGGAGGTGCTGGTGTGTCTCCAGCTCCTTTCCGGGCGAGAGGCGGGTTCACCCTGGACAGGTCGCCAGTCTGTCGCAGGGCAACACAGAGACAAACAGGACAAACAATCATGCACAAAGACACTAGGGAGAATTTAGGAAGGCCAATTAACCTGACAGTCATGTTTTTGGACTGCGGGAGGAAGCCGGAGAACCCGGAGAGAACCCACGCATGCACAGGGAGAACATGCAAACTCCATGCAGAAAGTCCCCGGGCCGGGAATCGAACCCAGGACCTCCTTGCTGCAAGGCCAACTGAATACTTCCATAGTATAAATCTGTGAAATGTCAACAAACTGACATACAACCAGTGATGGCATAGTTACCTTGATAAAGTATCTTTAATCAGATTACTGATTACTCCTTGAAAAAGTAACTTAGTTAATCACTGACTACTTGATTTTGAAAGTAATTAAGTTACATTAAAAGTAACGTTTTAGTTACTTTCAGTAGCTGCTATCAACAGCGCTCCACCACCTGTGAAAATTACATAGAGCTTTGCTAATACTTAATTGTAAGTTATTTTATAATGTAACATCAACAATTGTCTCCACTTATAAGGTTGAACTGAAGGACAAATTGTTTAAAAGTTACAACAGAAGAAAAATCCATGTTTCAAATGATTAAAGACTACAGAATCTATAAATGGATTAAAAGATTAATTATCTGAACAAACTGTCAATAGCTGGTGACGTCAATAGCAGAGCATCGTAAGCAAGCAAAGTCAAGCCCCACCGTTCACCACCATAGAGCCATTTAAATGCAGTACCTGGCGGACCACTAGGGGGCTCCCGCGGACCATCAGCAGTTTGAGAAAGACTGCACTATATAAACCTGGAAACAAACTCCATTTTGCTAATTACAGGCTTGTTTCATTTCTTCCATAAACCTCCAAAGTTTGGAAAATGTATTTGTTGCCAGATTGGAGAGATTTATTGATAAATATCAATGACTTGCTGAGAGTCAGTCTGGCTTTAGTTCCCAAAGATCCACAGCAATGGCAGTTCTTAAATTAATAGAAGAGGGTACCACTTCATTAGATAAAAAAACCTGCTCTTGGGGGTCTTTATTGACTTTAAAAAGCATTTGATACAATTGATCATTAAATATTAGTTAAGAAACTGGAGCGCTATGGTCTGAGAGGATTAGTTTGGCTCTGGATGAAAATTTATTTATTTTGCCTCAGTTGGAAAACTAAGGTTTACCATCAGAAAAACACCATAGTGAAGATAGCACATCCAGGTTAAAAGAAGTGTGAAACTGAGAATATTTTGAATGATTTACAAAATTTGCATATAATTTGGACCATTTAATAATTTTTTTAACATGCAAATAACTGCTTTGCCTGTCAAGTATAAAAGTTGTTTGCAGGAAGGATCTGCTATAGCGCTCCTTTTTGCACCCAGGATGCAGTAGGAAGGTGCTTGTTTCCTCCCTCACATTATATAGGTACCCATAGCAGCAAGGTGTTGAATTGGTTAACCTTGATGTGTTCAGTTGAGGAGGATGAAACATTATTGATCAGATGATTAGTTGGTTTTATGATTGCCTGCGTAGCAAATTTATTTCTATCATTTTAAAAATCAATGATTTTAATCAGGAAATGGGAGATGTCCTCCCGTTTCCTGATCAAAAACTTCTGATTTGTAAAAACAAGGATTTATTTTACAAATCAAAAATCTGAACAGTCATCCAAAATAATGTTTCAGATTGGCTTAAACATTATTGTTTATACAAATGAGCCTCTTCTAAACCAAACCTGAAGTTTTGTTTTGTATTTTTCTTGCTCATTTTGGAAGAATTTTATGCAAATATATGATTTGAAGGAGGACATGATGGAATCCTGTCTGCTTTGCTGACCACAGAGAAGACAGTCATTTAAAATATGATTTAATGAGACCATTAATGTTTCTGTCCCTAAAACTACTGATACCTTAAGAACTTTCACCACTAATGAGTTTAATTTTCTGTCTTTATCTAAGACTTTGGCTTTGGAGTAAAAACCTGTTTGTGACTGAAGCTGCTGCCAAAACCTCATTATTCTGGATCCTTTAAATGGTTAATTTTTTTATAATTACCTTTCTAATGAGATATCAGATAAAATAAGGTGTTAATGATCTCAAATTTTCTGCCTTCTTTAATGTCTGACTTACCCAATATTTCTTATTTGTCTTTAGAGGGAATGTGGTTTCTGCTTCAAACTGGATGATTTTTGTGTTCCTTTATTTTGTTTACCAGTCAAGCAGAGCAGTGTAGATGGTTGGATGCATATTGTGATTATGTTAAAGTTGTTTTACAAGATTTTTGTGGTGTTGAAAAACAAAGTACACTCTTATCAGGTACAAATAAATTTATTAGGCTTCCCATTATGCTTTCAATCATCTTCTAGTAATTTATTTTACATCAAGTTGTTGTACATAACATTACAACATTAAAAAATTAAAGTGGAAAACACAGAAAGATATGAAAAAATCCCCAAATGATCAGATCATCTCCAGTTTCCTGATTAAAAACAAAGACATATTTGTATACATAAAATATATATATAACATATATAATTGTATATATATTTGTTTGTGATTCTCTCATTGGTTGCAAATAAAGCTCAAGCTTTGTTAATGTTTTTACTGATGATATGTACAAAGAATGTTTCTTTTGCATGTTTTAGTGTTGAGTGTTAGTAGATTAGTAGAGCGATTTGTTTATATCATAATAATCATGAAGTCGAGTTTTACGCCATTTTTGTTCAGCTCTATGTCAGAATATTCCTGCAGATCTAAATGTTTGTGCATTTCTCCATGGAGACTTGATCCTACCAGACACAACCTTCAATTTAATGGGGGCAAAGTAATCAATGATATCTGAGAGTTTAGACAGAAAGCTTCATACCAACTCATTTACATCATTACAACTTAGTGGTGAGGAGGAAGAATAGATTTGATTAAAAGTTTCTGCTGTGTTATCTGTGAAAGAACATTTTGTGACCGTAACTGATTGGATAAGTGAGTCAAAGATCTGGACAAGAAGAAATCAAACATTCTGAAAAATGACTTTCAGTGTCTTGTTAGCATAAATGAAAAACTGAAAATAATGGTGTTTATTAGTGGACTGATAACAAAAGCTGGTAACATAATCCCTGGAAAAGATGAATGGTTTTAGATTAGATTATATTTTATTGATCATCAAGTGGATAATCAGATCATCTCCATTTTTCTGATTAAAAGCAGAGTTTAAAAATGATATTAATAATTTCACCAAACCAAAAAATTATCAATCATAAAACAAATCAATCATTTGATCAATAATGTTTTATTTGGACTTTTTGTTCTTCATGCTGAGATCATCAGAGCTGCTGTTTAATCACTGACATCTTATGTGGTAGGATCTTTAATATATTAAAAGTGTCAAAAAATGGAAACATCTTATCAGTGAAGGTGTGTGTGAAGGTGTGTATGTGTGTGTTAGTATCCAGATCAGAGAAGGACAGCTTTCCTCTGTCCCAGTCCAGATTCACTCTGATCCTCTGGAGATTCTTCTGGACTGAGAGACGAGTGGAAGGAGCTGGTGGATATTTATTTTGAATATTTATCTTTATAGAACCGTACATACAACCATCCAGACTTTATGATTCCCTTCCTCTGAACAGACTCTTCTAACACACAACTATCCAATGTGAACTGTCTCCAACATCAACATCCCAGCTGTGGTTCCCTGAGTTAAAACCATCAGAACCAGGAATCATCATAAGTCCTCTCTAGATTATCAGGAAGCTGCTGTTTCTCTCCTCTTGTCAAACTGGTCAGATCTGAAATCTGTGGCAACAAACTTCAGGGGTGTATTTTTAACTATTTAAGTTTTTCCAAAAACATAACAGAAACGCAAAATATTTGATAGCACTTTATACCAACTTCACTTAATTTAGCCTCATTTAACCATTATTACTTAATCATTGTTTATTCATACCTAATAACTCTTACATTAACTATTCTGTGTGTTTATATTTGTAAAAGTTGAAACAAATGTACTTTCACAACAAATAATAGTTATGTACTCACATTTTTGACGAGGTAAACAAAATATATTCAATAAATTGCAGTAATTTAATATAAAACATGTAATTGTACATGTTGCACATTCAACAAAATATCTGCATAAAATGTTTACCAAACCTGAGTTGTAAAAAATTCAGCTTATAGAAACTGAGAACATTTTTGATTACAAATCAAATGAAATTTTGGTCTTGTGCAGAGACATCAGTACATTGTGATTTTAATCTTCTGATTAAACAGAAGGTTTCAGATTAATCTGAAGCCATCAATAAAATTAAACTTTGCAACTTTATCTGTTTTCATTGGTTTTATTTTTGCTGTTTCAGGTTAACAAGAGACATTCATGAACAATTAATCCCATAAACCAGCTAATACATTTATTTTCATAAAATTTTTCCAAAATTAACACGAAAAACAAAAGAAATCTTCAGGTTTGGAAAAAAATAATAATCTACAACATTTATGTAAGCAATAATAATTCAACCAGAAGGAAATATATTGACATGTGGATACATGTTGGGATAGTTTTCATTTGTAATCCATCACAAGTACAATTGAAAGAGCAAGTTTTCAAAAACCAACTAATTTATTTACATCAAATTGTAAATAATAAACATTCAAAACATTACAGTGGAAAACACAGAAATATATGAAAAAGTCTCCAGTTTCCAGATTAAAAACAGTTTAATAATGACAATCAGAAATTCACCAAACCAGCAAACTATATAATCAATGATAAAACCAATCAATCACCTGATCAATAATGTTATATTTGGACTTTTTGTTATTTATGTTGAGATCATCAGAGCTGCTGCTTGATCACTGAGATCTTCATCGGTTCCATCTTTAAGGTTTTATTAGTGGAGAAGAATGGAAACATCTTATCAGTGAAGGTGTGTGTGAAGGTGTGTATGTGTGTGTTAGTATCCAGATCAGAGAAGGACAGCTTTCCTCTGTCCCAGTCCAGATTCACTCTGATCCTCTGGAGAACCTTTTGGACTGAGAGACGAGTGGAAGGAGCTGGTGGAGACCATGCTGAGTATTCACCTTCATAGAACCGTATAAACAACAATCCAGACTTTATGAGTCCCTTCCTCTGAACAGACTCTTCTATCACACCGAGTCTCCAGTATAAACTGTCTCCAACATCAACATCCCAGCTGTGGTTCCCTGAGTTAAAACCATCAGAACTCAGAACAGACCAGTAATAATCAAATCTCTCTGGATTATCAGGAAGCTGCTGTTTCTCTCCTCTAGTCAAACTGGTCAGATCTTCAGACAGATGGAGTTCTTTACCAGCCGTGTTTGGGTCCAGAACCAGAGGAGTGTAGGTCACCATGGTCTGCATGTTGCTCCAGATGTTGAAGGTTGCCCAGATGTTTGGCCTGGTCTATCAGAGCTCCTGAGGGCAGCTGTGGATCCTCCAGCAGGGGGCAGCGCTGGACTCTTTCCACTGCAGCCTTGTAGTTGTGCAGGAATGAGACGTCTTCAGCTCTCAGCTCCTCCTCTGTGGCTCTGACTGTGTCTGAAAGAGCTGCTATCTCTCTGCTCAGAGCCTCCATCTTCTCCTTCATCATCCCTCTCTTCTGCTCCTCTTCCTCCCTCAGTGCAGCCAGCCTGGCCTCCTCTTCCTCTGCTAGAAACTGATGAAGCTGCTTAAACTGCTCCCTAATCTGCCTCTCTGTGTGTCGGGCCTGGACCTTCAGGTGTTCTGCTGTCTGACCAAACTCCTCCTGAACTTTCTTCCTGAGATCCAGCTTCTTCTTTAAAGGCTCCAGAGTTTCCTGAAGCTTCTTCTTGTGTTGCTGAGCAGCAGCTTCATCAATGGGTCTGAA
Organism: Poeciliopsis prolifica; assembly: GCF_027474105.1. Taxonomy (NCBI): domain Eukaryota; kingdom Metazoa; phylum Chordata; class Actinopteri; order Cyprinodontiformes; family Poeciliidae; genus Poeciliopsis; species Poeciliopsis prolifica. The sequence continues at coordinate 16,260 of NW_026562421.1, read as the reverse complement.
TCTGTGACTGGTGTAGTTTTCTGAGTCTCTGTAGACGACACACACTGGCTGCTGATGGTCCAGACAGAAGAGTTTGCGTTTCTCAGAGTGCAGACTGCAGAGATCCTCTGAAGCTCTCTTCTGTCTCCGCTGTAAGAAAGTCTCACACAGATTCTTCAGAGCCAGATTACGTGGTGGATTTTTGATGAATGATCTCCTTTTACAAACTGGACACTCTCTTCCTGGTTTCTCTCTCCAGGATTTCTGCACACACTCCGTACAGAAGCTGTGGCTGCATGACAGAAGAACAGGATCCTTGAATATGTCCAGACAGACCGGACAGCAGAGATCATCGTCTGGTCTGGAAGCCATTTCGTCTCTGCTCTCTATCAGTGAGGCCTTCGGAGAAAGGAATCAGAGTTAATCAACAATACAGAAATAATCTTAATTATATAATGAGATTAACTAAAATGAAAGCATAAAAGAAAGACACATAATAAAGCAATGAGAATAACAAATATTTGATTAACAATATCACAATTTCTCCAACACCGGTAGTTTGGTGGAAGGTAGGTGACACATATGATCCTGAATGTTTTCTTTGAGTTTTTTTTCTCTCTGAACTATTTCCTGTTTTTCTGTATTTCTAGGATCCTATGGAAGATTTTCTGTTAATCTGCAGGTTTATTATTTATTTTCTAATGAGAATCAGATACAATAAGGTGTTAATTATCTCACATTTTCTGCCTTCTCTAATGTCTTATTTAAACAATTGTTCTTTTTTTGTTTAGAGGGAATGTGGTTTCTGTTTCAAACTTGTGGTGTTCCAGACACAGAAATTAATGAAACTCTGTAGGTGGCGCTCTCGTGGTTTTTGAGAGTCTGGTTAGAGAACCTGTAACTACAGAAGAAGAAGTGAGTTCCCGTTTGGAAATAAAATGTTGCTATGTGCTTGTTCCAGTCGTCTGCTTGGACATCATTTATTTTGAACTAGTGTTCCATACACAACAGAATTTTGGCGACGAGGATGGGATTGTTCAAGCTGGAAGGCACAGAGTGCGCAGAAGCTGCGGCTCCATAGAGGCAAAACGGGACCGTTAAAAAGCCGACCGTTTGGGTGAGTGAAAGGACCGCCGAACCAGAGCTACAAAGATGGCGTTTGGAAAGCCAGAAGATTTTCACTTCGAGGAAAGTGAGGAAAGTTTTGACAACTACCGCGAGCGTCTCGAGCAGTATTTGCGGCAAACGACTTGGACACTAAAGATGAGAAAACTAAGTCGGTATTTCTCACGGTGGTGGGAAAAAGATCCCACAGCTTGCTGATGGACCTGTGTGCTCCAGATAAACCGTCAGAGAAAAGCTACGAGGAGCTGGTGGGTTTGCTGCAGAAGCACTACGTACCGAAGACTAACTTTATTGCAGAAAGGTGCAAGTTTCACGGAAGAAACCAAAAAGACAATGAAACAATCAGTGAGTACGTGGCTAGTTTACGAAAAGTAGCAGCTACATGTAAATTCGGGACTTTCTTAGAGGAAGCTCTGCGTGACAGATTTGTCTGTGGGGTAAAGAGCAGCGAGCTGAGAGACCGTCTACTCAGCACCGCGCACACCAAAGACTTGACGCTGCCGCTGGCTGTAGAGATGGCGCTATCCTTTGAGGTAACCAAGGACAGTGCACAGCAATTTGCACAGAAAGCTTTCAAGGCTCATGTAGTGGACAAAAGAGTGAAACCAAAATACCGTGAAGCTGAGAAAAATACAGTGGCCGGTAAGCCCTGTTATCGCTGCGGTGGAAAAAATCATAACCCGAATGACTGCAGGTTTAAAGAAAGTGAGTGCCACGAGTGTAAGAAAAGGGACACATCGCAAAAGCCTGTTGCACGCGTAAAGAAGGTTGTTCGAGTACGACCAAAGGAACCATGCATCTGGATTTTAAGAGGCAACCCAGCGCTCTCAAGCAGCGCCATGATGTCTGCGTTCAACAGCAGGATGTCCACAGTCTGCATAGCCCCTGAAGATGCGCCCCAGGATGCAGATCCAGGCAACCAGCATGGGTTAAAAAGAGATCCCGAGGACAACCAATTCCTGTCACATCAAGTCAGAGAAGACAGAGCAGCCAGTAATGTGGTTCAGTGCAAGACGGAAGCTGCACCGAACTCTGACACTGTTCCAGATCTGACATTGGACAGTCCAGATTTTGGTCTGTTTGAAATGAACACAGGTAATGATGACATTGTAAAGCCTTACTATGTGTATGTCAGTGTAAATGGTTCAAGAGTGAAGATGGAACTAGACACTGGTGCCGCAGTGTCAGTGATATCTGAAAATCTGTATAGGCGCAGATTTAAATCAGTCAAACTTAGTTCAGCAAATTGTGTACTTAAAACGTACAGTCAAGAGTCATTACAGTTGATGGGTAAATTTGTGGCAAAAGTGAAATGTCAAGAGACCACTAAGAAACTAGAACTGTTAGTAGTAAAAGGAAGAGGCCCTGCTTTGATGGGTAGAGACTGGATTAGCCAGTTGAAGCTAGACTGGTCACAGGTGAACAGAGTGGCTCCAGTAACAGTGGAAGACATTTGCGCTCAGTATGGATCAGTGTTCAACCCTGAGCTAGGCAAGTTGAAAGGTATTAAAGCCAAGTTACATGTTGTTCCAGAAGCAACGCCAAAGTTCCACAAACCAAGAAATGTTCCATATGCATTAAGAGGAGCTGTTGAAAAGGAACTGACAAAATTGGAGGCAGAAGGAGTTATTTCACCCACTAATTACAGTGAGTGGGCTGCTCCAATAGTGTGCATACCTAAAAAGGATGACAGTGTGAGACTATGTGGAGACTATAAAGTCACCATCAATCCATGGTTAAACGTGGATCAATATCCACTTCCAAAAACGCAAGATCTATTTGCAAAATTAGCAGGAGGTCAGAAATTTACCAAACTAGACTTATCGCAGGCTTACCAGCAAGTCCAGTTGGAGGACAGCTCTAGGTGCTACCTGACCATCAACACTCACAAAGGGCTGTATCAATACAACAGGTTGCCCTACGGTGTTGCAAGTGCTCCTGCAATTTTCCAGAAAATAATGGATCAAGTACTTCAGGGCATGGATGGTGTTATCTGCTATCTTGATGATATTTTGATAACTGGTAAAGATGCAGAAAGCCACCTGAGTAACTTAAAGGAGGTCCTTAAGAGGCTCCAAAGCTACAACCTTAGGGTAAGGAGAGAAAAATGTGAATTCATGCAAGACAGTGTTTCATATTTAGGACATGTCATTGATGCTACTGGAATTCATCCTATGAAGGAAAAGACAACCGCTATTCAGAAGGCTCCAGTTCCAAGAAATGTAACTGAACTTAGGTCATTCTTGGCTCTGTTAAACTACTATGGGAAGTTTATACCAAACTTATCGACTCTGATCCAGCCAATGTCAGCACTGCTACACAAAGATGCAGACTGGAGTTGGTCAGAAAGTTGTCAGAATGCTTTTGAGAATGCCAAGAAGGCTCTTCAATCTGACAAAATCTTGGTACATTTTGATGCAGAGTTACCACTTATTTTAGCATGCGATGCATCTCCTTATGGAGTTGGTGCTGTAATAGTCACCAAATGAAAGATGGAAGCAAAGACCGATTGCATTTGCATCACGAATGCTAACTAAGACTGAACAAAACTACTCACAAATTGAAAAAGAAGCACTTGGTTTAGTGTTTGGTGTTATGAAGTTCCATGACTATCTTTATGGAAGGAAATTCATTTTGGTAACAGACCACAAACCATTGCTAAATCTTGGGACCAAAAACAGGTGTACCAACACTAGCTGCTGCTAGATTGCAAAGGTGGGCTCTAATTCTAGCTGCCTACAAATATGAGATTCAGTACAAAAGATCTGAGCAACACAGTAATGCGGATGTTTATCAAGGTTACCGATGAAACCAAATGTGGATGTGGTGTCAAACCCTATTTACAAAGTATCTTATCTTGACGAGCTACCTATCACTGCAAAGGAGGTTGCAAAAGAAACAGACAAAGATCCTGTGTTAAAGGTGGTGAAACAGCTGGTGTTAACTGGCTGGCCTAAACATGTACAGGATGAGTTGCTGAAGCCATATTTTCAGAGACGTTTTGAGCTCACTGTTGAAGATGATTGTCTACTGTGGGGATTACGAGTGGTGGTGCCTAAGAAATTAAGGGATCAGTTGATTTCTCAACTACATGAGCATCACTGGGGAATAGTAAAGATGAAATCTCTTGCCAGAAGTTTATTCTGGTGGCCAGCAGTAGATGAGTGCATTGAACAGGAAGTCAGTGAGTGTACTATTTGTCAAAAGCAGCGTAGTATGCCTTGTACAGCACCAGTGCATACCTGGAAGTGGGCTGCCAGCCCGTGGGAGAGAATCCATCTGGACTTTGCAGAGGACCACAAGCAGATGTTTCTAGTAGTTATGGATGCCTATGCTAGATGGCCAGAGATTATTCCCATGCATACTACGACTTCAGTCAAAACCATTGAAACACTGAGGAATTTGTTTGCTGCTTATGGGTTACCAAAAGAAGTTGTTACAGATAACGGTCCTCAGTTTGTTTCACAAGATTTTGAGTTTTTTCTAAAAAAGAATGGAGTGCAGCACATTAAGTCACCTGCTTACCACCCTGCCAGTAATGGACTAGCAGAGCGCTTAGTCCAAAATCTCAAAAAGTCACTAGCCAAGAATCGAGCTGTAGGTGGTTTAACACTTGAGCACTGTGTTGCAAATTTTCTTTTAGGGTATCGAAACACACCCCATACAACCACAGGGAAAACTCCTGCTGAGTTATTCCTAAAAAGACAAGTTAGAACAAGACTGTCACTGATCAGACCCCAGTTTTTCTCATAGGATGCAACAAAGAACGGAACCAATGCTCCCACGTCTTAGAGTGTTCACAGTAGGTCAACCTGTTTTAGTAAAGAATTACAGGGGAGGGGAGAAGTGGTTGAACGGAGTTGTACAAGAGATTTTGGGTCCTGTAACTTACAGTGTGGAAGTGAATGGAAAATGTGTTAAAAGACATGTAAATCAGATTCTGGGTGTAAATGGAAATCCAGTTTTGTGTTACACAGACAGACTTGTCTACAGGAAACTTTTGGAATGAGGATGTTGATCTTGTTACAACTAAAGGTGTGGATCAACAGGTGGAAGAAAAAACTGTTGGAAGTGCACCAATAGACATGTCTTCGCCTACAGTCGAAAGGAACACTCGTCCAGTGAGGAACCGGCGTCCTCCTGACAGACTGAACTTGAAATTACAACTCTAAATGAGAGTTAGAAGAAGTTTCTTGTTTTCAGTTATGTTCATACAAAAAAAAAAATCCTGAAAAATGTATACTTGATTGAGAAGTACTGATTTTACAGGGGAGGAGCTGTGGTGTTCCAGACACAGAAATTAATGAAACTCTGTAGGTGGCGCTCTCGTGGTTTTTGAGTCTGGTTAGAGAACCTGTAACTACAGAAGAAGAAGTGAGTTCCCGTTTGGAAATAAAATGTTGCTATGTGCTTGTTCCAGTCGTCTGCTTGGACATCATTTATTTTGAACTAGTGTTCCATACACAACAAAACTGAATGATCTTATAAAAACATTTTTCAGTCTAAATCCTGCTGTTTAAAACCTATCAGCTCATGTAAATGCCCTTTAAAAGGGAGATATTTTAATAAAAGAGCCGAACACGGTGCTTTTGCTCCAGCGATTATTATCTCAGTTTAGCTTCCAACATACACAATGGCGTCAACATGTTATCTCAGTTTAGCTTCCAACATACAAAATGGCGTCAACATGTTATCTCAGTTTAGCTTCCAACATACAAAATGGCGTCAACATGTTATCTCAGTTTAGCTTCCAACATACACAATGGCGTCAGCGTTGAGATAGCAGTATCTTAGCACGGTGCTAACAACGGAACTAACAACGGAATTTTTTAACATTAGAAACATCGAAAATAACTTACAGCTTTCCGAAAGTAAATAAACTTATTTACAATCTGAAGGTGTGTATTTATGTATGTACTCTTACCTGTAAAAGGGGGATGTCTTGATAAAAGGACCCGGACACGGTGCGTCTGCTCCAGCGATGATTTTTTATCTAAGGAGGAAATTCCGGTGCTCTTCACTATGACTAGCGGAAGCGGGAGACTCCCCCTGCTGGTTGAATCTGGCCACTGCTTCAGCCAAATCAGACTCAATTCACAGCAGGATAAAACAAAATACATATACACAAACAAGACAATACATCTTCAACATAATATTAAACACTTCATTTCATAGCAATCATTTCATTTCTAAAAATACTCTTATAAATATCAATCCAATTAATAAATTCTAAAAGTCACAGTGCTTTTCTCCCCTCTATATTTGGTCTCTCCCAGAATCCTTATAAGGAAAGAACTGAGATAAGCCAATCTAAGTAAACAATTAAAACATTTAAACTGTCTTCCTACACGTAATGAAGACCTTCATTACAGGTGTTATGGCAACAGATCCAATATCTGTGTCATTCCTTAGAGACGGAGAGTAAAGGACGCGTGAAACTATGAATTTTAACGAAAAATATTTATCTATAAAAATTACATAAATACAAAAATTAGAGCTGCCGTTTACAATTTCCTTTTCTTTCTTTTCTAACAATACACAGTTTACACGGTCAAAAACTGTATTGCACCTTGTCTAAATAATCCGTTAAGTGTCAAACCGTTAATAGAATTGTTCCTTGACAACATATTCCCAACAGGAAGTAAGCCTTTCAAAATAAAACTAAACTTCACAATAAAAATTGTATGAACAAATAATCTTATCTAAGTGTAATAAAATAAAAAAGAAACCATCAAACAAATTACTTACATATTTTCTATTTATGGCTCTAACATTCCGGCCCCTAATTGTATAGGCAGGATGCATAACAATTAAACTTCAAAAAGAGCCATACTAACCTACCAAAAATCTAACATTTTAGCTGTGACAAACAAGCAGTCTTTCCTTGAATCATTCTGCTTCTTGTAACAAACAGAGTTTACTAATAGGTCTATCTAATAAACTAGTCTTGGTGCGAACTTGAACCCGTCGCACAATTCCTCTAGAGTCCGGGAAGGTCTTTTGGATTCTTCCAGTCAACCAAGCGTTTCTTGGAGCTGAACTGTCAACAATGAGTACAAGGTCTCCAGGGATAAAATTCCTCATCTGAATCCGCCATCTCTGCCGCTCTTGTAGCAATGGAAGATATTCCTTTGTCCATCTCGACCAAAACAAGTCAGCCATGTATTGTGTCTGTCGCCATCGTCGACGTGAATATGTATCATTGCTGTCAAATAAGCCTGGAGGAAGGACTGGCTGTTTCTTTAACAACAGAAGATGATTAGGGTCAAAACCTCCAGGTCATTTGGATCATCTGATGCAGCAGTCAAAGGACGATCGTTTATGATCGCTTCCACTTCACATACATTGATTTCTTCTTGGATGGTTAAGATTCACTGAAGTCATCATAATGTAGAGCTGAGTGTCATCTGCGTAGCTACTCTAGCTAATCTTATTTCTTGTGATAACCTGAGTTAACAGGAGCCTCAAGATGGAGTCCTGAGGGACCCCAAATTTGATTTTTGTCAGCTCCGATAAAAACATACTTGAAAAATAAATCCCTTTTATTGTAAAATGATTGGTTACCAGTAGAAACGCACCACAAACATGTTGAATTTGATTATTTTAGATTTTTATATTTTCTAGTTGAATTCAGGCTTAAAATATATTGTAAGGAAGGTCGCATCGCGAGATTTGTTGTTTTAAGTCTGTTTATTCTGTTCTTGACAGCTGGGGTTGCCTTAGCAACCAGTTCAACAGCTGATCCGTTATGTTTTTACTGTTGTTGGATATGGCACTCACCGCTCGCTGCACGGACATCGCTGAACGCTGTCCGTGCCAGAGCTAGAGGCCAGAAGCCACACAGTTCATTGTGGCAACAGCTCAGTTTTTGTTGTAATTCCTCCGTGTGCTGGAAGGAGTAAAGTTTCTGCAAGAGACCCTTCGTTTTTTGTCGTGTATCTTCAAGTGCCGACACGCCTCCTTAACAAACGGAAATCAAAAAGCACGACAACTGGTGTCAGAAGTGGGATCATCTACAAGACTTTTGTAAGTGAATCCAATCGTAAAGAAAATATCCAAGCCATCCTGAACTAATTACAACTTAAAGACAAGCTACAACTAGAGCAGGAAAAGAAATCGCGCTGAGACAGTAATAAAGCTGCTGCAGTACTACCGCGTAGCACTTCCGGTCCAGCCCTTCACAATAACGGCAACAGTAACAAAGTTGGCACAGCGTTGAAGAAGGTTGTTTTTGGTCGTATTCTGTCAATATAAGAGCATGAGCAAACTTACCAACGGAAAAAAAATAAATAAAATAAAATGACAGAGGATTTACAAGGTGCTACAGCTGGCCCTGGAGAGGCAGACACAGCTCCAAAGTGGTTACAGGCTTTGCTGGAAAACCAAAATCAACAAACAAGACACTTTCAAATGATGTTGGCTCCTGTCCTTTCACATATAACTGGACAATCAGCTGTACAGCAAACCCAAGCATCAGGTACTGTTCCTGAGAGGAGTGATGACTTAATTCCAATTCATTCTACAAGAGAAAGGCATACATGTGAAACACATGCCCCTTTGGATGTGACAACTAGACCACGTATTCACGCTCCTTTTGCAGCTGAGCTGGAGGTTATAAATGAAAGATCACGAAGCTCAGGCCCAGTGAGACGAACCACCACCCCTGGACCTGACCCAAGACACAGAGACATCAGGGACAGTGAACCTGAGGCCCAACACACTTTTACCTACAATGATGAAAGAAGGCAAAATAATACTGGAGGCCATTATAACAACTGGTCAGAGTTTCAGAGGCCTCTTCAGAGGCCATCATATATTAGCCACATATGATGGAAATGAGGACTGGGACTCTTTTCTGATGCCGTTCGAACGCCAAGCCAGGAAACACGGATGGACTGCTGCTGAACGAGTGGACAGGCTGCACGAGTGTCTGAGGGGAGCTGCAGTACGCTACGTTTGTTCATTACCAGAGCGCACAAAGGAAGATTATGTTCTCTTGGTGGAACAGCTCACTCAACGCTTTGGGAAAAAAGACCCTCCCACAACAGTACGAAGAAGACTGGGAGAACTTCGACAGGGGCGGGAGACATCAGTTGAGTTTGCAGAGGAGGTAAGACGCCTGACCACCCTTGCATATCCAGGGGTAGATCTCCTGCTGCAGGACCAATTGGCAACTGATGCTTTCCTCAAAGGCCTAAGAAACCAGAAAGTAGCATACGAAGTAATGAATCGTGACCCAAGCTCCTTCATAGAGGCCCAAAAGTTTGTGGAGGCTCATGAGCATAACTTTAAAGCTACGGTGGGTCGGGACACAGAAGTAAAAAACAGAGCAAGGCGCATTTCATGGGTTGATGAGGGGGACATGTGCGATGACAGTGCAACAATGTCCCGCAGGGTCAGTACTCCCAGTATGTCACAGCTGATCAGTTTGCTGCACTGGCAGAACAAGTGAAGACCCTTGTTAGCACCGTGGGGAACCTACAGCTCCAGGTTGCCAATTTACAGCCCATAAGTGTCGGATTCCAAAACTCCAAGGCAGCCCAAAGTCCTGCAACAGAGAGGAAACAAAATTATCAGCACATGCAGCCCAGCAGAGGGCGTTCTCAAACTCCAAGTCCAAATCGTGGAACAACTGGCCCGTGTTTTAAGTGTGGGAGACAGGGCATTTTAGGAAGGACTGCATTAGGGCTCCCAGTCCTGTGACTGCAAGAAACAATAGCGACAAGTATATAGACAACCCACTGCAGTCAAATGGAACCACAACCTCAGATTACCAACTACAAGGCAGACAGGTTGGCTGCACTAAGAAGAAGGGTGAGAGCCTGCAAATTCTACTGACCCTAAATGGCATCCCAACGCAGGCCGTAGCTGATACTGGAGCTCAGACAACTGTAATATCAGAGGAGCTTTATCAGAAAATCCTGAATGGTAATTCTGCACCCGCAGACCTTCACCATACCTACCTACTAAATGCAGGAGTCGGAGATGGCATGAAAGCTAAACATGGACTCACAGTGACCTTCCAGATTGGGTCCAAATCCATAGACTGGGAAGTACATGTAGCCCCTATAAGAGACTCTGTCCTCCTCGGATTGGATCTGATGAAGGCCCATGATGTTGTCATCTATACCCAAGGCAAAGTTTTCATTGGGGATGAATTGATCCCCTCAAAAATTGTGCGAGATGATGGATCAGACTACTGTGTGGCTAGAGTAACTCTGGAAAGAACCTCAATCATCCCAGCCAAATCTGAATGTGTTGTGTGGGGTGAAGTGGAGGACCCACAGCCAGGGGTTACAGCATTATTGGAACCCTTGAACATTGCAAACAATGTAGCCTCTGGAAGTGTTGTTGTCACCATGAAGCCAAAGGCACCAATCAGAGTATGCAATTTTTCAACCAAGAGAGTGGCTCTACAGAGAGGAGTGTGTCTTGGACTCTTAGTTGAAGTTTATCCTCTGCCCTCATTTGCACCAAAACCAGATGCAATGCCTGCACCATCACTGGTGGTTGGGAGAGTAGCAACAATCTCTGACATTCCTGAGCACCTTCAAAGTTTGGTGGCTACCATAAGTGAGACCCTCAGTGAGGAACAGCAACAGCGATTCATTCAGCTACTCCTCAAAATACCAATCCATCTTTGCTAAAAGTGACTCTGACCATGGCTACTTGTCTGCTGTTACACACAAAATTGACACTGGGTCTGCCAGACCTGTGCGTCAACCTGTGAGAAGAACCCCTTGGATTTCAGGGCGAGGAGGAAGCACATCTAAAAAAAATGCTGGCGGAGGGCATAATCACACCTCAGCATCTGAGTGGGCTTCTCTAGTGGTCCTAGTTCGAAAAAAGGATGGAGGAGTAAGATGGTGCATAGATTACCGCTGTCTGAACAACCTAACAATCAAGGATGCTTATCCATTACCCCAGATTGAAGAATGTCTTGATGTTGTGGTGAAGCCATCATGTTCTCTACTCTTGACCTTCAATCCGGCTATTGGCAGATTGCAGTGGATAGTAAAGATCGAGAAAAGACAGCATTTATCACCAAATGGGGCCTTTATGAATACACTCGAATGCCATTTGGACTATGTAACGCTCCAAGTACATTTCAGAGAGCAATGGAGCTTGTTCTCGGGGGCCTTCAGTGGGAAACTCTTCTCATCTACCTGGATGATGTCATTGTCATCGGAAATGGAGTAGATCAAAGTTTAGATCGGCTCGAGCAGGTTTTTCAGAGGTTCCAAAGCTATGGATTAAAACTAAAACCATCAAAATGTCACCTGCTGCAAGAAGAAGTTCTCTTCTTGGGTCACGTTGTGAGTGGCAAAGGAATCAGTCCAAATCCAGCCCTCATAAAGAATGTTCAGCAGTGGAACTCCCCAATAACTTACAGGAGCTACAAATCTTTCTTGGACTGTGTAACTATTACCGGAAGTTTGTTCCCAATTTTGCAGAGCTGGCAAGCCCCCTCCATACTCTGCTCAAAAAAGGGACAGTGTTTCTATGGACTGATGAGCAGCAGTCTGCATTTATGAGGCTCAAAGAGAGACTGACCACTGCACCAGTGTTGGGGTATCCAAGCTGAAGGGAAGTTCATTCTGGATACGGATGCCTCAAACAACAGTGTTGGTGCAGTTTTGTCACAAGTACAATGGGGAGAGGAACGAGTTCTGAGCTATGCTAGTAGCCGCCTTTCACCGGCCCAGCAGAGGTATTGTGTCACTCGTCGTGAATTACTTGCTGTTGTTCGTTTCACACGGCAATTTCGGCATTACCTACTAGGTAGAAAGTTTCTACTTAGGACCGACCATGGCAGTCTGACCTGGCTTTTTAGGTTCAAATGTCCTGAAGGACAACTAGCCCGTTGGCTTGAAGAATTAAGCCAGTATGACTTTCAGATTGAACATCGAGCTGGCAAACAACATGGTAATGCAGATGCCATGTCAAGGATGCCAGGAGAAAAGGTGGATAATTGTGACTGTTACCAGGCAGGGATTAACCTGTCAGACCTGCCATGTAAAGGGTGCAGGTACTGCCAAAAAATTCACATCCAGTGGGCCAAGTTTGAAGATGACGTGGATGATGTTGTGCCTTTAGCCGTAAGGTGCATCCAGCCCAGAAGCAGCACCATTAATGAATCGCACACATTAGGGGATCAGACATCTGTGTCCTACCAGAGAGGCCGGAAGTCAATTGGCTTGAATCCCTTAGTCCTGAGCAACTGTCAACACTCCAGAAAGCAGATCCTGTTCTCGCTGTTCTTCACAAATGGAAAGAAACAGGGACACTCCCTACCAAAGATGAAGTGGCGCTGGAGAGCCCTGCAGTGAGGAAGTTCTGGCTCTGTTGGCCTCAAGTCACACTGAGGCAAGGAGTGCTCTATTACTCCTGGGAGAGAATTGGAGATCAGCGTCCAAACTTGCTGTTATTAGTTCCCTCGTCCATGCAGAAGGAAGTCTTGGAATCATGCCATAACCCTCCATACTCTGGCCATCTAGGAGAAGCCAAAACCCTGGAGCGTGTGCGTCAGAGCTACCATTGGTTTGGCATGGGTGGAGATGTTCACCTGTTTGTCAAGAGATGCCCACATTGTAGTGCATGCAAGGTCACAGGTCCGGCAAAGAGAGCAAAACTGCAAAGCTACCAAGTTGGAGCACCACTGGACCGCCTACATCTTGATATCCTTGGGCCATTCCCCATGTCCAGCACTGGGAACAAATACATTCTTGTTATTATTGACCAGTTCACAAGATGGGTTGAAGCTTTTCCTGTTCCTGATCAAAGTGCTGAAACAACTGCAAGGAAGCTAGTCTACGACTTCATTGCCAGGTTTGGAGCTCCACTCGAGCTACACACAGATCAAGGTCATAATTTTGATAGCTGTCTGTTTCAGAATGTCTGCAAGCTCCTGCAAATCACTAAGACCAGAACTACCCCTTACCACCCCTCCTCCAATGGACAAGTAGAACGTTTCAACAGGACCTTATTACAGATGCTTCGATGTTATGTGAATCAGGACCAAAAGAACTGGGACGAACAACTGCCACTACTCACAGCAGCTTATCGCAGCTCACGACACACAGTGACAGGGTTCACACCCAATAGGCTTATGCTTGGCAGGGAAGTCCACCAACCACAAGACATCCAGTCTGGCACTGCAAAACTCAAGGTTGATGCACTACAAGCTGGAGATTTCCTCTACAACCTGGAAGAAAGCTTAAAAGAAGCACAAGACCTGGCAAGAGTCCATCTTCGTACTGCACAAGAGCGGCAGAAAAGGGTGCATGACCTCCGGGCCAAAGAACACTTCTACAGTGTAGGAGACCTGGTGTTTGTCAAAGATGATGCAAAGAAGAAAGGGTTAAGCCCTAAACTTCAGAAACAATGGAAAGGCCCATTAATTATTGCAGCTTGCAGTGGTCCTGTGCTGTATGAAATACAGGGCCCCAAGCGCAGCACAGTGATGCACCATGATCGGCTCAAGCCATATGACAGTGATGTGATACCAGTCTGGGTTTTACGCCAAAGAAACAGGCTGCTGCAAAATTGCCAAGACCAAGAATTCCAACCAAAAGAAGAGGATGTCGCCCTGGTTCCTCTGCTACCGCTGTCAGATGATCAGGATGAAGACCTCCATCCCAAGGACCCAGGATGCCATCCAGATGGACGACTGGGGATTCACACGCGTCTGGAAAGACTGTTAAAACAGCTAGTGGTCGTTTAGTCAAAAGACCACAGAGATTTAGGCACTAGTTAATTTAGAGAGTTAATTGAATGTTACAATTAGATAATTTAAATAACTTAGTTCTGTTTTCTTGCCCTTATGGCACACATGTTTCAGTAGTTAAGTTCTTATAACTACTACTTTTTTCTAAATTTTGGCTGTATAAGCTGTACTGAAGGGACTCAGTATTCCTAAAGGGGGGATAGTGTAAGGAAGGTCGCATCACGAGATTTGTTGTTTTAAGTCTGTTTATTCTGTTCTTGACAGCTGGGGTTGCCTTAGCAACCAGTTCTAACAGCTGATCCGTTATGTTTTTACTGTTGTTGGATATGGCACTCACCGCTCGCTGCCCGGACATCGCTGAACGCTGTCCGTGCCAGAGCTAGAGGCCAGAAGCCACACAGTTCATTGTGGCAACAGCTCAGTTTTTGTTGTAATTCCTCCGTGTGCTGGAAGGAGTAAAGTTTCTGCAAGAGACCCTTCGTTTTTTGTCATGTATCTTCAAGTGCCGACACGCCTCCTTAACAACGGAAATCAAAAAGCACGACAATATTATATGACTCCCACTGAAAAAAATTCCAAATATTTTGCTTTCATGGCTAATCTCCGTATCCAGCTTTTGGTATCAGCCTGTAATGAAGGTCTTCATTACGTGTAGGAAGACAGTTTAAATGTTTTAATTGTTTACTTAGATTGGCTTATCTCAGTTCTTTCCTCATAAGGATTCTGGGAGAGACCAAATATAGAGGGGGAGCAAAGCACTGTGACTTTTAGAATTTATTAATTGGATTGATATTTATAAGAGTATTTATAGAAATGAAATGATTGCTATGAAATGAAGTGTTTAATATTATGTTGAAGATGTATTGTCTTGTTTGTGTATATGTATTTTGTTTTATTCTGCTGTGAATTGAGTCTGATTTGGCTGAAGCAGTGGCCAGATTCAACCAGCAGGGGAGTCTACCGCTTGCGGTAGTCATACTGAAGAGCACCGGAATTTCCTCCTTAGATAAAAAATCATCGCTGGAGCAGACGCACCGTGTCCGGGTCCTTTTATCAAGACATCCCCCTTTTACAGGTAAGAGTACATACATAAATACACACCTTCAGATTGTAAATAAGTTTATTTACTTTCGGAAAGCTGTAAGTTATTTTCGATGTTTCTAATGTTAAAAATTCCGTTGTTAGTTCCGTTGTTAGCACCGTGCTAAGATACTGCTATCTCAACGCTGACGCCATTGTGTATGTTTAAGCTAAACTGAGATAACATGTTGACGCCATTTTGTATGTTGGAAGCTAAACTGAGATAACATGTTGACGCCATTTTGTATGTTGGAAGCTAAACTGAGATAACATGTTGACGCCATTGTGTATGTTGGAAGCTAAACTGAGATAACATGTTGACGCCATTGTGTATGTTTAAGCTAAACTGAGATAACATGTTGACGCCATTTTGTATGTTGGAAGCTAAACTGAGATAACATGTTGACGCCATTGTGTATGTTGGAAGCTAAACTGAGATAATAATCGCTGGAGTAAAAGCACCGTGTTCGGCTCTTTTATTAAAATATCTCCCTTTTAAAGGGCATTTACATGAGCTGATAGGTTTTAAACAGCAGGATTTAGACTGAAAAATGTTTTTATAAGATCATTCAGTTTTGTTGTGTATGGAACACTAGTTCAAAATAAATGATGTCCAAGCAGACGACTGGAACAAGCACATAGCAACATTTTATTTCCAAACGGGAACTCACTTCTTCTTCTGTAGTTACAGGTTCTCTAACCAGACTCTCAAAAACCACGAGAGCGCCACCTACAGAGTTTCATTAATTTCTGTGTCTGGAACACCACAGCTCCTCCCTGTAAAATCAGTACTTCTCAATCAAGTATACATTTTTCAGGATTTTTTTTTTCCGTATGAACATAACTGAAAACAAGAAACTTCTTCTAACTCTCATTTAGAGTTGTAATTTCAAGTTCAGTCTGTCAGGAGGACGCCGGTTCCTCTCTGGACGAGTGTTCCTTTCGACTGTAGGCGAAGACATGTCTATTGGTGGACTTCCAACAGTTTTTCTTCCACCTGTTGATCCACACCTTTAGTTGTAACAAGATCAACATCCTCATTCCAAAAGTTTCCTGTAGACAAGTCTGTCTGTGTAACACAAACTGGATTTCCATTTACACCCAGAATCTGATTTACATGTCTTTTAACACATTTTCCATTCACTTCCACACTGTAAGTTACAGGACCCAAAATCTCTTGTACAACTCCGTTCAACCACTTCTCCCCTCCCCTGTAATTCTTTACTAAAACAGGTTGACCTACTGTGAACACTCTAAGACGTGGGAGCATTGGTTCCGTTCTTTGTTGCATCCTATGAGAAAACTGGGGTCTGATCAGTGACAGTCTTGTTCTAACTTGTCTTTTTAGG